>NC_045625.1:84932664-85557664 GCF_009829155.1 Mustela erminea
AAAGTAAGCAAAGGGAAGTGAGTGGCCTGGAAAATGCTACTGGGGTTACTGCCCATTTGCAGGCTGCATGAAGTTGTGATTTTTGAAAATTATTTGGAAGATTGAACTATATTGTACCATCAAGAAGATGTATAGGAAAGAGACATGGACAAAAGTAAACTACAGTACAACTGATTAGCATAGGTAATTCTAGGGCCTTGTCCTGCTCATCATTTAAGATCAAGTTCCCTGAATATTTTTCATGACAAAGCAGAGCACTCAGCATTTAGAATACTGAAACTCCCAGGAAATCAAGTCAACCAGGCAACCATCTGTCTTATAAGCAGTAACTTCATTTACTCACACCTTCCCTTCTTCATTTGGTTAAGAAATATCACTGGAAATTTACTGTTCTTTCCAAGGCACAATGCTAGAGCCTGTGAAGTACCCTTCATAGAAGAAATGGTGGAGAGAGAATTCAATTAAATAATCTAGTGAACATTGAAGAAGACGATTAAGTTCTGAAGTGCTAGAAAAAAAGTTGCTGTTTTTTTTAAATCTCCTAAACTCTTGTAGTGAGCAGTGGGAATAATATAATGGGTTCCACCTGCTAGGATATTTTGCTGGATCACAGCAAATTTTCTTGATCAAAATGGAACTCATGTATGTAGTCAGCTAAAGAAGCTGATTTTTGAACCTGGATTATATAAAACCATGAACACCTCACTTTTCACCTTCAGTTTGGTCATCCTAAGCATTTTCAGACTTGTCCACAATTATTTGTAGAGAATTACTCGAATGACATATATGTAGACTTGAAGTGAGCCCGAAAGCTAATCTTGTTCACCTGGCTCATTCACAGCTATAGGAGCTAAGGCTGGAAAAATTTAAGTGACTTACTCAGGGTCGTTTTGTGAGTTAGTAGCCAACTTGGAATCTACTTTTGGCTTTCTTCCTTCTTTAGGAGAGGCACACAAATCACTCCTCAAGTCCTTTGAAAAAATAAAATGCTGTTCTTTTGAGTGAACAAAAAGGAAGAGAGAAGAGTTTGGGAGAAAGATAGGGCATTTATGGTATCTTTCTCTCTGTTCCCAAACTTCAGAGTATTTTTTTACCAAACACACTCTCCATTGTAAAGAAGCCCTGGTGTCTTCCACATGTGTGGCCTTTGGAGAATACTTACTCTCTTGGTTGGCTCATTACCTGTCCTCAGCTTTCTACCACATCATTTCAAAGAAGTTGGGCTTCTCAAGTCTGGAGTTCCTCAACAACAACGACTTCATATCTCACTTACTTTGAGGCAGGGGTTGGTGGAGCTCTCTCCTTTTCTACACTCGCTCGCTCTTCTCAGGTTTTGCTTTTACCTGTGTTGAATTTTAGTTAATATTTTCTTACATTACTAAGAAAACTAAACTGCGGCCAGGTACTTTGGAAGGAATGTCTGTGGAAATCATAAAATGCTTCCTCTTAATCCAGTATGATTAATTTTTCCAGAGGAATTTTGAGTCTATTAGGCTTGTTTTTATAGCAGTTACTGAAAAAGGATATCTGTCAGGCATGCCTTATATTTATTGTAGATACCGTTGTTAACGAATTGAAGTCAACATATCACTTTTCAGTTTTTAAAGTGGTGGGTATCAAATGAATAACCAGAAACAAAACTTGTCAGTTGTGTCTGGAAAGCCATTGTTCAACACACACTAAATAAAACACGGTGCCTCACTTTCAAAGAGATGAGAGCTCAGTTTTTTAAAACCCATCACCTAGCCTCACCTCCCACAGAAACAAGCAAAATGAGGCTATTTCTTCTCATAGGATATATAGCTCTTTCAGGAACAGTGGCTTGATGACCACCTAGAAATGTAGAGTCATCATTAATTTTGGAGTTGACTCTTTAGTGATGTTTAGGTGCTTAAGTGTAAAGAACATGTACTTTCAAGTCAGAAAGAACTGGATTTAAATACAGGCTCTTCAACTTAATTATCTGTATGACCATGGATATGTTATTTTTTCCTTTGGGAGATTCAGTTTCTTCATCTGCACATACTCATGATCAAAGTAAAAGTGAAAACTGAAAATATTGAATTTTTGCCTTTTTAGCATTTTGCTGCATGTAGTCCACGAGACAGAATCCTTTTAAAACCATGTCTCCTCACATTACTAAATGGGTAAAACTCCTGCATTACATATTTAATTCTAGACACAACTCAAGACTCTTCTAAGTCTGGTCAATTCTCTATCCCATATGTCCAACAAAGTTGTAAAAATCTTGAGTTCTTGAGTCATAGTATATGCATCTTGTGTTTCATTTTCTCCCACAGAATCTATTGTACTCCCTACATAGTGAGGGATTAATGGAACTAAAAAACACAATGAATCTAATTGGTCTGAAAATGGCTAAAAGGAACTTTCAGTGAGGAAATGCCTTATGGAATATAGGCAGTGGGGTTAATTATTTGTGTTAGGCAGTATAATAGCTCCCCACAGATGGCTATACCCTAATTCTCAGAACTTGTACATGTGTCAGTTTCAATGGCAAAAGGGGTTTTTCAGATATGGTTAAGTTGCATGATCTTGAGTTCAATCTAATCATATGATTCGATTTAGGACTTCTAAACTACAAAATCATACGGTAATAAATTCGTGTTGTTTAAAGCTACAAAGTGTGTAATCATTGGACATAGCAACAATAGAAAAATACATTATTTCCCGAGGAGGCTTTTGCTTTTAAGGAAAGGAGAAAAGAAATAGAAGAAACCAGATATGAGTGACCAGAAATGCTTATGAATATATATATTTTTTCCTTTCAGTTCTTGGAAATTCAACAGGGAGCTCAGCATCCTACTGAGAAGGATGAATCAGAGATATGCTGTCAGCCGAATCGAATAAGAGGTTGGTCTCCTAGTTATGAGGTCAAACTAAGAGTGCATAGGGGATGAACCCCTCCCCTCCATATGACCTTTTGAGGGTAAATGCCCTAGTTGAGCTGAGACCTAGGGAAAGAAAAAGGACAGATGGTTTGCTTCAATTCTGGTACCATTAATTATCAGCTCTCTGCATTTGGGAAGTCCCCCAAACTACTCTAAGCTTCAGTGTCCTCACCTGTCAAATTACGAATTTAAATATACTTTACTAGGGGAAGTGACCTGTAGCCAACGAACACAAATCCTTAGCACAATTCTGTACACAAGTTAACATTAAAAAAAAATCACTAGCCATTTTTAGTTATTATTCTTATTTGAAAATAATTGAGATTCCTGAACTCTAGCAAACTAAAACAAGGTAGCCACATGGGATTAATTTATTTGATCAATCAAAAGATTTCACTTTGTATCCAGGACTGTATCAAGCACTGGAGATAAGGCAATGAAAAAAACAAACACAGTCTTACCGTCAGTGAAGTTATCGTCTCCCAAACAAGAGTAGTTTAAAAAAAATGGTGCGTGTATTTAATGTTTTCAGATAGTAACAAGGTAAGTGAGTGATGATAGAAACTGATTTAATACAAGTGCTTGTAATCTATATCATAAATAACATTGGAAATATGTGAGCTTTATAATGATAATCATATATATTTATTGAGGATCCCTATTATAATATTAAGAGAGTGAAAGTAGAACAGCACTGAATAATGTCAGAAAAGCAGGGAAATTATGATATTAGTGTCCTAAGGGGGGAACTGCTCTGGTTTTTCACTGCTGTTTTTTTGGGCCAAGTTCATTATTAGAATTAAAGTAGTGTCAAAATCTCAACGTTGTTAAAGAAAAGTTAAACAAAATAAAAATAATAATGAGTTCATCCAAACAGCAAATGAGTGAAATGATTTATAAGGGAAAAAAAGATGACTTAAACTTCCCTGGATAGTATACGGAGAGTAAAAATTCTTGTTTTTGAGTTCTGCTGTAGAAGGAATATAGGATTTTCAGGATCAAATAAGAGAGAGTTGGGAAGCAAGAAATTTTATATCTATACTGTTTAGAGTTTAGGGGCAAGGGCCAGCTCATGCAAGGGAAAGGAAAAGGATCAGAGTTTCTTGGAAGGCAGTGTAGTTGTCATGATGGTGGGGTTATTGCAACCATTGCACAAATATGGCTTTGAGTGGTCATGGCAAATCTTACTGCTATATATTCCTTAAAATACTTAATCTTTGCCTATCAAATGAGTATCTCAATGTGGTCTTCATTTTCATTTTCTTGAGTGCTAATGGGTTGAATGTGTTTTCATGAGTTTATTTGTCCTTTGAGTTTCCTCTTCTCTGAAATGCCTGTTCATGTCTTTAGCCCATTTTTTCTATTAGAGAGCGTGATTTCTTTTTTAATTTTATTTTTTTTTTCTTTTTGAGAGAGATAGTGTGTGAGCTGGGGAGAGGGGCAGAGGGAGAGAGAGAATCTTAAGCAGGCTCCATACCTAGTGCAGAGCCGGATGTGGAGCTCCATTTCATGATTCTGAGAGCATGACCTGAGCCAATCAAGAGTTGGATGCATAACGTACTGAGCCACCTAGGCACCCCTCCTTTTGCTTGTTTGGTTTATCTTGTTTTCTTGTTTTAGGTTGCTGAGGTGAGAGCTTAGATTTTTGATTAAAGGCTTTTCCTTTTATTTAAAACAGCTTTAGAAGGGGCACCTGGGTGGCTCAGTGGGCTAAGCCACTGCCTTTGGCTCGGGTCATGATCCCAGGGTCCTGGGATCGAGTCCCGCGTCGGGCTCTCTGCTTAGCAGGGAGCCTGCTTCCTCCTCTCTCTCTCTCTCTGCCTGCCTCTCTGCCTACTTGTGATCTCTCTCTGTCAAATAAATAAATAAATTCTTTAAAAAAAAACAGCTTTAGAAGAATAGGTATTAATTCTTCTTTAAATGTTTGATAAAATTTTCATGGGAAGCCTTTGGGCCCTGGACTCTTGTTTGTTGAGATATTTTTGATTCCTGAATCTATTTCTTGGCTGGTTATGGGTCTGTTCAAATTTTCTATTTCTTGCTGTTTCAGTTTTGGTGGTTTATACATTTCAAGGAATTTATCCATTTCTTCTAGATTGCCCAATTTGTTGGCATATAATTCTTCATAATAACTTTCCCTTTTATTTAATGTATATGTTTAGTGTAATAAATTTCCCTCCCAGCAGTGCTTTAGCTGAGCCTCCCAAATTTTGGTATGTTGTATTTTTTATTCAGTTCAATATATTTTATAAAAATTGCCCTTGAGATTTCTCTGGTGACTCATGTATTATTTGGAATGGTGTGGTGTAGTTACTAAATGTTTGGAGATTTTCCTTGTATCTATTATTAACTTCTAGTAGATTTTATTATATTCAGACAACACACTTTGTATAATTTCAATTCTTTAAAATTTGTTGAGGTTTGTGTGGATAAGATGTGTCTTCATATGTGCTCTGTGGGCACTTGAAAAGTTGTATTCTGCTCTTACTATATGGGGTGTTCTTTAAATGTCAGATCCTCTTGGTTGGTGGTGTTGAGTTCTACATTTTTGTTGATTTTCTGTTTAGTTGTTCAATCAAGTTTTGAAAGGGGACATTGATGTCGTTAACAGTAATTGTGGATTTGTCCATTTCTTCTTTAAATTCTATTAGTTTCTGCTTCGCATATTTTTCAGCAATGTTGTTTGCTCACACAAATTTAGAACTGGTATGTGTTCTTGGTAAAGTCACTCTTAATCTCCTTCTCCATCTCTAGTAATTTGCTTTGCTTTGGTATCAATATAGTTACTCTTGTTTTCCTTTGAGTAGCATATGCATGGTATATGTTTTCCATGCTTTTAATTTCCACCTAAATTACCTCAGCTTGAATGGTAAAAGACCCTTAATAGATGCCAGCACCAAGGTGTCAAAAATTTTAGAGTTATCTGGTAAAGACTTTAAGCAGCCGTGATAAAAATGCTTCAATAAGAAATTAGAAAAAAACTTGAAATACGTAAATAAAATAGAAAGCAGAAAAAAAAATAGGAAATGCTAAGGGAAAACAAATGGAAATTTTAGAATTAAAAATTATAGTAATGAATGAAAAATCTCAGTGGATAGGTTTAAGAGCAGAGTAGAAGGGAAAGAGGAAAGAATCAATGAACTTGAAGGTAGGCCAATAGAAATTACTCAGTTTGAAAAACAGAAAATAAGCTGGAGTAAAAAGAGAACACAGTTATAGAACCCTGGGGAACTTTAGCAAAATACCTAAAACTCTTGTTAGTAGTCCTAGAAAGAGAAAGATGATAAGGCTGAAAAATATTTTAAGAAATAATGGCTGAAAACTTTCCACATTTGGCAAAAGATGTAAACATACAGATTCATGAAGTGAGCCTCTAACAGAATACAAGGAAATTCATGCCAGGAAGCAGTATATTTAAACTTCTGAAAGCTAAAGATCAAAAAAATTTTGAAGCAACCAGAGGAAAACAATGCTTACCTACAAGAATAAAATAATACCACAATGGATTTCTTGTAAGATACCTTGGGGGCCAGAAGGAAATGGCACATTATTTTTTAGATGCTTGAAGAAAAGTAATGTTAATTCAGCATCCTGTATCAGTGAAAGTAGTTTAGGAAATAGGGGGACATTGAGTCATTCTCAGATGAAGGAAAAGAGAGATAATAGGGATAATTTGTTCTCTGCAGACCTGTCTTTTTAAAAATTCCTAAAGGAAAAGGCTGAGGCTTTTTTTTTTTTTTTTTAAAGATTTTATTTATTTAGTCAGAGAGAGAGAGTGAGAGTGAGCACAGGCAGACAGAGTGGCAGGCAGAGTCAGAGGGAGAAGCAGGCTCCCCGCAGAGCAAGAAGCCCGATGCAGGACTCGATCCCAGGACGCCGGGATCATGACCTGAGCCAAAGGCAGCTGCTTAACCAACTGAACCACCCAGGCGTCCCAGGCTGAGGCTTTTTTAAAAACACTTAAAGACAGAGTATATCAGGCACTGTCACCTGGGGCAAGGAATAATAGTTGGGGTAAACAGTAGACTACCGAAAATTCTTTATAAGAAAGGCTGAGGAATAAGATGCTTTGGGGAAAAAAGACTTTATAAAGCTCTCACAAATTCCTAGGAACCTAGAATGCCACACACATGCCCAAGTCTGGGTGCATATTCAGAAAAGACTTAAGATGTGTCTAACCTCTCACCTCTGGCCGAACTTCACACTCTGCAAGCAGGATCCAAAGGGGAGAGCATAGTTGTGGACTGCTTGTCTGAGCGGTAAAGGCATGTCCTGGCACACATTCATAGCCCATCTGCAAAGACTGGGTGGTGTGTGTTTTTGCACACGTGCATGCACACATGTGTGTGCATAGAGGTGTTTGTGTGTTCCTACATTTGAAGAAACATCTGTTGCATAATTAGCTGACCACTAAGCTAATGGAAGAGAGGCTTCAATACCACTCGTAACAAAGAGCACAGACTTTGAAAATTAGTTTAAAAAGGCCATTAAACTAACAGTAGCTGAGATGCCTGGGTGGCTTAACTGACATTAAGCATCTACATTCAGCTTAGGTCATGATCCCAGGGTCCTGGGTTCAAGCCTCGTCTCTCATCGGGCTCCTTGCTCTATGAGGAGCCTGCTTCTCCCTCTGACTGCCACCTTCCCTGCTTGTGTGCTCCTTCTCTGTCTCTCTCATTCTTGCTGACAATAAATAAATAAAATCTTAAGAAAAAACTAATAATAGCTACAGTAACAATACACATAGGGACAGAGGATCATCTGATTTCTAGAATCATCACATTATAATACTCAAATTTCCCTGCAGAAAAATTAGAAGGCATCCATGCAAAGAAATAAGAAAATATAGCCCATACACAAGGTAGTTAATAGAAAACATCACGAGTGCCTGGGTGGCTCAGTGGGTTAAGCCTCTGCCTTCATCTCAGGTTGTGATCCCAGGGTCCTGGGATCAAGTCCCACATTGGGCTCTCTGCTCGGCAGGGAGCCTGCTTCCTCCTCACTCTCTTTGCCTACCTCTCTGCCTACTTGTGTTCTCTCTCTCTGCCAAATAAATAAATAAAATCTTAAAAAAAATAAAAAAAAGAAAAGAAAACATCACAGAGGAGGGCCAGACATTTGCCTTACTAAACAAAGACTTCCAATTGACTATTTTAAATGTGTCTAAAGGAAACAATGAGGGTGTTGTTTCATACAATAGAGAATATCAATAACAGGGCGCCTGGGTGGCTCAGTGGGTTAAGCCGCTGCCTTCAGCTCAGGTCATGATCTCAGGGTCCTGGGATCGAGTCCCGCATCGGGCTCTCTGCTCAGCAGGGAGCCTGCTTCCTCCTCTCTCTCTCTCTGCCTGCCTCTCTGCCTACTTATGATCTCTCTATGTCAAATAAATAAATAAAAAATCTTAAAAAAAAAAAGAATATCAATAACAACCAGAAATTATGTAAAAAAGCCAAAGAGAAATTCACAGTTGAAAAGTACAGTAGCTGAAATGGAAATTTCCCTAGATGGATTCAACAGATAGAGTAGGCAGAAGAAAGAATCTATAAACTTGAAGATAATTAAAATTATCTAGTCTGAGAACATAAAGAAAAAAGAATGAAATAAAGATGAACAGTGCTTAAGAGACCTGTGAGATATCAACAGCCATATTAACTATCCCTAATAGAAATCCCTGAAGATGTGTGAGAGAAAAGGACAAAATATATATTTGAAAAATAATGTGTAAAGACTTTCCAAAGTTGGTTAACATAAATTTGTACATTAAGTAAGCTCAATAAACTCCAGGTAGACTATTGCAGAGAACTTTATATAAAACCACATTGTTATCAGAATGTCAAAATACAAAGAGAGAAAATCTTTAAAAACATAAGTCTAGGGACTCATATACATGGCATCCTCAATAAGTTTAACAGCTGTTTTCTTATCAGAAACTATGATGGACAATGGGAAGGGACATATTGAACATGCTGAAGGAAAATCAGTATCAAACAAGAATTCTGTATCTGGCAAAAATGTGTTTCAAAAATAAAGGAGAAATTAAAACGTTCCCGGATAAATATAAGCCCAGCGTTTATTATCAGTAGATCTGTCCCATAAGAAATGCTGAAGAGAGTCATTCAGTCTGATATAGAATGATAGTAGTCAGTAACTCAAATCCAAACAAAGAAATAGAAACACTGGTAAAATAACTGCATGGGTTAATGTAAAGGTATTAATGAATTTTTGGTTTATAATTCCTCTTTGACAAATCTTTAGAAAAGATCAAAAATGACAAGGACTGAAAGTAGGGACATAACTACTTCTTTCAGAAATAAAAGGTATTTTGAGAAACTATTATTAATCATACACCAACATAGTAGGTAATCTACATAGACATAGTCAAAATTGACTCAAGAAAAACAGAAAATCTAAATAGACATATAACAAGTGAAAAGATTAAATCAGCAATAAAAAACAAAAACAAAAAAGAAACAAACAAAAACTTTCCACAAAGATGAACATAGCTTCAATTGGTTCCATTGGTGAATTCTAACAAATATTTTAAGAACGCTTAACATCTATGTTTCCAACACTCTTCTAGAATGAAAGAGGAGGGAACACTTACCCAGTGTTACCATGATATCAAGGCAAGTAAAAGATCACATGAAAAGGAAACTGCACACTAGTATCCAAAAGAACCCTAGTAAATGGAATCCAGTAGCATATTAAAAAGATTATACACCATGACTAAATAGGATATATCCCAGGAATTCAAGGATAGTTTAACATATGAAACTCTATCAGTATTTACATCATAGTAATAGACTAAAGAACTCCATATGATCATCTCAGTTGACAGAAAGTATCTGTCAGCATCCAATACCCTTTCATGATAAAAAATACTATAGAAACCAGGAAAAGAAGGGAACTTCCTCAGCCTGATAGAGAGCATCTGTGCAAATACATAGCTAACATCATATTAATGGTGAAAGATTGAACGCTTTCTTCCTAATAGCAGGAATGTGATATGGCTATCCACTCTCAGCCACTTCTGTTGAGCATGATACTGTAGCGTCTCACCAGGACAGTTAGGCAAGGAAAAGAAATAAAATACACTCTGATTGGAAAGGAAGTAAAATTATCTCTAGTCATCGGTGACATGATTTTATATATCAAAACCCCTAAAGAAGTCACAGAATATTATTAGAGATAGTAAATGAGTTCAGCAAAGTTGTAGCATACAATGTCAATATACAAAATCACTTGTATTTATATACACTAACAATGAACAAACAAAATGAAATGAATAAAACAATTCCATTTATAAGATCATCAAAAAGAATGAAATACTTACGAAAAAATTTAACCAGGTGGGTACAAGACTAGTACATGGAAAACTACAAAAGAAATTAATGAAGACCTAAATGAATAGAAAGACATTGTGTTATAGATTCAATTAATAATATTAATCATTGCTTAATGTTAATTATTTGATAGTGATTTTAATAATTAATATCAGTATTGTTGAGATGGCAGTAGTTCCCAAAGCAAGTAGGAGAAAAGGTGCAATCTCTATGAAAATCTTAACAGGTGTTTTGGAAAAAAATGGAAAATCTAATTCTAAAAGTCAAATGGAATTGCAAGAGGCCCCAAGAGTCAAAACAATGTAGAAAAAGAAATAATTCAGTGATGGGTCCTTACTTCCTGATTTAGAAATTTATTCTAAAGCTACTGTAATCAAAACAGTATAGCAGGGGCATGAAAATAGAGCTTTAGATCAATGGAATGGAATTGAGAGTCCAAAAATAAACCAATACCTCTATAATAAATTGATTTTCAACATGGGTGCCAAACCCATTTAATGAGAAAGAACAATGTTTTTTTAAAAAATGATGGTGGGACAACTGGATATGCACTTGCAAAAGAATATAATTAGATTGTATACAAAATCAACTCAAAATGGATTTAAAAATCTTAATGTAAAAACTAAAAATATAGAACTCTTAGAAGGAAATACAAGGATAAATCTTTATGAATTTGGATTAGGCATTTTTCCTAAAGATGACACCAAAAAGAGAAGCAACCCCCCCCCAAAAAAAGTAGATAAATTGGATTTCATCAACAATTAAAAAATTTTGTGCATGAAATGGCATTACCAAGAAAGTGAAAATATACCCTACAGAGTGGGAGAAAGGATTCACAAATCGTTTAACTGATAAGCGTCTAAGATCCAGAATATATAAAGTATCTTAAAACTCAGTAAGAGACAAATATAATGTAATTTAAAAATAGCTGAAGGGTCTGTATTCACATTTTTCCGGAAAAGATATGCAAATGCAATAAGTGCATGAAAAGATGCTCAACATGATTGGCTATCAGGTAAATACAAATCAGTACCTCTATGAGATACACTTCATATTCACTGGGATGGCTATAATAAAAATGGCAAACATTAACAAGCATTGAGGAAGGATGTGGATAAGTAGAAATCTTACACATTGTTGCTGAGAATGTAAAATGGTGTAGTCACTGTGGAAAACAATTTGGCGGTTCCTCAGAAATTTACACATAGTTACCATATCACCCAGCGATTCCACTCCTGGGTGTACACTTAAGAGAATTGAAAAATTAATGTTTAGAAAAAGGTTTTATATGAATTTTCATAGCAGTATTATTCATAATATCCCCCAGTGAGAATCAATCAAATATCCCTCAACTGACATATAAATAAAGTATCTATCTGTAAGTAAAATAGTCCACTATCTATAAGTGCACTATAGTCCACTGGGCTATTTCTTAGCCATAAAAAGAAAAGATACGTGTCACAGCATAGATAAACCTTGAAAACATACAGAGTGATAGGAAACAATCACAAAAGACCATATATTTTATGATTCCATTTATATAAAGTATCTAGCATAGGCAAATACATAGAGACAAAAAACCAAACCCACAATCCACTGGTGGTTACCAGGAGGTGTGCAGAGGAGAGGAGGTGAGTGATCATGTAACGGACAGCTGTGTCTTTTTGGAGGTGCTGAACTATTTTGGAATTAGATTCTGGTAAGGGTAATGGCTGCATACATTGTGAATGAAATAAAAGTCACTGCATTATCAACGTCAAAATGGTTAAAAGGGTGAATTTTACATCAATTTTTAAAAATGAAAGAGAAAATAAGGTTACTCTGGAGTTCACAATCTCAGGCACCTGGAAAGGGAGAAGAACAAAAGGAAAAACTTGAGGACCCAGCCTGGAACAAGGACACAGTGTCAATTCATATTCTCTTAACTAGGACACAGTCACATGGCCACAAATCACTAGAGGGTACGTTGGGATACATGGTCTAACCATGTACCCCCCCAAAACAGATAATGAACTTTGCTAAGAGCTGGTGTTCTTCACTATAGAAGTAGGATCTTTGGGAATGAGCTCATGAATTTACTAAACTTCCCAGATGATTCTCATGCCTACTGATCTTTGATCGTCACTATTTTATTTTATTTTTAAAGATTTTATTTATTTGAGAGAGAGAGAGAAGGAGAGGGGAAAAAAACACGAGTTGGGGGAGAGGCAGAGGAAGAGGGAAAAGGAGCTTTCTCCGGAGCAGGGTGCCTTCAGCCAGCTGAGAGGCTGGACCCTGGGACCTGGAGATCATGACCTGAGCCGAAGGCAGACACTTAACCAACCACACCACTCATACACCACTGATTGGCACTATTTTATTTTATTTATTTTCTTTTTATCCTTTTTTACAAATTTAAATTCAATTAGTCAACTTATAGTGCATCATTAGTTTCAGTAATTTATCAGTTTTGTGTAACACCCAGTTCTCATCACATTACATGCCCTCCTTAATGCCCATCACCCAATTACCGCATTCCCGCAGCCACCTCCCCTCCAGCAACCCTCAGGTTTTTTCCCTTGGTTACGCATCTCTCATGGTTTTTCTCCCTCTCTGATGACTTCCTATTCTCTTTTCTCTCCTTCCACCTATGGTCCTCTGCCCTGTTTCTTCTATTCCACATATGAGTGAAACCATATGATAATTGTCTTTCTCTGATTGACTTATTTCACTCAACATAATACCGCTGGTTCTAACCATGTCCATGTAAAATGGCAAGTATTCATCCTTTCTGATGGCTGAGTAGTATTCCATCATACACACACACACACACACACACGCACACACACACCCCACATCTTCTTTATCCATTCATCTATTGTTGGACATCTCGACTCTTTCCTTAGTTTGGCTATTTTGGACATTGCTGCTATAAACATTGGGGTGCAGTTACCTTTTTGGATCACATTTGTATCTTTCTGGTAAATACCTAGTAGGAAAATTGCTGGGTCAATAGGGTAGCTCTATTTTTAACTTCTTGAGGAACCTCCATACCATTTTTTAGAGTCACTGTGTCAGCCTGCATTCCCACCAACAGTGTAAGAAGGTTCCCCTTTCTCTGCATCCTTGCCTACATCTGTCATTTTCTGACTTCTTAATTTTAGCCATTCTGACTGGTATGAGGTGGTATCTCATTGTGGTTTTGATTTGTATTTCCCTGATACTGAGTGATGTGGAGCATTTTCTCATGTGTCTGTTGGACATTTGGATGTCTTCTTTGGAGAAATGTCTGTTAACGTCTTCTGCCCATTTCTTGACTGGATTGTTTATTTTTTGGATACTAGCCCTTTATCTGATATGCCATTTATATATATGCTCACCCATTCCATAGGTTGCCTCTTGGCTTTGTTGTCTGTTTCCTTTGCTGTGCAGAAGATTTTTATCTCGATGAAGTCCCAATAGTTCATTTCTGCTTTTGTTTCCCTTGCCTTTGGAGACGTGTCTAGTAAGAAGCTGCTGTGGCTGAGGTCACAGATGTTGCTGCCTGTGTTCTCCTCCAGGATTTTGATGGATTCCTGCCTCACATTGACGTCTTTCATCCATTTTGAGTTTATTTTTGTGTGTGGTGTAAGGAAATGGTCCAGTTTCATTCTTCTGCATGTAATTGTCCAATTTTCCCAACACGATGTGTTGAAGAGACTCCTTTTTCCACTGGACATTCTTTCCTGTTTTGTTGAAGATTAGTTTACCATACAGTTGAGGGTCCATTTCGGGTTCTCTGTTCTGTTCCATTGATCCATGTATCTGTTTTTATTGGCAGTATTTTAAACACCCAGGACCTACAGTTCTATCTCTGCCATTCTGTTTGCGGGATTCCTTTATTAGGTGGAAAAGTAAGACACAGAAAGCATTCAGAAATCTAAAAGGATTTTGGAGAAAAGGATGTCTAACTCTACTTGAAATATTGGAGGCCACAAGTTTGAACATGCTGGGTGTGTCCTCCAAACCAAGAATGTGAAATGACAAAGTCAACAATCTCTCATTGATTCACAAAAGGGCACGAGAGAAGGAATTACAGTTGTAATACTCGAGGATTAGTTCCAAAGTACACAATTGTACTGTAAGTCCATTATTTTTTCTTTTAATGATATGAATAGATGTTTTAATATAAGCAAGATGGTATCATTTTTAATCAGTGATATTTTGGATTGTGAGCATAATTACATAGAAATGCAAGGTATTTTTCTCCATGTGCTGTATGTATAGCCAGAGTGTACTGACTAGTCAGCATGCCATGTCTAAGATTTCCTCAGTGCACAGAGCCTAAGTAGAAACATACTGTTTTAATGTGGTTTAAATGAGAGATGATGGCAGTGACAGTCATATTACTAAAGCAGAAATCTTATCAAGTCACTCACAGGCTCCCAACAGCAAAAGTAACAATAACCAGAAGCTTAACCAAAAATAGTTTTGTAGGTTTCTAGATGTCTAAAACTAAAGGTGTATCACACATGTAGAAGGTTAGAATTGAAATTCCTGGGAGAGCAAAGCTTGACTTAGGATGAGACTGAAAAGAAAAGGATTAACTGGATTCTGGGGAAGAACTGTACTGGTTAGCTTCCTTACTCTGACTCTCATTCTGTACCAACGGACTATCTCAAGCAAGAGGTTTCCCTCAAAAAGGGGGGGGGGTGTAAAAAGAGAGTAGAGTAAGGGAAGGTCGGAAGACCAGAGGGAGAGAAAAGCATAGCGAGACACACAGAGACAGAGACAAGGAACCTAGAGACGAGAAGACATTTATAAGTCATATCAACTATTCACAGCTAACATCATAGTTAATGGTGAAAGATAAAATGTTTTTTCCTAAAATCAGCCATAAAACACAGATGCCTACTCTTTACGCTTCTATTCAACATTGTGTTGGAGATCCTGGCTGGAGAGTTCGTCAAGAAAAACCAATAAAACCCCTTTTTTTGGGGGGGGGGTTGGAAAATGGTGGTTTATTAAAGCACGGGGACTGGACCTGCAGGCAGAAATTGCTGCTGCCTGGGGCTGCTGCCCTGGGGTTGGGAGGGGTGGCTGATTATACACTAAAGGATTGCGGGAGTAAAAAAAAGGGAAGTTTCAAAAGAACTTTCATATGCTAAAGAAGACCTAGTCGGTACCAGAGGCCTTGCCATTGTCAAGTTAAGGTTGTTTTTCCCCTCCAGTGAGGTATTAACATTAAGACTGGGAGATTCCTAGAAAATGTCACATGTCCCATCCAGGAGTGGGGCTGGGGGAGGTTGCAGGGTATCACCTTTTGCTTTGTCTTCAGCCATTCATATTAAAAGAAAACGAAATAAAACTGTCTCTATTGGCAGTTGACATAGTTCGCATACAGAAGTTTCTAAAGACTCCCCACAAAAGCTGTTAGAACAAATGAGTTTAGCCCAGTTGCAGGATATAAGATCAATATACAAAAATGAATTATATTTTTGTACCTTAGCAATGAACAATGTGAAAATGAAATTATGAAAACTTTTCCATTTATAATATTAAAAACAGGAATGAATTTAACAAAATGAGTGAAAGACTAAGGTACTATACCCTGTAAGACATTGTTGCAAGAAATCAATAAAGATCGAAATAAATGGAAAGATATTTCACATTCAGGCAATGGAAGACATAATATTATTAAGAAGGTCCTACTCCTGGGCGCCTGGGTGGCTCAGTGCGGCTCAGGTCATGATCTCAGGGTCCTGGGATCAAGTCTCGCATCGGGCTCTCTGCTCGGCAGGGAGCCTGCTTCTCTCTCTCTCTCTCTGCCTGCCTCTCCATCTACTTGTGATTTCTCTCTGTCAAATAAAAAAAAAAAAAAGAAGGTCCTACTCCTCAAATTGATCAAGAGACTCGGTGCAATTTGTACCAAAATCCAAGCTCTTTTTTTTTTTTTTCCCTTGCAGAAATTAACCTGCTAATTTAAAAATCATGTAGAAATTCAGGGGACACAGGATAGGCAAAACAATCTTGAGGAAAAAAAAGAGTTATAACTTACATGCACTTTGCAAGTGGAACATTGAACTACACAGATGCAACACTCAAGACAGCGTGGTACTGACAGAAAGACAGATCAATGAAATAGAACTGAGAGTTCCACATTAAAACCTTCGCCTTTATGGTCAGTTGATTTTTGATAACAGTGTCAAGATAATTAAAGGGGAAAGAGAAGTCTTTTCAGCAGATGATGCTGGGACACCAGGATAGCCACATACCAAAAACTGAATTTCAGCCTCTTCCTTCTACCTCACTTACGTAAAAATTAACTCAAAGTAAATCCATATATACTTAGTAAGGGCTCAAACTGTAAACTTGGGGAAGAAAATTTAGGAGTATGTCTTCCTGGGCTTGGACCAGGCAGTGATTTCTTAGGTATGACAGCCAAGGACAACAACTCAAGAAAATACAGATACAAAGAACTTGATCACATTAAAGATGTACCACACGGCAAGTGATACCATCAAGAGACTGTACAGATCATGTACTGGCAGCAGTGTTACTGCAAATCGTCTATGGGAATAGACCTTGCATTCAGAACAGATAAAGAACTCCTACAGTTTAACAAAATAAAGACAACTCAATTTTTAAAATGTCAGAGGGTTTGAATAGGTATTATTTTGCCAAGGGATATATACAAATATACAACAAGCATGTGACAAGATTTTCAGAAATGTCAGCTGTCACAGAAAGTTAGATGAGGACCACGATGAGATATATTCACGAGGCTGTGCGTGCAATGACTATAAAGAAAGGGCTATGATCAAAAAGGCACATAATAACACGTACTGATGAGGAGGTAGAAAAATTTGAAGCCTCCTGCACTCTTGGTGGGAATGTAAAAATGCTACAGTTCTTTAGAAAACTGTTCAGCAGTGTCTAGAGTTGTTACACATAGAATTACCATATCCAAAGGAAATGAGAAGATATGTTTAAAAATGTAGGCTAGGGGTGCCTGGGTGGCTCAGTTAAGCATCTGCCTCCATCTCAGGTCATGATCCTGGGGTCCTGGCACTGAGTTCTCTCTACATCTGGGCCCTTGCTCGTCAGAGAGCCTGTTTCTCCCTCTCTCTCTCTCTCTCTGCCCCTCCCTCTGCTTGTGCTCTCTCTCTCTCTTTCTGTCATTCTCACTCTCTCTCCCTCTCTTGCTGAAACAAATAAATAAAATCTTTTAAAAAATAAATAAAAATGTAGGCTAACATTCATAGCAGTATTATTCATAATGAGCAAATAAAATGTGGTATATCCATACAATGGAAAATTATTTAGCCTTAAAGAACAAAGCACTGGGGCACCTGGGTGGCTCAGTGGGTTAAGCCTCTGCCTTCAGCTCAGGTCATGATCTCAGGGTCCTGGGATCGAGTCCCATGTCGGGCTCTCTGCTCAGCAGAGAGACTGCTTCCCCCTCTCTCTCTCGCCTGTCTCTCTGCCTACTGGTGATCTCTGTCAAGAAAAAAAGAAAGGAAGGAAGGAAGGGAGGAAGGAAGAGGCATTTTGATTCAGTATTATTCTGCTTGGATAAACCTTTAAAATACTCTGTTAGGTAACCTTTTACAATACACCATATACCCCGTGATTCCATTTATATGAAATGTGTACAACAGGAAAATCTAAACAAAACAAAACAAAAAAAAAACCCAGGAAAGTCTGTAGAGACAGAAAGTAGTTCAGTGGCTGGCTATGGTTGGGGGAAAACATGTGCTGAAAAGACAGGGTGTTTCTTTTGGGGATTGTTAAAACGTTCTAAATTTACGCTGGTGCAGTGATTATACAACTCCGTGAATATACTAGGGACTGTTGAATTGTACACATTAAATGGGAAGATTTTAGGGTAAATCAGGTATATCTCAAAGATGTTTAACAAAGTTTATGTATAATTAGTATGCAAATATGGAGTATATTTGAAAATTACTATAGTAAGTCACTACCTACTATAGTAATCAAGACAGTATCATATAGACAAAGGGATAGATCAGTGGAACAGGGCTGAGAGTCTGGAAATAAAACCCTTCCATTTATAATCAGTTAATTTTTAATATTTTTAAAATTCAGGTATAATTAACAAACACTGTTATATTAGTTTCAGGTATATAATATAGTGATTCAACAATTCTGTATCTTTCTCAGTGTTCATTACCTTTAAATGTACTCTTAATCCCCTTCACCTGTCCCACCTGTTCCCCCTCAACCCCACTAGCTCTCTGGTGACCAGTAGTGTGTTCCCTCTAGTTAAGAATTTGGTTTTGGGGGGCACATGGTTGAGAGTCTGCCTTCGGCTCAGGTCATGATCCCAGAATCCTGGAATTGAGTCCCACATCGGGCTCCCTGCTCAGCAAGGAGTCTGCTTCTCCCTCCCCTGCTCCGTCTCACTTTGTCTCAAATGAATAAGTAAAATCTTAAAAAAAAAAAAAATTTTTTTTCTTTTTTTTGGTTTGTCTCTTTTTTTCTTTGTTTTGTTTCCTGAATTCTACATGTAGGGAAATCATGTGATCTTGGCCTTTCTCTAAGTTATTCCACTTAGCAGTACACTCTCTAGCTTCATCCACGTCCTCGCAAATGGCAAGATCTCGTTCTTTGTTACGCCGAGTACTGTTCCATTGTGTATATGCACCCCTCTTCTGATTCCATTCATCTCTAGGACACTTGGGTTGCTTTCATATCTTAGCTGTTGCAAATAATGCTGCAGTAAACATAGAGGAGCATATATCTTTTCAAATTAACATTTTTCTTTTCTTCGGGTAAATGTCTAGTATTAAAATTAATGGATCATATGGTAACTCTATTTTTTTTTTAATTTATTTTTTTAATTTTTTTTTATTTTTTTTTTTAATTTTTTATTTTTTATAAACATATGTTTTTATCCCCAGGGGTACAGGTCTGTGAATCACCAGGTTTACACACTTCACAGCACTCACCAAAGCACATACCCTCCCCAGTGTCCATAATCCCACCCCCTTCTCCCAAACCCCCTCCCCCCAGCAACCCTCAGTTTGTTTTGTGAGATTAAGAGTCACTTATGGTTTGTCTCCCTCCCAATCCCATCTTGTTTCATTGATTCTTCTCCTACCCACTTAAGCCCCCATGTTGCATCACCACTTCCTCATATCAGGGAGATCATGATAGTTGTCTTTCTCTGCTTGACTTATTTCGCTAAGCACAATACGCTCTAGTTCCATCCATGTTGTCGCAAATTGCAAGATTTCATTTCTTTTGATGGCTGCATAGTATTCCATTGTGTATATATACCACATCTTCTTGATCCATTCATCTGTTGATGGACATCTAGGTTCTTTCCATAGTTTGGCTATTGTGGACATTGCTGCTATAAACATTCGGGTGCACGTGCCCCTTTGGATCACTACGTTTGTATCTTTAGGGTAAATACCCAATAGTGCAATTGCTGGGTCATAGGGCAGTTCTATTTTCAACATTTTGAGGAACCTTCATGCTGTTTTCCAGAGTGGCTGCACCAGCTTGCATTCCCACCAACAGTGTAGGAGGGTTCCCCTTTCTCTGCATCCTCGCCAGCATCTGTCATTTCCTGACTTGTTGATTTTAGCCAGATAAAGGACTAGTGTCCAGAATCTATAAAGAACTTAGCAAACTCAACACCCAAAGAACAAATAATCCAATCAAGAAATGGGCAGAGGACATGAACAGACATTTCTGCAAAGAAGACATCCAGATGGCCAACAGACACATGAAAAAGTGCTCCATATCACTCGGCATCAGGGAAATACAAATCAAAACCACAATGAGATATCACCTCACACCAATCAGAATGGTAACTCTATTTTTAACTTTTTGAGGAACCTCTGCACTGTTTTCAACAGTAGCTAAAGCAGTTTGCATTCCTACCAACAGTACACAAGGATTCCTTTTTCTTCTCTTCCTTGCCAACACTTGTTTTTTGTGTTTTTGGTTTTAGTCCTCTTGGCAGGTGTGAATGGGTATCTCATTTTGGTTTTGATTTGCGTTTCCCTGATGATGACTGAGGTTGAGCATCTTTTCATGTGTCTGTTGGCCATCTGGATGTCTTCTTTGGGAAAAGTCTATTCAGGCCTTCTGCTCACTTTTAATTGGATTTTTTTTTTTGAGTTGTATAAAGTATTTACATATTTTTGATATTAACTCCTTATTGGATATTTATTTGCACATACCTTCCCCTATGGTGGGTTGTCTTTTTGTTTTGTATATTGTTTCCTTTGCACAAGCTTTTTATTTTGGTGTAGTCCCAATAGTTTAATTTTGCTTTTATTTCCTTTGCCTCAGGAGATACATCTAGAAAAATGTTGCTATGACTGATGTCAAAGAGATTATTGCCTATGCTTTCTTCTAGGAATTTTATGGTTTCATGTCTTATATTTAGGCCTTTAATCCATTTTGAGTTCATTTTTTGTATATGGTGTAGGGAAGTGGTCCAGTGTCATTTTTTTGCCTATAGCTGGTCAGTTTTCCCAGCACCATCTATTGGAGAGACTGTCTTTTCCCCCATTGTATATTCTTGCCTTCTTTACTGTAGATTGATTAACCGTGTAGGTGTGGGTTTATTTCTGGGCTCTCTATTCTTTTCTATTGATCAAAGGGTCTGTTTTTGTGCATACTCTTGTGGTTTTGTTTTGTTTTGTTTTGTTTTGTTTTTTAGATTTTATTTATTTATTTGACAGAGAGAGATCACAAGTAGGCAGAGAGGCTTGCACAGAGACAGAGGGGGGAGCCTGCTTCTCTCTGCTGAGCAGAAAGCCCAATGTGGGGCTCGATCCCAGGACCCTGAGGTCATGACCTGAGCCAAAGGCAGAGGCTTAACCCACTGAGCCACCCAGGTACCCCTGTGCATATTACTGTTTTGATTACTACAGCTTTGTAATAGGCCTTGATTTTTTTAAAATTTTATTTATTTATTTGACAGATAGAGATCACAAGTAGGCAGAGAGGCAGGCAGAGAGAGAGAGAGAGAAGAGATAGTGCTCCCTGCTGAGCAGAGAGCCCAATGTGGGGCTCGATCCCAGGATCCAAAGGCAGAGGCTTTAACCCACTGAGTCACCCAGGCGCCCCTGTAATAGGCCTTGAAATCTGGGTTGTGATACCTCCAGTTTTGTTTTTCTTTGTCAAGATTATACTGGCTATTTGATGTCTTTTGTGGCTTCTTGCAAATTTTAGGAATGTTTTTTCTAGTTCTGTGGAAAAGATGCTATTGATATTTTCATAGGGAGTGTATTAAATATGTAGGTTACTTCAGGTAGTATAGACATTTTAACAACATTTGTTCTTCCAATATGTTGAATTGATTTTTGATAACAGTGTCAAGATAATTAAATGGAAGAAAAATCTTCTTAACAAATGATGTTGGGACAATAAGACAGTCACATGCAAAAGACTGAATTTTATACATATGATGTATACTATATAAAACATGCAATATTATTTATACTATATATATAAAATATTGCATATTATATATATAATAAATAATATAATATTTATATTCCTTTCTCTACCAAAGGGATTTCTTTTTCCTTACATGGAAGAAAAGTATGTTAACTATAATATGACCCAGTATTGGATTTTCATCCATTTATGTTTTTTGTTTCCTTTTTCATGAGGAGGACTAGGAAAATCCTAACATAGGAGAGAAGAGCTGAGTCAAGTAGAAACATAAGAGGTCTGGTGGGTCCCTGGCCTGGGTTTCCCATCTCTGGGGCACAGACCTGAGCTGACCTAGCATGGAACATCCTCTTGCTTTAACCCCTCTCACTGAGCCTTTTTAATGGGCGGCTGCTATGAGCCAACTGCTAATCTATACTGATCGGCTGACAGGGAGGCGGAAAGGGACATTCACCCTGTAACTCATGACACATTAGAGAACTTTCCCAGGGTCACACATGTCTGGTAGGGACAGACACAGAGGGCCTTGGAGCATCTGAGCAGAGTTGGACACGCTCTGGAAGCATTGGCTTTCGTGCTGTGTCTTGAGTAGGAACTGAGGACAGTGCCTGGGTTGGGCCCTCAAGGTTCTAGTGCTGTTTCACTGGGAGGGCTCCCTAAGAGGTCCTTGGGCCCATCACCTCCTTCTTCTAGCAGCCCTCCACACAGCTTCTGAAGAGCACACATGAGCCCCTTGAGCTACAAGCACGCCTGCATCCTTACTGACCTCACATGTGTATCCATCCGTCCGGCGGTTATAACAATACCACAGAGTGGATGGCTTCCCAGTCAGAGTGTACTTTCCTACAGTTCTGGGGGCCAGAGTCTGAGGTCAAGGTGCCAGAAAGGTCAGTTCCTGGTGAGCTCACTCTTCTGGCTTGTGGACAGTCATCTTCTCCCTGCGTGCTCCCATGGCCTTTCCTCATGGTGTGTGCTCACAGCAGGGAGAGTGTGAGCTCTCTGTGGTTTGTTTGTTTTGTTTGTTTCTTCTTCCTTTCTTTTAAAGATTTTATTTTTTTGAGTGAGGCAGACAAAGTGTGAATGGGCAAGAGAGAGAGCATAAGCAGGGGGAGACAGAGGGAGAAGCAGACTCCCCACTGAGAGGGGAGCCCGATGCAGGACTCAATCCCAGGACCTTGGAATCATGACCCGAGACAAAAGCAGACACTTAGCCGACTGTGCCACCTAGGTGCCCCTGTAGTCTCTTTCTATAAGGACACTAATCCTGTCAGATCAGGGCCCCATCCTTACGACCTCATGTAACTTAATTTCCTTATTTAGAGGTCCCCCCTGTAAACCCCTCCATACTGTGGGTGAGGGTTTCGCAGTATGAATTCAGGGGCATGGGTGAGGGGGACACAGGTGTCCAGTGCATGCCAGCTGCCGTCCGCCAGGCCAGGATCTGTTCAGCCTCCCACCTTACCTGCTCATACACGTTGAACTCCAGCACGCCAGACTAGCTGTGGTTTTCCAAATGGCTCCAATATTTAGTGCCTCTGTACCTTTGCATATACTGTTCCTTTTCTTTGGAGTGTCCTTGCCTCTCTGCCATCACTTCTCCACCTGGTAAACCGTTTCCATCTCAGGGAGAAATTAAGTAATGCTTCCTGTATAATCTTCCCTGACTCTCCCTTCAGGGCTCTAAAGGCAGGTATGTACTTACTAATTAAACAGGTGACCGAGGCAAATTGCTTATTCTGTATGAACCTGTTTCCCCTGTGTAAAACGGGACCAAAATGGGTTGTTGTGAGGATTAAGGAGGGTCAAGCCCATGGAGCACCTGAAACACAGTGACACCTGCCATTATTAAGGAACACCACCCTGTGCTGTGTCTCGTTCGCAGTGGGGGCTCCTTGTCACAGCGACTGGCCTTGTTCATCTTTGCGTCCCTAGGACATAGCCCCCAGCTGTAAACACGGGACTTTTGTGTCTCCCTAGGACAGAGCCCCCAGTCAGGAAACACTGACTGACCCAGGCCCTGGGAACGACCCTTCCAGATCATCCTCTCCCTCTCCAGCTGCACAGGTAGGCACTCCGAGGCCCAGGGAGAAGGAACTCGCCCAAGGACCCACAGCGAACTGGGGATGGGCCAGGCCTCTGGCACCAGAAAGATTCTCTCTTCTGTTTTTCATACCATCTCGCGTGATCACAGACTCAGAGACTCGTTTTTTTCTTCCCAGGAAGAACTCTCTGAGCCTATTGCTGTGATCTGGTGACAGTAAGAAAGAGTGACTTTCTCTGGGCAGATCCGTATGATGTTAAACTCTGCCCACGGCCTGGTTTCCCTGGGCTGGTGCTGCCAGGCAGCCGTAGCAGCAGCAGGGGCCATGTGGACCCGCCGGAAGCCCCTGCCAGGCTCCTAATCTCACCCCAGACGGCCTCTCCTCTGTAGTCCCATAAATCGCTGCCGAGGGCCCGCCAGGCTGGACTGATGTGTGGAGTTGTGTGGCCCTGACGGTCATTCTGCTGAGTTATTACCAACGGGACGTGTGTGTATGCATTTCACACACATGTGCAGAGGCCTCTGGAATTTGTCCAAACTCATCAGAATCAGACTGAGACAAAGTTCGTGACCCAAAGATAAGAATCTGGAATCCTTCTGGAATACCTAATTCCCTTGACGTTTGAATCTCTTTTTTTTTTTTTTTTTTTTAAACGAGGGTTTTTTTGTTGTTGTTTTGTTGTTTAATATTGAATGGAGAACTTCCGACACACTGAATTAAAGGAGTCTTAGGCAGTACAGAGAGCTCTCTAATCTATGAATGCAGTCTCTTGGGTTTTAGCTCCCACTCTCCCACAGGCTGTGTGGCCTTAGGCAAGTAGCTTCGCCTCTCTGATCATCTGTCCTTTCATCTGAGTAATAGAAGGGAACGGTTTCTAAGATCACTTGGGTGGTAACATTTTAGCTGAGTAAATGCTTCCCAAACCCTCAGGAACTGTCTGCCCAGGCTATATGATATTCCCACCCTGCTGTGGCCGGCCTTGGTGCCACATCTCTGTTCCGTGGTCGGGGGAGAAGTAGATGGAGGATGGGCATTTTTTTGGTCACTGGAGAGTACATGACCCTGAAGAAAGAAACATTGAGATTTAAGCCTTTGTTCTGCCAGTAACATTCTATGTGACTACAATGTAGTCACACCATAAACTCATGTTCTTAGCACAGTGAATTATATTTATTAAGTTTAAGTGTGTATTAAAAATACACACTGCACTTCCGGCAGTGTAAGGGGTAGAGCAGGTGCTTATAAACACTATCTGCTCCTGTCCTTTCTCTTGCTGCTTTTGCTTCTCCCTCGTGATCCTAGGGGGGTGGCCACAGTCCCCGGTCTACACTGAGCTTCTAGTGCTTTCCTCTTGTGCTCCCTTGTGACCTGTCCATCTGGTGGCCTCCCCTGCTTGCAGAGAGCTGCCCTGAAATCAGACCTCACACGGTTTCCTTGGCAATCCTGTGTTCTGCAATCAAGGGACGCCCACTCCTCGCATTCCGTACTGGTTATTTCAGATCGGACCCTGCAAATGGGCCAACAGGACGGGTGGCGCTTTGGATGTGGAACAGACAGGGGAGGGATTACCTAGAAACGCCGGGTCACATCAGAGCTTTGAATTCCCAAAAGGTTGGGGCAGGGGAGCCGCTAGCCGTTTGCACGGGTCTCTGCGGGGCCTTTTCGCAGTAGCTTATTTTAGGTATTTAAGTGAGGGTTGGAGCTCCCTCCTTTCTCCTTTGGCTTCCTCATTTTTAATTAGAAATCGCCATGCTGCCCAACAGACAATACGGTTTGGCCCTCTGCTTTCGAGGCGCATCTTAAAGCAGTTTCCACCCAACTGACCAAGCACAGCGTGTTTCATTGCACTGGCCACAGGGTTCCCCGAATCTCCCAATGACAAGAGATTACTTCCTGTGCTGCTCAGGGACACTTTGCTCGGGAATGGGCTCCCAGCACTAAGGTGATGCCACCATCATCCTGTATTTAAGTAATCCATCGTCATTCACGGAGTCATGGGGCGGGGGGGTCTGGGAAGGAGAGAGGGACAGATGAGATCTTCCGTCCTCAAATTCATGCAAATGCTTCTCTGGCAGAAGATAATCTTATTCCACAAATTACTCATTTACCTGCTCAGTTTGAGGGGCTGAGTAACTCACGGACAGACTCTGCACCTGGCCACTTAATTTTGCTTCTCATACATTGACCTGCCTCAGCGCAGGGATGCGACTCGCTCACCAAAAAGTTATTTTATCCTTGGTGGTTATAAGCTTTCCAGTCAATTTCCCAAGGAAATATTTAATCGAGAGAAGGATAATATAAAGTAGATTGGTATTTCCCATCCTGAGGGCAGCTGGGAAAGGTTCACTGCTTGCCAAAGTGTTTTCTAGGAGAAATGTTTAAACCGAAATTTAAAATGAGTGTAAAAATGACTCTTTTCCCTCTTCCCTCACTTCCTTGTTCCTACAAATTTCTGGGAAGAGAGAAAGAAGATTTTACAATATGCTAAATGTATTTGTCTCTCTCTCTGGGTAGTCATATCGCAACATAAATAACACAGTGTTACGCTCCCTCCAGGAAGCAATTATTGTTGTATTTTTATTTATGACCAGAGAAGCTTTACGTTTTTGGTAGACTTATTTAAAATATCCTGTTATTTGTGGTTACTAAATGCTGTGCAGAAAAGAGAAAAGTCATATAGTCATACTTGATTCATTGGACGATGTCAAAACCCTTAGTGAGTAGACCCCACAGAAACTCAGTTTTCTCTATTGATGAAAAAGGATCTGCTTCCTCTTTCCAGGGTAGAGTCTGAGGCCAGGAAAAGTAGCCTGTGAAAGCCTTCCTTATACAGCTGCCCCTGGCTGCAAGCCAGCCCCTCATGCCCACCTCGCTTCTCCCCAAATCTGTGGCTTGGCAGCATAGGAGCTTTGCAAAACTTCAGGGCAAACTTGATCAACAAATATCAAATCTTAATGAGTTTTTAAAATTTATACACACACTCATACACACACAGTCTTGGGTTCTCCCAGAAGTGTATCCTGTGCCATGGGTTTGGGGGGAGTATTTGATTTCGTTGCTGAGCCCGGGAAGCAGTAGTAGGAAGTAGTGTGGATGGATGCCAGTAAGCCGAGTGGTGCTGGGGAAACCGGAGCTCAGTGTGGCCACAGGAGGACTCATGTACGGTAGTTAGAGTCATGCCACTGGAGGAGAGAAGGAAAGGTGTTCTGTCAAGCAGAACTGCGGGCGCTCACGTAAGGTGCACCGTTAGGTTCTCAATGGTGACCGCTGAATGGCCAGATCTAGAACACCAAGAACACCTGTTCCATAGGAAAGGGGAGTGGAGACGGGAATGAGGAGTAGCTGAGAGCTGTGGAGTGGGATAAACGTTCAAGATGGACAGACTCCTCTCCCTTTTTAATTTTAGTTGCACAGTCATTTGCACAGTGCTGTAGGAATGAAAAACAAACCAAACCAGAACAAAAGCCTACTTTTAAATGCAGCTGAAATGAGAAGCACTTTCCTTTATGGATTTCCTGGCGTTTCTCAGCTGCCTTATTCTCTCTTAGCACTCAAAGGCCAGCACCGTGCAGCTCATGGCAGCTACGCACGTATTTCTCCGCAGCTCCTCTCTTATTTCTCAATGAAACTTTCTGACTGCTTTTGAACTTGCAATGTAGCCTGCCCCAGGGGGCTCCAGCCTCCCTTTGTCTCCCAGTGTTTTCCAGGATCTGATCAAACTCCTAATTTCATGAATTAGGCTGCTCTGATTCCGAAAGATGACCTGCTCTGGTCAGCGGGAGTAGCCAATGGCCTCACGGTCCATTCCTCTTTCAACTCTAGCCAATTGCTTCCGCTTTTTACTGTTTAATGGCAAGTGTTCTGCTTTCTAAATATTAATAAAGTCCCATCTGTCATGCTTGTCTGGTCCTAAGCGTTCACTTCTGCGGTGACTCTGAGGGTGACTCGAATCGAGTTCACGCCCCACCTTGGGCTCCGTCTCCTACTCTCAGGGGAGTGAGAAGACGGAAGCAGGTCTTGGCCAGCATCACTCCCTCCATCCTCAACAGTGACTTGAATGCAGATTTTAGCTGAAGTTGACAGGCTGTGTCCAGTACTGGTGAGAAGACATCTGTTTCCTCACACACTAAGAAATGAAGCAGAGTCTTTGCTTCTAAGGGAGATGATGCATTTTCTTATTTTTGCCTCATCTGTTAAACCAGACAAAGGTAATATAAAATACCTCTTCCCTATTGAAACTTCAATCCTATGAATTTTTTTCTCACTGTAATAAATACTTTGTAGTCAGCCTTCCATCCGTGGCAGAAAGAGTGGAAAACTTCAGTGGGGGGTTGGGGTCTCAAATCCGTAAGTGACGAAACTTGTCCAGCCCCTTGGCTGGCTGATGGGAGGTGAGTCAGTAGCACCAGCTGCGAGTAAATAGGGAAACACAAAGCCGTGGGATGGGAGAGGGTCTCTTCTGTTGTCAGAGTTGTTCCAGGAGCAGCTGTTTTCCCTGCCAGAGATGACAACTATTGAGATTGAAGGAGAGAGAGAAGAGGATTGTGAAAAGTCACGTGGGCTGTTTGACATCCTTGTGACGGTCCTCAGCTCGTACTGAAAAACCAGACTGTGTGGTCTTCTAATTCCAGGACCAATGAGTCATGTGAACAGGGACAAAAGCGTTGTTTGTTTCCTCAGCTGTAGAGACTAATACTCCCTTACTCACCTGAAGAGGGTTTAGAGAGAACAAGATAATATACAGAGAGGAAGGTCTGTTTTGTAATCACTAAGAGTAACGCTTGAAGAGACTGATTCTTAAGAAGAGGTGTAGATCATGGCTTATTTCCATGAAAGTAGCACTTGTTAGTAGGTTTTTCCTGAGCCGTACAAAGGTAGAGAACTTTTCTGGTGGGTGTGGAAGATCTGATTCTTTTAAGCTACTAACTGTACGCTGAAATTCTCAACTTTATGTTCTTGGCTAAGATTAGCGGACTGTCAAGACCTGACTTTGGCAGGGATGAGCTATGGACTTTGCTGCTTAGGAACCAGATGCTTGAGATTAGTTTATAGCTGTTAAACCTCGCGTGGTCCTGAACGTCTCCTGAAACAGGAAATGCTTTTTCCCATGGCAAGACATACTTTATACATTGGTGATGCCATAATTGCCCCCAACCATCGCAATAAGAGTAAGGTGCTTACTGGCCTTTATGAAAATGGAGGTTGCGTGTTAATTTATACAGAGTAAGAACTCAAGTCGTAGACCCACAATCCGGCATGCATTTTTCATTTGTCACACTTAAGTCCACTCTCTTCACCCATGCAAGTATGCGTTAACTGGATTGAGTGCCTACACTCTTTAGGGTTCTGGGGAGATAAGGATGGGCTCTCATGGGTGTGTTCTTGATGAATGAACAGTACTTCCTGCTTGCTGCCTTGAGTCGTATGCTGAATTTGGGAACATGACATCCCTCGATCAGCTCATCCAGGGACTCAGCTTACTTTCTGTCCCTGGGTGATTGTTTCTTCTGTCCCTTGGTGAGGCCAGTGTTACCTACATCTGTTGTAGACACAGTGTTTCCATTTTTCTTCAGTGTTTCTTTATACATATCCTGCATGAACACCCTTGGCAGTCCAATGAAACCAGAGAACATTTCTCAGAATAATATTTTTTCAAGTCATATGACAAAAAAAATGCTAGAATTCTGGAGGAAAACTATATCGCAATAGACTTTTATGTCTATTAGAAGGCATTCGGTTAAGAACCCCTTCTGGGTGGAGAACACCTTTTGTTATAGAACCATTGGTACAACAACAACAAAAAGATTCCAACTATTTCTACTGAGCTTTCTAGTGCCTTTCTTTTGAAGCATTTACAGAATATGATAGTATTTCCTCAGTATAGACGCAAAAATGTGCCTGGTCGGAAGGCTGCTATGGGGGAGGTTCTCAGATCTTGCGTTCTCCCCTCTCTGATGGATGCCCTGTCCAATGGAATGGACCAAGGCCATCCTCAGTCTTGAGTACCTGACCCTGACTAGAGTCACAGGGACTAAGGTAGGATTGTGTTGTAAAAGCAGGGAATGAGAAAAACTCTCGGTTGAGTATAAGATTGGGTCACATGAGAAAGGCTAGAGGAGTCAGACCAGAGAGACAAAGTCAAAAATAGACCAACAGAGCCAAGTGTTGGTCTAAGGTTGGACGCAGAGTGCAGTAGAATCCAACGTCGTGTTAAGGGTTCATTCCTAATTTTGCTGGCTGTGTCATGGTATCACTCTGTCACAAAATGTCTAAGTCAAGGGACAATTGAGTGCCGTTTTTAGGTAACAGTAGCAATATTTGATGTTACAGTATGGAAATCAGGTATTTTATGTTTTCTACATATTCATAACAAATTCCCTTTTGTCAAACAAGCCCTAGACGTGAAAAACCAAACCTAGACATGCCTCATAATTTTAGTGGGCCATATAGGAGAGTGGATTTCTTTATAGTTTCTCTCTGGTGACTTAGAAAAGAATTTTTTTTTTTTTTTTTTTTTTGAGGCAGCCCATAGGTCACCTTCCTCCACAGCTGCTTAGGAGTAGCCTCAATCCTGTCCTCTGACCACCCAACTGCCTTCTTTCGCCCTCTGTCCTGACCAACAGAGCCACCTAGCGGGCGTTACAGGAAACCCTCCAACCCAGAACTTCTAGACCATGGATCCCTTGGAGAGTCTCTTCAGAGATTGCAGCACCCTGTTCCCAGAGCCCCTGCTTCAGAAGGTCTGGGGTTGGGCTCAGTCATTTTCATTTCTCTGAAGCTCCAGGTGGTGAGCTGCTGGTCGAGAGCCCCACCATGAGAAGAGCTGCTTTACCACAATGTTCTTTCTTATAAGGAGGCCATGCACAGGCTGTACCCTGTGATCGTCAACAACTTCACTCACCACATTTAAAACTTCAGGTCATTTTCTTTATTTGTAATAACACACATTTTCTTGTGTAACTGCCTTTTTGGAACATTTTTTAACTGCCTTTCACCTAAGATATCTTAGAAAGAAAAATCCTTTTTTCTTTTCCTCTCATTTTCTTTGGCTTTTTTGTAGTTGTTGTTGTCGTTATAATTAAGATTTTAAAAAGGAAGGAGAGGAGCCCAATATGGTCTGATAAGTATGACTAGTTAACACATTTGATTAAGTAAATAACACCACAAATTTTGAAGTTTGCTAATTGCTGTTATATCCTAGAGACTTAGAAAGTGTCCAATTATTTATATCTGCACTAAAGTGGCCACTGGCTCTTCCACATCTTCCTCTAATGAAAAAAAAATGTGTTTTCATCAAAAGTAATATTCAGAGTAGCAAAAGTTCTTCAAGCATTTTGTTGTTAATTATGTTTTGTTTGAAACATAGAATAGTATATAAATACCTTATGTCTTAAGGAGATTTTTGAGGAACCATGAGCCTAATTTTTAATCTCGTTTCTCTGTAGAATGGTTCTGACTTCCAGAAAAATCAGCTTTTAGATGAACTTTTGGAAATGGCCTGTACATAAGTTTAGGGTCAACAGTGTTTGTGCAGTACGTTGACAACCCAGTTTGGTGCACCTGCAGAAACCACGAAGAGAGTGCGTTTTGTAATAAAACACAACCAGTGGCAAAGAAGTGGATTTGTGGGGCCTAATACTTCTAGTCACGACAGATGGGTGGTGAATCTGGGTTACCCCATAAACTCCCGAGTAGTCATAGTAGTATTTGTAAAGACCTTACACTTCTGTTTCACTTGAGGAACATTTTGAAAAGCAACCAAATAGCTGTTCCTCCCAGCTGATTTCATCTTTTCAGAAAGCAAACAAAACAGTCCTCAAGACCCTGAGGCCCGTGCCGTTGCCTCAGAGCCGACATGGCAATCTGTCAGTCATGTCCCCTCATGCTTGTGTCTCACAGACGCGAAGATGAGACGCTCGAGTGTCCCCTTCAGTGAGAGCTCTCGGTGGAGAGGACAGATGTGCGGAGGACACCTGACCCCACCTTTGTCAGAGTCTCTGCAGCCACGGGGACTTTACGGGCCAAGTGAAAACATCCTGGGGACAGACTTGTCAACAGAGCTTTCTTTGAAGTTAGGCAGACAAGTGGATTCAAAACAATTGTTAATGTGTGAGGAAATCGGGTCTGCTTTTTCTTCTGGAAACAACCAGGACTTTGGACACAGCAGAGCCACAAGTGTGGAGGATTTACTTAGTGGGACCTTTGTGATCGGCTGCCTTAGATCTCCGGACCTCAGGGAAATAAGGAAAACCGTTTGGCAGAGTGACGTGTCAGGGTTTCAGTGTTTCTTCTTGAGGAAAGAGGGAGACATGCATCTGCTCCTTGTTCGGCCCTGAGATCCAGCTTCCACAGCCCAAGGCATGGGAAGGTACCGGTTCACGGACACTCGGTATTCCAGAAAGTAAAGCTATTGCAGACACCCTTGACTCCAAGGACATAAGACCCTGAAGGAAACACGGGAGTCAGTGCTTTACTACCTTCTAAATATTTCCTCTCTGAGTGTCAAGTAAAGAGCCCCAAAGATGTTGGATTGTCTGTCTCTGGTTGGGAGAGAAACTCTTTGGACACAGGGCTCTATGACTGACAGACCCTCCAGACTCTGGTGCCGCGCTTGCCCCACAGAGCCCTGGGCAGAGGGTGCTCTCTTTCTCCCTAGGCTACTGGAAGCAGGCCTCACACTGTAAGCAGGGCCTTGTCCCCTGTGGGCACATATTATGCTGAGCCCCACAGAGAATGATGGCCATGTTGTAATCAATAAAATTCAAATTTAAGTTATCCTACAGTCTGCTTACTTGAAATTCAAAGCCAAACTCACCAGTGGCAAAGACTGCGTTATCGGAAGAATTGTTTTATGATCAATTAGATTCATTACGCTTGTGTATTTAACTCCCATCCATATCCAGTTTGAATCATCTTCTTCAAATCCATTGTTTCTGCTAATTAAACAGTCCAGAATGACCTCCGGAATCCTGAGGGAGCGTGGGGGACTGGGAAGCAGGGCAGACTCTGCTGCCAAGGGCAAGGGGTTTTCCAGCTTGGTCCAGCTTGGGTCCTGTTTTCCCTTCTCCCCTCTTCGCCTTCAAGGCAGGATTTCTGCCTTCTCTTGGTTTTCTCAGTCGCTGAGCTCTTCCTCTTCAAGCCAGCCTTGACACTCCATTGACGAGGAGCCCGAGAGCCCAAGCGGAATACCAGGGCATCTCTGTCCAGCACGCTGCCCATCTGGATTTATCATGGTGGGAATAATAACAGCATGTGCAAAAAAACAGCTGCTGCCTCGGGGTCTTCAGCACCCAAGAACAAAAATAAGTCTCACCAACCTAATATATTTTCCAGTGTGTGTCCCAGAAGTTTGAAAAGAGCTCCTTAAATTGCTTTTGTTTAAGCATTTTTATGGCCCCGGGGGGAAAAATATCTATCACATTTAGTATATGCATTTTACTTTGTGGCACTTTGAGATCCAACCATATCATCTGTAATGAAAACAGAGCAACCTTTAAAATAAATTTAAAAAAAGAAAGAAAGAGAGAAAGAAAAACTTCTCTACCAGAGACATGGCCTGAACCGGTGCCAAAGATTTCAAGCTGGTGAACCAGTAAAGGAGTCAGATAAATCAGAATGAGTGTAACAGATCTGATCTATTTCAGCTCAGATTAACCTCTTTACTGTGTCTTCAATGGCCAAAAATCCTGGGTTGCAAGAATAAGAATGTTTAATAGAGCAGAACTTCAGGGAGAAAAAAAATAAAAAGAGAGAAATTGCATAAAGAAAAGTGAGACGTGTGACCGTAGCTGTGCATGACCCGACTGTGGTGAGGGGTCGAGAGCCGGGGAGGGAAGGATTCTGTAACACGCCAATCTGAAAGACAGATTTATTTCACTTGTATATAATAATTCCAGATCCCAGTGACAATTTACATTAGTTGACAACAGCTGCTTATAGGTCAGGTAACAATAGCATTGGATAACCTCATAATGAACAAATGCGGATTTCACATCGGTGTTAATTGCATTTCATGCTCTTCGAAAACCCCAGGCAGGCTGTGTGAAAAATAACAGAGCCAGGTTCTGCTTTTCTGATTATTTTTATCTTGAGGCAAAAGCCCTTTCTAAATCTTCAGAAGGAAGGTGCAGAATGGGGAGATGCGGTCACGGACCAAGTCGGTCTTTCTGGGCCAAGGTCTGTGCATGTTTTCTAAGAATGGAGGACAGCCATTCAAGCTAAAAGGTTGCGAAGGATGTATAGAGAAACCCATTCCTGGGGCCTGACCAGGGCCCGGAAAGATTTTATTCAGGGTGAGTAACTTATAGTGAGAGCCTAGAGGGGTCCCTTTCTCATTGTCGGTCACAATGTCGGGTTTACTCCTGCAATTTCAGTATTATAGTGAACCCAAGAGACCAGATGTGAATCCACGCCTCTAGGCTTTGAGTAAAGAGTGAGCTTCCATTCCTCATGCATCTCCCATACCCCGGCCCCCCCAGGCCCCCCGCAGTTTTACTGCGAGTAGGACATTAAGCCGTACAACATAATGATATGACTGTGTGTCTATTGTGAACTGATCACCACAATCACTTCACATCTGTTGCCTCGCACGCAGAGCCCCATTATTTTTTTCCATCATGAGAACATGTTCACTCCGACATTTCCGAAGTGGCTTTGACTTTGCCTGGGATCTTGCCACCATGCACATGCTACTTTCGCAGGTCTTGGGTAGAGCCCAAGATTCTGCATTTCTGATGCGCACCCAGCCGATGCCAGGTGCGCAGGCCCTCAGGCCGCACTCCCAGCTGGGTTACACACCCCTGGTGTTTCAGCAGTTTTGCAGCTCTGAACCGTACTGGAGTTTGAACTCCGAGACAAGAGGGGAGTTATATCAGATGCCACCCAAGTGTGTCACAGGCATCCGAGCAGGGACAGGTTGGCCTAGTTTCTGACTGCTCTACCTCATCATCTACTGTGATTTCTCCCAACAAATTTGTTAGGCAGTAGCCACGAACATCGTCCTCATCATCCCATGTCCCCACGGGCACCCTGCGGAGAGCTACGACAAATCTCTGGATACATGTTAAAGTCTGTGACCCTTCTTCAGCTCTGCTAGTCAAAAATATCACTTAGCGACAGGAGAATGTAAGTTTCAGACACTTACTCACTTTCCTACTTGAAAGGCCCTATTAGCATTTTAAATATGTATTAAGAAGGCAAAAAAGTATATAGCACCAGGCCGAAGAACTGTAACCTTTCATCACATCCTGAGACTGAACTGAGGTTCTCCCCTCCTGACACAACTCTGCAGGTTCTGTGATAAAACCAAGGAGATTTACATGACTTCTTGTAAACCAATATGTAATATTAATATGTGTATTTAATTTTTAATTTGATTACTCCGGCCGTATGAATTTTTACTAGGGAAGGATATGTTGTCAGAAAGTGCTCCTCTAACGAACTCTTAAGGTCTTTTTCCTAAAACTATACAAACTATGTTGTATTAGGAGTGTCTTTAGTACATTAAGGTGCTGTTCCCCCTAAGGCTGGTGAAAACTCATGTCTTAGTAGGTCACCAATGGGTTTGAGAGCTTTTCAGATAGTGGTAGTTGGACTCGTGGGATGCAAGAGGTGATTCAGTGGGATCTTGGGGAATGTCTCCTTCGGTCTGAAAGGGACTAGAAAGTCCCTCTTCTAACCCAATTGAGATGTCCCATCTTTTATAAAGTTCCTACCCCAGGTAAAACACTGAGCAAGATTATTAAAGTCTATAGGGATTTTAGAGTCCTTTCATGTAAGTAGGCTGACCATAGGATTTATCATTCAAAATGGAACATTTAAAAAAATGAAATGGGGCAGTAATCATTTTACAGAACAAAAGATACAAACTGCAGCTGTCCTGAGAAAACCAGAATGTGTGACCTCTCTAAATGTGACCCTGCTTTCTTATGAAGATAAAAATCCATCTGACCACATCCCAAGCCATTGGCCATCTGGCCTCTTTTCTGGAATTCTTCCAAGAAAAGGATACTCATTCCTACATAAGGGGAGATTATTCTTCTGCTTGATTGGTTTGGTTATTAAAATATTCTTTCTGGGATGCCTGGGTGGCCCAGTCATTAAGCATCTGCCTTCAGCTCAGGTCTTGATCCCAGGGTTCTAGGATCAAACCCCTCATTGGGCTCCCTGCTTGGCGGGAAGCCTGCTTCTTCCTCTCCCACTCCCCCTGCTTGTGTTCCCTCTCTCACTGTGTCTCTCTCTGTCAAATAAATAAATAAAATCTTTAAAAAAAAATGCTTTCTGCCATTGGCATGGTATTTGCATAACATTCACTTAACTTTCTGCTTCCTATCAGAGCAGCCTAGAACAAGTTGGCTGACTTTTTTGTCTGACGGCTCAAAGGGTTGAGTGGTTTTATCTGTTAAACTAAGTTCCTCAGAGCTACTTACCATGTCTCTTCCCTTTTACTTCCCCAGTTCCTGCTGGAGTGAATGACTCGTAGACTGATGATGGACTGGCTCCTCTACCAAGAGTCCGAGTCTCAGGAGAGGTCCTAGTTAGAAGAAATACAGAAGGACACCTAGTCCAACCCCTCACCCAGCACTCAAATTTCCTCTAAGATACCCTTCCAGGCTTTTGCTCCCTTCTTCTTCAAACATTTCCAGTGAGTGTTTTCAGAAGTAGACTCTTCCATCTTTTCCCAACTCATAACTGAGTGGAGAATGTTATGCCTAAGCTCTTCAAAGTCTGTTGCAAGATCTACTCTTTGAAGGGTTTTATCATAGGTCAAAATTAATGCTAAGAATTTGCTCACTCTCTCTCTCTCTCTCTCTCTCTCTCAAATAAATAAATAAAATCTTAAAAAAAAGTAGTATGGCCTGGACACAGGCAAGGACCCAGGGTCCCACTCGGGACATCTTCTTACTGTTACACCCATGGTCTTGTGTGTTGTCCGGTGACCATGTCTAGACTTGGGAGTTGGTTTGCTGAGGTCCTGTGTGGCCAGCAGCCAAGTCCGTGGGCTGCGGGAGCTGGGGACAGACAGAAACAGAACTTGGGGAAGGTCGAGACAGACTGCTAGGTCCCTGTAACAATCTGAGTAGGAAACGTGTCTCAGGGCTGCACAGTAAGGCTTAGCATTTCATTGCTTTGTTCACTTCTTAGCCCTGAAAACATAACCGGCAGGGTCTCAGAATTAACTCCCAAACTCCTTCTTCCAATATGGGCATTGTAATTATTCTTCCTAGTTATGAATGTTTTAAACACACTGTACGGAGAGCAATATTCAATATGCAGACACTGGTGAACCTACCCCACAAATTTAATGAGTATCAACATATATCCATACATTTGTTTCATATCTTATTTCTTAAGAAAATTTCTTAATATTCTTAAGAAATAGAATATTGCAAAGATGATTAAAGCCCAGCCCTCTCCCCATCCCGCATCCCCTTCCTCACCAAGAATAAATGCTGCCCTGAGGTTAGCATATACCGTATACCGTTTCAGTACTTTTTTTTTTTTTTTACTTTGGAACACATGTACATAGTCTTTTAAAAAAGGGAAAAAATGCATGTGTAGTAATTGTGTACTTTAAAGTTTTACGTAACTGGTATTTTTCTCTAGGAATCTGTTTCTGACTTTGTTTTTTTCACCTGATACTATTTTTTGATATTTGTTCATGTTGCTACTTGTGAATCAAATTCACTCAACTTCACTTCACTATAGGATACTGTAATGAATAAACCTCCTCTTTTGTGTATTCACTGCTCTCTTGAGAGAGATTTTTACAAAAATATTCTGGGAAGGAGACTCTAGAGTTGACTGAGGGATCCTTCCTCTGGCTTCCATTGTATTCTCGGTATGGCTTTTCTGTAGCATTTATCATACTATTTTCGTCACTGATTATCTTTCTTCCTAACTAGACCAAAAAATACTCAAAAGCGGATACGATTCCATTCATTCACGCAGTCATTCATTCAGCAAGTGTTTTGATTACCAGTTATATTCGAGGCAGTTCACTGTGTATATATTGAAAGACAAAGACCGAAAATTCCATAATTAGAGATACAGTCTAGAATGGAGGCTGTGAACTGGACTGGAGTTTTACGGACTAGATTCATCACCGAGTGGAGTCTTACTTTGTTTTGCAGCGAGGCAGACCAGCGCTGAATCCTTGAGAGGACACCTACAGATCTGAGGCTCTGGCTTCCCTGCTCCCAGCCCTGTTCTCCTTCCTTGGGCGAAACTGTCTGGGGCTGCTACTGCCTGTGCCCTTTGCATGGGCCTTTCGCAACGTTGCAGCTTCCCTCATTGATGGTAACTATTTGGGCCTCATGAATCTTCAGGCTTGTCGTGCTTCACACAGAGGAATGCGGGGGAGCCAAGGCTGATGTCCTGTCTGTGGAGCAGAAAGGGAGGGGGCAGAAGGGTCCAAGTGGTAGGGACAGCGTTCCGGGTACGGATTACCTGCACTTACCACACAGATGGTGCTTTGTTTCATTCCCCATGCAGCTGGGTTCCTGCGAGCTTCTCCCTGTGTTTCACTTCGTTTTGCTTTTTATGAGAATGACCCATTATATAAAGTTGGTGTCGACCATAATTTCATTATTCGTATTAATTCAAAATGGCCTCAATTATGCCATATAGTGTTTTCTCAAATTCTACCTTCCATGATATTAATATCCGTTTTCCTTTAACTTTGCCTTTTCCTGGTGGATTTTTGTTCCTCCCTTTTTTAATTAATAAATTCTTCCTATCTTCTTGTTGTATAGGTTTTTCATATATGATATATTTTTGGTTTGGGACTATTTACTTTTTGATAAAGAAATAGAATCATTTTCTATGTACTACTTTTGTGATTTAGTAAGTAAATTGAAACAAATAATTTTTAATTTATATTTTGTACCTTATTTTACATCTTCTGATTTTGGTACTCTCCTCTTTTGTGTATGTTTTTGGTGGTTTGTTTTGTTTCTGCTGTGTGATTATGTTCTATTGTGTGTTTTAATATTTAACAGTGATGGTCAAGATACAAAATATTCTGATTCTCAGTGTCTTAAAGATTGATTTCACATATATAAAGCACATAATTGAATGTATATATTTTTAAAGATTTTATTTATTTATTTGACAGACAGAGATCACAAGTAGGCAGAGAGGCAGGCAGAGAGAGAGGAGGAAGCAGGCTCCCTGCTGAGCAGAGAGCCCGATGAGGTACTCGATCCCAGGACTCTGAGATCATAACCTGAGCCGAAGGCAGAGGCTTTAACCCACTGAGCCACCCAGGCGCCCTGAATGTATATTTCTTTATCAAAGACAAGACACAGTAATATTTGGACTGTCCCTGCCCCAGGAGAAAATTAGCATGCCGTCATGACCCTGCCCTTCCTGTGCCTCAACTGTCACTTTCATTAGTGGTCAAAGACACTTTTTAATTATTATATTATTATCATATTAATTGCATAATTAATTGTATAGTGGTATGTTATATATATTAAAACACTACTAGTTTTTATTTTTTCTTTCTTTTTTTTTTTTTACTAGTTTTCCTTCCAAAGGAGGTTTGCTTGTCACTGTGTTTGATTTTCCTGAACACTTATTAAATCCTCTCACTACAATGTCCCTATTCTTCTAGTCACCACGGATATGTGAGCAGGAGAGCCAGAGAGGAGGGGAAGCTTGCATAGCAGGGAAGTCTATTTCTAGGTAGTTCTGAGACGCAGTTACCTAGTTTTCTGGTCTCTCTATCCTTGATGACCCAGCGTATGTGGGGGCCCAGGGTTGGAGTGAGATGCTGCTTAATAACTAATCTTGTTATTTAAAAGAGAATAATGGAAGGAGGAACCACGGAGCATTAATGCTCAATGTGGAGGGAGTGAGACAATCCTAGATAATAGTTTTAAGGTTTCAAGATTCTGTGATTTACACATTTGGTCACCTGTCAGTTGTTTTTTTGTTTTTTTTTGTTTTTTGTTTTTTGTTTTTGTTTTTGTTTTTTCACCTGTCAGTTTTAAGAGAGGTGATTGCCTGGGGCATTTCCTCTTTGACCACTTATGTGAGTCAGGATCCTAGTGGCCAAAGCTTTGGTAATTTGAAGACTTGGCTGTTGCCTTTGACTTTGTCCTTTGCTAACTGTTTAATTTTAGGTGCATTATGCTATCTCTCTGAGCCCTTGATTCCTCTCTGTTAATGGGAATAATACTACTCTCTCTACAGAATGAAATGAGGTAGCAAACATAAAGCACTATGTCTGTGCCTAGTAGATCTCCAGTCCTCAATTTAAAAACATTAGAGATTTTTAGATTTGCTGCCTAAGCAATTCCAAATTGATCAAATTTCCAAACTTTCTTTATACAACTTTATACAAGTTTCCAAATTTGCCTTATACAATGGGCCACCAGTCCGTAGAGAAGTGTACAGATGGCAGTCTCTGTGGTAATCTTTGGGAAGGAAGGACACTGACCCGCTGACTTGTACTTGGGGTGTATTAACCAAAGTGTTTTCACAACTGTACACTCAGGCTTCTCTAACCTGCTGATTCCAAATTTCTCAGACCTTCTGCCTTAGTTACCCCAACTCTCTGACTTGTGATGACCTCTCTTCCACTCACAGACCAACGGTTGGATGGGATTTCCTTTTCCCTCACCCTCATGCTCCTCTCATTGTGACCCACTTATCACTTCCAGCATTTTCTTTGCACTCCTGGATCACCATTTATCCACATCTCCTCTGGAGCTGGTTATTTAGCGGTGTCCTCTCCGTTAGGTCTCATCCAGGTGCGTCCTGAGCTTTCTCACCTGTTCTCCTGGACACTTGTGCCTATCCCCAGGGCTTCCCGACCACCTTTCTTTTTTTTTATTTATTTTTTTTTTTTAAGATTTTATTTATGTATTTGTCAGAGAGAGAGAGAGTGAGAGCAAGCACAGGCAGACAGAGTGGAAGGCAGAGGCAGAGGGAGAAACAGGCTCCCTGCGGAGCAACAAGCCCGATGTGGGACTCGATCCCAGGACGCTGGGATCATGACCTGAGCCGAAGGCAGCTGCTTAACCAACTGAGCCACCCAGGCGTCGCCCTGACCACCTTTCCTGACGCCCAGTTCTTTATCTCCACCCAAGACCTTGATCCTATTCCCGTTAGTTACCGAACATCACCTCCTGCGGATCCTGCAGAAACTTCAACCTCAGCGTGTCTCAAACTGTTTCCTTTATTTTCTGCTTCTTATTCTTCTGTGCTGTTCCAGGGACTGTACCATGCCTTAGCAAGGGACACCCGTCAGAAGCCCTAAAGGTCAAAGGTCACTTGTCCCGCCTCCTCTCAAGTTTGCAGAGCTGCTGAAGTCTTGGCTGGAAGTCATGCTAAGTCCGTCATGCTCTTTGCCCACCCCCACTTCTGGCCTTTCCCATCTGTGTCCAGATTGAAGCCAGAGCCCCTTTGCTTTCTGGTTCACTCCCTTCTGATACGTGTTCTCCTCGTGCTAGGAGAGTAATGGTTTTAAAATTTAATGTTTAAATTAAATTCTAATGTTACTTTCCCCATTTTTTTTAAAGATTTTATTTATTTATTTAACAGAGAGAGAGAGATCACAAGTAGGCAGAGAGGCAGGCAGAGAGAGAGGGGGAAGCAGGCTTCCCGCTGAGCAGAGAACCCGATGCGGGGCTCCATCTCAGGACCCCGGGATCATGACCCGAGCTGAAGGCAGAGGCTTCCCAGGCGCCCCACTTTCCCCATCTTTGAAACCTGATAACATCTTCTCATAAACTTTAGGATGAACCCCCAAATTCTAACCCTGGCAAGCAAAGCCTTTCATCAAGGGGCCTCTGCCTTCCTGTCCTGGTGCACTTCTCCTCAACTCCTATTAACCTCCTAGAGTTCAATTCATGCCAAAATATGTACACTGCTGTGAAGGCTCCCACTTGTTCTTGCCACCTTCCCTTTAAACATGTTCTCCTCTTTGTCTGGAACACCATCCCTTCCTTTATCATCTGTAATTTCCTCTTATTCCTTGAGACCAAGCTCAGCTGACACCTTTTCCACAAGTTTTGCCATGAACCCCTGTGTTCCTTAGGCAGAAGTTGGGTCTCAGTAATGGATGATGAACAGAAGTGACTTTGTTACTGGTCGGCCCAGACTATTAATAGCAGTGTGCTGGTTCCACGCCTCTCCTTCTCTCCCACAGAACCTTCGAGGCCACATGGTACAGGTGATATAGCTGCCAGAAAGCTCTTCTTTCTCTCTTACTTCCTCAGTCAGGGTCCCACAGAAAACAGGTGGTATCTTTGTAAGGGAATCTGTAAATAATTATTTTAGTAAGAGAAGAATTTAGAGAGGGTTGGGAAGGGTTAAGGGAGCCAGTAAGGGGTGTTGAGGCCTCTGGGCACTAGCAACAGGACGAAGGTGGGAATGGTATGCCTAGAGCCGCTTTGTGAACTGCAGCTAAGGAAGAGGATCCCCAGCAGAAGCTCTAGTCCCAGGACGATATGGTGGCCAGCATAATTGCAACAAATCTGAGAGCAGTGTGAGTTATAAATACTCCAGTCCCTCTTCTTCTTCCGTGGGATCTTCAGCTGGTGCTTCCACATCGGCCAAATCCAACTGAAACCAAAGGGTAATAAAGCTCAAATGATGCAGCTTCTAGAGGTTAGCCTCCCAGTGAAGATAGCACAAATCATTTGGGGGATAGAATGAAGAATAACCGGCATGTACCCCAAAATTAGCATTTGATACTCAACTGAGGCTTGGTGAAGGTTTCCCTACTAAGTGGGTTTCTACTGAAGGGTAGGAGGAAAGATTAAGGCTTAGTCTTTTTAACAGTGGCCTCTAAATCATCCTTCCAGGACTGGTAATAAATCATATCCTTCAAGAAGCCTTCCCTGAACCCTCAAGATGGAGTAAATGCCCTTCTCTGTGTTCACTTAGCCACCAGTTCCTACTTCTTTTATAACACTTACTAAATTATGATGAAATTGTATCTCTTTATGTGTCTGTCTGCCTCACTAGACTCTAAGCTCTGTAGGAACTTAATCTTATGCATCTTTGAAACTTTAGCTCCTGGCATGTGTCTGTCATCTAAGTTTGCTCACTTTGATAGATTTTTTGCAAAAAACATACATTGTACACCAAGTTCTAAGTCCTCAAATTGCAAACTCTCTCTCGTATGGCACTGAGAGTACTTACGACACACAGAGAACTAACGAGCAGTGGTTCAGAAAGCACGATATAAAATTGACATGGGAGATGAGGTTGAATTTCTGGTCCATTGAGGGAACAAATACAACTATCCCATCCCTTTATGTGTGATAGTAACAAGCCATCTCAACCAGAAACATTGAAGCAGTGTGGGTGGGGGTAGTGTCTGCAGTATGGATGCTTATGGCCTTTAGGATACAGGTAGGCACACTATGGCTAAAGACAGAAATTTGACACTTGTTTCAGGTTTGCTTAGTGGCAAAGGGTCTTTATGTTTGAAAACAGGGTGGTATAATGGAAAGCCCATGGGCAATAGGGTTGTATTAATTTGAGACTAAATTATAGGACACCACTTTAGGAGTTTGCACTAGTTTCTTAATTGTTCTGAGCCTCAATTTCCTCATCTGTAAGATCTACAAAAAGGGATTGTATGGGGCTCAAAATGAGAAAGTTCTGTGAAGTTCAAGGTTCAGTATAGGCACTTGCCACGAATTTGTTCCTTCTGCTTTCCATCAATGGCATCACACTTGGGTACAGGAGGTAACATGATGAGAAATTGTGTTCTATCCTACACGCTCTATAGAAGTTTAGCTTTGGATTTGCCATTGTAGGTAGATATGGAGGGATGCCAAAGGGAAAGACAATCTTTTAGATATGATTCATGCAAACAGATATCTGAAGCTCTTGAACTAAAGCAACTGGATCAGGTCTGAATATGCCTTGTGTTCATCTGTGAACATAAGCTGAGTCTTTGAATCTGGCATTGTGGCAGGTAGAGCTCCTGCATTCTTACCCAACTTCCTCTGCTCTTTATTTCATTATAGCCTTTCAGTGCCCTTCCTGAGGATGCCCAAGACTCATTTCCCGCCCCTTCTCCTCCTTTTCAACCCAACACTCACCACAACTGCACAACAGCCAGTGAACAAAGCTGACATAGAAGGGAAGCACAAAATCTCCCAAATAAAATGAGGAATGTGAAACCAGTCTCTCCATTTTCTGCTGTCAGTCCTTGCTGAGTGTCAGAACACAGTCCCATAGCAGACAATGCCATCTTGTGGTTCTTGTGAAAATCATTCCTTGGAAAAATCCAAGAAGGTCATTGTTTATATTTCACCACTAGTGTTCCTGCCTGTCTTATTTTTACAGATGAAGTCAAGATCCCTTAAGATTTTACCTAACAAAAACAGAAGCCAGGTTATTGATAAAGCAGCAGGTCATGTAGGAAAATCCCACTGCCTTATCTGCAAAGACTTTTAATACAATTATGCATTTGACAGAAAGATAAAGGCAGGCTGACTCCGTGGTTTATTTTCCTTGGGGAGCAGTCATGCATTACCTTTTAGAATAACGTAGCCTGGAATATGGATTCCCATGCCACACTGTCGTCCTGTGTGTCAGCACTTTGAATAGTGAATGCAGTGCAGAAAGCCCTCATCCACACTTGTCCAAAAATGTTTTCTCTGGGTTACGATCTTCATATAAAGGTTTCAACAGCAGAAGCTTTTGGGGCCATTTTTTGGTGTTATGTGAGTGTTGTGGGTTCAGTTATATTTCCTTGGAACATATAAATGGGAAGTTTTGGTTTGTTACCTTTGAAACCTCAGGGAAATCAAAACCAGAACTCATATTGGATGCTGAAGTGATTAATCCATACTGCCTTGTGAGTTGAAATAATGATTTGATGCACTGGAATAACTCTGAAGCAATATTCTGTTTCTCTTCCAGTCAGAAGTGACCAGAAACAGCATTTAAAAAAAATCTTGCATTAGCACACTGAGAACTTTTATGTATAATAAACATACTAATCAATATTTCTTTTATTGTTTATAACCCAGTTCTAATGGAATATAGTAAAAGCAAACTTAAACTGTGTGGTTTTGAATGAGTAATCTTTAAAATTGGTCATATACTATATTGAAGCACTTTGGTAGCATCTATGGGAATAAACTGACCATATTTTGGAAGACAATTTGCCCTTTTAAGACATCATATCTATCTCACAAAATTTATTGATTCAGTCAGTAAATATGCTTTGAGGGCTTACTACGTCCCAGACATTCTATGAGGGGTTAATTCCCAGAAAGGAAAAGATATATTTCTGCTCTCAAGGAATTCATAGTGTAATACGAAGAAGAGACAAATAAATAAGCAATTACAAATGCATGTAGTTGGTTGTATAATTTGAGCTGTTAGGGGTTATATGGGCAAACACTGGGGCAACACAGAAATCCAATCTTAAGAAAAAATAGGCTTCTAGATGAAGGTGACAAAATAAAAGATGAGAAAATGTTTAGGTGAAAGAGGTGAGAAATAATATTTCACCCAGATAGAAAAATGTGTGCTTTTCTGGAGACTGTACCAATTGGAGCAACACTTAAAGTAACCATCGTAAACTAGTATAATAACCGCAATAGCATTTCCACTTGTTTTTCTTCATTAATTTTTTTACTTTCAAACCCATTCTAGACAGAGCAGACTGTGATACTTAAAAAATTTAAACTATAGCACAGTAACTCAGAAAACTGTATAAAGAGATACACTCAAAAATACTATTAAAAATGAAGTTAGGGGACACCTGGGTGGCTCAGTCAGTTAAGCATCGGTCTTCTGCTCAGGTGATGATCCCAGCATCCTGGGATCAATTCCCACATTGGGCCCCCCCCCCCCAAGTGAGGAGCCTGCTTCTCCCTCAGCCTGCCACTTCTCCCTGTTTATGCTTCCTCTCTCTCTGACAAATAAATAACATCTTTAAAAACTTAAGTTAAAATTCTAAAAATTGTTCAAGTTATTCCAGAAAGGAAATAGAAACACAGGAATAAGAAACAGAGTAAATAAACAAATAAAACTTTAAAAATGGCACATGTAAACTCTAACAATTGAATAACTGCCTTAAATGTAAATGGTCTAAATACAGTAATTAAAAGACAGAGATTGGCAAAATAGATGAACTATTCGTATTAAATACCAAAAATACAGCATGAAATGAAATGAAATGAATGAATATGACATGAGTACAACAAAAATTGATAAATTTGAACTTAGCAAAACTAAAAACTTTTATTCTATCTACAACTCAGTTAAGGGGGATTAAGAGACAAGGTATAAAGTAGGAGAAAATACTTACAAATTGCATATCTGACATAGATTCCGCATCTGGGATATAGAAAGAACCCTTCAAAACTCAATAGTTAAAACAGTCCCCAAACAATCCAGTTGGAAAATGAGCAAATATATGAATAGACATTTCACTGAAGAGGATATATGGATGGGCAATAAGCACATGAAAACACACCCAACCTCATTAGCTGTTAGGAGAGTGCAAAATAAAACCACAATGAGTAACCACTGCAAAGTATAAAATTTAAAAATAGTGACAACACCAGATTCCTGCAAGGATTTATAGAAACTGGATGACTCATACATTTCTGGTACGAATGTAAAGTGGTACAGCCATTTTACCAAAAACAGTTTGTCAGTTTCTTTTAAGTCTAAAAGTTTACTGCTCTGTGACTAGCAATTGCATTTTTCCCAGCAAAATGTATGCTTAGACTCAAAAACACTTGCATGTGAATACTCACAGCAGCATTATTTGCAATAGTCAAAGACTAGAAGGAACTCTCATGTCCTTCATAAGTAAACATTTCAACAAACTGTGGTACATCCATACTGCATACTACTACTCAGCAATAAAAAGGAATGAACTACTGATGCACAAAACACCTGAATGAATCTCTAGAGAATTATACTGAGTGAAACAAGCCCATCCTCAAAGATTATATGCTTCATGATTTCATTTATAAAGCATTATTTAAATTGAAAAATTATAGAAATAGTGAACAGATTAGTGGTTGTCACAGGAGAGGACTGAGAAGGAGAACAAGAGGGAGGTAGGTGTGGTTGTAGAGGGCAACTATAAAGGATCCTGTGGTAATGGGCTTGTCCTATATCTTGACAGTGCTGATCATACTTGAGCCTCCTTAGGCAGTGAAATTCCATGGAACTCATACCACAGGCTGAGAGAAAATTTTTCAAAAGACTAACATAAAAGACTATTCTCTAAAATTTCCCCCAAAACTCTTGAAGCTCAACAATAAGAAAATCAACAACCTTATTTAAAAATACACAAAATAGACCTCTATCTGTTAAAGAAATTGAATCAATAACTAATAATCTTCCAAAACAGAAAGCACCAGGCCCAGAGGGGTGCATTTATATATTTAAGGGAGAAATTTTATCAATTCTCTACAACCTCTTTCAAAAATGGAAGCAGAAGGAATAATCCCTATATATTCTATGAGGCCAGCATTACTCTAATAACAAAACCAGACAAAAGACATCATAGGAAAACTACAAACCAATATCTTTTGTAAATACAGATACAAAAAAATCACAAATTGAATCCAACAATATATAAAAAGAACTACACACTGCAAGCAGATAGGATTTATCTCAGATATGCAAGGCTGATTCAACATTTGAAAATCAGGTCATGTGACCTAGCACACCAACAGGCTAAAAAAGAAAAATGTATAATCCTATCAGTAGTTGCAGAAAAAGCATTTGACAAATCCAATACCCATTCATGATAAAAACTTGGCAAACTAGCAATGGAGGAAAATATCTTAAACTTGATAAAGATTACCCACAAAAATTTTGCAGCCAGCATCCTATTTAATGGTGAGAAACTGGAAGCATTCCCACTAATCAGGTGGAAGACAAAGATGTCGCTTCTCACCACACCTTTTCAACATTGTACTGGAAATCCTTGCTAATGCAATAAGATAAGAAAAGGATAAAGAATGCATACAGATTGAGAATGGAGAAATAAAACTGTCTTTCCTAACAGATGACATTACTGTGTAGAGAATCTGAAAGAACTGAAGAAAAAACCTTGAAAATAAAAAGTGATATAGCAAGGCTATAGAGTACAAGATTAATATATAAAAGGCAGTTGTTTTCCTCTACAGCAGCAATGAATAAGTGGTATTTGAATTTAAAAACACAGTATGTTAGTCAACAAAAAATGAAATACTTAGGGGTAAACCTATCAAAACATGTACAAGATCTATATGAGGAAAACAACAAAACTCTTGATGAAAGAAATCAAAGGCAAACTAAATCAGTGGAGAGATATTCCATATTCATTCATAGGAAGACTAAGTATTATCAAGATGTCAGTTCTTTGCAACTTGATCTATAGATTCAGTATAATCTCCACCAAAATTTCAGCAAGTTATTTTGTGGATATTGACAAACTGATTTTAAAGTATATGTGGAAATACAAAAGTCCCAGAATAGCCAACACAGTATGGAAGAACAGATTTGGAGGACTGACACTACCCAACTTCAAGACTTTTTATAAAGCTGCAGTAACCCAGGCAGTGTGATACTTGTGCAAGAAGAGACAAAAGATTCATGGAATAGAATAGAGCCCACAAATAGACCCACGTAAATATGGCCAAGTAATCTTTCACAAAGGAGCAAAGACAATACAGTAAAGATATTTTTCTCAACAAATGATGTAGGACAATGGGACATCCGCATGTAAAAAATAATGATGATGATTCTAGATACAGACCTTATACCCTTCATAAAATTTAACTCAAATTGGATCACAGACATAAACAGAAAATTCAAAACTGTAAAACTCCTGGAAGATAATAAAGGAGAAAACCTAAACAACCTTTGCTATGGTGATGACTTTTTGAGAACACAAGCCACAGACTGGGACAAAATATTTGCAAAAGACAGATCTGATAAAGGAGTGTTGCTTGAAAGAAATTGTTGCCCAAAAAGAAAACAAACAACCTGATTAAAAAATGGTCTAAACACCTTAACTGACATCTCACCTAAGAAGATGGCAAATAAGCGTACGATAAAGAGCCTCCACATCATATGTCATGAGGGAAATGTAAATTAAAAGCAACGAGATACCACCATACATCTCTTAAAATGGTTGAAATCCAGAATACTGACAACACCAAATGCTTGCAAGGATATGGAGCAACAAACTCTTAACTCATTCTGGTGGTGGAATACAGTCACGATGGAAGATGGTTTGGCAGATTTTTTTTTTTAATAAAACAAAATTTACATTTATAATCCAGCAATCACATTCCTCTGCATTTCCCCAAAGGAGTTGAAAACCGTGTCCACACAAAAACCTGCACTCAGACTTTTATGGCAGTGTTACTTTATTCAAGTGCCAAAACGTGGAAACAACCCAGATGTTCTTCAGTGGAATAGATAAATAAACCGCCGTCTATAGAGTCCAGGGAACATTACGTAGTGCTAGAAAGAAATGAGTTGTCGAGCCATGAAAAGACACGGATGAAATTTAAATGCATATTACTTAGGGATAGAAGCCAATCAGAAAAAGATACTTACTGTATGATTCCAACTATATGACATTCTGGAAAAGGCAAAAAGGAGAGAGTAAAAGGATCCGAGGTTGCCAGGGGTTGGAAAGAAAGAGGGAGGATGGGCAGAGCAGAGAGAATGTTTAGGTAGTAAAACTGCTCCTATGATACTAGGATGGAGATGTGTCATAGTACATTTGTCAAGACTCATGGACTATGGAACACCAGGAATGAACCCTCATATGAATGATGGACTTTCTGATGGGTCAGTGCAGTTTCATAGATGATTAACAAACATAGCACTATTGTACATGAGGTTCATGGTAGAAGGGGTGTGAGTATGTGGGTTCAGGGGACACATGGGAACATTCTGTACTTCCTGCTCTGTTTTTTTCTGTTTACCTGAAACTGGTCTAAAAAAGAGTCTTTTGAGACAACTATCATATGATCTCCCTGATATGAGGAAGTGGTGATGCAACATGGGGGCTTAAGTGGGTAGGAGAAGAATCAATGAAACAAGATGGGATTGGGAGGGAGACAAACCATAAGTGACTCTTTTTTTTTTTTTTTAAAGATTTTATTTGTTTATTTGACAGAGAGAAATCACAAGTAGATGGAGAGGCAGGCAGAGAGAGAGAGGGAAGCAGGCTCTCTGCTGAGCAGAGAGCCCGATGCGGGACTCGATCCCAGGACTCTGAGATCATGACCTGAGCCGAAGGCAGCGGCTTAACCCACTGAGCCACCCAGGCGCCCCCCATAAGTGACTCTTAATCTCACAAAACAAACTGAGGGTTGCTGGGGGGTGGGGGGTTGGGAGAAGGGGGGTGGGGTTATGGACATTGGGGAGGATATGTGCTTTGGTGAGTGCTGTGAAGTATGTAAACCTGGCGATTCAGAGACGTGTACCCCTGGGGATAAAAATATATGTTTATAAAAAATAAAAATTTTTAAAAATAAAATAAAATAAAAATAAATTTTTTTTTAAAAAAAGAGTCTTTTGAAAATGTCATTAAACTGGGGTGCCTGGGTGGCTCAGTGGGTTAAGCCTCTGCCTTCGGCTCAGGTCATGATCCCAGGGGCTGGGATGGAGTCCTGCATCGGGCTCTCTCCTCAGCAGGGAGCCTGCTTCTCCTCATCTCTCTCTCTGTCTGTCTCTCTGCCGACTTGTGATCTCTCTCTCTGTCAAATAAATAAATAAAATCTTTAAAAAAAAAAAAAGAAAATGTCATTAAACTAAATACACAAGTACATATACAATGCGAGAAATTGGAGTAAGATTAGGGCACTGCGTCACTTTCAGTATCTTGGTGGTTATATTGTACGTAGTTTTGCAAGATATTACCATTGGGGGAAACTGGGAAAAGGGTACACAGGATCTATTTTATTTTTCACAACTGCCTGGGAATCTATAATTATCTCAAAATATGAAAGTTTAATTAAAGGAAAATGTACACTAGATCAAGTCTCCATCTTCCTTAAAAGCATTTGACTTCCATCCCACCTAGAATAAACAGACATTCTTTCTAGATTTTATATGGTTCTGTAAGGTGTGTGCCCCGTCAGCCTTTCTAACCATCTCCATCTCTATCGCTCCTTCTGTAGGCTTCAGCAGTGGCTTCCTTCCTGTTCCTTTGATAGGTCAGGCCATTTACCAAAACATTCTGCTTGTTCCTTCTGCCTTGGAACCTTCTGCAGGTCACCTGTGTATCTGCCTCAGGCATGCCCATCCTGTCAGATGTCCCCATTTCAGAATGTGTCCCAGATCATTCTATGGAACATGGTCTGCTCAGGTACTGCCTTCACATTTACCTTTATTGCCTCGTTTATGCTACTCACCATTAACAGCTTTCTCTAACTTGACTTGCCCTTTCCCCTTTACACATCTACTTCTGCAGAATGCAGAGTGCCTGAGTGCAGAGTTGTTCGTCTGTCTTGTTTCCTCCCGTGCCCGAGTGCCCAGTTCAGTACCCAACGCCTAGGAGGTGCTCAGTGAATAAATGCTAAATGAGTGAATTTTTATAAAAAATGCATGAATGTCGCTAAGATGATCCCCATTAAAATGAGGAGGAAATGAACAGACGGAAGAGCTCTACCTTAGGACCTTAACCATGCCACAGTTTGAATCGCAATTTCACTGAGAACTAATAGTTTTAAAAGAAGGAAAACATTTTGCTTGGTGGGAACCAAAGTCAATTTCCCAGTTTTTCTGAACATATGTAGAGGTGAGTCTGAGAAGTAATTAACTACAGCTTCCTGACTGAGATGCAGACTCTGTGTCTGAGAGGGAAATCAGTGGATTATCAGGGCAGATAAGGGCCTGTGCTCTCCTGAGAAGAAGAACCAAGGTCAAGAAGAATTACAAAGCGTAAAACATACAAAAATTACAAAACATAAAAGAAAGAGAAAATGCCCGACTCATGGATAAAATGGGTTTGCTCCTCGCTGCAGCACATTGACCTGACTTCTTCCGGTAAGAGCTGTTTGGAAGCGAAGCTCAAAGAACCGGGCCTGGGTTTGCTCCCGTCACCTCTTAGACTGCAAAGCCCCTGGACATGTGCTACTGTCCACAGGCCCCTGGCTGGGCTAGTGGTGTTTTCTTGTTTGTTTGTTTGTTTGTTTGTTTTCCCATTCTCTGCTGTCTCAGTCAGTTAGGGCTGTTATAAGATGACACCATGGACCGGGTGGCTTATACAACATAAATTTATTTCTCTCGGTTCTGTAACCGAGAAAGTCTGGGGATTGAGTTCTGATGAACCTCCTCTTGGTTATGCCCTCAGGGGACGGAGAGAGAATGACAGCACATCTCTTCTCATGAGGGCACTAATCTCAGCATAAGGGCTTCACCCTCATGATCCAATCACCTTCCAAAGGCCCATCTTCCGATACCATCACATCGGTGATTAGGGGTTCAACATACGAATTTGGGGTGACACAAATGTTTAGTCTGTAGTACCCGTCAGTCACACCTTCTCTCTTCTGACCCCAAACAAGTGTCATTCCTCAATCCCTTGCTCTCAGCTGGGTCCTGGAGTGTAAGAAATGAACAAACAGGAAGCTTTCGTTAGAAACCTCGTATTATCCCGGTGATGGGATGGTTGAACTCTAGAAAGTCCAGGGTTCAAGACTCATTTCTTACTAACAGGGACACATCCAGCACTCCCTGCTTAAAGAGCAGGGTTTAAAACGTTTTGTTGTTATTGGCTTCTTGTAAGATTAAGCAATAGTTTGTGTGTGTGTGTGTGTGTGTCTGTGGTTTTTATTTCTATTTTTATTTTGTTGTTTACTTTTGTTTTTGTTTTACATTTTACTTATTTTAGAGAGGGAGAGTGCGGGGGGAGAAGCAGAGAGAGTCTTAAGCAGACTCTGCCGCTGAGCTGAGATTGACACGGGCTCAGTCTCACAACCCTGACTTCGAGGCCTGAGCCAAAGCCAAGAGTCAGACACTTAACGGACTGTGCCACCCAGGCGCCCAGACTTAGCAGTATTTTGAAAGACTTGTGCTGCTCTAAAAGGAAAGTTTGAAAGCTGCTCTACCACACTCCTGCTTTTCCTCCTTTCTTTCACAGTATAATGGCTACACCTTTCAATTCTCTTTTTGGACACCCCTCACGATCCAGATTGCCAACGGTCAGTTTGCCCCAGGGTGGCCCTCATGTTCCCTTGCTGACTCCCTTGGTGTCCTACCCAGTTGCTTGACTTTAAATGCCATCTGCGCGCTGATAGCTCAAAAACATCTATCGTTAGCCTTGACATTGCCTCTGAACCTCAGACTTACCTAGTTGGCAGCCTATATGGTTTTTCCCCTTGAATGTGTGCTAGGCATCTCAAGAGTGACCTGCCATCCATCCTGAACCCATATTCTTGACTTCCCTCCATCACTGTATCCTTTGGGAAGTCCTGAATCTGCTCAGTCTTTAAAACTTGCCCCATCATTTCTCACCACCTGGTTAGCTGGCACGCTCGTCTCTGTGATTTCCTACAACAACATTCCGTTTCCTTTACTTCTACTCCTGGCCCTCTACAGTCTCCTCAGGGAAGCTAGAGAAATCCCTTCCAGATAGAAATCAGATCAGAACATTCCCTTGCACAGAATTCCTGAGTGACTTCTTAGCGCAGTGAATAAAAACCCAAGTGCTTCCCGTGGCCACGAGGCCCTGACCCTTCTCCCGCCACCGTCCTGTGGCTGACTGCTCCAGCCGCCCAGTCTCCCCTCTGCCCTCATTCACACCAAGCATGCTGCTCCTCATATCCATGCATCCCAAGACTCTGTTCTGAGGGTTAGACGTGAAGGAGGAAGAGTGGATATATCCGATACACAGATACTTCTGATATTACATCAGTCATTCATTTACTCTCATGATGAAGCAATTTATGCGGGAAATACTGGTAGATAACGATACTTTATGGGCATAGGGCAACAATTTTATAAGGCAAATAGAGTCTCTATTAATTTCTTGAATTAGAAATCATTTTTAAAACTCTTTCTTGCCATCCATTTCTCATACTGTGGACGTTCCTCCATAAACAAAAGAGTGGGAATGCCCCCTGACAGGGCAACAGGTTGTTTCTATTAAGTCACCAATAGGTCTGATTTGTTTACATCGACTTCTTTGGCCATTAACATTGCTCTGTTGGGCTGTTTTTTTACAATCCACCTGTCCCCACCTTCACACACATACACACATGCACACACATGGACCTTCACACTAAACACATACTCCAGCTAATTTCCTTTTGCAAGCCGGACAAGTATCATGGACGCCTGTTCACGTTCAATGCTAATGGAAGCCATGGTCTTCCCATGAATCAATGACATAGTAATGGAAGCCCAGCAAAACCATTCCTGGAGTCTTGAAGCTGTACGCTATCTAACATATTAAGTAAATCCTTGGAAAAGACAACACTTCTCTAACAACAATTTGGTATTGGCAAAACCTTACCCACTCCTGAAGAAGTGCCGAGAACCTAGCACGCCATTGAACTTGACGAGGCCTGACTGCTAGGACCAGGTTCACCAGATTCTTTCTCCAGTAAAAGCAGCAGCACAAAGGGACGTGTGAACAGGGGTCACCAGACTCTGGCCTTGCCATCTGTATCATGCCGTCTTCTTTTAATTCTTTCAGAGTCTAGCTCAGTGGCCACCTCCTGTAGGCGGATTTTCTCCATTTCTTCTGACCTCTGTCGAGACATGACAGTCGGCCTGGGCCCTGGAAGCAGGGGGCTGGGAAACGACATTCTACAGGTATGTGATCTTTACCTCCATGATGACAGGGACTGACCTACCTCATCTTCCCCTTTTACAGTTTGCTATCCTGCAGGACTCGTGTTCAAATTTTAAAAAGTTTTAAAAAATATATCTCACCTGGGGAACTTGTAGAAAATGCTCATGCCTAGGCCCAGCCTCCGGGGATTGGGACTTGCTTGGTGGAGGGTGAACTTGGGTAGAGGCCCCACGTTGCAGCAAGAGATAAACCTCTTGGTTACGGAGCATGTTTTGCCACCCAAGAATTGTTTTCTCTTATTAAAAAAAAAAAATCAGGACTGACAATATTTCCCTGGATTGTTATGCATTGGGTGAGATCACATTCGTCCCATTTGGAACCCCTGTCCCCTTAGGCATTTGCTTAGCCCCTCGGAGTCCTAGAGTCTAGAATCCTAGAGTCCTATAGTCTCTATTGTAAGGTGGGTTTTTTTTTTTTTTTTTTACACCCCTGGTGGGGGAAGGGGCAGAGAGAGAGAGAGAGAGTGTCTCAAGCAGACTCCCCATGGTGCGTGGAGCTCGATGCACAGGGCTCAGTCTCACAACCTTGAGTTCATGACCTGAGCAGCTATCAGCTTAACTGGCTGACCCACCCAGGGGCTTCTGGGGGTTTAAATAAGTAACAACACGTGGGTTTGATGGGAGAAATAGACGAGGGAGTGTGAGACGAGTCCTCAGTCTCCGGCTTGGAATCTAGGCACTCCGTGAGCTTCTGGCCGTGGTGTGCGCCGCCCGGCACAGTGAGTACGGGCTCCATGGTGGGCTCTAAGAAAATGTTCATGCTTTCTTCTCTTTCCCTTGTGCCAGTTGCTGTGTTCTGTCCCTATTTCCTATCCTTATAAGCCAGGCCTTTGGTATGTAGTAAGGAAGACTGATATGTCTTAAAGTCCTGTTTTGAATTCTGTCCCTTATTTGATTATGGTGACATAAAGAGGATACAGTGTGTGTACGTGTGTCCTCAGGAGTTCAGGTGTGGAGTTAAGGAATTGTTCTGTTTCTAAATGCTGAGGAGAAACACGGAGGGGCAGACCTGTAGCATTGGGATTTAAGCAAGGGGCAATGCCGGGTCCCTGGGAGGAGTTGAAAAACTTCTAAGGGACTGGGTGCTTGGGGGGGGGGCACAGTCAGTTAAGCGTCAGCTCAGGTCATGATCCCAGGGTCATGGGAACCAGCTCTGGGTCATGGGAGCCAGCCCTGCGCCCTGGGGCTCTGTGCTCAGCAGGAGCCTGCTTAAGCTTCTCTCTCTTTCTCTCTCTTTTTCTCTCTCCCTCCAGTTCATGCACCAATGTGTTCTCTCTCTGTCTAAAAACTAAACAAAAACAAAAGACAAAAAACTTCTAGGGGACCTTGTTATTCTGAGCGTGCTCCTCAGGAATATGGGTATTTCCTGGGAGCGTGACGTTAGACCGCATCCCAGACCTGCCGGGTCAGAACCTGCCCTTCAACAAGGTTCCCAGGTGATCCCTGTGCACGGTCGGGTGTGAGAAGTGCTCTGAGAAGGCAATGAGATGATGGCTTACGGCTGAGGCCGCCCGCGGAGCGGGTTTACAGGGGTTTCCTCTCTTGCCCTCTGCACCGCGCCGGCCGTCCACAGCCCAGTCTGACGACTCAGTGCCTGAGACCACGCTTCCGAGTTGTCAGACCCAACTCTGTGCCTGAAACCGCACTCAGTCCATGCTGGGCGTCTGGCCCCAGTACTGTGGGCACCCAGATGCCCTGCCGTCCTCACGCACGGTGCCTTGACTTCCCGCACGTCTCGCCCAGCCCGTTTTCCAGGCTCCCTTCTTGACCTTCTGACTCATGGCGTGGGCCCTTGTCAGAATCTCTGTCCTTCCCACCTCGGGATCAGACACACGGTGATGCTCTTTTACTTCTGACCACTGGTCTCCTCCCCCTCCCCCCCGGCCAGCTTTCCTCATGTGTTCCCACTCTGGAACCCAGCCCTCCCAGGCTCAGCCCGAGGGCGAGGGCTTCTGGAACTCTGCTATGTAAGGAAATCCGGTCCAGGAGGCAGATTCCGGGGCATCTCCGGCGACTGCTGGGACCCTCTCTGCAGCCGTCTGATCTTCATGTTGGTTCCTGAGCGCTACACAGCTCTCTGGAAACACCTTTCTAGATGAGGTCCGGGGAGGGCGGAGGAGGCTGGGACCAGAGGACACGCAGCTCAGAAAGCTAATACTCCAAGCGGCCACTGCCGACTCCCCATGTTCTGTCCACACGCCCGCTTTGGACTGGCCTGCAAGTTCTGGCCTTTCTCCTGAACTGTCTTTTCATGCCCGACGAAACTGGTTAACCGGAAGATACTCTCTGCTGCTTTGCAAACCACAGTGATGTTGGACATAAAACTCCGTAAAAGCCGCCCCTGACATCTACATCAATCGGTCATTGACTGAGCGACCTCTGGAGGAGCCCATCAAGCCGCCCTCACTTCTTTTCTACAGATATGATATTTTGGTTTATTGGAGTGCCTATTGTTTGATGTTTTAAATTATACACGTATTTTTTTTTATCCTAGTCATTTCTGAAGCAAAACTGACTTCCCTGGTAATTAAATTTTTCCCACAATGGCAATTTCACTGCTTCTTTTCATTTTACTACAAGATGCCTGTGGATTATGATGCTGGTGTCAGTTCTCACCCACCCACATCCCTTCAAGGCAGCGGAAAAAGGTGTCGACATTTCCAAGGTGAGCCCAGATCCCGTGTAGTTACCCCAATTTCATATTCGGAGGCGTGTATTGTATTACCTACGGATATAGACCAGCTCCGTACATGTTTTGGATTTATTTTAGAAGCTACTAAATTTGGGAGCTCTGTATGCAAAGATACAACCTTGAGTTGGCTACGTTCTATTATGACATAGTCTTCAGTGGAGCTTAAGTATACTATTAGTAAGATTATTTTGGGTTTTAAATAGTATTTTATATTCCCCAAAGTCCACTTCAGAAGAAATTTGGCTGGAACAAATGATAGTCTATGAGACTAGCAAATTCAGGAAAAGATGGTCTGTGACCCCAGGGCAATTGGAAGTTCATCGGATGTGCTGGACTGACTTGCCCTCTCCTGCTTGATGAAGGAACTACTCCCATCCTGTGCGCTCTCCTGCACTGGCGTTTCTCAAATTGCCAGTTTTAGTTCTTTAGTAAGTCAAGAAAGCAATTTAGTGAGTTTTATACAGCCCTTTTTTCTTTTTTAAATGAATAGATCAGAGTAACTCCCAGGCAGAAAGGATAAGTATTGTTTTGTGAAATATTTATTTCAGTGAGGGGTGTGTGTGTGTGTGTGTGTGTGTGTGTGTGTGTGTGTAATTACATGGTAATGTGCATTATATTGCCTTTTGGGGGTTGTTGCAAAAAAAAAGGTTGAAATGCATAAATGGACCTAATATTGGTTCCTTCCGAAAATGATTCTATGCTCTGGATATTAAGGATCTTTGTCTTTCAAGAAGCTAGAGTCTTGAGGTTGCTCCTAAGCTAATGGCCATCTTGAGGACACCCACACGCAGTGCACACCCACCTCCCACATAAGTGCTTGAGTATCTTGCCTTCATGGGCCTCTGAGCCTGGTTCTACCCTCCATCATGTTGGGGGTGTGTGTGTGAAGAAACCACGTCCTTTCCTTGACTTCTAGCCATTGGGATAGGTGGAAAAATGTGAAGTGTAGTGAAAAAGAATCTGAAGAGAACAATTATCTTGAAAACAAATATTTAACGTTGTCAGAGACTGCTGTAAAAAGACTTCAGGTCTAGGTGGTATTACAATCAGGAGCTTTCAGGCCTTGAAAGAATAAATATTTCTCTCTTTATAAATGATTCCATGATACAGGAAGAGAAAACTTTCCAATCGACTTTATTTTTTTTAATTTATTTATTTTTTTTCAATCGACTTTATAATGTGAACATATCCTGGAAACCAAAGACAGGTCAAAAAATGACAACAGAAAAACCCCAACATATCAGTTGTACCTGTTACTATAGGCAGAAACTTCCAAAATTAAATGCTAGCAAATAGAATTTATCAGTTTATTTTTTTAAAAGATTTTATTTACTTACTTGAGAGAAAGAGTGAGAGCATGAAAGAGGAGGAGGTCAGAGGGAGAAGCAGACTCCCCATGGAACTGGGAACCCAATGTGGGACTCGATCCTGGGACTCTGGGATCATGACCTGAGCTGAAGGCAGTTGCTTAACCAACTGAGCCTCCCTGGCACCCAAATAGAATTTATCAGTTTATTGAAAGAATAAATTCATGACAGTGTGATCCCATAATTGGAGAATATACAAATGATTCCACATAAAGAAATCTATTAATATTACCCATCACATTAGTAAGGTAAAGGAGAAACATGGAGGGGACAGGGTTTTTTTTTTTATTGATTTGTAGAAGTTCTTTACATATTTTGATACAAATTCTTTGTCAGTTAATGTGTTGCAAATATCTTCCACCAGTGTGTGGCTTGTCTTCACGCTGATGGTGTCTTTGGATGTCTCACTACCTTTCTCAACTCTCTTAATAATTTTAATAATGTTTGTAGATATTTTTGTATTTTATGTAACAACTCTGTTACCTATGAATAATAAGAGTTGCCTTTACTTTGAATCTTCTAACTTCTATCACTTTTTCGGGCTAGGATGTTCATGCTATTTTGAATAAAAGTAGTGATGGTGAAAATTCTCATCTTATCCTGGTTTTACATAAAACATGTCTTAGATTTTATCATTGGATATGATATCTATTTAGATTTTATAGATATCCTTTCTTAAGGTTAAGAAAACTGTGTTTTTTTTTTCTCATTGTGAAAATTCATCACTGTTCTTACATCTTTTGAGTTAGCCACACGATTTCTTCCCTTTAATCTTCGAATCTGGCAGATTGCCCTATTAGATTTTCTTTTTTTTTTTTTTTAAAGATTTTACTTATTTATTTGACAGAGAGAGATCACAAGTAGTCGGAGAGGCAGGCAGAGAGAGAGAGAGGGAAGCAGGCTCCCCGCTGAGCAGAGAGTCCGATGCGGGACTCGATCCCAGGACACTGAGATCATGACCTGAGCTGAAGGCAGCGGCTTAATCCACTGAGCCACCCAGGCGCCCCACCCTATTAGATTTTCTAATGCGGCACCAGTCTTGATTTTGCTGAATAAATCTAAATAAGTAATACTTAGGATTGGAGTTTGCTAATATTTTTTAGGATATTTTCATATATGTTGGTGAGTGAAGCTAGCTGTCCTTATCATTTTTAGGCCTCTCGGGTTTTATTTTATATTTTATTTTGAGAGCGAATGAGTGTACACTCAGGTGGAGGGGAGGGGTGAGAAGAGAGAGAGAGAAGGAGAAGCAGGCTTCCTGCTGAGCAAGGAGCCCAATGCTGGGCTCAATCCCAGACACTTAACTGATTGAGCCACCCGGGTGCCCCAGACTTCTCAGATTTTAGCATTTAGTTTCTATTAGCTGGCCTAAATTTGTTGGAAAGTATTTTCTATTTTTCTGAAAAAGTTTGTTAGATTTTAACCATCTATTCTTTGAGTGCAGGTAGAATTTCCTTATAAAATCATTCAAGTCTATTTTCTTTGTGGAAGGATTTTTAACCACTAGGTCAATTTTTAAAATATTTATAGAACCATTCAGATCTCCTAGTTCTTCTGATCTATCTTGATAATTTATATTTTTCTAGAAATCTGTATATTTCACCTAAGTTTTCCAATTTATTGGCATAAAATGTCTCAAAAAGATTCTTATTTTAAATGTTACATTTTTATTTATAAGTCTTTATTATTCTGAATCTTGTTTTTCTTTTTTAACCTTTCCTTATTCAGTATATGTCTAAATTCTCCCATATATTCATTGAGTTCTTTGCTCATCATTCTTCAGGATTTCAGATTTTTCTTCTGAGATCATTTTCTTTCTCCTCAAGTTCATCCTTTAGAAATCCCTTTAGTGAATTAAAGGACAAACCCTTTCTATTTTAGTTGCTCTGAAAATATCTTTATCTCATCTCATTTCCTAACTAATGATTTCAGCAGATGTAGAAGTCCAGGTCTCAGCATTTCAAAGATACTATGTCACTTTTTTCCCTTCTGCTCTTGCTGTGGGAGGCTGGATAATGGTGTCCCAAAGATGTCCATGTTCTACTTCCTGGAACCTGTGAATATGGTACCTTTCATTGTAAAAGGTAGTTTATAGATGGGATTAAATTAAGGATCTTGAGATGGAGAGATGATCCTAGATTATTCAGATGAACCCCATGCAATCCCAAGGGCCATATAAGAGCTAGGTGAGTATGTCAAAGTCAATAGTAGGATGTGTGGTAACAGAGGAGAGGCTGGGCTGCAGCAGCCACAAGTTGACAGCTCTAGAAGCCAGAAAGGGGGGGGTTAAGGTCCCCTAGAATCTCTAAAGGGAACCTCCCCTGTTGACATCTTGAGTTTAGTCCCCTGGTACTCATTTGGACTTTTGACCATCAGAATTGTAAGAAAATATATGTTACTGTAGCAGTAGGACACTAGAGCAGTTGCTTTTGAGGAAACTGGTCTCAGTCTGATCATAGTTCTATCACTGGTCACTTGTTTTTTCTCTCTGGCTCCCCAACTTCTTTTTTAAGATTTCATTTTTTTTTTAATTTGACAGAGAGAGAGAGAGAGACAGAGAGATCACAAGTTGGCAGAGAGGCAGGAAGAGAGAGAGGGGGAAGCAGGCTCCCCACTGGGCAGAGAGCCCGATGTGGAGCTCGATCCCAGGACCCTGAGATCATGACCTGAGCTGAAGGCAGAGGCTTAATGCACTGAGCCACCCAGGCACCCCATGGCTTCCCAACTTCTAAAGTTTGGAACTTTTCTTTGGTACTCTGCAAGTTTATTTTGATGTCTAAGTGTGGATACCTTTATTTATCCTATTTGAATTTCCTAGCTGGTGTCTCTCTGATCATTGCTGGAAAATTCTAATTTATTGCCTCTTTTCATGTCATCTCTCCTGCATTCTCTCTCTTTTCTCCCCCTGGGACTCCATTAACATTTGCAGATCTTTTCTGTCTGTCCTCTATGTCTGTTAACCTCTCTTTCATGTTCCGTGTCTCTGATTCCATTTGCCAGATCCCCTGTCAGATCCCCGTGTATTTTCCAGATTGCCTCTTTAGCTGTGTCCAATTTTCTCCTTCTTCCTCCCATTGACTTTTTAAAGCAAATTGCTATATTTACATTTCTCAACGTTCTGTTTGGTTTTTCAAACATATGGTCAGTTTTCATAGTCTAATGTTTTTTCATCGTTCTTTCAACATGCTCATTTATTTCTGTAAACATTTAGAACATACTGGTTTTATATTGTCTGTTCCATGGTCTACAGCTTTTACAGACCTAATAATGTGCTTTGTTGTTTCTCCTGACTCTTAGTCATGGCTTTAGTTCCTTCCTGGGTTCAATAAGTTGGTGAGCTCCTGTGCCTTAGGTTTTTTATCCACAGAAATTCTTTTAGATATGTGTATAGTGTGTTCCTCTAGAGGGAATTTGCATTTGCTTCTGCTAGGCACCCTGAAGAATTTTCAACCAGGAAAGGCTTTAAACTAAATTTTAGCTTAAAATTTTATATGACACAGTACATATTCAAGCCCCAAATCTCTGTGTTGTGTGGGTTTGAAGTTAGGGATTTTAATGGGAGGCTTTCTTTTCTTCACTTCTCTCTCTGCTCTGTCCAAGGTCAAGCCAGGGACATGTCACTGCTATCTCCTTTGGCATGGTGGCTTTTTTTTCTAGGTCATCTACTGATCCAGTCAGATTCCTGATGACATATGTGTGAGGGGATTCCAGTCAGACCTCTCACATTGCTCAGGCCCTGGGCTTTGCTGCAGTCCTGCCAGTCCATTAAAATGAGGACCTAAGCCACCAGGGACTGGCAGATATCTTGAGGGCAAAACAGACTCTAGTACTTGCTTATTAGTTCCTGGGTTTTCACTTCTTGTCATTTCTAACCTCTGAGATTCCTTTATTTTCCTGGCAGTTCATGTATACATTAAGAAATATGTCATCAATATTTTATGCAGCATCTTTCAGTGTGAGGTCTCTAAAAATCTCTAACGCTATGTTTTTATAAAGTTCCTTGAATTAGTTAGCTGTTTCTGTGTAATCATTTATCCTAATACTTAGTGCCTTGAGGCAACCCTCTGTTTCTCACAGGTTCTGTGGGTTAGGAATCTGTCTGTAGCCTTTCATTCAGAAGCCTTCAGCAAAGGTCTTGACCAGAGCTGGAGTTCTTTTGAGGTTCAACCAGGGAAGAGTCTGCTTCCAAGCTCACTCATGTGCTTCTTGGCAGGTCACAGGACATTTATGTCCTGGCTCACTCACATGGCAGTTGACAAGGCTCACATCCTTGCTGGCTATTGATTAGAGACATTATTTCCTTGCCACTCAGTTCTTACCACAGTGCTACTCTAACATGGGAACTTGCTTCTCCCTGAGTGATGGCTCTGAAAGGAGGAGAGACACAGTAAAGACAGTATGAGCAAGTGAGCAACATGGAAGTTTCATCTGTGTGTGACCTCCTCTCAGAAATGACATCCCATGACTTGCCATCTTCTGTCCATTAGAGGAAAGTGATTATTTCCAGCCCATTCTCAAGGGAAGATGATTACACAAAAGTGTGAATACCAGAAGGCAAAGGTTTTTTGGAGCCGTTTTAAAGGCTGCCTACTTTGCTTCTATAAATCATTTTAAAAAAATGAGAAAGTGGAAAAAAAGGCAACATATATAGGGCATTTTTTTTTTCAGAGAAGAAATTTTAACATCTGATAGATACAAAAAAATCATATGCTTTCTCTAATAATCAAAGAAATACTACTTAAAACAGCAGCTGGTAATTTTTACCTTTCAGATTGACAAATTTCTTTTTAATATCATTGAGTGTAGATGAGAATATATAGAAAAGAGCAATCCTATGCAGTGCTATTGGGAGTGTAAACTAGAATCTGCTTTGTAGTTTAATTTGGGAACATGTTAATATGCTTAAAAATCTATATATCCTTTAAAATCTATGTTAAAATATATTTTCTGGGGTTCTTGTCTGGGTTAGTTGTTGGAACATGCAATTCTTTGTCTTGGGGTGGTAAGTTTGAGCCCCATGTTGGGTGTAGAGATTGTTTAAAAATAAAATCTTTAAAAAAATTATTTTCCAACAATTTTACAATGAGAGACTCATCTCAAGGAAAAATCATAAAAGCATGAAAATATTTATATAAAATATGCGCCTCTTTATGGTAAACCCATTGCGAATTAACGTCTAAAAGAAGTCATTGGTGAAAGTACTCCTTACACTAATAAGAGAAAACTATGCCACTTAAAAATAATATTATAGGGGAGCCTGGTGGTGCAGTTGTTTAAGTGTCCAACTCTTGGTTTTGGCTCAGGTCATGATCTCAGAATCATGAGATCCAGCCCCGTGTCTAGTTCTGTGCTCAATGGAGAGTCTGTTGGAGATTCTCTCCCTTTTCCTTTGCCCCTTCCTTCATGCACATTCTCTCTCTCTCTCTCTCTCATAAATAAATCTCTAAAAAATAATAATATTACAGAACCACATACATTAACATAATATTACCCAACATAATATTAGCAAGTGAAACAATGTATATTGTGTGATCCACTTTTATTAAATATAATGTTCAATATATGTAATGTTTATATACATATATGTAGAAAAAATTACCAAGTTTAGCTAATACAGTTAATGGGGTCATCTCACGGTAATGAAATTACAGTTGACTTGTTATTTTTTTAAATAATACATTAAACATCTATTACCATTATTTTAAACAAAAAAATGTTTTTCTAAAATAAGAAAGGCATGATCCAAGCAACCTCTTATTAAGACATAATTTACCAATTATTTAGTACATTTTTCCCAATTTTTTTGTTAAAAGTTCAGAAAACAATATCTGTCAGAAGATTGAAGTTAAATATGTTACACGGGTATTTATTTTGCATGCAGGACTCTTGCCATTAAGAATTCCCACTCTTGACCCACAGATAATTATGTAGTTAATCAGTTTTTCACACTGGAGCCCCATTACCAAACAAATAATTAAAATAATCAAACTTCGTATAACACAATGTGCAAAGCAATTTCTACATCACCAATTTGTTTAGCCATCACCTTCTTTCTGTGAGATGGGTATCCCAATTATGATTCATTTTTAAAATAAGGAAACTGAGACTCAGTGAGACCAAATATTGCTAAGGACATGATTATTAGCTAGTGCAAGGGCTGGATTTGAAGATGCTGCACCACTGACTACAGGCCACTGATGTCTGTTCAGCCCCCAGGGCTTGTTTGTGCCTTAGCCAAGCTGTGGGGCTCCACAAATTACAGGCAGCAGAGAGAGAAGGAAGCAGAATGTTGTACTGCCCTTGAGTAGTTTTAAGACCTGCAGGTGCTCTTCTCTCCTGCCAGGGAGTCTTGCCAATCAGTGTCCAGCCCACACCATGCTTCACAGTATACAAGCTGAGATGCTCCCATGGTTCCCTTGTTGGCTGAGCTGTGTTCCAGTCCCAGAGTGATTTCCAATGCTGCACTTTCTATGGTGTCAGAGTCTTGGCTGGCTGGCTTCTTGAAATGGAAGAACTCCCCTTAGTTCTGAACACTCTGGGAAGTTCAAACCTCTTCCTTTGCACTGGTAATGGGAGTGGAGGATCTTTTGTGCTCGCCAGGTTACATAGCATCACAGATGAAAATGCAAAATTGTCCTCCTAGGAAAAGGTAGAATGTGCCCTCATAGCACAGTTGTTGGACTGCAAGAAGGAGCCCGGGGAATAGCAGTTAGAACCCTCCACAGGGCAATCGCAGAAGTTTGCATTAGAAGCATTGAATTTAGTTATTGCTTTAATTTCTATTTGATTTCCACTTTTAATATCTATGCCATTTTATGGATATTAGCATGAAGTTCTATTTTCGTAGTTAGGTTGTGCAACATTTGTGATTTGCTTGCACTTTCAAAATGCCAAAGCTCTGCTTTCAGAAACAAAATGCTGCCTGTCCTTAAAAAACAAACTGCCTAAAGAAGAAAAACTTCAGGCCAGAAGTGGAATCATCCAAGACTTTGATCTAAAATGTGATCTTATTAACTTTAGTTAATGCAGTTAGCTAACATATTAATTATCCTTAGTACATTCCATTTATGCTCTGATCTCCATTTGAGATCATATATCTATTAATAATATAATTATTACTACTTCAAAATGTACTCCTAGCTCAGTGCTTGTATTAACTGTTACCCAAGGGGAGAAGTCAGTCCATTGTTAGTCAGTCCACAGGGCAGCTGTGCCAGAGGGGAAAAAGAAGTGAAATATGAATCAGGTGACTGAGTGGGAATAACCAGGATCCCTGCGCTCTGACCTATTGTGTGATTTTGGATAAATCACTCAGGCGCCCTGGAAAATATGGCTTATGATGGTCATAGAGTTGTAGGATCAAATAGGATAATTCACATAATGATACCAGCTCATATTTATTGAAAACTCACTAGGCCTGGCACTGTTCTAAGTCCTTTAGGTTAACATTTTATCTAATTGTCACCGCATTGTCTTTTAGTGAGTACTTTTATTATCATCATAATCCTCAACTTATAATCAACTTATAATCCTTAGCCAAGGAGACTAAGCCTCAGAATGGACTGAATAATTTCCTAGAGTTGCAGAGCTAGTAACAAGGGCAAGATTCAGGCGTTTGATTCCAGCACTCACGCCCTCAGCCACCGGGCCCTGGGGACATACTGTCGCTCAAATAAAATCTGTGAGTTTTAGCTTACAGTGAAGCAGAGTCAAAATATGTCAATAAAATGTGGTGATTAGAAACCACTTTGAAGAACTATAGTAAAAGGTAAATGAAACTTACATAGGAAATTATATGGCACAGACAAGCTTCTCAATATATGCAAAGCATCAGTTTTTGTAGGACAGAGGAAGCGAGAGATGGGGGAAGAGAGAGACCAAGGGGTACATCACGGGATGGCAGTGAGGGACTTGGGGCCACCGTGGGCTTCAGAGGAGGCGACTTAAAGACTTCTGTGGGGAAAGAAAAAAAAAAAAAGATTTCTGTGGGATGTCTTTTTGCTAGTCCATTCTGGGGCTTTAACAATGAGGAGCGCAGATTCTAGCCATTCATCAAAAATACCTTCTCTGACACGGAGTCACCCCTGCAGGCAGGATTTCGTAGCAGGAAAGACTCTTGCACTAGTAGGAGAGACAAAGGAAAATGCTTAGTCACGTTTCACTGCTGAGAGGGGAGAGCCCTTGGAGAGAAGGCTAGTGGGAAAGAAAGGAGTAGCTGAGCGTCACGGTTAAGACAAAGGGCACTGGATTCAAACTGGCCTCGATTCTCTCTCCAGCTCTGCCACTCAAGTCATCTCATTTACACTCACCAAGCTGCTGTTTATCTGGAAATGGGTACAATATTGTTACCACCCTGTAGGATTGCTGCAAAGATTAAAGAGAATATTGCTTGTAAAGTGCTTAGCACTGTGGCCAAGTTGGAAGTCAGTAAGTGTTAGGGTGTATTATGCTCATTATTATAGTGATGCAATGAAGGCTCTGAGCTAAACATTGCACATTGTCTACATGTGATAGACACACAGCAGGTCCCCGCTGACTGCTTGTTGTTACTAGAAAAGTCATGATTAGAAAAATAGTGAATATCACTAACTAGTCTGATGTTTGGGTTCTATTCCCTGTTCTGCTGTATGACCTTAGAAAAGTCATTTCACACTTTGGGTCTTGTTTTCTCTCTATGCAATATGGGATAGTTGGGCTCCATTAGTAGCTCCTGAACGTGGGTAGGTGGATCTGTGCTTGCTTATCCCCAGGCTTCTGCGGGTCCCTGCTGGGAACGTCTCTATAAGATGATGCTTCCCAACACTGTTAGCTTGGAGCAGAGAGCACAGAGTATCTCGCTGATGGGGAGTATAGAAACAAATGGTGGTCAAGATATGTAACCTGTGGAGTCAGGCCAGTGGTGAGACGCTCAGATAGAAGCAAAAAAAAAAAAAAAAAAAAAGGAAGGAAGCTCTGAAAAGGGGGCCAGAAACATTTGTCTTCCCTTTTAACAAATGCATATGGATCAGTAACTATAGCTCAGACACCACGTTAGGCCCTGGACTTGAATGGTCAGCAGTGGGTTGAATGCGTGTCCTTCCTGCTAAAACATGTCCGTGTCCTAATGCCTGGGACGAAGATGAAAAATCAGCGCCAGGAGAGGGGTGGTGTTCTAATAAATACCTAAAAATGTGGATGTGACTTTGGAGTCTGGCAAGGGGCCGATGCTGGGAGGGTTTGCAGATGTTTGTAGAAAAGCACCGTAAATGGTGATTCTCCTGAGGGCTTAGGAGAAGAGGGGAGTCTCAGAGAAACCCCTAGTCTTAGCAGAGAATCCCAAAGGCATCCTGAACAGGACGTTGGTAGAAATGTGGATGGTAAAGGTCATGGTGTTGAGGGCTCAGATGGAAATGAGGACTGTTATGGCGGACACTGGAGAAGTGGGCTCCCTGTTACAATGCAACATAGAGGCTGGCCGAGTTGTATTCATATCCTCTTGTTTTGAGCAACGGAACTTGATACTGGCCTGAAGAAATGTCAAACCAAAGTACTAAGGGAGCAGCCTGGTGTTTCTTGAATGCTTATGGTAAAATGCTAGAAGAGAAAAACGATTGAAAGGGGAAATTGTTAATCATAAGAGAAACAGAAGTTGAAAATTTTCAGCTTATCCATGTGGAAAGAAATAAGAATGTGTGTTTAGGAAAGGATGCAGGTATGGCCCAGTGACTTTCTGTGATTAGTCAGCCATCTAAACAGAAGCCAGGCCAGCCAGAAGCCTGATTCCAAAAGGCCTTTTGAAGAACCTAGGGTTACCCTCCCTACCACAGCCTGAAAGTGCAAGGGCCTGCTGGGCGGAATGATTTCGGAGCTGCCTCACATCACTGGCTTGCCTATTCACTTTCCGGTACCACACTCAACAGCTGTTCCATATTCTATTCTATGGGGACCAGGTACCATGCTGGCCTGGTGGCTGTCCCTCTGGAAGGCACAGGTGACAGCATCAGCGTGGCACCTTCCCTGCAGATGGACACAGTTGCAAGAGCTGGTGGCGGGGGGGGGGGGGCACCTGCAGAGAGAGTTGGGCAGTGCCTAGGAGAACAGTGGGATGAGGCTGTCCTGGAACTCCAGCTCTGGAGAGCCACAGGCCCAGAAAGGACTTCAACCCATGAGACATGCAGAATGAGCTGTGCCCAGCAGAGCCGGGGGTGGGCCATACAATGCTATGGAAGGAAGAACCCCTTCCCCATAGTGGGACTTGATGTTTTGGACTTGCTAAAGACCCTTTCTTTTTCCCCTCTGTCTCCCTTTTGGTGTGGACATACTTACCCTATGCTGGACTCACAGTTGTATTTTGGAAGCACAGAACTTGTTCGATTTCCCAGTTCACAGCTGGAGAGCACTCTGCCCCAGGGGCTAAACCTACCTCCAGTCTAACCCACGCCTGTTTCAGATGATACTCAGATGACGCTTTGCGCTGGGCCTTCTGAGTTGATGTTGGAACAAGTTAAAACCTTCGTGGTCTGTCGGAAGGGAATGCATGTGTTCCGCATATGAAGAGAACACGCATGTTGGGGGCCAGGGGTGGAATGCTATGTCTCCCTATCCCGCAGATGTTTATGTCGCAATTCTAACGCTGAAAGATGATGGTATTAGGTGGAACCTTTAGGTCCTGCTTAGGTCGTGAGGCTGGAACCCTCATGAATGGGATCAGTGTTTACAAAGGACACCGCAGAGGGCTCCCTGCTCCTTGCCCCATGTGAGGACAAGAAAGCAGTTACAGTGGCTGCAGGAAAGTTAAACAGGAAGTTGCACGTAGTACTGTGGCAGAATGGGGCTTAGAGAGAGAAAAGCACAGCAATCAGGAGGGGCGCCAGTGCTGCGGGATGGGATAGGAGAAGAACATGGGTGTTCTGAGACTCCTGGCCAAGAACAACCTACTTAGATGAAGAATCAGGAAGGTTTTCCACTGGAGGTTGAGCATGGACAGACGACACCCCCTATTTTTGTGCTCTTGCCTCTGTGTATTTATAGCCCATGAGGGGCATGGTCCTGATGTTCCCGAATCTCCCCTCCTCCACCAGGAAGGTGTGGAGCTGCCTGGCCTCTGTCTGGGCTTGGACTAGGAGTCTGCTGGTCAAGACTGATGAAGCAGAGCACTGTGAGTGATGGCACGCACCGGAAACGCGGCCATGTCTGTGCGAGACAACCCCGCAGCTTCCAGCAACCAGGTCTGCCTCCTACCAGCCCCAACACATGCTGATTCCGCAGTGCACTGTTCATTAGGGCATCCCTTGGCATTTCTGAGACAGAGAGACAAATCAGCGGATTAAGAGACCCAGTTTAAATTCCAGGGAGTTTACCATGAAAAAGCCACTGGCCTGAAGATAAATTCCATTACCTTTGGTGGGGGTGCATATGTAAGGGTGAAATAGGGGCTTCTTCTTGTGATTTTTACACTTTCCGGCACTGCAATTTTTCTCCTTTTAAAGCATTATTCTTAAGGACATCCGTGCACATTGACAAACTAGACAGGAAGCAGGGGGAATATGAATATCTGTAAATACCAAGTCAGACATTTTTTAAGGATGTCATTTATTCTAAAGTGTGTAAGAATTACTTTAAAGCCATTAGTGTCTGGAATTCTCTAAAGGTAGAGACACATTTTAAAAACACACTTTTCCTATCAGACTTTAATAATGTTAGAGGCAGATCCTTTTTTCAGTAAGGAAAAAATATATATATATTGCTTTTGACCTGACAAACCATAACATCTGCCTGTAAGCTTTTCATCAGGATCTCAAGCACATCTTGAGGTGCTCAGCCATAATTACTCTGATCAGAAATTTTAAGAAAAAATAGGTGATGTTGACTTGGGTCCTATAGATTCTCTATTTGGGGATAAGTCAGACCTTGAACAACTGACTTCTGATTGACTTCTGTTTGACTTCTGATTATTGCATATTTTGACATGATTCTTCTGCATTCCCTTTGCCATCCCGGGAATCAGAGGCAAAGAGTGATTCTTTCTTCTTTCTCCTCAAATTATGTATCAGCACCTTTGTAAGGCAGTGTACCTTGTAAAGCACTGTGGATGATATAAAACAAGGACAAAATCTCAAGGATTCAGTCGAAGCTTTTAAACAAATCACAAAAATCTGCCAGCCTTTAAGAGTAAACTTCTGTTTACAAAAGAATGATTTAAAATAAGAAACATAATCATGGGAAACTCCATTCACATTTTATTTCCAGGATTTTTCATAAGCTTCCCTCCTCTCCTGGTACTTCCCTTCCCATGTATTTTCAGGGCAAGTTGGCAGCAGTCCTGGACTCACACCTTGCCCTCTAACTACTTCCTGGAAACTATTTTTACCAGCTTTACAAGCTGCACTCTTTGTATGCTCTCTGAGAAGTTCCAGCTTGATGGCAATTGATTCTAACTGTGGATGGGAAAATGGGTTTGGAAGGACGAGAACCCTTTCTGGAATGCCACTTTTGCCAGTTTTGGGAACTGGTCTGGCAGGAAGTTACACTTGCCTGAAATGATGTAGTCTCTCTCTCTCATTCCATCCCTACTTACAAGAAGAATGAAGAGCTTTCTCAGAAAACTCCCCCCCCCAACCATTTTATACTTGAAATCTAAGAGTGATTTTGATTCTTGGTGCCAAGAATGGGGAAGGAAAAAAGCCAGACAGTGGAGGAAACAAATGAGAGCAAAAAGGAGAGAAGGAACAACATTGTGCAGACACCATGTGTTCTCAGCCTCTTGTCCCAGTGACATATTTGCTCATTCATTTGAACATGTACCTGGAATTAATATTAGTCCCTGCAGACAAAGGAATGATCCCTGAAAGGTTTCAGGCATTTATTTCACCTTCCCATAGTTTGACTTGTAGAATAAATAGAAAATAACTTTCAAACCAAGCAATGTGTTGGAGGTGACAATTTTGTGATGCCTGTAAATCTGAGCTCTCTCCTAACCACTCTGTGGGAAACACTAGTCTTGTCAGCACGCAACCTTGAGATGATAATTAAAGGACACTTCCAGTGCTCTGTTGGTATGTTGAAGCATTTGAAAATATGTGACATTGCAATTTGATCACGGAAATGAAGACAAATTATAATTACTCTGATACAGGTTTGCTCTGTCTCAAAGAATACCTGAGGATTTAAATGAATAATCCATGGGAAGCTCTTAGAATAGTCTGGCACATAGTTGGTGTTCTATAACATCAGCCATCATTAACATTATTACCTAGACTTTCTCTTCCTGTCAGGAATGTTATTTTGCTTTAGAAACTACATGTTTATAGGTATTAGAAGAAGCTGGAAAAACAAGTTGAATTTAAAAGAAATCTAAATGGTCACATGGTCCCAGGGAACAAAAGTGTTTTGTCTCGCCCACACTGGATGTTGAAGTTTGCACATTCGCTGTTCTCGCTTCCAAACCATATTCAGAGAAATGACTATTAATTTGGGAGGATGGTGGGGAGGACGTAGGATCTGTGAGTCAGACCTGTGAAAACAGAGCCACGTTCTTTGTGACGGGAGTTGTTACCCTCAGTGTCTTCCTCAGCAGCATGATTGTCTAGGTCATGGGAATAACTGTTCTTGCACTTGGAGGTACAGTAGCTGTGAGAACCTTGACTTAGAGGCCTGGCCTTTGAATCTTTTTAAGTCCTTCAATCCATTGGTTTTCCTTTCCCCAGAGATAAGAATCCTCTCTATGGCTTCTCCTTTCTTTCCTCCTACTTGGAAGACTCAGGGAGTGCAGACATGCACCAGATGGGAGTCCTGCCCTGCTGGGTGCCAGGAAACCTGGTCACAGTCTCACTTGAGAAAAGCTCTGTTTTGGACCTGTGCGAAGAGACATTGGGGGGAGAAGGGGCTGAAGGAGAAAGCCACCAGAGCTGCCTGCAACAGTCCAGGAAGGTGTCCAGGAAGAGGCTCCGTTTGTGCTGGGTCATGAAAAAATGAATAAATGTATTTTTTCCAGCAGCAAAGATGTCTCTAGGGGGAGAACACTGCCCACTGATGGATTAATAGGCATTCACACGAAGTAAAGCCGAGACCCACATGCACTTACTTCCTCGCAGGATCACTGGGCAAAAAGCCATGTATCATCATCAGCTAGTCTTAGTACCACTCAAACACAGAATTAAAATGTTGAGAAACTTCACTTCCAATACTCATGGTGATATTCATTGTTTACTGGGTACCAGACCCTGTCCTGCATACTTTATATGCTTTAAGTCACTTAAACCCCAGATAATTTTTTTTATTTCTTTTCAGCGTAACAGTATTCATTGTTTTTGCATCACACACACCCAGTGCTCCATGCAATACCTGCCCTCCCCAATACCCACCACCTGGTTCCCCCCAACCTCCCACCCCCCACCCCTTCAAAACCCTCAGGTTGTTTTTTAGTGTCCATAGTCTCTCATGGTTCACCTCCCCTTCCAATTTCCCTCAACTCCCTTCTCCTCTCCATCTCCCCGTGTCCTCCATGTTACTTGTTATGCTTCACAAATAAGTGAAACCATATGATAATTGACTCTCTCTGCTTGACTTATTTCATTCAGCATAATCTCTTCCAGTCCCATCCATGTTGCTACAAAAGTTGGGTATTCATCCTTTCTGATGGAGGCATAATACTCCATAGTGTGTATGGACCACATCTTCCTTATCCATTCATCCGTAGAAGGGCATCTTTGTTCTTTCCACAGTTTGGCAACCGTGGCCATTGCTGCTATAAACATTGGGGTACAGATGGTTCTTCTTTTCACTACATCTGTATCTTTGGGGTAAATACCCAGTAGTGCAGTTGCAGGGTCATAGGGAAGCTTTAATTTCTTGAGGGATCTCCACACTGTTCTCCACAGTGGCTGCACCAACTTGCATTCCCACCAACAGTGTAAGAGGGTTCCCCTTTCTCCACATCCTCTCCAACACACGTTGTTTCCTGTCTTGCTAATTTGGGCCATTCTAACTGGTGTAAGGTGGTATCTCAATGTGGTTTTAATTTGAATCTCCCTAATGGCTAGTGATGATGAACATTTTTTCATGTGTCTGATAGCCATTTGTATGTATTCATTGGAGAAGTGTCTGTTCATATCTTCTTCCCATTTTATGATATGATTATCAGTTTTGTGTGTGTTGAGTTTGAGAAGTTCTTTATAGATCCTGGATATCAACCTTTTGTCTGTACTGTCATTTGCAAATATCTTCTCCCATTCCGTGGGTTGCCTCTTTGTTTTGTTGACTGTTTCCTTTGCTGTGCAGAAGCTTTTGATCTTGATGAAGTCCCAAAAGTTCATTTTTGCCTTTGTTTCCTTTGCCTTTGGAGACATATCTTGAAAGAAGTTGCTGTGGCTGATATCAAAGAGGTTACTTCCTAAGTTCTCCTCTAGGATTCTGATGGATTCCTGTCTCATGTTGAGGTCTTTAATCCATTTTGAGTTTGTGTATGGTATAAGAGAATGGTCGAGTTTCATTCTTCTACATATAGCTGTCCAATTTTCCCAGCACCATTTATTAAAGAGACTGTCGTTTTTCCACTGTATATTTTTTCCTGCTTTGTCAAAGATTATTTGACCATAGAGTTGAGGGTCCATATCTGGACTCTCTAATCTATTCCACTGGTCTATGTGTTTGTTTTTATGCCAGTACCATGCTGTCTTGGTGATCACAGCTTTGTAGTAAAGCTTGAAATCAGGTAACGTGGTGCCACCAGTTTTATTTTTGCTTTTCAACATTTCCTTAGCAATTCGGGGTTTCTTCTGATTCCATACAAATTTTAGGATTATTTGCTCCAGCTCTGAAAAATACTGGTGGAAATTTGATCAGGATGGCACTAAAAGTATAGATTGCTCTAGGCAGTATAGACATTTTAACAATGTTTATTCTTCTGATCCAAGAGCATGGAATGGTCTTCCATCTTTTTGTGTCTTCTTCAATTTCTTTAATGAGTGTTCAGTAGTTCCTCCAGTACAGATCCTTTATGTCTTTGGTTAGTATACCTCAGATAATTTTGTGGGTGCTGTTATTATGCCCATTTGATGGATGAGAAAGCGAAAGCACGGAGATGTTCAGATACTTGCCCAAGATTACACATCTAGGAAGTGGAAAAACGGGGATTTGATCCAAGACGGTCTGGCTCTGGAGTCTAGGCTGGTTATGCAGTACGCACTACCGCCTCTATAGCAACAATCTGCAAGCTGAAATACCAAGACGTTATTTCCAACGCTTTAAAATATTATTTACACTACAAACTAGTCTAGGTGATTTTCTAAAAACAGGCTTTTGCAGTTTTGCAGTCATTGCCAAAAGCATATAAACCGTGAGCTTGGGGAGATTTACAAAGAATTCAAACATGGGCTTCAGAGTCCCACGTGGAATTCCACAGGAACAGGAGGGGCTTGGCTTCCGGTTATAAGCCTTCCGGGATTTCCCCCATCCGCAACAGGAAGGACACTGAAGGACCCTTTCCTCCCGACCTCAGCCACTGAACTCATCCATCAGTCCGCGCCATGAAGGCCGTGTGCTTGGATTTATGGCAAGGCCGAACCTTCACGAAAACCAGGGCACGGTTGCGTCCAAATGTCCTCCCTTCGAAGTGATCCATCCTTCCCCTGGGTGATGACTTTCCCGGCGTGTTCCGACATTCATGGCTGAAGAATGCGGTCTGGCTGTCAGGAAGCTCAGCTTGCCCCCCGACAAACACTGCCACTGCTGACCACGCTCGGCCCTGTCGCTATCATGGCGGCCCAGCCCGTGTGCTGCGCATGCGCAGAGCCGGTGAGGCGGCCGCAGCCCGGAGCTGCCTCCTTCCCGCGGCAGCCATCACCCTGCGGCGCCGGTGCCTTCTCTGAGGAGACGCTTCTCTTCCCCACCCTAACCTCGCACATATTCCCTCTGAAAGTCCGCGCTCTGCCTTGGCATTGAAGGACGGCCTTGATTACAAATGCCTGCTCAGTCAGGCCCAGCCTCCCGGAGAGCAGGCGTGCCGTGGCCTCGGCGGCGTCTGAGGGGGGCACACTCCGAGCGGGGCCGGCCGCGTCTTGATGAGGCCCCGGAGCCAAGGCCTCCAGGAGGAGCCACACTTGTCAGCTTTCTGTCAGGGGGCGGCCTGTCCCTCCCGGGCACTGCCCCTGCCACAGGGGGGTGGCCAGACTGTAAAAATGAAATAGACTTCGGTGGGATGCCAGAAATTCATTTTCTCCCTCAGATGCTTTCATCTCACTCATTTCACTGTGTTTACAGGCCCACAGGTTTCCTGAGGGCAGCCATGATTTAGATTTACAGTTCCCCAGGCAGTCTGATTCCGAGGAAAAGTTATAACACCTGTAATGTGTTACTGTCTCCTGGAGGAGCGGAGGATGTCCGGGCTGGGGAGGCTGGCTTCCCCAGTAACTGCAGGCTCGCTCTGCACTGCAGCCCTGAGAACGGCAGGCTGGGCTAGAGCAGCCTCAGCCTCCTCATTATCTCCATGCACAGAGGCACACAGCGCACTCGGGTTCTTCGAGGTTGGGTGTGGTGGCGGTGACCTCAGGGCCTCTGCACAGCCGCCGTGGGGGCGGGGGGGGGCACCTTCCAGACCCTGGACAGGACAGAGAGAGTTCAGCGACAAGGCCCGGAGACCAGACTCCGTTTGGAGGGGATGATGGGGAACGTGAGATAATCTGGCTGGGTTGGCAAGAGGGGTTGCCCTTAGGAAAAACAGAATCTTCCTTCAAAGTCTTGTCTCTTGTCGATCCCTTTCTAGTAGAATCTGGTGCATCTTGGCTAAGAGAAGTAGGACCAACATTGAGATGAGTCCTGAGGGGTGTTGTCAGATGGTCACTTGCTGAGTGAGGGCAAGGTCACCATTCTCTGCCCTATAAGGAGCCAACTCTGTGGTCATCCTCAGGCTCAGGGAGGAATTCAGCTCTTTTTAGGGTCTGGGTTGCTGCCACTCAGCTCAGTACTCACCTGGGGAACAAATCCACCACAAAGTCCTTTTCTGGAAAGGGAAGAGAGGAGCGTTTGAAATGTTAAGCCAAGTTTAATCTCTGGTGTCCCTCTAGCACAGGCTCTGAAACATGGAGATCCAAAGATTTTATTGTCCTTCCTCATGGTGCCCTGTCCTTGTTCTTGGTGATCTTGCTGAATTCAGTTCACTACTCTGACACTTCTGCATTGCTCTGGCTTACTGAAGGGTAGACACGATACTGAGAAACTCCTTTACTTCTGCACCTCCCCTTCCCATTCGGCTCTGCTGTCCCATGTGCGGGAGGGGCCATTGGCTCTTGGGAGCTGTTCAGGTTGGTGTGTATGAGGACCATGTCAGAGAAGATGTTCTCAAATCACCAAGCAGAAATCCACACTTGGAACTATATAGTTGGATGTGCCTTACTGATTAAAAAAAAAAAAAGAAAATTGTGTACCATTAGGAGACTGTGTCCTTTAATCTCAAGACCTGAAAGAACATGACAGGCTTGAACATTAGTGTTCATCTTACCCCCTCCCCCCGATGCCAGTAGTTATGGGGTGCCTGCAGCTGTAAGTTCAGTACATAACTTTTTAATTGGTGTAGACCTCACGGTTAGACATGATCTGGGAAGTTTTAACATTTCAGTCAAGATTATTAATTTGTAAGATGTAGAGCTATTTGAAGGGACCGGCCAAATGCTTGCAGATCTCAAAGGGAAATTTATCTTAAAGAGACACCAAAGACTCAATGTCTTGGTGAGCAATAGAGAGGATCAAGCCCCCTAGCAGGTTCAGAAGCTCTGTTGCATTTGCCTTCTAGAAGCACAATTCTCAACTTCCCTTGCAGTAAAATAGAACAATGTGATTGTTTTCTGGCCAGGTTTCCGATCTGGTCCCATGTGTTCCTGCATATACTCTCCATCCCCCTTCCCTCTGGGTAGGTAGAGAAGAAGATGATGCCCTAAGGCATGTGGGGTCACATAACACAAGGAGCCTTGACCCTGAATGACAGTGGTGAGCAGAGGCCTCTCTGTGCACTTCCTTCCCCCACCCTCAACACATCCTCCTTTTCCAGACCATGTTGGGCTCTCACGTGGGTAAGAAATAAACTCTTAACATGTCAAGCTGCTGGAGTGTTAGGGCTTAATTGTTTTATATGATAAAATTGGTGACTGTGTTTTGTTTGATTAAAAACAGGGGCGCCTAGGGTGGCTCACTTGGTTAAGCATCTGCCTTCAGCTTGGACCATGATCCTGGGGTCATGGGATCGAGCCCTGCATCAGGCTCCCTGCTCATTGGGGAGTCTGCTTTTCCCTCTCCCTCCCGCTCCCCCTGCTTGTGCACTCTCTATCTCTGTGCCAAATAAATAAAAAGTATAAGAACTTCATCTCTTGATTAACATTAACGTAACCTTCCTACTCCTTGTTGCTAATGGATATTTTCTTTCTCCATCACAAATGCTTCGTCTTTGTTGAGTGAGCTTACCTCACCAAAGGAGATAGGCAGGATCACCAGTCTGGATAAATATTTCCAGATGCACATACCATTTTGCAAACAGTAACACAAATAAAGTATTCAGAAGAAAGAAGTAAGATGATGTTAGAAAGGCTTTTGCTTCCATTCAATTCAGCTGAGAACTGTAATCATCTTAAAGAGAGCATCTCCCCTTTCCTTACGTATTGTAAGTAAATAAATAAAATGATTTAAAAGGTACTACAGCATTCTTCAGGCAAAATTACTGATAGGAATAATAGTAGCTCACATTTATAAGGGGCTTCACATGGGCAATGATTGTACTAAGCACTTTACATGAGTTATTCCTTTAAAAGATAAATTGGGGCCTAGGAGGTCATGTAATTTGCTTAAGTTTACATAGCAAGGAAGCAGCAGATCCAGGAATCCAATAATCTAAGACATCCTGGCTCCTAAGTCCATGTTCTTAAATATCATACTTCCCCTAATGAAAGATCAACAAATGTCAAGTTATCCTTAAGACGAATGGTGCATCCTGACCATCTGTAGTGAAAAAACAGATCCCTATTTCCAGACCCCAGAAATCCACTTTAATTTGCTTTTCATAACAAAGGTTTTGAAATGGCAAGAGCATGATGACCACTCCATCTAGGACTTCCGAAAAGCAGGCTGTCTAATTAGTTCCATATCCTCACTGTTGAATTTCTTGCCCTGTGGACATGTTACTTGGGCTTTATGTGCTTTTCCTGCAGCATGGTCCACTGTGGCTAGATCCCACCTTACCTGATCCTGTATTCCAGGTAGTACTCAGGCCTGCCATCCTGTGACAGAGCAAACTCACTTTCATGAGAAAGTGATGCTTGCCCAGTTTCTTAATGATTCAGCTTTGAGTCTTATTCTGCCACAAGATGTCACTGCCATGGTAGCACTCTAATGTGGCTTGGGACAGCTACAGTGGAATTCTTGCTGTTCCTATATTAAGAATGTGTTCTCAGAAACAGCTGGTGTGTTACAAATGCAACTGAGAGCCTTAAGAAGTGGGATGATTGGAATCCCACTCCTAAGCACACAGGCTGTCGATATTTGAGAGTTGGTAAATGACATGGCAGGAAGGGGTGTGATGGGGACTGGAGGGGTTTGAGCATGAGAAAGCCAAGCTCCTTGCATCTGCTGGTGCTGTGAACCTGTCTTTCACCCAACCATGACCGCAGAGGACTGTTGTGGGAAGTAGTGAGTTTGTATTTGTAAATCAGTTCTCAGATCTTTGCAGTAATGTGTTGGCTGAGAAGAATGCTTTATGACACTCTTCATGGACAAATGTGGGTGGCATACGGGTAGCTGTGAGTAGTTGTTCTTCATCTCTTTTGAGATAAAATGGTCAAACTGGTGTGGTAGAATTTTTTGTTCAGTTATATCTAATATTAAGGGGCATATGAGCAGTAGAGGCTTCACAAGTTCCTGTAAGGATTATCACAACTAATTAATAATTATTAATAACAGTTAATACGATGGTTTATAGTTTGCAATTCAGTTTTCCATGCATCATCTCAGTTGATCTACAAGGGACGTTCAGTGGCAGGGACGAATGTTACTGTTATCGTCCCCATTTTAAAGAGGAAGGAACTGAGATGCAGAGAGGTTGAGTGACTTGCCCAGCCTACCAGCTACAAAACGATGTTGCATCCATTACATCTCTGATGTCCCTCCTTCTTCAGTTTCTGTATTTGCTTCTAGAACAATGTATTTTCTCTATTTACCATCTTTATCATTCTTATCAATTTTACTTCTTGGCAGTTCTTGATTTTCTTCCTTGAAGTACTGACATTACAAAGAGTCATTTTCTCTTTCACTTCCTTCCCCTTTATGATAAATTTTCATTAGGAAAATTCATCCACTCCTATTGGATGGAAACCAGAGATTGCCTTGGTCAACACTCAGATTCATTGTGGAATCTGGCCACAGTGGAACATGGTGCAGAAAAAGCACATAAAGCACAAAAACCATTGTATGGGTTTTATCTTTCCATACAATGAAAGCAAGAAAGCTAAAACTTACATTTCCCCAAATCCCTTGCAGCTAGGTTTCAGGGTACAGGATACGTTCTGCCAATGAGAAAAAAGGTAAGGCATTTCAGTGTCTTTATTGGTCTATAATTCACATACCATGCAATGTACCCATTTAAAGTTTATAATTCAGTGGCTTTTAGTACACTCACAGAATTGTGCAGCCACCAACACAATCAAGAAAAGAAGTGCTTTTCGAGAGGCAAAAGTGAGGCCAGAGTCCTCTCTTTACTGCTTTCCATTGTTACTCTTGGCAAACACAATCATGGAAGCACTGGGTGTGTAGCCTCTAGTAACTGACTTCCTCTGTGTCAAAAGGCAGTTGCATCAGTGGCTGTAGTGGGTCCTCATGACTTGACTGAGCTTCCTAATTAGGATCCTGATTTTAGTTTTCCTAGCACATTATTTCTGCAGCCATTTTCTGGGCTTTATTCCTGGAAATTCAATTTAGAGTTCGCTCTTCCAGCTTTTCCAATGATTTCATGAACACTTAATTCCCTGTATTAATTTCTTGCTGAAAAAAAAGCTGTGAGAGTGATTTGTTTCTTACAAATGGACTAATTTGAGCTCAATTTTTGTATCTTTAATTTACAACCTCTTATGAATCTTCTGTACTTGATAAGATTATCTTATCCTGTTTCCCCAAGGAATGACTCCACCCAACAGCCCAGTTATAAGGCCACTAACCTTGGAGTTATCCTTAACTACTTTTTCTTCCAACTTCCCTCTATTCCCCTGTAATCACTTAATCAACCACCAAATCCTTTGTTTCCAGGTTCTCTAGCATCTCAACTTAGAAATTTCTCTGTTTCTCAGATTGTGACAGAGTATTCCTACCCGGACCCCCTCCCACTCTCTAATCAGCCCCCATGGTGGCCAGAGTGATGTAGCCCAGACATCATCTTCACAATGTTCTTTCCGTAAGATGCTTAAAGAGTAAAATCTAAAATATAAGTCCCTTACCATGGTGTTCAAGGCCTTCATGACCTCATGACTCCATCTAGCTCTCCAGACTCATTTTCTGCTTTACTCTTTTCTCACATTTTAGACTTCAGTCATATTAAACTATACACCATGGCTTTTCACACTTTTATTTTTGAGTGTACAGTTTTTCAACCTTAATTTTACTGTTGAATTTTTATTTATCCTTAAAAATCCTATTCACGTGTCATGTCCTTGAGTATAAAGTCTTTACTGAACAGCTTCCCCCCTGCCAAGCCGCTATGATCACTCCCTCCTCTCCTCTATTCGGTGTATCTCATGTGCTGTGCTTGTCCAACTGGCATGCTACTGCATCCCACACCTGTACACCCCAGCTACCTAGCCTGCCACGCAACAGAATCTCAATGTATTTGAGGAACTTACCCAGACTGGAACCCATTCCAATTCGGGTCATCCTTCTAGCAAATGTTTAAGAAACAAGTGGCTAGATCACAGTGTGGTCTCCAGTCTGCCTGCTATTTAGGATATTGTGGTATAACCAATACAGCACTTTTCAAAATTTCATTTCCAGACATATACCCAAAAGATTGAAACCAAGGATCCAAACAGATAGTTTACATCAGTGTTCATACCAGCATTATCCACAATAGCCAAAAGGTAGAAACAACCCAAATGCCCATCAGCAGAGAACAGATGAACAAAATTGCAGTATTTATGTGTAATGGAACATTGTGCGGGCGTAGGAAGGACGTTCTGACATATTCTACAACATGGGTGAAACTTGAAGACATTAGGCTGAATAAAATAAGCCAGACACAAGAGAAGAAATGTAATTCCACTTATATAAGGTAATGAGTAGTTCAATTCATAGAGACAAGAGATAGAATACTGGTCATCGGGAGCTGGAGGGAAAGAGAGAATGGGAAATTATTGTTCAGTGGTTACAGATCTTAGTCTGTGATGATAGAAATGTCCTGGAGAGGGGCACCTGGGTGGCTCAGTGGTTAAGCAGCTGACTTTTGGTTTCAACTCAGGTCATGGTCTCAGAGTAGTGGGATTAAGCTCTGTGTTGGGTTTCATGCTTAGCAAGGAATCTGTTTGGGGTTCTCTCTCATTCTATTCCTCACACCACTCTCTTTCTCTCTGTCTAAAATATATAATCCTTTTTAAAAAAAAATATTTTACTTATTTATTTGAGAGGGAGATTAAGAGAGCATGAGCAGGGGAAGGAACGGCAGAGAAGCAGACTCCCTGCTGAGCAGGGACCACCCCCCCTCCAGTGTGGGGCTCCATTCCAGGAGTCTGGAATGATGACTTGAGCTGAAGGCAGAGGCTTAATCGACTGAGCCACCTAGGCACCCCCAAAATAAATAAGTCTTTTTTAAAAAAGGTCCCAGAGATGAAAAGTGATGACAGTTGCATAACAAAGTAAATATAAGGTCACCTGGGTGGCTCAGTCAGTTAAGCCTCTGCCTTTGGCTCAAGTCATGGTTCTGGTCTGGAGTCCTGGGATCAAGTCCCACATCAGGTTCTGGGCTCAGTGAGGAGCCGGCTTCTCCCTCTCCCTCTACCTGCTGCTCTGCCTACTTGTACTCTCTCTCTGTCTCTCTAATAAATAAATAAAATCTTTTTTAAAATGTAAATATATTCAATGCTTGAACTGTACACTCAAAATATAAAATGGTAAATTTTTATGTTCTTTATATTTTACTATAATACAGAAAAAAATTACTATTCTGTTTAGGATAGATGAGTTCCATTCTCACATCTTCTATCCCAGTTATTTTATAGAGTTGAACTTGATGTTCTACTTCCTAGGGCTCAGTTTTCTTATCTATATAATGTAATATCTGAAGTAAAGACTTGGCAGTTCCTTCTAACTATATCATAGTTTGGCCATCTACTAGAAGATGCAATTCTATGTGGTTGAGGGTCTATGTCAATGGCCACACCACAGAAGATTCACCTTATCACCATCCTAGAGCGTCTTTCCACTTCTCCTGCAGGTTCATGGGTGGGGTGGGGGGTATTGGGCAGCTAAGCTGCAGCAGAGTAGTTCTAGTGAGAGTTGTCTGGAAGATGATACTTCCCTGGTGTCCATGGCATATCACAAATGAAATAAAATATCTATCTAGGATTCTGTTAACCATTTATCATCCATTAATTCATTCAGCATTCATTAAGTATTTTCCATGTGTCAGGAACTCCACTAAGTGCCAGGGATAGAGATACAAAGGAGACATCTGTGGTTCAGAGCATTCACACTATAGTGGGAGACACTGGCATGTTAACAAATACTTAAAAGGATTTTGCATTAAAAAAAATCAAAACAGAAATATGTACAAAGAGCTGTGGGATTTGTAAAGAGTCACTTACTGCCTGTGGGAAGTAAAACATCACAGAAGAGTTTAATTTTGAGCTAGTCTTCAATGAGGAGAATTTCTCCAAGCAGGAGCTAAATAAGAGAATTTCTGAGTCTCCTCTTTCTTGGTCTACCACCTGTGTTCATCTTGCCCCCAAATGGCAGCTGGGTATGAGGAGAATTCAGGAAAGGTTGCCATATCCTTGGCAGGATGGCTTCTATAAATGGCATTTCCCCCCCTTAAACCTGGTATCTTCAGATATATATCCATAGATATACCCTCTCCTAATATCCTTTGAAGACCCCCTTAGGCAAAGAGAAAATATTACCCACAATCTGCTGTTCTCTTAATAGCTTTGCCAGTGTTTGCTGTTCCAATGTCAACAGTCATTATATAGCTTGGCTTTCAATGTGGGATTAAACCTTTTTTATTCTTGCAGTAATCAGAAAAGCAATTGGATAGTTAGCATGCTCTTTGGAATCCCATTGCAAAAGAATGAGGTTCTGCCAGATCCTGTCATGGAAGAAGAAAACAGACAAAAAAGGTGAAAAAAAAAGCTCCTAAAATGGAAGTGCTGACAGGTTACACAAGTCACAAAACAGAAATGCAGCACCCAAGGGTCACCGACTTGGAAGATGTGCCAAAGTTGGCCAGCAGGTCCCAGCATGCAGGGACTGGAAGGGAACTAATTAATTAAAGAGTGTCAAACATGTTGTCAGAGTGCAGACAGCAGAAAATAAAATGGACTTCACATGGTTTAACCGGTAGGGGAAGAGTAGGATTATATTAAACTCATAAAAATTACTTCAGAAAAAGAGATGTTCTACTACATTTTGATTCTATCATGGTTAGAAGATGAATTGGTGTTTCAAATTCTGGCTGCAATTGAAGCTAAAGGCTTCCTAAAAAGAAGGGGATATGAACATTTATTGAGCACCTACTATATTCCCAAACACTAGGAGACGACTTCTGGGAAGATATATTGACACTTTAATTTATATTCTATGTAGAGTTGTGTAGTGTTTTAGTCCAAGTGGCATTTTGTATATGTTACTTCATTTAATTATTGTGAAATCTCACTGAAGGATATGTTATTTTTCTAGATGAGGAAGCAGGTAACAGACCTACATCTTAGCTGTGTTACCTTTGGAAATTACTTCATCTCACTGGACCTAGACGCCCTTTCTCTTCCCACTCTTCCATCCATATGGATACAACCAAGAGAACAGTCCAAATGCCCTGCTGGCCTAAGCAAAATGATGACATGGTCAGGGTTTGTTTCAAACTTAATTTTTCCTTCTTAAAACGTTTTCTCTTCAAGGCATGAGTCTTCTCAAGTTCATTTCTCTCTCCTTTCAAAAACCTGCTTTCAAGTCCTGCCTTTCATATCAGGGCATAAGATCCCTAAGAAGTGTGTGTGTGTGTGTGTGTGTGTACTCTTTTAAGAGCATCTATATTTTAACAGGAAACTAAGGACTGAACTATGATCTCTAGAAGTCATTGGCATCTGCCTGGAAACCTTACACTCTTATTTGGGTAGAGTTCTCCAGCCAGGCTTCTTTAAATGCCCACTCTTGGCACAGTGTCTCTATTTGTGACTGCTGCTGGAATACAGCTCTTGATTTCATATTCTAACCAGAGAAGGGTGCTAGTGTCTGTTGTGTCCACAAGCAGGTTTCTGGCTCTGTCAGCAAATTTTTTCTCTTCATTGGAATGCTCTCTTTGGGCCTAAACCTAGGGTTAAAATCACTGCTTCCGATGGGGGAAAAGATGGAAAGAGGAAAAGCAGGTGCTTCCACGCCCACCCAAACGAGACCACTCTCTTGATCCACTGTCATGCCCTGTGTCTGTGGTTTGTTGAGATTACCAACCAAAAGGAGGGAAAGCATTATAAGGCTGATATTCCTTTCTTGATCAAGTCACAGTCATTTCTTCTTTCCCAAGACACTGCCAACTGACCTTAGAATTGAAGAGGTTAAATAAATAAATAAATAAATTGTCCCTTACAAGAATGTTGGACATCTTTGCTTTTAGCAAAAAAGAAAAATAGAGAAGACAGATGTTTAGGCTTCAGGAAATTATTAGAGTGGGGTATGAAGTTTGGAGGCCTTTGTTTTCTGATCATACCCTAAAATCACAGTAGCAAGCAGTCAAGTAGTCCCTTTACCTAGAAGCTATTTTTGCTTAGATTTTGATAATAATTTCTCTCCTAGCCAGGGGTACGATTGCTACTTACTTAAGTTATCCTTACAGGGGTGTTGGATGCATGCCCTTGGGTTCCTATTTGCTATAGTCTCCTTCAGAAATTTGGAAATATTTTCATTTTGTTTCAGACCACTCTCTTGAAAGCTTTGAAAGAACTAGAAAAATAGAGGGACAGAAGTAATATCCATTGAACACTAATTATAAGGTTGGCCCTTTAGTTAAATGACTTTACTAAATCCCTCATAAGAGTACTTTGATGTAGATCTTATTATTGCCAGTATGCAGTTGGTTGTAATGAGTCCCATACATTGTACTGAAGTTGCCCAGGATTTCAGTGATGGTAGGTTACCTCCCTGTACCACTGTCCCTGACACCATCCTAGTCTTAGACACTTTTTGTTATCTACATAACATGAAGAAACTAGGGCACTCTAAAGTTCTACCACAGTCACATTTGGTAACGGATTTATTGATTCAAACTCTGGAAACCATTGCTGATTCTATCTCCAAACTACAGTGCAGCTGAGCCCAGATGGAAACACTGAAGTTGTGAATCAGAGCATAGAGTCACAGTATAGGGTCGACTTTGAGAATCATCTTGGTTCCTTCCCACTTTGGGACAGGGGCCCTGGACACAAAGAGAGACTTTGATGTGTACAGGGTCCCATAAGGAACTAGGTTCAGCTTAGGACCCACATCTTCCAAGCCTAGGCTTCAAAGAACATCCATATCACCACTCACATAGCTCTATAGTCTCCTATCACTGAGCTTCACTGGGAAGTCTGAATGTTGTCCCTGGAAGGTATGCTGAGAAAGAATGATTCCATTCACTGTACTATTTCAAGAAATCAAGTCATTCATTTAAGGATTCTAGATATTCACAGGCCAATCTACCCAAATGACAAGACACCTCCAGTGCTAAGATCATAGTCAACAGTGCAATTCCTAGCACCTGACACCTTGCTTCTTTTGATTTATTCATTGTCTAAGAGATGATCCAGAAGTTGGGCGCTACTTCTAAATCACAAGGTTTTTCATTGTAAGTGACAACCTTTGCATTTTATTAGCATAGTCTACTTTTTAATAAGCCTTTACAGGGGCAATATATCATAACAACATCATTAAAACATTCCCCTCTACTGGTTATAAATTGCCTTGATGGTGCTGTGACTACATCTCCCAGAGCACCTCTGACAGAATGAGTCTCAAGATCCAGGCATGTCATTGTCACAGTGGAAGGATGACATTGCAGCCCAGCTTGGCTCCCTCCCTCAGGAAAAAGGCATATGGTGGTATACAAAATGAGACAGGCAACTGTCCAGGGTGCCATTGGTGGATATGTCACTGATGAGCTAATTGTTAGACTTTGGAAAGCCACTTAACCTCTCTGGGGCCCTTCTTTATCTATAAAATAAAATTATCCTTGTCTAGCTCACAGGGTTATTGGGAAGAACAAATAAGATAATGTATATAAAAACATTTTGAAGACCAAGTTAGGTTCTCCAGAAAGCAGACTCTGAGACAGATTTTAGCAAGAGGGACATTTATTGGAGAGCGCCTTTCCCCATTGTGTAAAAATAGTCCTCAGATAATGGTCAGTTACCCTTGCCAAGATGGCATCTCCTCTTCTTTCTTTCTGGGCCTTAGACACAAGGAACCAAGAATTAGAAGATAGCTGCTATAACTCTCAAATGTATTCTAGTCTGAAATGTTCCTCCTTAGGTGACCAGGGCTGCTAAACCCACAGAGCCAAATGTTGGAAGTATGCAAGACATGATTTTCCTAAGTATGTTATTAGAATTGATGCTAATTGAACCACTCCTGCATTTACCCTTTGAGTTTAGGTTTCTGTATTCTAACTATTAGAGATGAGCCACTTATACAGATCTTTGGTTCAAGGATTGAACCAATTTCTAGAATTTGGTCTATTGTTTTTGCAATAGAGTATTGTTTCTCAGATAGTAGTTCAGTCAGGTGTTCTGCAGGCCATTTCAGCACATTATCAGGACAGCAGGGTCTAGATGGTAAGATGTGTTGTATGACCAGTGGATTTCTTGGTTTACCTTCTCTCTCTCTGCTTGCTTTATAGGGTCATATGGTTTGATTTCAGGATGTGTAAGACTCTATGGCAGTGGATCCAACACTCAATAAGCCCTTGGATATTACTTATTCCTGAGTGCCTGTGGGCAAGAAAGGCACACTCATAACTGAGAAATGTTCACAATGAGTATCTGCCATCTTCTAGGTTGAAGCAGTCTAGTGTAGCCAACTCACCACCAAGTTGCCATTTGGTTTCCTCAAGAACTGGTACCATGTTGGGGACTTAGCAGTGGTCTCAGTTTCTGAGAGTTTGGACATTTCAGGGGCAAGGGTGTGCCATTCACTTTAGTAAGTGGGAGTCCATGTTTTTAGAATGCAAGCAATCTCTATCCCTATTGTAATAGCCACTTGGCTCAACTCTCCATCATGTTAAAACTAGGGTAGCCAGTATCAGAGGCTGGCTGACATCACCTGGTCTAGTAATTTTGTCTGATTGGTTGTTTGATCTCTCTACTGCCATAGAAACTCTTTGAAGTATTAACATGCAATACAAATATATTCTCCACTGTATCTACCTTCATGTTCCCATGACCCTCCACCCCCATAAAGCACCATGTCCCTGATCTTCTCATTTTTCCTCCTCCAATTCCACCACTAGCCATGTAAATCATTCAACACGGTGTGTGAGTCTGTATATATTCATATCTCAGGTCACTTACTGTTCCACTTTCTTCCTCTCCTTTCTCCACTGTGTTCTCTCACCTCACTCAGCTCTTCTGCTGGTCCTGGTTTCTTACCTGGAATGGGGATCCAGACACATGAGTATGAAGGGTATGAACATCTGGTCCTGGAGTCCTCAGGCCAGAGAAGAGTAGATGCTCGGGTGCATTTTCTAATTAGGGATTCCATTAGGAGTATTTTCACTCGAATGTGTTTTTCAAGGGCAGCCCTGAGTGAGGATTTACTATACCCACATGTCTTCATCTTGGACACAGAAAGAGGCAGTGCATCCATCTGCATTGCATAGGTCCTTTTCTCTTCAGTTGGTTGCTCATAAGGAAACTCTCCTACCAACACCTTAGCACTGTGAGTGTGATTTGAAGAAGGAGTGCCAGTGTGCCTGGGCTCCGTGCAGCTCATTTGCTTTTCCCCTTTGGCCCTGCTTGCGTTTTATTCCAGGTGTACTGCCCCCATCTTACAGTATATTGTTATTGGACTTGCCAGACCTGATGGCTTGGTGAATCTAACAGAATCTAGTTAATAATAAGTCATTCTGGATGCGCGGTCACTTGGTGTCCCATGGTCAAATGTTCTGTATCTGTCAGAGATCAGTAGCATGCCACACCTAGTTTTTCAAAAAGTAAATGATGCTCCAATACAAGTGGCGTAGCCTTGCCCCAGAACTTCAGGTATTTATATTGTTATTCTCCCTTTGGTCCTTGCCGTAAACTCCAAAGGATATCTTTCCCTACAACTAGCATACCCAGCATCATAAGCTTTTCAGGATATTTGCACTGCATTCTTAACTTGCTATGCAAGGGTCTTCCCTACTTTGGGCTGTCTGAAAACGTGCTGCCTTCTATCTGTGGGCTGAAGCAGCATTTCCAGATATGTAATAAGCTACCTTCAGAACATGAAGAGGTCCAACAGGCACCATGCCTCATTCTTTGTGGTAGGCGGAGCATGATGAAATAATCTGACTTGCAGGGAATATCTCCACATGCCCCTAACCAACTTTTACGAATGTGGCAGGCCTCTTGATCTTTGTCAGAGGGACATAAATGCTGAAGTGAGGTGTCTTACCAAGGCCTCCACAGTGCTAACCATCTCTTATTCATCTAGATTAATAAACGTATTATCAAAGTTGCAGTTTAATTTGATATTCTGTGTGGTATCAAGATGGTCAAGACCTTTTCAAACAAAATTATGATAGAGAACAGGAAAAGTCAACATAGCCTTGAGACAAAACTATAAAAGTGTATTGATGTTCATTCTATATGATTCAAACTGTTACTGGCCCTTTATTTAAGAGGGAAAGAAAAGAATGCATTTATGAAATCAGTGGTTGTATATTCTGTACCCAGGGCCATATAAATCTGCCCTAACAAAGATAGCACACCTGGCTCGACAGTTGCAATTGGAAATTCTATTTTATTGTGTCTGCAGAAGTCTCCTGCCATCTTCCAGGATGCTTCTGATTTCTTCAGGGAACAGACTGGTGTATTAAGTGAGGACTTGATGGGTACCAACATTCATGCATCCTTGGGATCTCATGGATAGTGCTGGTTTCTGCTATCCTGAGTATGCAGTTTTTAAAACTAAATTCTTCTCCTGAAACCAATATTACCCTGTATGTTAACTAACTAGAATTTAAATAAAAACCTAAAAAAGAAAAAAAAAGAATAAGAAAAAAATATATTATTTTTTCCAAGAGAGAAGAGAAGGGGTCATTTTTAGAGATTGTTGTTTGGCCTTTGCACTAAGGTTATCCTTGACCCTAAAGCCAAGGGATCCACTGTGAGAGTTACACGGACCATAAGCTATGTTTATCTCTAATGTATCTGGAAAGTTGTGAAAAGAAAAAAAAATGATGGGTTTGAGGACACCTTGTGAGCTGAACATGGTCCAGGATGTAATTTATTATCTGGCTGGTGGAACAAAGGACCAGATTGCTACATTAGGTCTGTAGGCACTCCAACCATGCATCAAGAAACTCTAAAAAAAGTTTGGATAGGAGCCTCTAGATTAAGATGGCATCATAGGAGGTGCCTCACTTTTCTTCCTCCCACACACACACGGAATGTACATTTACACAGAGGGTAATTCCTTCTGAAGGAAATATAGAAACAAGCTGAGCAACTCCTACATGTCAGGAAACTGAGAAAACACCCACACTGAAACAGAGAGAAAAGGCTGAGACACACTGTCACCATAAATCCCACCCTGTGGCCCAGAAGCATACAGTCAGGAGGGAACCTCATCTTCATGAGGAGTGAGGGGTTTGGACTGCACGTATCAGGCTCCAAATTTGACCCAAAGGATGGGCTCCCCAAAACACCTAGCTTTGAAAGTCAAAGCAACTTGCATTCACGAGTTTCACTGGAATACAGTAAACAAGAGAAAGTTCTTAATAGGTGCACTAGCACTTGCCACAGCTATCCTCCCAGGGCTCAATGCAGAAGGAGTGGGCAAAGACACCCTCTCCCAGTCTCTCCATGGAAGGGGTTTGAATGCATATCCTACCAGCTGCTGCATGAGGGCTCAACTTCTAGTTAACCTGCATCTTGATGCTGACTGCAGTCCTCTGTAGAGCTCCAAAGAGCAAGTGGGCACTTTCCATGCCTTCTCTTTTGTCTCACTTTCACAATAAATCCAAGTTGCCAGTATCTTCCAGAAAAGAGCTTGTCCACCTATCTAGTGCTCCAACTTGCCATCCAAGGAACAGGTCCCCAAATCACTTAGCTCTGATGGCCAGTGGAGTATGCATCCTTGAATCCCATAGGACTAGAGCATACATAAATGAAGTTTTTAAATGGGCATGAAAACACTCCCATAGCTACATATCCAGACTCAGTGCAGAGGAGCTAGGCAAAAATGCTCATTTCCAGTTTCTAGAAGGGGCTTAACTGCATATTTTACCAGCTTCTACTTGGGGGTCCATCTTCTAAGCAGCCTGTCTGAGTGATGACTGAAATCTTCTTTTTTGGCTCTTGGATTACCCTTAATTCCTGAGAGCCACTAGAACAAGGCTGCAGCTCAGATAATCACAAAGTGCGGAGAAGCAAACAGGAGCCTGGGACAGCCTGACTGATGAGATTCATCTCCTACATGAGACCACTCTGTCATGATTAGAGGAGGTGGCTGTTTTATCTAAAGTGGAGAAATCAACACAACAACCATAGGAAAATGAGGAAACAGGAAAATATGTTCTGAACAAAAGAATAAGATAAATCTCTAGAAACTGATCTTAATGAAATGAAGATAAGTGATTTATTTGGTAGATATTCCAAAATATCAGTAATGAAAAAGTTCATTGATGTCAGGAGAGCAATGCATGAACAAAGTGAGAATTTCAGCAGAGATGGAAAATATTTTAAAAGAATCAAGCAAATTGTAGAGCTGAAGAATATAGCTGCACTGAAAATTCAATAGAGGGATTCAACTGAAGACTAGAGCAAGTGAAGTAAGGTATCAGAGAACTTGAAGACAGAGCAACGGAAGTCCTTCAATCAGAAGAGCAAAAGAAAAAAAAAAAGAATGGAAGAAAGAAGATAAAGATCTCATAGGACATCAAGAGGACCCCTGTATGTACTAAGGAGGTCCTATAGAAGAACAGAGAGGGAAAAAGGGTAAAAAAGTGTTTTCAAGGAAATAGGGCAGAAAAATTTCCTAATGTGGGGAAAGAAACAGACATCCAGAGCTAGGAAGCCCAACGAACACCAACAAAGATGACAAAGAGGTCCACTCCAGGACACTTGATATTTAAATTTTCAGAAGTTAAAGATAGAGGATGCCTGGGTGACTCAGTTGGTTAAGCGTATAACTCTTGATCTCAGATCAGTTCTTGATCTCAGGGTCCTGAGTGCAAGCACTGCATTGGCTCCATGCTGGGCATGGAGCCTACTTAGGAAAAAAAAAATAGATAAATAAAAATAAAAGGTCCATTGTTTAAGAAATTATTTTATTTATTTATTTATTTATTTATTTATTTTAATTTATTTATGGGGTGGGGGGAGCACAAGAAGGGGAAACAGCAGGCAGAGAGAGGAAGAGGTAGGCGTCTTGCTGAGCAGGGATCCTGATGTGGGGTTCAATCCCAGGACTCCAGGATCATGACCTAGGCCAAAGACAGCTATTTAACTGACTGAGCCACTCAGGCATCCCATAAAGATGGAATTTTAAAAGGAACAGGAAGAGCAACTTGTATGTACAAGAAACTCCCATAAGACTATTAGAAAATCTTTAGCAGAAACTGTGCAAGTCAGGAAGAAGGGATATATTCAAAGTGCTGAAAAAAAAAAAAAAGAAAAGAAAAAGAAAAAACCTCAACTCTGCCAACCAAGAATACTTTTCCTGGCAGAGTTGCTTTTCAGAATTGCAAAATTGAATAAGAGTTAAATGTTTTTCCAAAATATAAAAAGAATTCATACTACTCAATGGTACAAAATAAATAATCTAATTAGAATGTGCAAAGGACCTAAATAGACATTTTTGCAAGGAAGAGGATACAGATATCCCACAGGTACATGAAATGGTGCCCAACATCACTAATCAGCAGAGAAATGGGTAATAAGATATCTACCTACTCAGATGTTATCAAAAAGATGAGGTAATAGATGTTAGCAAGGATATGGAGAAAAGATAAACTTTCTATGCTATTAGTGAGAATGTAAAGTGGTTTAGTCACTGTAGAGACTACTTAAGAAATTAAAATAGAGCTACCATAGGATATGATGTACCCATTTGGATATACCATTTTGGGTATGTAGACAAAGAAAATGAAAATGAAATTACTACCTTGAGGTATTTGCACTCTTAGGTTCATTGTAGCATTATTCACAATAGCTGAGGTATAGAAATAACCTAAGTGTTCAATGACAGATGAATGGAAAAAGAAAGTGATCCATCCATCCATCCATCCATCCATCCATCCATCTATTTATCCATCCATCCAGTGAAAAAAGGAAATTCTGTCATTTGCAAAACCATGGATGAACCTAAGTGGAGTAAGCCAGACAGAGACAGACAAACATTGTATGGTTTTACCTATAAGTAGAATCTGAAAACCAACAAAACAAAGTTGAATGCACAGAAGCAGAGAGTAGAGTGGTGGTTATTTGGGACTTGGGGGTAGGGAAAGTAATATAGAAAGGCTAATGAAAAGGTACAAACTTTCACTTGTGAGATGAATGAGACCTGAGGATCTAATGTATAACATGGTGACTATAGTTGGAAAAACCATATTGTGTACCTGAAATTTACTAGGGTGGCGGAACTTAAGTGTTCTCACACACAAAAAGATATATTATATATATGAGGCGATGGACATAGTAATTAACTCAATGGTGAGAATTCGTTCACAGCGTATACATATAGCAAATCTTTATGCATGTTTGTTTACAGTTTCTGCCAAGAAAAACCTTTGTTTTTGATTCATGTATGATTAACATACAGTGTTCTCTTAGTTTTAGGTATACAATATGATTTAACAATTATAAACATTTTTCAGTACTCATCAGAATAAGTGTTTTTCAATTCCCTTCCTCTGTTTCAGCCATCCCCCATCTACCTCCTTTCTGGAAACCACCATTTTGTTCTCCATATTTAAGAGTCTGGGGTTTTATTGTTTGTTTGTCTCTTATTTTCTTCATTTGTTTTGTTTCTTAAATCCCACATATGAGTGAAATCATGTGGTATATTTCTTTCTCTGATTGACTTATTTTGCCTAGCAGTATACCCCCTAGGTCCATTGATGTTGTTAAAAATGGGATAAAAATATATGTTTATAAAAAATAAAAAATTTTAAAAAATGGCAAGATTCCTTTCTTTTTTCTGGCTGAGTAATATTCTGTTGTGTGTATATGTATGTATGTATGTATACTACATCTTTTCCCTCATCATCAGTGGACATTTGAGTTGTTTCCATATTTTGGCTCTGGTAAATAATGCTGTAATAAACACAGGGGTGCATGTATCTTTTCAAGTTAATGTTTTCATTTTCTATGGTTAAATACCTAATAGTGACATTACTGGAGCATATGGTTTTTCTCTTTTTAATTTTTCGAGGTATCTCCATACTCTTTTCCACAGTGGCCACACCCTTTCCATTCCTACAACAGCACATGAGGTTTCATTTTTTTCCCCACATCATCATCAACATTTGCTATTTCTTGTGCTTTTTATTTTAGCCATGCTGACTGGTGTAAAGTGATATCTCTTTGTGGTTTTAATTTGCATTTTCCTGATAGCGAGTGACGTTGAGCATCTTTTTGTGTGTCTGTTGGCCAGCTGTATGTCTTCTTTTGAAAAATGTTTGTTCCGGTCTCCTGCTAATTTTTAGTCATTATTTTTTTGTTTTGTTTTGAGCAGTATCAGTACTTTATATATTTTGAATATTAACCCCTTGTTGGATATATCATTTGCAAATATATTGCCAATATATCACAAATATGTCCCATTCAGTGAACTGACATTTTGTTTTGTTAATAGTTTCCTTTGCTGTACAAAAGATTTTGTTTTGGTGTAATCCTAATAGTTTAAATTTACTTTTGTTTCCTTACCTCAGAAGACATATCTAGAAAGATGTTCCTACAGCTGATGTCAAAGAGATTATTGCTTTTGGTTTCTTGTAGGAATTTTATGGTTTCATGTCTTACACTTAGGTCTTTAATCCATTTTGAGATATTTTTGTGTGTCATGTAAAAAAGTGGCCCAGTTTCTTTCTTTTGCATGTAGCTGTCCAGTTTCCTCCACACCATTTGTTCAAGAGTATGTCTTTTGTCCCATTGTATATTCTTGTCTCCTTTGTCATAGACTAATTTCCCAAGTGTCTCCCAAGTTTCTCCTAGTTTCCCAAGTGTGTGGTTTTATGTCTGGGCTCTCTACTATTTCCTCTTGATCTATGTGTCTATTTTTATGTGAGTGCTGTACTATTTTGATTACTACAGCTTTGTAGTATATCTTGATACCTGGAATTGTGGTGCCTCCAGCTTTGTCCCTCTTTTTCAAGATTGCTTTGGCTATTCAGGGTCTTCTGTGGTTCCATACAAATTTTAAGATTATTTGTTCTAGTTCTGTGAAAAAAATGTTGTTGGTATTTTGATAGGGATTGTGTTAAATCTGTAGATTGCTTTGGGTAGTATGGACATTTTAATATCAATTCTTTCAATCCATGAGCATGGATTATGTTTCCATTTATTTGGGTCATCTTTGATTTTTTTCATCAGTGTTTTATAGTTTTCAGGGTACAGATACTTCACATCTTGGGTTTAGTTTTTTTCCTAGGTATTTTCTTCTTTTGGTACAAGTATAAATGAAATTGTTTTCTTAATTTTTCTTTCTGCTGCTTCATTATTAGAGTATAGAAATGCAACAGATTACTGTGTATTAATTTTTTACCCTGTGACTTTACTGAATTCATGTATCTGTCCTAGTCATTTTTTTTTTCGTGTAGTCTTTGAGGTTTTCTATATACACTATCATGTCATCTACAAATAGTGACAGTTTTACTACTTCTTGGATGGCTTTTATTGTGCTCACGTGCTCACTCTCTTTTTGTCTGATTGCTGCTGCTAGGACTTCTAATATTATGTTGATTAAAAGTAGTAAGAATGGACATCCTTGTCTTGTTCCTGATCTTAGCAGAAAAGCCCTCAGTTTTTCACCATTGGCTATTATGCGAACTGTGGATTTTTCATATATGGCCTTTATTATGTTGAGATATGATCCCTCTAACCCCACTGTTAAAAATTCTAACCCCACAATTTTTATGATGAATGGAAGTTGTAATTTGTCAAATCTTTTTCTGTATCTATTGAGATGCTCATGTGGTTTTTATCCCTTGTCTTATTAATTTGATGTATCACATGGATTGGTTTGTGAATATTGAGCCACCTTTGCTTCCCTGGAATAAATCCCACTTAATCATGGTGAATGTTTTTTTTTTTTTTTAATGTATTGTTGAAATTGTTTGCTAATATTTTGTTGGCGATTTTTATATGTCTGTTAATCAGGGATATGACCTGCAATTTCCCCTCTCCCTCCCTTCCTCTCTCTCTCTCTTTCTTTTTTTTTTTTTTTTTAAAGATTTTATTTATTTATTTGACAGAGAGAGATCACAAGTAGGCAGAGAGGCAGGCAGAGAGAGAGGAGGAAGCAGGCTCCCTGCCGAGCAGAGAGCCCGATGCGGGCCTCGATCCCAGGACCCTGAGATCATGACCTGAGCCGAAGGCAGCGGCTTAACCCACTGAGCCACCCAGGCGCCCTCTTTCTTTCTTTTTTTGTAGTGCCTTTATTTGGTTATAGTATCAGGGTAATGCTGTCCTAATGAAATGAATTTGGACATGTCTTTTTTCCGTTTCTATTCTTTGGAATAGCTTGAGAAGAACAGGTATTAACTCTTCTTTTAATGTTTGGAAGATTTCACTTGTGAAGCCATCTGGCCTTGGGCTTTTCTGAGGGGGATGGTTTGATTCCTGGTTCGATGTCTTTGCTACCAATAAGTCTATTCAATTTTTCTATTTCTTCCTGACTCTGTTTCAGAAAGTTGTATGTTTCTAGGATTTTATCCATTTCTTCTAGATTGTCCAATTTCTTGGCATATAATTTTTCATAATATTCTCTTATAATCCTTTGTATTTCTGAGGTGTCAGTTACTCCTCTCCTTCATTTCTGGATTTTTTTTTAAGTCTTTTTTTTTTTTTTTCTTGATGCGTCTGGCTAACAGTTTGTAAGTTTTGTTTAATTTTTAAAAGAACCAGCTCCTGGTTTCACTGACATTTTGTACAGTTTTTTCAGTCTCTAATTTATTTCTGCTCTAATCTTTATTTTTCCTTTCCCTTTACTGGCTTTGGGCTTTTTCTAGCTCCTTTAGGTGTAAGGTAAGTTGTTTGAGATTTTTCTCAAACAGATATGTTTGAATTGTTATAGTCTTCCCTCTTAAAACAACTTTTGCTTCATCCCAAAGATTTTGGACTATTGTGTTTTCATTTTCATTTGTCCCCATGTAATTTTTTATTTCCTCTTTGGTTTCTTGGTTGACCCATTCGTTGTGGCATGTTATTTAGTCCCCTTGTATTTGTGCTGTTTTCAGACTTTTTCTTATGATTGATTTCTAGTTATATGCCATTGTGTTAGGGAAAGATGCATGATATGATTTTAGTCTTTTTTAATTTTTTGAGATTTGTTTTGTGGCCTAACATGTGATCTATTCTGGAGAATGTTCCATGTGCACTTGAAAAGAATGTGTATTCTTATGGTTTCAGATGGAGTGGTCTGAATATATCTGTTAGGTCCATCTGGTCCAATGTATTATTCAAAGCCATTGTTTCCTTGTTTATTTTCTGTTTGGATGATCTATTCATTGATAAAAGTTGGGTGTTAAAGTCCACTACTATTAGTGTATTACTGTCAGTTTTTTTTATCCTTTTTGTCTGTTAATAGTTACTTTATATATTTAGGTGCTCCCATGTTGAATGCATAAATATTTATAATTGTTGTATTCTCTTATTGAATTGTTCCCTTTATCATTATGTTCCCTTTATCCTTCTTTGTCTCTTATTACAATCTTTGTTTTAAAGTATATTTTGTTCAGCACAAGTAATGTTACCACATCTTTCTCTTCACTTCCACTTGTATTCTATTCCTTAACTTTCAGTCTGTGTGTGTCTCTAGGTCTAAAGTGAGCTCCTGGAGGCAGCATATAGATGGATCTTGTTTTTGTTTGTTAGTCTTGTTTCATGTTTTTTTTTTATCCCTTCTGTCACCTGTGTCTTTTGATTGGAACATTTAGCCCATATACACTTAAAGTAGTTATTGATAGGTGTGTATTTATTACCTTTTAAAACAATTTTACTTGGTTTACAGGGGTGTCTGACTGTCTCAGGTGGAAGAGCATGGGGCTCTTGATGTTGAGGTCATGGGTTCAATCGCCATGTTGGTGTAGAGATAAATAAAAATAATGGAACTTAAAAAATCATTCTATATAGGTCAGGCCCCCTGGTTACCATTCTTACATTGCCGCTCATTACAGTAATACCATTCATTTGTCTTCTATCTGAATGGACGGCGACCCAGCTTCCATTGTTTTGAGGTCCCATCATATCCATTGCTTTCAGTGAGCCTAGTTCTGTAATGACTACACCTACAAACAGCTCTGCTGTATAGACAAGAGCACCACTGAATATTTTAGTAGTGATGATGCCCTCTCACAAAGCATCATTTATGGCCTTGGCAACTGGAGTGCCTTCTGTCTTTCTTGTGTGACATTAACCTATGCTGGATTTTCTGGCTTTATATAGTACTTGTACTCCAGCACGCCTACTTCTTTAATCCTTTCATTTTCTTCTTTCAACCACTGTCACAAGAATTCTGACATTTGAACCTCACTCAGTGTGGGTCATCACTTTTTTTGGGTTTCTAGGATTCATCCTTGCAGCAAGTTCACCTCACCTCCTGGGGTCTTTGTTAGAGTGTTAAATCCTATTTCTCAGGAGAGTGCTCCCACAGTGTTAAACTCTCCATCATTCAATTTGATGTTCTTGCCTTCTTGATCAAATACCATAACAAGCACCATACATTTTAGCCCCTACCATACTTAGCTTCCACAGCTTCTTTGGGGTTTAGATAGTCCCTTTCATCCCTTACCAGGCCCAGAATGTCCCAACTAGGTTTTGCTGTGACTTGAGTCCAGAAGAGGAGCTAGAGGCAGGTCCTGGGGGGGTGTATGTCATTTTGTAGGAGAGGGGGATCTTCATTGTCTTCAAGCCAGGAGGTAGTATTAGTTGCTAATAGTGAGTGTTAGGCCACTAGTGAGAGAGTTCAGAGCCTTCAGAGAAGCCTAAGAAGTCACAGTTTTCAGGGACACCAACCCAGATGTTTCCATCCTAAATGTCAGGTCTTAGATTTTCACAGGACCCTGATGTCAAAACAGCAGACCTGCCTTTTCTCAGAATTTAATCTTCTTTTGAGCATGGTGGTATAGATGGAATGTTTATGCCCTCACAAAATTCATATATTGAAACCAAATCCCCAGTTTGCTTGTATTGGAGGTGGGGCCTTTGGGAGGTAATGAAGCCTTCAAAAGTGTGATTAGTGCCCTTATAAGTGCCTTATAACCCAGAGAGCTCCCATGCCCCCTTTTGTCATTTGAGGTCATAGGGAAAAGGTGGCTGTCTGTGAATCAGGAAGTGGAGCTCTACAGACACGAATTCTACCTGTGACTTGACCTTGGAGTTTCCAGCCTCCAGAATGTGAGAAATAAATGCTTGTTATTTATATGCCACATAGTCTATGTAATTTCTGTTAAAGCAGCCTAGATAACTAAGACTTTTGGCTACTTTTATGATGAAATTCTGCTTCTGGACCTAAGGTCTCTCTGCACATTAGGGCAGGAGATGAGAGTGTCTTCATAGGTTAACCTTTTCATATTTGGCTTTCCGTTGCCTGTTAATTGCTCTCAGACTTTTATTATCTTTTCTAGAATGTCATTCAAGCTTAGGATAATCCTTGGAATTTATCGTTTTTATGATTACTCTCCCCCATAGTTTTCATAGCCTCTGGTATACTGTACTGCTCAATGCATTCCACTCTACCTATATACCATCCCTGTTCATATCCAGTGTCCATTTCAACAACCAAATCCTCACTTTGTACCAGATACTCAGTTTTTCACCAGTGGTGATTAGGTCTTCCAACAACCAGGCAATGAGTGCGTGATTTATCTCCAAAACCCTTTCTTGCCAGCTTCTTTTTCTGATCATTCCTGGTTGTGATGGACCCAAGTTGGGTTTTCAAGAAGCTCTGAGACAAAGTGTAAAGTACAAGGTATTATTAGGGGTGTCCTTGGAATCATACCCCTGGAAGAGAGGGGAAGGGAACATAATTAGGTAGAGGAGTCATGGTGCAATGTTGCCAAACCCGCAGGACACTCCAGCTAAAATGGCACATTAGAGCTATACAGAGTTCAGTTGGATAGGCTGGGCTCTTCTAACCACATCAGTCAGTTATAGGACAAGATTGCCACCCCAGCAAGGGCCATGATTTGGGGCAAGAAGGCTTTGCAGTTGAAGCAGTCCCTGAGGGAACCATTGTCTGGAGGCCTTTTGCTAACACCACTCTGTGCAGTTCAGGCAGTAAATCCTCTAATGAGGGGAGATCAGGGTACACACCCACCATTCACCACAGAAAATATATTTTTTTAATTTTTTATTTTTCATAAGCATATATTTTTATCCCCAGGGGTACAGGTCTGCACCACAGAAAATATTATAGCCCTTGCTCCTCCCCAACCCTGACCAGCCCTCATCTCACCTCCCAGGTTAACTGCTAACTCACTCCCCGTTTCCACTCTCCGTCTCTGCCATCTTGGTTTCTCATCTATTAAATGGGAGTGACAATCCATCCTTGACCTCTTTCCCGTAATTGTTAAGGGTTCGAAAGGGATAATGATAAAGCCTTTGTAAACTACAGACTAGTTTACAAATGCTCTTTAAGTGTTATCATTACAAACTTTCAAGATTGTGTCACATTAAAAAAGAAATTTGGTAAAAACAAATGGTCTCTGTTTTTCCATTAAACTTCTATTAAAACTGCCTAGTATCTTTGGTTGATTGTTAATATGTTTTTGCTGTTGTTGTTTTGTTTTGTTTTGTTTTGTTTTGTTTTTATTAGCGCAGGGGTCTGGGGCAGGGGCAGAGGGAGAAAGTATCTCAAGCAGACTCCCCACTGACTTTGGAGCCCGACTCAGGGCTCAGTCTCACAGCCCTGAGATCATGACCTGAGCTAAAACCAAGAGTTGGGCTCTCAAATGACTCACCCTGGCAACCCTGAACGTTGTTTCTAACCCTCCTGGATTCTGTTACTCCTCATCATGTTGATCAAAGATACCATATTTTTTAAAAAGCTATTTTGAGTATAAGGAAACCATCTATACACTTGGCCTTGGACACCAAACACTCAGTAACTGATAGTTGGTGATGTTTACGAGGGGGCACACATCGGATAAAGGATGGAACTGCTATTTATGGAGTTATTTCTATTCGCCAAATATCCTGAGAGGTTCTTCCCATGTTGCCTTTTCCACATCAACCTTTTGAATTCTTCTAAATGCTCCAACAGCAGACTCTTTTATTTTCATGTTTGGACACTGTTGCCTCCTATAAGAGAGAAGAAGACCCACAAATCCTGTCATGCCATTCCTGATGTACAGATTTTGAAGTCAGGGCTCACTTCATTTCTTGGAAAAATGTAGTTATGTCTGCAGAGCATAAATCTGTAAAAACACAAAATTAATACATCATATCCATCTTCAAAGTATCCACATTTGGGAATTGGGAAACTACAGCAAGTATTTTTCCTGCAACAAATCAGAGACTAAGCCAGACACTGAAGCCCCAGAATGCACCTGTGTTCGGCAGCTCTATCTGGGGAGTCACCCGGCATGATCTACGGCGCGGGCTCTTTCAAAGAGAAGCCTCAGAAGGGAGGAGAAGAATGTCTAGGGTTTGTCTGGGGAAAAATAAAAGAAATAATTGTTCTAAAAAAAGGAGAAATTGGTATTTCACTGGCAGCCCAAGTTGCTCAGGAGCACTTTAAACTTCCATGGCTGGTATCCTTCATCTGAAAATCACCAACTTGTTTAAAAATCCCTCATCTGGGGATGCAGCTGCCTGCAGTCACACAGCCGGAAACTGAGTGTGTCTCGGTGCCTGTATGTCCTCGGTCGGGGAGCCCTGGGGTCCTCAGGTGTGCTCTGTCCTGAATGCCTCCTGCCAGCATAGGTATAGGAAGCCGCCGAACAAGAAACTCCTTTTCAACACAAGTTAGCAGCGTTGGAGAGAAAGGATTCTCGTGGAAGTGAGGTCGTGCCATTGTGATTTCACTGAGCCCCAGGGCGTACAGTAACGGGGGTTTTGCCCCAGACAAAGCACTGTGCCATGCTCTACACTGTCCCTGATTCTGGCTCCCTTAACATAGAGGTAAAATGACCCTGTCTGAAAGCCACGCATGTGGCATAGTGCACAGATCTTTGGGGTGTGTGTGTGTGTGTGTGTGTGTGTGTGTGTGTAATATGTCTAAAGCCTTCCTTCCAAACTGAGTTTGGTTTAATATCTTTGTGTCTGCACCTACACTATTTAATTTCTCTCTCCTCTTCTTTAACTGTGAAATTGGACTCTTTCTCTGGTAAAGCACTTTGGGATAGTTGCAGGGATGAATGGCGCTGTGGAAAATAAAGCTGAGGTATCTGCCCTAATAATAATAAAGCGGCTCAGAGAGAGGCTTAGCAGCACCTGGCATGGTTGGGGGTGGCGGCAGGACGGGCAGCATGGACTGGAAGTCAGGGACGTGAGGACTCCTCATCCTACCACCGTACCCCTGTGTGGCTTTAGCCAAGTCATTTGTCCCCCTGAGTCCCTATTTCTTCATTGACAAGATGGACGGATTGCAGGTGGTCCGCGAGATCGCTTTCCGCCTCAGCAGATTCTGATCGTCATCATTTTGCAGGTCTTTGATCCCCCCTGCAAACATTTGCCTAAATAAGAATGAGTCCAGATTTCTAGCCTGGTGACCAGGTGAAGGTCAGGAGTGCTTACAGCTCTGTGCGACAGAAGCTAGCAGTGATTTAAGGCATGCTGGGATTTATTGTGATGTAGCGGGGAGTGGGTAGTTTGGGAGGGTAAGGTTTGCTGTTTGGATCCGTGTTACCTTCGTTATCCAAAGCACTTTCTTCATGCTGAAGCTACATGTTGGGTGGTGTCTATCTTGTGGCATGACTTCTGTATTATTATTATTGTTGTTGCTATTGTTATTTTAACTTGGTTTTGTCTCTTTTCTGTACCTAGTTCTCTGTCTACTCCTGCCTTAGAAAATGATTGCTTTGACATTAGTTGAGTTACACCAGCTTTTCCCCCACTTTTGCTAGAGTTTTCATGGTAAATCCTATTATGAATCTTTCTGTATATTTATACTGAAGGCATACAGCTGGATTTTACAGCACATGGGCTGGATTTCAGCTATGTTATTCACCTGGCAGTATTAATCTTTTACATGTAGTACTTAGCTCACAAAAAGGTAATGTAACTTCCGATTTAAATTTTAGCTACCATCTTTCTATTATTATTTTTTTTTCTTTCTGATGCATCTGTTTTATGTTCCTCTCTTTTCCTGGTTTCTTTAAGAATGATCGAGTGTGTTTAATATTGAATTTTCCCTCTTCCAACTGGTTAGTTATATGGTCTTTAATAGATTACAACATTTGTCATTGACCAGGTATCATCTAAAACAAGTTATTCCCTCTTCTGGCTGTGATGTTAAACACTACGATTTACCCCTCTGCCTTTTGTGTAATTGCCATGTATTTGAATTCCTTTGAACCCCCAGGAGATGTTACTCCTTTGTTTTATAGAGTCACTATTTATTTATACTCACCCACATACTAACGTTCCTGTGGCTCTTCAGTCCCACATCCCTGTTTCCTTCTGGCTTCATTTCCCTCCTCCCTGCATAACTCGCTTTGCTGTTTCTTTTTAGAGCTGATTTACTGGTGGCGAGTTATCTTAGTTTATGTTTGTCTTAAAGTGTCCTTGTTTCACTTTTAGTTTTGAAGGAGAGAACTCTAGACTGTCAGTTCTTGGAGCATTTTAAAGATGTCATTCTGTTGCTTCCTGGATTTCATTGTTTCGGTTGAGATGTAATCTTTAAGTTTTATCATTGCTTTATTGAAGCTTGTTTCCTGACTGTCTTTGTGATCTTTCTCTTTATTTTATTTTTTTCTTTCTAGCCTGTACTTGGGCGTGGTTTCGGGTTGTATTTGTGCTGACCTGTCTTTCAGGTCGCTGATCCTGTCTTCTGCTTTGCCTCAGCTGGTATTTAACCCCTGTAATGATTCTTAACTTCAGATTTTGTATATTTAAGTTCTATAATTGCCATTTGTTTCTTTCTTTAATAGACTCTATTCTCTGGCGAAATTGCAAGTCTTTTATCTATTTCCTGTATCTTTTCACCTTTTGTGTTGACTAAATGAACTGTAATTCTATTAAGTTCTTTTCAGTGAAGTACAGTGTCTCAACTATGCCCGGCTCTGTTTTTAGTGGGCATGCATGCACATTTCTTGGTTTTCAGTCTTGTGATTTGAACTTGCCTCAGGCCAAGTAGTCTTGGATTGAATATCAAGCACCGTGTATTAAAATGTATGTAAGTCCCAGATTATTTTGTCTTTCTCTAGAAGAGATAGATTCTTCCCACTGCCAGGCAGAGAGAGTGGTAACTGATCTCCTGCCTTAATCCAGTTAGGACCGAATCAAGGCTGGTATCCCTAGCGAGACCCAGTCTCTTTCTAGCCCTCCAGGGTTTTACACCAAGGGCCTGGAGTGTTCTTCCAGTTCCTTCCTTTTGATGGGTACCGAATTCTAATATTTGTCTCATGAAATGCTTGACTGTTTTACCCTGTTTAGTTTTCTTACCCGCTCTCCACCAGCCTTAGAAGTCAGCAAATGTCTTTTAGGAAAAACTAGCCGTCTGCTAACATTCCTCCTCCCCCGTCTCAGCCCAGACCTCGGCCAGTTCCTCTGTTCACTAGCAGCCGTTGGTACAAATCCCAGAAGCTAAAACTCTTGGCCCAGCTCAGAATCACTAAATGACCTCAGAGAACCCATGGCAGTAGAATTCAGCTTACCTCTCTGAGGCCTTCCCCTTAGCAGGGTTTCAGCCCCCACAGTTCTCATAAGCCTCACCAGGCATCCGATGCCTTTAGCCAGATGATTGTTGTGTTTTCTCTGCAATTTTTAGCTGTCACCAGTAGGATCATGATCCAACCATTCAACAGAGGAAGTCCTTCTAGGCCCTTTACAGCCTTCTGTCAGGCTCACACCAAGGACTTCGCACACTTGTGCTTTTTGTCTCCTGGTTGTGAGCTGACATACTACTTACATTGGTCTCCTAGCACTCGAGCATGAGATGGCTAAAAAAGAATCCTCCCTTTGTATTTAGAAAAACCACACTCAGAAGCCTTTGAGCACACTTTTCCAAGCACCTCAAATACAATAATAGGTCACATGTTCTCTTCTGGTTTTTGAGGGCATCTATCTAGAAAAGTGAGTATTCTGCAAAGGGAGAAGAAATTGCCATTATTGGTTTATGCCAATTCTGGTTTATTTTCTGGGACCAGGAACTTGCCCATCCTATTGCAAATCAGCTTTCTATTATGAAGGAAGAAGGGTGGCACTGAACGGCTTTTGGGTAAAAAATCACATCCGATTTCACTGTGGTTAGAGGAGATGGGAATACAGACAAATGAACATAGTGCGTAGTCAGAGTCCTGCTCCTTGAACAAAGGTACTCGTTTTGGAATGGGAGAGTGGAGAACTAAAGTGTGCAAAGCTGGTTCTTCTCTTTCCCTTGTTGAGTTACACGTCTGCTTGTGTGCCCTCCACAACACAGTAAGGGTCCTGTCATCTTCATGGTTAATCTGTTGTCATACAGAACGGATTCAACTGTTCTTTCTCTTGGAAAAAAAAAAAAGAAAATTTGAAAGATTGGAAAGAATTTGGGCTTTTCTGGAGGAGAGTGCAACAGTTAAAGTAATAGCATGAAAGATGTGTGTGTGTGTGTGTGCGCGCGCGCACGTACGTGTGTGTGTGTGTGCGTGTGTGTGTGTGTGTGTGTGTTGAGTGAGCAGTTGTGAGTGTAGAGTCTGTGGTAGTTGGACAGTGTGCAACAATCTACTAGCTCTGATAGTAAGTCCTTGTTAGTGATAAATGAGGAACTACCTGCCAGCGCTGAGCTTTTAAGAGCTTTTATACAAATAGGGTATGGAATGATAGGTATTTCACTGGGCAGAAAAGGAAACCAAAGGAATAAGAAAGGAGCCAGCCCAAGGTCACAGTATCTAAAGATAGAATCTGTTACATAGTCCAGACAGCAATGCCATCCCTCCAACTCACCATTAAAATAAAATTCCTCCCTGTGAATTTTCTGGAGTTTTGAAAGACATTCTTTGACCTAGACACCAGATAAGTTATACACAGCTGAGCTCCACTTAATTGCATAATGAATGAATCAACTACTTTAAATCACTTTGCAAAATCCCATCTACTATCACATTTCCTTCCTTGTTACCAATACCTGTTAAATGCAATCCTCATAGAGAAATAATTCACTTCGTTGTATTAAAAAAATGCCCAATTGGAGTCCTTTAAGTGTTGCAGTTCTCAATTATCTCAACCCAAATCCACTGTGAAGTGATAATTAGGGGCTAAAAGCTAAACCGATTACTGCAAAATTTTCTCCTGACAGCCATTTAATAGCTAATCAGGTGTTAAATCCCCAAATTATGCATTTCTCAGCAGCATACAGATCACAATAAATTTTAAAAGTTTGAAGTTATCAACTTGTCTTTCACAACTTTGCCCCAGCACACCGCAAGGAAAGAAATTACTAATTTAGAGAATTAAAAATCCTTGACAGTGTATTCTGTTTCTCTATGCAGAATGTTTGTTTTGATTAATGGTGACTCTTAAATCCAAATTCTGGCCACAGACCATGCCGTAAGACCTGCTTTTTGCCCAGTGAAAGATACCATATATTATTAGTATCAACATATTACGGTTGTCTGATTTGCATATAGATGAAACCTACAAGCAGATGGGTGGAAGGCGTGAACTTAGTCTGTGCTCTAATGATCTATCAGACCAGCATATATGGCTTTACTAATTTTAAACACCCTGAGTTCTTACGTCCATAAGACATATGTTCTTGGTACAGGGGTGCAAGCTGTCCTCCTGCTCTCCTAACATTACAGTGTTAAGTCTCTGGCCAGAGACTCTGGATTTCACTCCGACAAGACCACTTACACCACATCCAGTCCACAGGGACCACCGAAGCAACTACCAGAGGAAGAGTACATCGACACCCATCTGGTGGTTAGTGGACCATCACAGATACTCTTGTAGATCCTAAGGTACTGTGGCCTTATATCCCTACCCTAAATAAGATGGGGGCAGTGTGAATTAATAGAAGGGCATACTTATTTAGATCCGTGAAATAGTTCATATTTAAAATAGTTTTTCATTGTGTTAACCAATCCTAAAAGATTGTTAGTAATACACACAGTCTACCTGTGATCATTTTCCATGTGATACATTAGAGCCCCTACAGTGAAGACAGTGCACCTCACTCTAGGCCTTTGGTTTTCAACCCAGCAAGATTTTGCTCCCCAGAGGCAACATCTGAACACATTTTGTTACTAAAACTGGAGGGAAGGTCTCCTGCTATCTGGTGAGTAGAGGCCAGGGATTCTGCTAAACATCATGCCGTGCACAAGACAGCCCTCCACCAGCAAAGAAATAGTGGGCTGATCATGCCAGTAGTGCCAAAGGGGAGCAATTCTGTTCTCAGCCTTAGACCTCTGTAACTCTCACAGTCTACCATACATTTTCTCCAAGGCTGTTTGGACAGGTATGGGGGGTAGGAGGGCATGGGAACAACGTGCTGTAGATCTTCTTCTGAATCTCCATTCTGTTCCCCATCTTTTAAAATAATATATAATGCTGTCTAGTTCCATTATGTTCTCCCATATTTTTCTGGGCTTTATTAACTGTTTTAATTATTTACCAAAATGCATCCTCACTGCCTAGGTACATTTTTAGTTTAACTCATTATTTACATTTTCATTTAATAAATAATTGTCAAAGGACTCTGATGTGCAGTGGATGGGCCCTGACTTCATGGATCTTAATCATACATTAGTGGTCAATACCACTAATAAAAAACATGTATGTATCAGATCACATATGTTTGAGAATTTTGTCAGGAATTATTCTATCTGGACTGGGGCAGTCTTGGGGTAATAAACAGGGAGAGTCCTATCAAAGCTTACAAACTGAACAATGACCAATTGAAATCAATGGTATTAGGACCAGGACTGTTCACTCCATAAAGGGCAAAGCCAAAGTGCAATGTCATCAACTCCTAATTCCCAGTAATTCTCTTCTTTAATTTCTTTTATGATCCAGACAGTACATGCTCTGAGTTTTGTTTTGTTTTGTTTTGTTTTTTGAAGTCAAATAGTAATCACTAACAAACAGCATTTCCCTGACCATCCTCCCCATATCTTGCCACTTGACCAGAAAACATTCATTTTTGCTTATTTTACTTGTTTCTTTTGTTATTTAGCCTAGTATCTCTAAATAACATGCTTGTAGTACTATTTCTTACCTTTGTTTTTTTCTTCTTTGAACCCTAGCAGAGGATTCTCATATTTTGCAGGGCTCCACATGCCACAAGGACTCAAGAACAACCTATTATAAAACACACAGGCCCCTTTCTCACGCAGGATGTGAACCTCAGAAGCCACACAGCACACACTATTGTTCTAGTCATGGGCAGGCATGGCCCGCACTACTCAGGGAAGCCATTCTCCAGAGTTCTTTCCCCTGTGCCCCCAAATCAAAAAGCCTGACATTTGGTGGGTTGCCACACCACTGATGCACAGATACGACTTAACAATGTGGCAATGATTTGAGTGGTAAAAGCTTTCAGGAAAAACAAAGGATAAATTAATTAATTTACCAAGGCCTTCCTCTCTGATTCTTAAGAAGGTTAATTTTTTAGGTATTCCTAAGGTCCACCTTCTAGTTTCCAGTTCATACTTTCACAAGCAATCACAAATTCATGCAGTCTCAACAACAGTTGCATTTGGCAGCCAAGGAACATTTTCCATTATTAAAATAATTTATTTTACTCTTAATTGAATTTGGGGAGCTTTTTGAAGAAATTAAGAGGATTTTTTTTTTAGAACAGTTTACACTTGCAGAAAAATTGAGCAGATAATATAGAGAATTTCATATAATCCCCTCTCCATCAGTTTCTTTTTATTAGCATCTTGTACTCATGTGTCCCATTTGTTATAAGTAATAAGCAACTACTAATTTATTATTGTTAACTAAAGTCCAAAAATTACATTAAGTTTCACTCTTTGTGTTGCGAAGTCCTATGGATTTTGAAACACGAAATATGTCATATCCACTATTCCAGTATCAAACAGAATCATCTTCCTGCCCTAAATATCTTCTGTGCTTCCCCAGTTCATCTCTCTACCTGCTCCCCAATCCCTGGCAACCAGTGATCTTTTTTGTTTTGTTTTGTTTTGTTCTTTTGACTCTACAGTTTTGTCTTTTGCAGAATATCATATCATTGGAATCACACAATTAGTAGCATTTCCAGTCTGGTTTATATATCCACATTGAGCCTTCAATCTCTTTCGTGAGTTGATAGTTCTTTTTTTTTTTTTTTAATTTCAAAATACTTTTTCATTGTATGGGTACACCACAGTTTGTTTACTCATTTACTTATTGAAGGATCTCTTGGCTGCTTCCAGTTTTTAGTGATTATAAATAAAACTGGTATACACATTCTACAGGTTTTGTATTTTCACACATTATTTTCTTCAGATACATTTCTGCCCCCTTTGGGGACACTCATTTCCATTGAGGATTCTAATTGCATGCATGCTGGACAGCTTTTACTTCCCCACAATCCTATAAAGCTTTGTCCAGTTTTCTTCAGTTTTTATTTTTTTATTTTCTCTGCTTTTCAGATTGGATGATTTTATTGCTCTGTCTTCAAGTTTATTGACACATTCTTTTTAAGTCACAAAAATGCCATTAAGATAATTTCACTCACCATAGTGAATTTTTAAAACTTCAATTTTACTTTCAACTCTAGAATTTCTACCTAGTTCTTTTTTATAATTTCCATTGCTCACTTGATATTTCCTCTTTTTCATTATTCACTAATACCACATTTTTTCAAATACTTTGAACATAAATTCTTTTCATCCTTTGATACATTTGTATTGGGTACTAATTCTCTCCAGGATTTAGCAGTCTCTCTACTAAATGTGGTGCCTGGCTCTACTTGTCTATTTCTGTTGATTATTTTTTCTCTTTGATATGGATCACTGTTTCCTGTTTCTTTGCATTCCCAGTGACTTTTGGTTGAAAACTGAACATTATGTTCCAACAACTCTTTATTCTGTATTTTTTCTTCTGAAAATTATTGCATTTTTTGTTCTGATGTAACATATACTTATCTGGACTCAAACTGCAGAATCTGACTTCTCGGGTCGTACAGCACTTTATTTATTTATTTATTTTTCATCTTCCACTTGCTGCTTTTTAAACTTTAGAATCTTTTACCTGTGCCTTCATATTTTGACAGTCAAGAATTAGAGTAAATTTATTTATTTTTTGAAAGATTTTATTTATTTATTTGACAGACAGAGATCACAAGTAGGCAGACAGGCAGGGAGAGAGAGAGAGAGGAGGAAGCAGGCTCCCTGCTGCCCAGAAACCTCGATGCAGGGCTTGATCCCAGGACCCTGGGCCAAAGGCAGAGGCTTTAACCCACTGAGCCACCCAGGCGTCTCCAAGGATTGGAGTAAATTTAAACCAAAATTTGGGATCAAATTCTTCATGCTGTTTGCTCTGTAGTTCCCCATAAACTTTTAGTTGCTTCTTCAGCCCCAAGTTCTTTCCTCTAACATCTCAAGACAATAAGGTTTTCACTTTTTACCACTTGAATTGTGTGTAGTTAGGGAATGTGCTTAATCAGACATGGGAAATTTGCAAATCTCATCAGGAGTAGTATTTTTTTTTTAAGTGTAGACCACCCCCTAGTTTCTGCCTGCTTCTTTGTTGAGCACCCTGGGGTCTCCTATGTAAATGTGTAGTTTAGCAGTCAGGCAAAAATTTGGGCAGCTTATTCTCAGATTTTGGATATCAGCATTTCTAATTCTCTCTCACTTCTAAAAATTGCTCTCTTAAATTTCCAGCTGCTCTGATGATCTGAATTCTGTTGTCTGCCACCTTGAGCTGACAAAGCTGTAATTTTATGTCACTAGAACTGGGATAGGAGTTTTGGGATATCTTTGGGCAACAAAGCTATATAATCACAGTTCTTACCCAGAGCACTGGCAATCTATCAAGAATTTACTCCTCTCCAGTCTCTGCCTATCACTGTTCATTTTCCAGTGACTTCATATAAAAGCTCTATTTGTAATTCTATCCAGTTTAAAAAATTGTTGTCTGGGATGCCTGAGTGGTTCAGTTGGTCAAGCATCTGTCTTCAGCTCAGGTCATGATCTCAGGATCCTGGGATCAAGCCCACATCGGTCTCCTTGCTCTCTCTCCCTCTACCTGCTGCTCTCTCTGCCTGTGCTATCTCTCTCTCTCTCTCTCTCTCTCTCTCTCTGACAAGTAAATAAAATCTTTTTTAAAAATAAATTTAAAAAAGATAAAAATTGTTGTCTGCTGGAAGTCAACTTCTTCATGCCAGTATCATGGGATATCATTCCTATGTTACATTAAAAGTTTAACTTTTTTATAGTTTAAAGACAAAAGCATGAAGACAATGATAAATCTATGTAAATAGGCACACATTTCATATAGATCTATTTCAAGTATGAATATAAAATTTGTGGAAAAAACATAAAGGGCTGAGGAGTAAAGAAGTAATAAATACAGTTTTAGTATATTATTGAAATTAAGTTATCAGTTTAAAAAATTGTTACAACTTAAGGTGTTATAGGTAATTCCCTGGTATCACAAAGGAAACATATACAGAATATACACTAAAGGAAATGAGAAGAGAATTAGAGCATATTACTGACAAAAAAAAAAAAAATCAGCCAAATGTGAAGGAAGGCAGTAAGGGAGGAAATGAGGAATAAAAAATCTGAAAGACATGTAGAAAGCAATTAGTAAAATAGTGATAATAAGTCTTTCCCTTTTAGTAATTACTTTAAATGTAAATGGATTAAAATCCTCAATCAAAAGATATAGATTGGCTTAAGGACTTTTTAAAAAATCCAGTGATATTCTGTATACACAGCATGAGACTCATTTTAGATCTAAAGACACACATAGGTTGAAAGTGACAGTGTAAAAACAGTCTGTGCAAATTGTAACCAAAAGTGAATAGAGGTGGTTATAGCAATATCAGACAAAACCTGGAAGTCAAAAGTGTTACATGATATGGGGCGCCTAGGTGGCTCAGTGGGTTAAGCCGCTGCCTTCGGCTCAGGTCATGATCTCAGGGTCCTGGGATCGAGTCCCGCATCAGGCTCTCTGCTCAGCAGGGAGCCTGCTTCCCTCTCTCTCTCTCTCTCTGCCTGCCTCTCCATCTACTTGTGATTTCTCTCTGTCAAATAAATACATAAAATCTTTTTTTTAAAAAGTGTTACATGATACATAAAAGGACCTTATATAGAATGATAAAAGGGTAAAATCACCAAGAAAATTTTACAGTTCTAAATATATAGCACTAAGATTCAGAGCTCCTAAATATATGAAGGAACTGAAAAAACTGAATGGAGAAATAGTTCTACAATAGTAGTAAGAGATTTCAGTTTTCTAATTGAAGTAAAGAATAGAATAAACATACAGGAGATCAGTAAGAAAATAGAGGCCATCAGCAATATTATAGACCAATTGGACCTAACAGACTTAATTCAGAACACTCTACTCAACAACACAAAAGTACACATTTTTCTTCAGTACATATGTGACATTTTAAAACTATTATAGACCATATCTTAGGTTATAAAATGTCTTAATAAAAAAAATAGAAATCATACAAAGCATTTTTTTCTGGTCACAGTAGAATGAGACTAGAAATTAATAGCAGAAGGAAAAGCGGAAAATTCATAGATATGTGGAGATTTAACAATTTACTCTCAACAGTTGGATCAAAAGAGAAGTAACAAAGGGAATTATAAAATATCTTAAGACAAATGAAACTGAAAACACAAAATACCAAAACTTGTGAGATACAGATAATAATGTGCCAAGAAGGAAATTTATACCTCTAAATATTTACATTAGAAAAGAAGAAAGATCTTGAATCAACTATTTATTCCTTAAGGAACTAGAGAAAGAACAAACTAAATCCAAAATGAGCAGATGGAAAGAAACATTAAAGATGAGAGCAGAGAGAAACAAAATAGAGACTGGAAGAGGAGTGGAGGATATTAACAAAACCAAGAGTTGTTTCTTCAAAAAGATCAAAATTGAAATATCTTTAGCTTGGCTGATTAAGAAAAAAGGACTCAAATATCTAAAATCAGAAAGGAAAGAAGCAACATTGCAACTAATACCACAGAAGAGGGCTTTCAAGAGAACACTATGAACAACCCTACACCAACAAATTGGATAACCTAGATGAAATGGATACAATGGATAAACTCCTAGCAACATATAACCTATTAAGATAGAATCATGTAGAAACAAAAATCTTAACAGATCTACAGCTAGTAAGGAGACTGAATCATTTGTCAAAGCCTCCCAACAGGGGTGCCTGGGTGGCTCAGTGGGTTAAAGCTTCTGCTTCAGCTCAGGTCATGATTCCAGGGTCCTGGAATCAAGCCCTGAATCGGGCTTTCTGCTCAGCAGGGAGCCTACTTCCTCCTCTCTCTCTGCCTGCCTCTCTGCCTACTTGCTATCTCTGTCAAATAAATTAAAAAAAAATCGTTTTTTAAAAAAAAGCCTCCCAACAAAGAAAAATCTAGGACCAGGTAGCTTTACTGGTAAAGTTTACCAAACATTTAAGGAGGAATTAACACTAGTCCTTCTCAAACTGTTCCAAAGTATTGAAGAGGAGTGAATACTTTCCAACTTTTTCTATGAGGCCAGCATTACCCTGATACCAAAGTCAGACAAAGACACTGCAAGAAAAGAAAAACAAGAAGCCAATATTCTTGATGAATATTAGTGGAAAAATCCTCAACAAAATACAAGCAAACTGAATTCAGCAACACATTTAAAGGATTAAACACCATAGTGGGATCTATCCCTAGAATGCAAGGATGGTTTAACATACAAAAATCAATCACTGTAACATACCACATTAACAAAATGACAGGAAAAAAAAAACACATGGTAATCTCAATCAACGTAGAAAAAACATTCCACAAAACTCATTACACTTTCATTTTAAGAACATTCAACAAACTAGGAATAGAAGGAATTACCTCACCAAAATAAAGGCCACATATGAAAAACCCACAACTAACATTTTACTCAATGCTGGAAGACTGAGGCTTTTTTCTCTTCTTAATATATACTCATCCTAGCCAGCACAGTTAGGCAAGAAAAGGATAAATCTTCCAAAATGGAAAGGAAGAAGCAGAATTATCTCTGCTCACATATAACATAATCTTTTAAGTAAAAACCCTCAAGATTTCACCAAAAAAAGTAAAAAAAAAAAAAAGAAGAAAAACAGACCAAATAATTCAGTGAGGTTATAGAATACACATAAGTCGTTTTTTTGTGTAAAATCATGCAAATGTCAGTTACATTTCTACACACCAATAATAGTCCAAAAGGGGCTTAAGAATATAGTTTCTTCTGCCCATTTCTTGATTGGTTTATTTGTTCTTTGGGTGTTGAGTTTGCTAAGTTCTTTATAAATTTTGGACACTAGCCCTTTATCTGATATGTTGTTTGCAAATATCTTCTCCCATTCTGTCAGTTGTCTTTTGGTTTTGTTAACTGTTTCCTTTGCTGTGCAAAAGCTTTTGATCTTGATGAAGTCCCAATAGTTCATTTTTGTCCTTGCTTCCCTTGCCTTTGGCGATGTTCCTAGGAAGATGTTGCTACAGCTGAGGTCGAAAAGGTTGCTGCCTGTGTTCTCCTCAAGGATTTTGATGGATTCCTTTCTCACATTGAGGACCTTCATCCATTTTGAGTCTATTTTTGTGTGTGATGTAAGGAAATGGTCCTATTTCATTTTTCTGCATGTGACTGTCCAATTTTCCCAACACCATTTATTGAAGAGGCTATCCTTTGTCCATTGGACATTCTTTCCTGCTTTGTTGAACATTAGTTGACCATAGAGTTTGAGGGTCTATTTCTGGACTCTCTATTCTGTTCCATTGATCTATGTGTCTGTTTTTGTGCCAGTACCACGCTGTCTTGATGATGACAGATTTGTAATAGAGCTTGAAGTCCAGAATTGTGATGCCACCAACTTTGGCTTTCTTTTTCAATATTCCTTTGGCTATTTGAGGTCTTTCCTGGTTCCATATAATTTTAGGATTATTTGTTCCATTTCCTTAAAAAATTGATGGTATTTTGATAGGGATTGCATTAAATGTGTAGATTGCTTTAGGTAGCATAGACATTTTCACAATATTTGTCCTTCCAATCCACGAGCATGGAATGCTTTTCCATTTCATTGTGTCTTCCTCAATTTCCTTCAAGAGTACTTTATAGTTTTCTGAGTACAGATTCTTTGCCTCTTTGGTTAGATTTATTCCTAGGTATCTTACGGTTTTGGGTGCATTTGTAAATGGCATCGACTCCTTATTTCTCCTTCTTTTGTCTTTCTGTTGGTGTATAGAAATGCAACTGATTTCTGTGCATTGATTTTATATCCTGACACTTTACTGAATTCCTGTATGAGTTCTAGCAGTTTTGGAGTGAAGTCTTCAAAAGACATTTTTTTTTTGTTACTATGATGATATACAGGTGGTTGTAAGCATATGAAAAGATAGTATCACTAATAATTAGAATATTGCAAATCAAAATCACAGTATGATAGCACCCTGTACTCAGAATGGCTGGCTACCATCAAAATCAGAGAATAGGTGTTGGTGTGGATATAGAGAGATTGGAACCCATGTGCACTCTTAGTAGGAATGTTAAGTGGTATGGCCACTATTGAAAACTATATGGTGGTTCCTCAAAAAGTTAAAAATAGAATTACTATATGATCCATCCAAGTATACTTCAGCTATGTATCCCAAGAAGTTGAAAACAGGGTCTTAAGGAGATATCTCTACACCTGTGTTCATGGCAGCATTATATGAAATAGAAAAAAAAAAACTAGAAGAAATCACATGTCCTTTAACTGATGAATGGGTAAAGTAATGTGCTATATAAATACAATGGAATATTATTTAGCCTTAAATAGGAAAAAATTCTCACACATGCTACAAATGAATGGACTCTGAGGACATTATGCTAAGTGAAATAGGCCCGTCACAAAAGATAAATTTGTACTGTTCCACTTAGATGCTGTATCTAGAATAGTCAAATTCATAAAAACAGAAAGTAGAATGGTTTTTGCCTGGAGCTAGGGGGAGGGGCAAGTGGGGACTTGTTTAATTGGTATAGAGTCTCAGTTTTGCAAGATGAAGAGTATCTGGAGGAATAGTGAGTAACTGAAAATATAGTTAAAGCTACTGAACTGTAACACTTAAAAATAATTATGATAGTAAGTTTTATGTTATGTGTTTTATCACGAATTTTTTAAAAGATATATTTTTTAAAGATTTCATTTATTTATTTGGCAGAGAGAGATCACAAGTAGGCAGAGAGGCAGGCAGAGAGAAAGGAAGGGAAGCAGGCTCTCTGCTGAGCAGAGAGCCTGATGCAGGACTCAATCCCAGAACCCTGAGATCATGACCTGAGCTGAAGGCAGCGGCTTAACCCACTGAGCCACCCAGGCGCCCTAAAAGATTTTATTTATTTATTTGACAGACAGAACACAAGTATGCAGAGAGGCAGGCAAAGGGAGAGGGAGAAACAGGCTGTCTGCTGAGCAGAGAGCCTGATGTGGGACTCAATCCCAGGACCCTGGGATCATGACCTGAGCCGAAGGCAGTTGCTTAACAGACTGAGCCACCCAAGTGCCCCATCACAATTTTTAAAAAGATAAATATTTTTCTTAATATATTCAAACACTTTTTGTTTTTGAGATATCCCTTCTATAATCAACCATTCTCCTGCTCTAGCGTGGACTGGCCTCTCTTTAGATTTGACTTATATCTGCTGTCAAGATATCCTTTTATCATTATTTTTATTATTTCTCTGTTTTGGGACTTTTGTTAGATCTTCTGGTTTCTAGACTCTATGACTTTCTTTTACTTCAATGCACAGTGAGCTAGAACAACTTCTCTAGTTTCTGGAGAAGGGATACATGAAATATGAACTTTGAGACCTGAAATATCTGAACATGTCTTGTTTTCCATTCTCATATGTTATCAATCATTTGGTTCCTCGTGGAGTTCTTGGTTGCAAGCCAGAATTTTGGAAACATTACTTTTTTCTTTTCTTCCTTCAGCGGGACAGTTGAAAAGTCCACTGCCATTCTGATTGTTCATTTCTCTTTTGAGATTAACAAAATACATTTCTGAAAGCTTTGAAGATTCTTTCTTTGTTTTTAGTTATGTGGCCTCAAGTGTTGAAAATTCAGTCATCTACCTTGGCCTGTGTCCATTGTGATGCTCATTCATGAGATCCTTTGATTCTTCAATTTCATGTTCTTCAATTCTAAGAAAATAGCTTCTATTGCTTCTTCAGTAAATTTTATCATTTCCTATCTTTTCACTTTCTGGAACTCTTACCACTTACATGTTATTACACTAATTCTCTTGTTTACTTATATATATTTTTTTCTATTTGCCATCTCTTTGACTTTTTCATTCCGATTTCTGGGAGATTTCCTCGTTTATATTCTAAACATTCTGTTTTTTATATTTCTCTTTCATTTCTCTTTTTATATTTTAAACCCAACTTCCAAAATTTATTTATTTTTAAAGATTTTTTGTTTTGGGGCACCTGGGTGGCTTAGGTGGTTATGCATCTGCCTTGGGCTCAGGTCATGATCCTGGGGTCTGGTGGTCAAGTCTGATGAGCAGGGAACCCACTTCTCTCTCTGCTTCCCAGCTCATGCTCTCTGGTCTCTTTCTTTGCCTGTCTCTCTCAAATAAATACAATCTTCAAAATTTTTTTGTTTTATTCCTATTTTTGTAACTTCACTGTTCTGTCATCTTTCAACAATCTGAGAGTAATAATTACATTTTTGGACTTTTTTCGCCCTCATTTTGTCCATTTCCTTCAAGTTCTTTCTTGAACTTTGTTTTGAAGTTTGTTTTATTTCCTGTATTGTCTGTCAGATGTTTTTCTCAAATCTAGTGATCCTTGATTGGTCCTTCATTGGCCTTTCTTATTTAAGAGTAAGATACTAGAGTTCCTGGGTGGCTCAGTTGGTTAAGTGACTCCCTTTGGCTCAGGTCATGATCTCAGAGTCCTGGGATGGAGACCCACATCAGACTCCCAGCTCCACAAGGACTCTGCTTCTCTCTCTGACCTTCTCCCCTCTCATGCTCTCTCTCACTCTCTCTCTCCTAAATGGTAAAGAACATCATTTAAAAAAAAAAGATACTAAATACCTAATTGGAAGCTATGTTTGCATAAAGGGGCATATGGTTTGATAAACTAACTTTAGCATTATCAGACAGTAACCTAGCTTTTAAAAAAATTTTTTTTTCATTTATTTATCTATTTTAGACAGAGAGTATGGGAGCAGGTATAGGGCCAAAGGGAGAGGGAGACAGAGAATCCCCAAGCAGACTCCTCAGTGAGTATAGTCCAATGTGGGGCTCAATTCCAGGACCCTGAGATCATGACCTGAGCCAAAATCAACAAGTTGGACACTTAACCGAGTGAGCCACCCAGGCACCACAGGAACCTAGCTGTTTTGCTGAGTGACCACCAAATATCAGAATCTCTTGTTCCATTCTATTTCTCTAAAAAAGTCTCCTTTATTCTCCTCTTTGGCTTCCAGTGCTTCAAGGATCCAGGGTATGAGAGTTAAGAAAGGAAGAGGGTTAGTCGTGCCAAGTTTCACCTAATACTCCTTTTTTTAACGTCTTGGCCTTGCCCCTGTATTTTGCTCTGTCAGTCATTACCAAGGTAACAATCCCTTCAGTTCCAGCCCATCCAAAGTGTTAACCTGGAGTCCTCCTCCAGGGTTAGGAAAGGTCAGTTCCCTAAGCTTGTGGGTTGGAGAGATTTTATGGTGCAACTGCTTCTTACATGGACTTTAAATGAATCCTCCTATTTTCAAACCCACCCATATTCCCCAACTCTTAGCTTGTTGGTGTTTCTAGTTCCCAAGTATTTCTGGATTTTGCAGTATAATTCCCGGTTTCTGGATCTCCATTACTACAGGCACAGTCTTTAGTAATCTTTAGTCTTCAGCCACTGAAAACTTTCTGCATTTTTGCTTGTACAAATTTGATAGTGATGTCTCTTAGCTAGTTCTCCTTGATCTTTTTAAATGTCATTTTACTGTGACTTGAGGTGCATTTTAAAAAAATAGTACAAGTAAAGAATGTGCTCATCTGTTGTGATTTCACTAATTTCATTATAAATCACTCTAACTTGGCCTGTCCACAGGGATAGAATTGTCTATACTCAATAGTGTTTTTGTTTTTATCATTGTTCATTCATGTTTTCAGCACTTATTACATACCAGGCTGAAGGAGACATTCAGGTGCTTTGTAAGAAATAGAATATTTTTTTTTTTTTTGGTGATACTGAAAACTTCTCTCATTTTTTAAAAATCTTTTTTCAGCATAACAGTATTCATTATTTTTTCACCACACCCAGTGCTCCATGCAATCCGTGCCCTCTATAATACCCACCACCTGGTACTCCAACCTCCCACCCCCGTCCCCGCCACTTCAAACCTCTCAGATTGTTTTTCAGAGTCCATAGTCTCTCATGATTCACCTCCCCTTCCAAAGAAATAGACTATTCTTGAGAAAACTATTCCTGCCGTTGCTGTGGGAAGGTCAATATGGGAAATATGCAGCACATAAGCCCCTACATGAGTTTTTTTGCATTCCAATGCTGGTGAAACCTTTGCTTCTCTTAAAGAATAACTGTGTTTCTTCATTCTGTCAATATAAACAATTTACTAATGCCTCACTTTGCACCTAGGTTCCTAGGAAGCTCATGATCAAATGTGAGCTTCTAATTACCTGCTTGTAAATGATAAGCTTTTCATTTCACCCCTTTTCTTGAATTTCTGTTCTTATACCTGCATTCATCTTGATTTTCAGGTCAAAAAGTTAGTGCAAGTTTTGGTTTAAGGATGACTTATATCTTTTTTTCAATGAGATAGCATATGTCCTCCAACCTGCATACCTGCATACATGAAAAAAAAAACAGTTAATAATGATTAATTAAGCACTGCTTGGTAAAGCACTTAAATAAAGTAGACTTTAATTGAGAAACTAAATTTCAAAGAAAATGACAAGATTTTATTCTTCCCTTAAAAGTGCCTTGTATCATTGCCAGGCAGATAGTGGGTCCTTTAAAATATTCTCTAAATGAATGGATGAATAAAAGAATTTCTTAGAGATTGACTGATTATTGGAATGCTTCATTACTGCAAAATAAAAGGATCCTTTCATTGGAATAAATCAACTAACATTTATTGAGTACCTTTTAAATTTAATGTCATCTTAAATTTAAAAGACTTATTTCTACTGTTTGGGAAAAAAAAAGTAAACCTGATGATCTCTCACTGGCCCTGCCAGCTGGAAGATTTGATGATTTCTGTGATTGTATAGTACTCCTGGTTGTTTGGTGTTATGTGTTAGAACAAGTCCCTAAGCACTAACAAGTCAGTAACATCATTTAGACCTTCACCCAGATCAGTGCCTTTAGTGTCTGTGGATTGGGTTTTTGTTGTTCTCTGATGTTTCAGATTCATATAAAACAAAAACAAAATCATTCTTCATTGAATGATGTATGTTCTTAAAAGGGCTGGCTGTGTTTCTGGGTATTAGAATATATAGCCATTCTCTGAGGATCATACCCATCAGTTCTCACCAAGTTCTCTGGTCCAGATGTCTCACCCTTTCTAAAGAGAGCAAAAAAATATTTTTTTGATGGATTAGAGTGGTGTGAGATCAAGAGAGTTTCCACACTTAGTAAAATCTATAAAAGCTTTGGTCTTGAAGAATTATTTTAAACAGGACTCTGATGGATTCTGTTGTTTTTCTATTCTTGTTGTAAAGCTTACTTGCCCTTCTGGTAGGCCCAGTCAATATTAGCTGGTTCGTGACACCTCCAGAGTATTTACACAATACATTGATTTATAATTGAGTTGGGTGGCTTACTTTTTCTCCAAGAGGAAAAGGGGGAAGAAACAAGTTTGACCAAGTAAATGTTAATATTCAGAATGTGATTTAGAGTGCGGTACTCAGATTGGTTTTCCCATTACACTGAAGGATTACAGAGATGTGCAGAAACACCATTGGTTCATTATTAGTAATGCACACATGCCAGGACATACAGGCAGGTAGAAGGATTGAAAAGCTCTGGATTCCAGAGAGTTTATAGGCTTAAATCACAGAGACTTGACATCAGGCAAATGGAGTTTCTGAGGCTGAACAATAATTTGGAACCAAAGGTATTTGAGAATGCCAGTTATTAAGATAAATTCTTGTCTTAAGATTGCCATGGCAAAGCAACTCCTACGAATGTAGTTATCCCAGTGCTTGCCTTCCATATTTTGAGCTGTCTGTTCCTTTTTTATTTGAAATAAGCATTTTGGCCAACACAGTTTCATGTTTTACCTACCCCTGTGAGGATGGGGGAAATTTGTGATTAAGGTTCTTAGGAAAAAAAAGAATATCTCAAGTCTATGAAAAGATAGGTAAGACTCAACTTTGAACAGGATTATATCATGTTTATTCAAGGACTGGGGCCACTTACACTTCTCTCCTTGACGAGAAAAGGCAACTTGACCCTATCTCAACTTTCCTTACTCTTAGGTGAGGAAAGAAGAGATTTTGACTGATTATGTAATAAATGTTGAAATTTGGTGATGTAGTCAATGAAGGGAAGACCTATTCTTGATTGTGATGTGACTGGAGTATTACAACAAATACATACACACACACACACGCGTGCACACGCGCGCACATATACACAGCTTAGATCTTGTTAGTCAAGTACCAGATTGTGAGACTGGAGAAGGCAGCAGCTATTTGGCACTTCTAGTACTGTTGCTTAATGTTTTCATGACCTATCACTCCAACTAGATTGCAAACCCTTCAAAATCAGGGACCAGGTATTTACTTCTTTGTTTCCCCCAATGAGAGTAACGCATGGTCTTACATTCTAATGTGAAATATCCTGACACAGGAAGAAAATCTTCAGGCTTCAAGGAAAGGGGGTCTGGAATAAGCTACTTCACTATTTGTAAAATCAGAAGGTTAGACTAAAGAAAAAGGTACAGTGGGAGAAATAAGCATGTTACAAGACAAGAAATTCATAAATTCCTATTTTATCATGTTTAGGTCTAGATTAGGAACTGTTTTGGGTTATCTACTTTTTATTTACAAAACTTCTTTTATTGGCAAGATCACAAGCTCTCCTACATAGGTCCATCAATCTTTTTCCTCCCACCTTTTTAATTAATATTGTTACTTCTCTTCACTATTCACTAGAATATGTCTTCAATGCCTAGGTGCATTGTTAGTCTGAGTACATATTTACATATTCCTTTAACAAATAACATTCAAGTTCCTGCTCTGTGCTATGTATAGTCCCTGACTTTATGCGTCTAAATTGGACATGAGTGGTAAATCCCAAGAAAGATGTGATAAAGGTTTTTAAAATTTAAGAAAACAAATGCATATATTGTATCATATGTATTTGGCAGTCCTGGTGGGAAGTATTTTAGTTAGACTGAGACTTTCTTGGGTAATACATAAAGGAGGATTAATCCCATCAAAGAAGAAAAATTGGAAAATGACTAATTCAAAAGGAAAGATTTTAACTGTAATTTTTTTTATTTACAGAAGAGAAGGCTAACATACAATGTCATAAAAGCCCCAATGATTTTCTTCTTTCATATGATTTCTCTTTTTTAAAATTTTATTTTTTTCAGTGTTCAGAATTCATTGTTTATATACCACATTCAGTGCTCTATGCAATATGTGCCCTCCACAATACCCACCACCAGGCTCACCCCAACCCCAATACCCCTCCCCTCCAAAACCCTCAGTTTGTTTCTCAGAGTCTGCAGTCTCTCATGGTTTGTCTCCCCCTCCAATTTCCCCCAACTCACTTCTCCTCTCCATCTCCCCTTGTCCTCCATGTTATTCCTTATGCTCCACAAGTAAATGAAACCATATGATAATTGACTCTCTCTGCTTGACTTGTTTCACTCAGCATAATCTCCTCCAGTCCTGTCCATATTGTTACAAAAGTTGGGTGTTCATCCTTTCTGATGAAGGCATAATATTCCATTGTATACATGGACCATATCTTCTTTATCCATTCGTCTGTTGAAGGGCATCTTGGTTCTTTCCACAGTTTGGTGACTGTGGCCATTGCTGCTATCAACATGGGGCATTTTTTTTTTCCACTACATCTGTATCTTTCTAATACCTAGTAGTACAATTGCAGGGTCATAGGGAAGCTCTATTTTTAATTTCTTAAGGAATCTCCGCACTGTTTTCTTAACTTTGTGAAGTTACTTGCATTCCCACCAACAGTGTAAGAGGGTTCCCCTTTCTCTACATCCTCTCCAACATTTTACTGTCTTATTGATTTTGGCCATTCTACCTGGTGTAATTTCTCTCTTAATCAAAGTAATATATTCACTCAGATTTAAAAGGCAAAGAATACTGAAAAACAGCAGTTTCCTGCCTGATCTCCTCATATCTTGATACATGATCATCCAAAGAATACACTTTTATTTTCCTCATTTCTTTGGTATTTAATGGTATATCCTGTTCAAGTATGGGTTAAAAACTGCTTGGGTCATGTATTTATTCACAAAACTTGTGCTCCCAACCAGATTGCCAACTGCTGGTATGCAGGGAGGTGGTACCTTCTCTCCCATGGTGCCTGTACCACCATGCCATGCACAAAGACGATAGTTATTTTTTGTTGCTTGGGTAAGTTTGGCAATCATTTCTAAGGTTTCTCAGAATTCATGTGTCATTGAACATCTGTGGCCCCTGAAGGTGGCTTTAGAAGGCAGGATGAAGGAGTAGAAAATGGAGGAAAGATTTGGAATTAATAGAAGACCTTGGTTTGAGTCCTTTGTGGTCTTGGAAAGTCATTCTTGCCTCTCTGAGCTTCAGTTCCCATCTTCTGCTTTTCTTCGTAGGGCTGTGGAAAAGGCAGTCAAATGAGGCTTGCATAGGCACCTGTAAAATGCTCCATAAATTAAGCATTTGTCATTCCTATACTACCCAATAATATGCCCTGTGATGATGGGACTGTACAGCTGTGCTATACAGTATGGTAGCCACAAGCCATTGACCACATGTGGCTATTGAACACTTGAAATGTGGCTAGAGTAACTAAGAAATTGAATTTTTAACTCTATATAATTATAATATAATTTGATTTCAGTAACTGCTTGTACAGGGAAAACCTCATCCTCATCTCCAGATTTTAAATATTAGGTAACTGAAGCCCAGAGAGGCTATATTGCTGTGTCAAGCTCACATGACTGGTATCTGGAAGACACAGAAACAAAATTCATATAAATGATTTTTTAATGTAGTAAATTTATAGTTATTGTTGAAGGATCTTCATAACCTTTCCCTTTCTATTGTGTTCCATCTCATTATAATCAAGGCAGAGTCATCTGTGACAATTAGGGTGGAGAAATCAAGGTGACAGCAAGTTCCTTGGTACTGAGATGAAATGTTTGCACTTAGATGAAATGGGGCTTGGTGACTGGATATGGTATAAATGTGGGGCAGATAAAATTTTAAGAACACATGGCTTTAATTATAATTCAGATGGGAAATTTTTTTATCTTCCTTCTTTTACTTAGCTTCAAAAAGAAAAAGGCTCTTAGATTCAATTACATTTCTCCATTTCTAAATGAGGGCACTTTGAACCCAAGGAGAATTAAGACTCGTTAACCTCTACATTACTGCCATTGAACTCATAGTTCAATGCCACTTGCACAGATCCAATTTTTTTTTTCCAGGATAACATTTTTTGCATGTCATTTTATCATAAGAGCAAATATTTCCATTGCAGCAAATTTGAAAAGTATTTTTTAGAAAAAAGAAAAATAAAAGCCGTGACTACTTCCTCTACCTCCAGCTGAACACTAGGTAGATTTTTTTTTTCCTATCGTGTTACATGTAAGGTAGTTTATTTAAATCCAGTTGAGATTATTCTGTTTGATAACTTTTGTCCCCACTTACCAGGAATGCATAAACATTTTCTCAGGGTCAAATCAGACCTAGTTTTAAATTCTAGTTCTGTTTTATCGAGCTATGATACATTGAATAGGTCACTTCACTTCTCTGTGCCTTAGTGCTCACAGCTTCCCAATGGTGATAACACTTACTTCACAGGGTTGTTGTAAAGATTAAATGAAAATTCCTAAGTAAAGTTTCTCGCACCATTAGTTTTATTTTCTATCTAATGTTTATATTTTAAACAAAGTGATTTGTCTTCCCTGCGCTGAATTTCTCAGTTACTCATACAGTTAAAGCAAGAATCACATCACCAGAGACCTACACTTGAGTAAAACCAAAATGTGAACCCAGATAGAGACCTTCAGATGTGTGGTATATGACCTACAGATCAAGGAAGAGTAGAGAAGGATAAAACAAGTGGACCAGCCTTAAGAAAGGCATAGAGATCATCTTATTTAGTCCTTTTCTCTATTTTCACCTCTCTGTCAGCCCTTTATGCAATTCTGAGTCTTCGCTTTGTGGAATGAACAAGGCATCCCAACTCCATCACTCATTATCTGGGGAACTATGTGTAGGTTTTACCTTCTCCAGTTATCATTTCAAGAGGGAGGGTTTTATGCTAGAGGAGCTTGTGGGGTATTTTGAATAGCCCCATCTCATAGGCTGTGATTCTGGTTGCCTTGCTGATCTCCTGGGTCCCCCCTCTCCATCTCCAGTTCAAATGGTTCCTGTAATCTGTCTAGAGGTACTCAAAGTGAGGTGCAGGGTGGCAAGGATGGTGGGTAAACTGCCTAATTCTGACCATCTCTAAGAAAAACACAAAATACATCAAACATACAAAAATGCTATGTCATCTCTTCAAGAAAAAAAAATAAAAGCTGACTCGTGTTTCTTGAATGCTTCCTCTCTGCCAATGATGGTCTTCTCAAAAATCCTTTGAGGTAGGTATAATTATTTCACAAGTAAAAACTGACATCCTTCCACTTTGAATACAGATATTCCACTGCGGAACCTATACTCTTTTTTTTTTTTAAGATTTTATTTATTTATTTGACAGAGAGAGAGATGACAGGCAGGCAGAGAGAGAGAAGGAAGCAGGCTCCCTGCTGAGCAGAGAGCAGATGCAGGACTTGATCCCAGGACCCTGAGACCATGACCCGAGCCAAAGGCAGAGGCTTAACACACTGAGCCACCCAGGTGCCCCAAAGAATGATGAGAATATAACTTCTCTGAATGCTCAGTATAAAAGAAATCATTGAGGAGAACCTGGGTAGCTCAGTTGTTAACCATCTGCTTTTGGCTTAAGTCATGATCCCAGGGTCCTGGGATTGAGCCCCCGATAGGGCTCCCTGCTCAGTGGGAATCCTGTTTCTTCCTCTTTCACTCCCTCTGTTTGTGTTCTCTCTCTCACTGTCTCTCTCTCTCTCTCTCTGTCAAATGAATAAATAAAATCTTTAAAAAAAAAAAAAAAGGCCTTCGGAAAAGAATAGCTGGAATTGTGCCATGGGCATGACGGCTGGTCTTTTAGGAAGAAATAAAACCTTCCACTAACATATGCATTTGCCTCCCACGGCATGATTAGTCATCTTTGTGCAACCAGTGTCTACCTACGGGGCCTGGTATAGCATAAGCATCCAATACATGATGGAGAATGAATGATTAACTGAATGAATACAGGACAAAGACGATAAAGACAACTTGCCTGTCCTGCATTAATCAGAAGTAGGAAATTTGAGATATTATTTCTCATGTTCATCATGCAAATAGCACTTCCCTTTTTGTTGAGTCCGTATGGAAATGCAAACAGGTGTTAGAAAGCTAGTGTTACATTTCCACAAAATCCATTTAAATAAACATGTCCCAGCTTGTCATAGTTCATTGAACTTGGAATGTAACACAACAATAGTCAAAAAGCATTGAGGGAATTTTACTGGGAGCTCAACAAAAAGCGATTTTGATGGGGGATTTACATATCAGCATGTTTTCTTAAAAAGAGATGCTTTGGTGATCATAAACCAGATTTTGAACCACACACTAAGTGAAGTATCATAGGGACAGGAAATCTGCTGCGTGTTCAACTGATCTATCAGAAGAACCTCTTGCAAATCTCTGCTTCATTAACATTTTCAACGCTAAGAAGGTACTTTTAAGTACTGAAGGGTTTATGAGTCTATGGAAAAAAATATACTGGTAATGTGGAAGAATCCAATTACTGTAAGAATTATCCCTGTTATATTCAAAGTTTATGACTATGAAAATGTTATTCTAAGACATTTGAACATGTCCCCTGCCTTTAGGAAACAAATATGAAAAACTAAAAAGATGATGAATTTAATCTGTAAGGAAGGACTCTCCCTTAAATTGGCACATATTTTCTACCTTGTATCAACAGTGTTTATGTTGTATTTATGCTGGTTTCCCCAGGAAGATGTTGTGGACTCCCGAGAGCAGACATTTCATCCACTCCATCTTCTGTCTCTCTGTGCCTAGCACGGAGTTTTTCATATAGCAAGAACTCCAGAAAGGTTGGATTAGTGTAAATCAGCCCCAGAAGACTTAGCATGTGAATGTCAATTTCTTTCAAGCTATTTGAGTGGTCCTCATGACCATAATAAAAAGGCTACAATTTAAACCCATGTGCTGCAGAGTGAGCCCTCTGATTAGCTCAAAAGAGCCAACATCGAATATGAACAAAGAGGCAGAGAAAGAAAGACTAATAAAATATTGAATGTGAGTGGCCTAATTCCAGTAGCATATTTGGCCATCTTGTTACCATGGAGGGTATCAACTATGACTGCATTTGGTCTTAAAGGAGTAGGTTGAAATACATAAGTAAGCTGGTACTGGGAACTCAGGTTATTTAGCAAGAATGATTGACTTAACCTCCATGACCTAGGCACATGATGGCAAAATGAGTGGTTGACTTAGTAGACTCAAGCAAATAGTCTCCCTGTACGTACACTACCTGTACAGTTGGCCTCTTGAAAATTAGGTGTGACATAGAAAGGACAAAGATTAATCAGTCTCATAAACTATGAACAATCTCTTGACCTCAGTGTACGCTTGCCTACTCCTTTTGTGACTCATGATCTGGACTTTCCTTGATGGTACCCATTAAACAAGATGGGCCTCAAGCTTCCCAACGAACAGGATTCATTTCTTACTGTTGCATTTCTCTGGATCCTGTCTGCCTAGTAAATTTCTCTGATCCCAATTCATTTTATCCCATAGCTCTGATAAAAGGGATTGGGGAGAAAGACGCCACCAGGGGCTTAGGCACATATGGAATTGGGAAATGAGTCAGGAATGCTGCAGAGGAGAGACTCTCAAGATGTTTCCATGAACTGTCCTGATTCTCTCCTTAGCCACCACAGTGCCAGTCCCACTTTAAGGGCACTGAGGATTCTCCAACAGGACTAGTTGAAAATGCTGTCTTGACTGTATAACTCCCTCAACTGTTATAACCAAACTCTGGATTTAACTGTGTTATTTTCTCATCTGTGTTCAGCTACTTACTCCCAGTTTCAGAGGACATATCTTTCCTCATTTCCAAACCTAACTCCTTTACCTAAAGATATCCCCTTTTCCACCTTCTTTTAGGACTTGCATCATCAGTTATCTCTACTCTGAAGTCAGAGATCTTGCCCCCTCTACTGATTCTTTTCCCTAAGTAAACTGTTCAAGTCTTTCACATCTTGAGGACCAACTAGCGTCCTCAAACCTATAGACCTCTTTTTAAATACAACTGTAACTTCTATTGTTATGAATACCATGGTTTGGATTCGTTGGCTCCATTTGTGTTCTTATTCATCTTTTCTCAATTTATGATACTAGGATCTTTAGTACAAAGCCTAGGAAGTGCTTAGTTCCTTATATTAATTAAAACATTGAATTTCACTCAAATCGCAATTATTTTTTATTTCCAGGTTATGGTTTGGTAGGCCACAAGATAGGGAAGAGAGGCACGATCCTTCCTTCTTCTCTTTCTTCATACCTTTTGATTTCACTTCTTCTTCCTCATCTAGTATCATAGTTCTCACACCATGAAGGTTAAAACCAGAGGAAATGAAGGACAGCCGTGAGGGCAGAATATTCTTGCTCAATGGTTAGTTAGCTAAGACAGCTTTAGACTTTGACCAATGTTTAAAATTGATCCTTTCTCTTCGGGATATTTTTGAGACACTTCACACATCCAAATGGAAATATCTTTTGCACTTTCCAGGTGAGGTATCTTCCTTTCTTTAGTCTTTCTTTTCTGATTTTTTTTTTTTTTAAGCCATCCACTTCACAGAGTCCTCTTTTGGGGGTTTCATCGTTCCTTCAATTGACCCACTTGAGCAAGATTTCAGACAGCTGTCGGACAGCTTTATTTCTTCCACATGACCTTCATGTCATGCTCTATGGAAAATTTTCCTTTGTAGTGTCCACTACAGTGTCTGAAATGTAGGCCATTCCCCATGTAGCCACAACTCTGTACTCCACTGCCATAGAAGCTACCCAGCCTCTCTCTTGCCCTCCAGATTACTCCAGTTCATGTCAGAGACGCAGGGTCACATTGTCAAGGAACACATATCAAGCTCTCTGGTCCTGTTGACTTAAAGTGACAAGGGAAGCATTCTCCCCCTCCCTCCTATCATCACAAATTACCTAAACACAATTCTTTTAAACCACCGATGTGTGGGAACTATGAAGCATGTGCTTGACACCTACTTTGAAATTTTTGCATGGTAGTCCAGAATTATCACTTTAGGATATGTTGGAAAGTTCACATTCATATCCTGATGGCAACACAATTCAGGGGTGAGGGACTTGGAGATAGACTGATATGCTCTGATTCTCATGCATCCGATGATGCTTGGAGAGATCACCGCCCTGAAACTTTTTTTTCCTTTTTTTAAGGGAGTGCGTGAGAGCAGGGGGAAGGGACAGAGGAAGAGGGAGCAAGAGAATGTTAAGCAGACTCCATGCTCAACATGGAGCCCAAATTGAAGCCCAACACAGGGCTTGATCCCATAACCCCGAGATCATGACCTGAGCTGTAATCAAGAGTCATATGCTTAACCAACTGAGCCACCCAGGTACCCCTGCCCTGAAACTTTCTTCACCAGAGGGAATGAACCCTGCCAAATATGTATGTTGTCCCTCAGTTTTGTTACCCTCAGGGATCCACTCGTTTCAGCAGTGTCCCCATAGCATGATCCTCGCCCCAATAGGTCTCCTGTCTTATTTAGGATAATCCCACATGAAACATGTCTCATGGCAGAAACTGCACTTGACACGAACTTGAAGGATTTTAAGATTTAGGACCTACAGAGTATGGGATTCGGGAAGATTACACAGAGAGAGGATTATAAGGACAAACAGATAAAGACCAGTCTAGCATCTTTTTAAGTTAAGGGGTTTTTTACTTTGCTCCATAGAAAACCTAGATTTCTATGGAACAGTGTTATACTCTTAAATATCAGTGAGTGATAATTCAGTTCTCTGGGAGACCATTGGGGATGCTGCAGAAAAAGTGTTCCATAAATCTCAGTGATAAATTATCATCAGTAAAGGAAGATGAACTTATCTGACTTAGATGCAATTTGAAAAATTCTAATTATCAACATAAGACTCACAGCTAGGTTAACAGGAGGAGTTTATTATATACAGCTTTCTATGTTGTTACCAGTGGCAGCTAGGAACCTGGTCAACTGAAGAACAGCTATCATTAGGTTCTAGAAAAAGATAAAAGTTTCAGAGGTGGGTTTGGCTCAGGGTTGAGTTAAAGGAACAGAGGAATCAGAAATTAAGAGAGAGGTGAAATAGGTAAGACATTGCATTGAAGGGAAGGGATATGATCTGAGATCTTTCTGAACTCAGAAAGTTTAAACTGAGGACTGCCTAGGTGGCTCAGTCAGTGAAGCATCTGCCTTTGGCTCAGGTCATGATCCCAGGGTCCTGGGATCGAGTCCCGTGTCAGGCTCTCTGCTTAGCAGGGAGCCTGCTTCTCCCTCTCCCTATACTCCTGCTTGTGTGCTCTCTCTCATTCACCCTGTCTCTCAAATAAATAAATAAACAAACCCTTTTTTTAAAGTTTAAACTGGAATAGAGGTATATGGGGGTTCTGTACAGATGGATGGCTACAGGGGTTGAGGTGGATGGAAATGAGACAGGACTGTCTTGAAGAAGAAAGAAAGGATCACTCACTTCTCTTGCCCGCAGCCTCCTAGAATATTTGTAATTTGTCTGTACACCGAGACCCTCTCTTGGGAGGGAAGCAGGAAGATACCTATGCTGTGTTTGTTTTTCTGGAGTAAGGTTCATCAACAGAGTCAGGCTATCTCTGATCAAGGCCAGGATTCAAGCGTGACTGGCCAAGGACAGAGTGCTGGGGGCTAGGCTCATTCAAACGCCCAATTCTTTGCGGTCTCTATAGCCTATGGGCTATAGGCTGGGGGACATAAGAGGGAGAGGGGTATAGGAGAGAAACATCAAGTGTATCCTCTACTTGTCTGAAGAGTGACTTTAAAAACTGTACTGCTTATCGCATAACATCCTGGTTTCAAAATGTCCCCAGCTCAAACGGAAGGAGAAACTTCATAGGTGGGCAAACAGATGCCTTTCACAATATGACATTGCTTTCTGGCCTCTCTGAACTCATTCCCCACCCCTCAAATGCACCCAGACCCTATGATCCAACCACAGGTATTTCCCAAAGCAAGCCATATTCATATGCATGTCTTTGGTTTCTGTCATGTGTACCTCCTGCCCTTGAACCTTTCTTCATTTGGTTAATGCCCCTGCATTCCTTCAAGCTCACCTCTCCTCGAAGCCTAGAGTACCCAGTTCTTCAGTCCCACATGCTATGCCGTAGGGTTTGTTGTGCTGTAAAGTTTGGTAGTTACAGTGGAATCGGATAGACCTTCTTATTCTGAATCTGCCACCTGCTAACATGTTACCCGGAGCTATTTACATAACCTCCTGAAGCTTCATTTTCTTTTTATTATCTGAAAAAAAAAGGGGGGGAACAATAATGGCTACGTATGTCATCAGGTGGTTATGAGGATCAAATGAAATAATGCATGTAAGGCATTTAAGACAGTGCTTAGAACATTTCAGCTTTCACTGAATGTTACTTGATATTAATCATAGCATTTATGGGGCCTCTCATGGTACCAAACTCAATAAAAAGGCCAAGAGATATACATTTCCCTCTCAGATTCTTAAAGCATTCAAACACTGAATTCCTTTCCATTAAAAAAAATAAACCTTTGTGGGGAAGGTTTGGAGATGCTCCTAAGTCAGGACACAGTCGTTTCACACCACAGAGGGGCTGCTTCCTGGCAAGCTTCCATGCCTTCCTTTCACTCCACGTTAAACCAGTCATTCTAGCCATGAGCAGATGAAGGGCAACCATGCCATGGGCAAGAGGCAACCCCCTTCCAGGCCTAAAACTTTCTCTTTTTAGACTAGAAAATGGCAAATAAATAAATAAACTCTGTATAAATTTAAATAATTGGAAGGCAGCTTGACTGAAAAAGACACTTTTCTTTTTCACCACAAATGTCACCATCTGGACTTTTCCTTTTTTAATTTCTTTGGGACCTGACAAGTCACTGGGCTGATATAATCACACCCAGTCAAAAATGACAGACACATCTCGGCAAGTTAGCCTGGGCATGGTTCCAGGGTGGCCAGCGAGGACCCAGAAACCAGTGGGAGGGTGGTTTTAACACACCGCCCCCTTCCACAGAACACAGGAGCTCCTGAGTGTGATCAGCTTAAACACACCCCCATCCCCCACCCCCCTACACACACACTTGTAGATGTGTGCATGCTTACCACGTAGCATTCAATTAACTTACTCGTTAACTCATTTTCCAGTAAAAACTAAAGGGCGGGAAAGGCCATCCAGCAGACTGTGTTGCTATTAATAAACTACATGTGGCCATCCTGTTTCTGTGCTTGTCTACATTTCTCTCAAGCAGTCCTTCATTGAGCAAGGCAGGGATAATCCAAGGGAACCAGCAAAGTGAATCCAATTTTCTCTATTGGTCAGCTGAGAAGCTCCGTGTGGCCACAGGTCCAGACACACTCAAGAGCAAACACAGTAGACATTCCTATCCATAGTATCATCTTACTATTTTATTTCTGCTTTTTCTGTATTATTCTGGTTATGATTATCTGGAAAATATGGTTCCTCCCCTGTAGATTTTGGGGTCAGTATTTTTTTTCAAAATGGGAAAATTGACCATTTTGCAAATTGTCTTTTATGGCAATTTACAAAGGTCCAGTCTTTAGGGATATTTGCATATTGCTTACTTTATTTGCATGAGACTTATTGTGTGTGTCCACACACAAATATATATATATATATTTATATTATATATTATATAAATCTATGAATGCATAGATTTATTTGTCACATTTCTGCAGTGTGGTATGTATGTGTGCTCTGCTAGGACCACAAGGGCAATGTCTACAAGGACAGTGCTTTTCTGACTCAAATGTACATCATGACCTTAGATGGTTGGTCACGTGAAGAGGCTCAGTCCATTGTCTGTGTTTCTCTGTCCCTAGCCTATGGACCACACTGTGAGTAGCAAAGAGGGGAATTAAACATGGTTTTTATATTAGTAAAGTGTGAGTCCCTTCTGGGCATTTTTCTTGGTTTCGCACCTTCACACCCCACACCCAATCATTAATCAGAATAATGACTTCCTCAATACCTCCCAGATTTACCCTTCAGCCCCATCCTCGCTGCCACCAGCCTGGCCCATGTCTGTCACAGTCACTTGTCCCACAGGCTGGAGCAGTGGCCTCCAGTGGCTTCCCACCTCCAGGCTTGTCCCTCTTTAGGCATCTTTAACACTGTAGCCGGGATAATAGATGTAACATGCAAATCAGACCGTGGGCCTCTCTTGCTAACACTCTTAGATGGCTTCCTATGGCTCTTAGGATGGTATCTAAAATTCCCCATAGGGCTGGAAAGCCCAGGGTGACCCAGCTCTTTTCTGTCTTTATAGTGCCATCTCCCACCAGGCTCGCCAATCTGTCACCCTACTTCATCCGCCCTGGCCTTCTTTTGGCCTCCTGCGTACGTAAAACCTCATCACTCAGGGACCTCAGGCCTGACATCCATAAACTTTGGCTTACTGTGCACGCTCTCCCCCACCCTCACCCCTGCCCCCACCCACCAGCTCCCCCAACCTTCCACCTCCATTATCCTTTAGGCCCCGGGGAGGTTTTGTTCCCCTGTTGGACGCTGTGTTCCCGGGCGCTGGCTCATGGATCCTTCCCCGAGCTGTGGACGTCGGGTCAGCTCCACCTGGACGGTGGCCAGCGCCGCTCACCAGCACGGAGCCACCAGCTCCAGGCTAGGGGAAGGCTCCTGCTGAGCACCGCCGGGGATAAGTGAGAAGGGAAACAGCTGGTGACAGGGGCTGTTGCAGGGGTGTATGAAGCTGCAGGGAAAGCCAGTAGTCCCAGAGAGTTTTCCAGGGCCGGGAAGGATGGGAGTGGACGTCAGATGTTGGGAATCACAGAGGGCAAGTGTTTGCGGGGAAGACGTACTTCAGGGGTACTGGTGCAGGTGCTCCCGGGGCACCCCTGAGGGCGGGGACGTTCCAGACAGCAGGAGGAGAGGGAGGCGGGAACCAAACCCAGAGGCCCCTTGACGCTGTGGCAAACACTTTTTTGGCCTATAGGTGAGGCGGGGAGGGGTTCATGAGAGGTTTCAGATCTGCAGGGAATGTAATTGATTTTGCCATAAGTAAATTTGTGCTGCGGAGACCCCTCAACGAAAACATTATAAAATACACAGAAGGTCAAAATAGGATGGGTAAAGAATTTTGGTATTAGCCCAGGAAAGAGGCGAAGCAAGAACAAATAGCATTATAGAAAACTTTGTTTTTCCCAGCCTCTCTCCTACCTGGGCCCAAGCACGTGACCCGGATTCAACCAATCGGCTTCCCCTTCTCCAGACTTGGAATTGAGAACGTTACTCAGAGAAGTTGGGGCAATGGAGAATCGGTGCAGCTTGCCTGCCTTCATTCATTCATTTGACAAATAGGTACTGAGTGCTCTCTGTATGCCAGGTGCTCGTCGGGTGCTGGACGGACAGCACAGAACAAGGCAGACAAAAGTCACGGTCCCCTACAGCTCATATTCTATAGGAGAAGAACACAGAGCATGAGGGATCTATGTGGTGTAGCACATGCTTGCCACTGATATGGAAAGAATAAAAGCAAGTATAATGGATTTGAATATGCTACAGGAGAGGCAGATGTGAAGGATAAAATTTTAAATAGTATGGTTTTTGAAGGCCTCTGAAAGGGTGATATTTGAGCACATACTTAAAGAGAACAAGTTGCATGGCTTTTGGGGAAGGATGTTTAATGCAGAGGGAAATGAGGAGCCCCAGCAGCCTTAGGGCCAGGGAACATATCCTTGCTCAGGGGCAACAAGCCCCAGCTCTGGTTCGGGGTATCCAGGGGACTCAGCAGTAGTGGTCTCACCCAAGTTCTGGGATATAAGGTTGGCTGTGGTCCTGGCTATTGCTTGGCTTCCTTTTTCCCTTCCTGCTTTATGAACTTGGTCCTCCAGGCTTTCTAGAAATTCTCAGAGCATCCTAAAATCCTTTTATTAAATTCCTTCTCTTCTGTGATACCAGAGTGGCTAACTAAGGGCTCCAACTGCTGTAAACATCAAGTTCCCTGTCCCCAAGGAACCAAGGCCTCTGGAATTACAAGGAAACTTCTGTCCACTTCGCTCACTCGTAGCTCTTTTCCAAGGTGGCATTAGAGATGTCCTGTGTCATGCCGCCAGCTGCCTTCCCCACAAGAATGAAACTGCACGTGCATTTCTAAGAACAAGTGGATAGAATCACAGTCTTGAGATAAAAATGGGAGAACAAAGGGCTTCCTTTGGAAAGGATGCTTTCATGTCAGAAAAAGGAAAGACAAAAGAGACCCAGTTAAGACACCTGGGTAAAGTGCCATAGCTTCTGAGTTGAAATAATGGAACAGAACCAAACCACTATGCAAAAAAAAAAAAAAAAAAAAAAAAAAAAAAAAAAGCAGCCAGTGGTGCAGTATCTGTATCCATTAAGGAATGTGTGTTTTCTCAGTTCTGAGTTGCATTATTATTTTTTTTATTATTTTTTATTTTTTTGCAATTTAATGGCACAGAAATAGGCATGCATCTTACTTCCAGTTGTACATAAATGTAGTGTTGCTTCCCTCTACTTCTGGAAATATGTTATTAAATTATGGTACACCCTCTAATAGATGGCATTAGAGAATCAACAAAACAGGAACAGATGGCGTCTTAGACCAGGGAGGCTGTCTGTGACTTACAGTCCTCTCCTAGTTAGCATACATACAGCTTAGCTCCAGAACTTGGAATCATGATCATGGAAATGCCAGTAACGAATATGCAACAAGCTCATTTTTGAACATTTAGACTCACTAGGCACACAGGACTGACCAGTTGTTTCTGGAGGCTTTTAGAAAGGCCACTAACAGGACAATGTAGGAGACAGTGCCTCACGAACAGCTGCTCACCAGATAAAGGCAAAGTGACTTGGAAATCTCGTCCTCTGGGCTGGAGAACCGGGCTAGTCCAAAGTCATAATAAGAAACTCCCTGGAGGAGGAAACTCACAGGAGAAGCTTTATAAGGAGCAAGGCCGCCTCTCTGGTGTACTCTGCATAAAGCAGGGAAATGGAAGTCTCTGCTTCCAGTGGGTCACAAGGCCCCCAGTGGCACGGAGCATATTCTAGAAAGCAGAGACATGGGCCTCACTCTGTCGGTAGTTCAGCCTGAGCCAGACTTCACTTTCTCCCTCTGATCTCTCTCGTTCAACATCCCCCATTTCTGCCAGGCTTATTTGTTCTGCTGAGAAAGGTCATAGGCAGAGAATCCAGCAACTACAAATGGAAGTGCAAATCCACCATCTGGGCGGCTTCGGACCAGCCATGACACTTCCAGCTTCTCATTTGTAAAATGTGCTCATCGCCACTCCTCCTGCCAGACCCAGAGTGTTACGATTTCGGCTACAGCTATTGATGGGCTCTTATCTGAGCTGGAAGGAACAGAGAGGCTTCTCACTGAGGCTGAAGCTGGTGCCGTCTGTCTGTTTTCTAGCCATCGTCCGCTTTCTCCATCTCAGCTGCCAGCAGGAGGAGATGGGATTACTGGAGGCCCACTACTGTCTGTATTTGTTTGCCGCATGGCAGGTGATCGTAAGTTCTTAGAGGTACACAACACCCAGCATTCAGTTAGCTTACATCTGGGGTCAGTGAGCGTTGGCTGATTCTGCTTGGGTGGTGCAGAGACAGCTCCAGGGGACTTACTCTGTGTCACATGCGTCTCGTCCTCCACCTGGACCAGAAGGTTCACTTGTAGAGCAAGTTCTTATTATAGAGCAAGCTCAAGTATGCAGGTAGTTTCCAAGCCTTTGGTCACATCCCACCCACCCTCTAACATCCGTTTGGCCAGAGCAAGCTCTTTGGGCAACCCTACAGTCAAGGTGCAAAAAAGCCTCCTCCAGACACAGAGGAGGGGCATGAACAGAGGTACCCATCGCCTCATTCCCTAACACTGACTGCCTCGACAGGTGATCACTGGGAAGTCACCAGATTCTGATTCTATCTGGGTCTGATCTACTGGACTACGCTGACCCTGGTTTATGGTTTCAATTCTTATAACTAAAATGAATATGTATTAAGTATCCATGATAGGTCAAGAAGGTGAAGCTTACATTGTTGACGCCCGTAGTATGTGTTGGGCCCTGTGTTGTGGACCAGGGTTTACTGCGTTCCGTCGTCTGTGTTCAGCCACTGCTATAGAATTATCGTCCTGCTTTAGTGAAGAGGTGATAGTCCCAGAAGCTGGTCCGAAGCCGAATCTTCCAGGCTCTTCCTGAGGTATGTTGAGAGGGTAAAATCTGAATAAGCAGACTAGTTCATCACCCTCATGGATGTCACTGCTGTCTGGATTGTTTATTGTCCAGTTGAAGTAAAATTCTTAATTTCATCGATTCTTAACCTTCCAAGCCTTAGCTTCCAAGCCTTAGCTTCCAAGCCTTAGCTTCCAAGCTTTAGCTCTTGCTAAAATCCATTGTCCACCATAGTCCTGAGGTAATTCTTCAGAGGACTGAAAAACCGTTCCTGTATAGCAGCCCGCTCACCATCCTGACTTAGTTGTCATATTTATTCCTTATCCAAACTGGAGGGAACTAAGAGACTTCATACTGAGGATAAAGAGTGCTGATAACTTCCGTTCCCTAGCCCTTGTCCACTCTCTCCACCTAGAAAGCCAACATGAGAGAGTGGGATTCATGGCATGTCTTTGCTGCCTCTGTTAGTTTGCAGCATGACAGAGAAACCACAGAGTCTCAGAGGCTCACAACAATCAGCATTGACACTCATGTATCCGGGAGAGACATTGGAACCAAACCCACCTAACTGTGAATATGGCTTGGCCTCCATTTTCCCATCAAAGAAGTGAAACTAACAGTACCTCTCATCAGCACTGGTGTGAAGATTTGCTGGATATACTACCCAGAGGTACATAATACAGAGGCTGACATGCCAGATATTTACAGGGTATCCTCTCACTCTGTATCCCATGGTGTTTAATCACCAGTGGTTGCAACATCAGCCACTCACAAATCCTGCCATCAGACTTGCCAGGACCAAAGAAATAACGCAACGTCTTGACTCACAATGCTTTGTGGAGCCTTCATTTGAGTAAAAAATATGTGTGTGACACCCATATAATGAATGCTTGATTTGCGTGTGTGGGTTAGAAAGGTGGGAGTGCATTGGGGGAAATGGAACAGAGCTAATAAGTTCCCGTCTGTGATTTGACCTGCTCTCCGCCTGACTAGCTGCATATTCATGTCAATTTTCTCCCAGTTACCTAGGGCAAGAAATGAAGAGGAAAAATCTTTAATCATTTTTTTATTCTAATTGAAACATTTTCCTTGCAAGTGGAGAGAGAACAGGTGCCTAACGAGCCCACATGATGATTCACAAGGTAGTAGATATCGCCACAGATATAATTAAACTGGAAGATCAATGAAAATTTCCTTTCTGGACTGCTGCCAGGTCTGCACAGACTGGGATCCAGCTAGCTGTATTTATGCACAGCGATATCCAGAAGTGTGTACTCACACAGGTGTGCCCTGCAATCTCGTATCATGATAAATTAAACAGCCACAGACTCACAAATCGAGGATGACTTATTAAAACACACACACACACACACACACACACACACACACACACACACACTGCTATTTCTACGTACAGTTAATGATCCTGGAATGCAAACATCATCTGTCAGAAAGGCAGACAATTGCTATGTCCTATCTTGTCTCACTTTCCCTCTGTTATGTTTTTCATTTTTGGTTGATAAAAAACAACCACATAAATAAGCACTTGGCCCAGAGGATCAAGACCTGAAAGAATGGGAGGAAGGGTGGAGAAGGGAAATGGGGTGGGGGAGGGAGTCACCAGGGGAACGAAGCACTGCAAGCACGTGGCCTCTTCTTTGGAGCTTCTAAAAATTGCACTGCATTTATGCCAGGATGTCTGACCTCTCTGGCTCTCTGGTTCAGTCCATAGATAAAGCTCATGCCTATCTTGCCTCTGGGTGTCTTCTGCTAAAAGGAGCAAGGGAAGAACTTAGGGTTGATGGTTGGTATTTGAGACCAGCACCAATGCAGATCTTGCCGACTGATAAAAGTTTCACAGCCCTGTACTTTTAGAAATATCCTTGCAGAAATGAAAAAAAAAAAACCAAACCAATCCAGTAATTCTTTTTAGTTGTTTTGTGAAGAGATTACAATTGAAAAAGAATCACTCCTTGAGTTAGATACTGTCTTAGTCAGCTTGGGCTGCTGTAACAAAATGACATGAGTGGGGGGTTTGAACAATGGATATTTATTTCTCACCATCTGGAACCTGGGAAGTCTGAGATCAAGGTGCTGGAAGATTTGTTGTCTCATGAGATCCCTCTTCCAGGCTTGCAGATGGCTGTCTTTTTGTTATATCTTTGCATGCAGAGGGAGGCAGCTGGGGTGCCTCTTCCTCCTCTTAGAAGGGCACTAATCCCATCATGGGGGGGCACCCTCATGACCCATGAGGTTGTCTGATTGATCACCTCCCCAAGGCACCACCTCTAAATACCATCCCATTGGAGGTTAAGGCATCACCATATGAATTTTGAGGACACAAAAACATTCAGTCCATAGCAGATACCAAATGGTTTTGTGATGAGTTCCAGAAAAATAGAAGCAAGTCTGATGTCTAAAGTTCGGAGGGGGATTGGGACTTTGTGCATATGTCAGCTAAGAGAAGACAGTGGAAACCATAGTCCAAATACTGTCCACTCATATCTTGCAAAAGAAAAGAAAGAATGTAGTAGAATTACCAAAGAATACAAATTTTCATGTTAGAAACATCCTTGAAGATAACTGTAGACCAACATATCTGTTCTCGTGAGGATAGACTAATTATTGCCACAATTTTACAATTGTAGTAACATGACAGAAAAAGGATTTGTTCTTATTCACACACAGTCTGACCTGGAGGCTCCCAGATGGCAAATCTCCTTCATGCCGTGAACTTAGGCACCCAAGCTTCTTCTAGCGTGAGGCTGTCCACCATTTCAGAGTTTTTTAGAGTCCTTTGGAAAAGGTGGAAGATCACACAAGGGATTCCATTTTATGTCCGGAGGTGGCCCACGTTCCATGGCCCAGACCTCAGTGCCACACAGTCCTCTAGATGCAAGGGAGCTGGGGCTCTGGTGTTCTTGTGTAGGTGCAGGAAGAGCCCAGAGCATTGTCTCTTCTCTACCCTCCATATTGCAGAGGAAGAAAGTGAGCTCTGTGAGTGGATCTGATTTGTTCAGAATGAATCGATGGCAGAGCCAGGACTGGGACTCATGTCTTGCCACTCCATCTTCTTTATTTCCTGTTGTCTCCTGGGCTCTTTGAAGAAGTACAACAGGACTTAAGGTTTCTGAAGGACAAACCATAACCACAAGGAAGTACCTTCTTCTTAGCATCCAGTGTCAATCTGTAGTATGCTTATCAGAGGATACACCTAGAGAGAGTTTAAAAATTGATTGTATCATTAAGAATTTTTTCCACATGATTTCTTAGATGGTTCATTGACTTCTGCAAAGGGTCCCACATTCCCCAAGGATGGGGGTAGGATGATGCTTCTCTTTGGTCCTTCATAATGCCTAATAATATAAGACATGTGGTCACTGCTTAATACATGTTTGTTGCCGGGCATGGTAATAACTGAGTCTGAAAAAGACACCTATGTAGTCCTGAGAGCTTGGATACTGGGGGGAAGGGAAATGTGGCTGTTCATTGCTCACCTTCCGTTGATACCTACAGTCTGAACTTACTGTTCTCTAATGGTTGATTCTACATAACACATGGACAAGTTTCTGGGTCCTCTTTACCTCCTTCCTGTTATCTGTAAAAAAGAGATAGCAGCAGTAATCTCATCTCTCTCTAGGCTGTTAGGCAAATGATCACAGAGCAAGTGGAATTTGAAAACGATGGGAAATAAAAGACCCAGTGATAAAGTTTCAAGGGAGGGAGGTTAATGCGGCATGCGCACAGAGGGCAGCTCGCCTTGGCCTCCACAGGCCGTTATGAGTCCTTTCTTCAGGAGGGCTGAGCTTTGGGTTGCTGCTTCTGGAAGGAAGGTGGCAGTGATGGAAAATGCAGGGCAGCACCAAGGAAAGGGTTTAAGACAGCCATATTCATATGAGATGGGTTCATCAAGATTTCTGTCGTGACAATACATCACTGACAGAGTTTATGACGATGAGGTCATTATGAAGGATTCCAAAAAATGCATTTAACTGTCCACTGTGACCTCATGGTTCCCAGGCCCCACAGCTCTCAACCCAAGAAAAATGAATACACCTTCAGGCACAACTATTTTTTTTCTTTGTATAGAGACATTAAAAAAAATTTATTTCTGTGTACAAAGACTCAAGATTCTTTTGCTTGCCATTCAAAGACTGAAGAATACTCAAATGGCAAATTATGAATGAATAAGCCCCAGACTACCCAGACAGGACCATTAACTTGACTCCCAACTTTGATTCCTTCTGAAGAGTTATTTCAAAAAGTTACCTTGCTAAGGCTCTTAACTAGCTCCCATTGTAAACACCTGATATCTCTGTCCTGGTCTCTGGCTTTTATGTTTTTGGTGTGTCTTATGTCCTTCTTGGAGAGACCATATGCTCCTTACGACCTGGGGCAGTATCCTCCTAACTTTGCATTTCACATACCTTCTGCAGAGACCACCTCTTAGTACACATTCAGTAAATGTTTGAGAGTGAGTGATTGATTGTGAGTTTTCAGTGTCAATGTCTTGTCAAATGTATTTTTTTGTGTCCAGCACCTTCTGAAGATGTGAAGTTCAGGCTCCTGATCAGGGGTCAGCAAACTTTTTCTGTTAAGGGAAATCGGGACTGCCCTAGAGCTTGTGGTCCCTACAGTCTCAGTGGAAACCACCCTCGTAGCACAAAACAGTCACAGACAATACAGAAATGACTGGGCATGGCTGTATTCCAAGAAAACTTTCTTTAAAGACACTGAGGTTTCAATTTCCTGTAATTTTCTTTTTTTTTTTCCTGTAATTTTCACAATATTCTTCTTCTTTTGATTTTTTGCAACCCTTTCAAAATGTAAATACCATCCTTGGCTCACAAGACCTAGAAAATCAGGGTGCAGGCCATTTGGCCTCTGTGCCACAGTCTGAAGATCTCCACACTAGATCATGGGGCTGCCAATGCCAGTGGTGAGACTTACTAAAGAGATGAAGCTGCTTTCTGGAAACTTCCATTCCATTTCCTTAGGCAAGTCACAAGTGCTCTAGACGGTCCAATTCCTAAGAGGGGAATTACTGTTCTATCTGACTGCTGTCTTCAAGGACACTCTGTAATGAATTGAGGTTATGGGATTCTTGGGCAAGATATACCATCTTAAAACTAGAGAGTTATGATTAAAATATTAAAATGGAAGAATAAAATATAATTCATGATTTATGGTGAATCATCTTAGATACTTCTAGGAATCAATAACCCATATCATCATTCTCATTTATCCCTGTGACATTCATTCATTTCACAAAGCCAGAGTTCCTGATGATAGAAAAATATATGCCAGACCACACATGTGGGTCAAGTAGAATATGCACCCAAAATTCTTGTGCTGTTGTGAGATGTGCACAAAAAATAAATACATCTGCTTGTAACTTTTGAAAATCACATTTAGATTTTTTAATATATTATTGATATTTGCTATAAAATACACCAGTTTGATGATAATCTGCTACATAAAAATATACACTCAAAAATATGGTTAGTAGCTTGATGTAAGTAAATACAAGTAACATGGTTATTTTAAAAATCAGTTAGAACCTAACAACTTTACTCTAAGAAATTTGGTCCCTCATTTTCCATGTACCCATTGGTTGAATAGAAGAGAAAACCAGACTCTGTCTTTTAGCTGCTGTGATTTCAGAGAGAATGATTCTGTAAAAAAGTTGATTTACAAGTAAAATTCATACCAGTTCTTACGCAAACTTACTCCCATCTCCCTAAATTCTAGTGTCTAAAAGCCTACACTCTGGACTCGGGCAATCCTGGGTTCAAATCCTGACCTCATCACCTAATAACTGTGTGACCTTAAGCAAATTGCTCAACCTCTCTGAGCTTCAGTTTCTTTATCTAAAACCTGGAAACACTAATAGTGACAGGGGGTACAAGTGAGAGAATACACAGAAAGTACCTATTGTGGGTGCTGCTCATTGGTGGTAAACATTCCCTAAATAGCAGGTGTCACTGTTAATTAATTTTATCATTGGAAAAAATAAAGTCCTTTGTGTAGTGAGTTAGCAAACTTCACAGAGGCGTAATGTGATTTCAAATACCAGACGTTGTTGACATTCTAAGAGATACTTGACATTGGCCCGGGTTCTGGAGATGGTAGTGATGTACACGTCTCTGTGCTGGGTCTGCTTAAATACCGGAACCATCACACGTTGGTTTTCTTGTCGGCTGTTTTCTTGTTGCACTGGAGGATATTCCCTAGAATTTCCACTGCAACTGTGCAACCTCTCTTACCTAGTATTTTGGAATATCATCTTAATAATATTTTTCTCATTCTTATTCCCCCTCTAATTTCCCTCTGCTTATTTTACTGATTTGTTATAATTTATCAGAATCTTACTTATTCAGAGCCTCTGATTTCACATTCTTTTTAATCAAGCTGTTGCTCATCTACCTAATTTAAGTCAGGGTGCTGAGTCAACTAGTAGATGGACAGTTTCAAATCCTCGTCCCCTTAGAAAGTGTTAACATATGCAAACCCAGGGTACCGAAAGGTCGTGTCAGGGAGATGCAAGTGTTCATTTATAGCCTATTGCGCACTCAAGGCCATGGAATGTGATAGAAAAGGGATAGATTAGAAACCAAGGTATCTGAATTTGGGGATCTTCTCAGCCAGCCCAGGCTATGGACAACTCAGCAAGTCATTCGATCTCTCTAATTTCACTGTATTTGTCAATAAACTGGGGATGAATAGGACATTTACCTCTTATAGTTTAAAATAGTATGATGTATATAATAATCACTTTGTAAGCTGTGAGTCCGCATGCATGCATCCTGCTACGGGGCATTACTGTGGCTGTCATTACTCACCCCATGCTTCCATGTATCCACAGGATACCACTTAGGGCGCAAATAATTCGTGGTGGTAAGAGTCAAGTCCCACCTCTTATACTACCAAGGTGTATAACTTGGGGCAAATAATTTATTTCACTGTCAATTTCTGTGTTTGTAGAATATATTAGATACTCATTAATGTCTCTTATAGCATAAAAGGTGGGGGCTCCACAAGTACTAGGAAGAAGGCATGGATGGGCAGGCTGGCTGAAGTCTTACCAGGCAGGAGGAGTGAACACGCAATCCTGTAGTCACTGGGGCCGCTGTCAGTAAAGAAGTCTGTAGATAGCATGGGATAGGGGCTCCAAAGGAGTTTCACTGGATGACAGAGCACACGTGGGCTCAAAGGTATGTTACTTCACACAGAGCCCACCTAGTTCCAAAACTGACAACAGTTTGAACTACACCTAGAGCATCTGAAGGAACTAGAAAGCCTGTGTTGATCATCACCTTGTCTAAAGTGACGAGGACACCCCGCCATGTGCATTCCACATAAGGAACAAGAGAGAGAAGCAGAGAAGGTTCTGAAATTATTGCCTCCTGAATGTGTCATGCCTCTTGTCGCTTTTCTTTCTAGTTCCTCCCCCACATTACCACCAGAGGGACCCTAAACTCAAAGATGATCCTACCCCTGTCCAGATTAAAATCTGATTTCTTCCAGGAGAGATGAAAGTGCCACTCATCATCAGGGATATATAAATTCAAAACCTAATGAGGCATCACCTCATGTCCATTAGGATGGCTATTATTCAAAAAAGAAAACACAAGTGTTGGTAGGAATGTGGGACTGTCGGTAGGAATGTGGGAATGCAAAATAGTGCATCCACTATGGAGAACAATATGGAACTTCCAATGTTCTGGAGTGAAACCTAAATTCCCTTGTTTACAGAGACCTTTAATATGTGGAGGGTCTACCCTCATACCTTAGCCTCATGTGCAGCATCTCTTCCCCAAGACCAACCATTCTGAACTTGGTTTTTTGTTTTCTTTTTAGCTCAGTGCCTTTGCACATGCTGTTCCTCTGTCAGAACTATCCTTCCACAGTTCTTTACTTGGAGAATTCATTCTTTTCCTTTTGGACCCAGCTCAATTATTACCTTCTTTGCCATGTATCATATTACCTACCATAAAGTTTTTTTTTGTTTCGTTTTATTTTTTCAAGGAAGGTGTTCACATGTCTGCTTTTCTACTAGCATAGGAACTTCTGGGGAGGAGCCCATGTTTTATTTTATTTGCTACTAGGTGCTTTGTTAATTTTTTGTAGAGTTGACTAATGATTAACTGGAATGATCCAAAGGATGGAGACATATGGAGGGGACAAATTAAGAATGGGGCTCTTTAAAATATAAGCTTATAAAACTTAAGAAGGGACAAATTTGGATTCTATAAAATCCCAAACAGGGTGACAAAGGACACTTTTTTCAATTAAGTGTTTGACTCTATAAATATTAAGTAAATGTCTCTCATGCACCAGTGCTAAGGATACAAGAGCAAACAAGGCTGACTTAGCATGTTCTATTAACTAAAATACCGGTATTCCTAGCATTGTGAGAGGTGGGACACCAGGGGAAAAATCACCCAAAGTCCTACAAGTTAGGGCAAGAACTTCACTTTTATTTTAAGTGAAGTGGGAAGTCTCTGCTTTAAAAGTTGTAAGCAGGGGAATGCAACAATCTGATGGGCATTTTGGGGAGTTCATGCTGGTTCTTCTATGGAGAGCAGAGTTAAGTAGGGATACTAGTTAGGAGACCAGAGCATCAAACCAGGTGGGGAATGACATTGTCCTAGTGACCAGAATCATCTGGGGAGCTGTTAAAACAGATTTTTGCCCCCCCACCCCCAGTGTTTCTGGTTGTGTAGGTCTGGTAGTGATGAAGGTAGAGCCTGGGTGGAAAATTTGCATTTCTAACAAGTTTGCAATGATGCTGCTCTTTGGAGAGCACACTCTGAGACCCAATGAAATCTACTGTGGTAAGAACCTTAGGAAAAACGGAACTGATTTGAAATATAGTTTGGAGATAGCATTAAAAAGACATGCTGATTTACCAACACTAGGAAAGATTAGGACAAAGTGTATCCCTATGAAACTTGAATGAGATAAAATACTAGGAAGTTCTAGGGAAAGGTGTATTGACCCCATGAAACTTGAATGAGGTTAAAAGAATAAAAGCAAAAAAAAGGGGAGGGGCCTTTCACACAGTAGGCGGTACACGTATGGACATAATATATACACCTACCTCTTCACACCAACAAATAAAAACAAATCTTTTTCGAAGTGTTTGAAGAGTTTGTGTATTATAGGACCAAAAGCATCTCCAGAAGTTTAGTGTCCTATAAATGGTTAAGCTTGAATAAGAGAGGGTCACTAGTTTTTTATGAACCTTGGAGTATCAGGTGAAACGGGGTACAGGGTGCATGAGCCTTGGGTGTGACTGAGTATGGTCCTTTCTAGGGTTCTCAGAACACTAGACACTTTCCCCTCCCAGGACAGCTCTTCTGCTCTAACCCCCGGGGAAATAAGTGTCTGTCTGTATCTCTCCTCCAATGGACTCCTCACCTTAGTCTCTCAAGCTTCAGAAGTCCAGATTAAAAAACAAAAACTTGATACACCGTTGCGTCCAGGACTCTGACGAAGCTCCGTTGGGTCTCCTGCTCTATCCACCTACATTGTCTGTCCTATTGGCTACTTCATTCCTGCCTTTTTGTATGGCTCTGTTAGGGGCTGAATGGTGTCTGAAGTCATAACCACTCCCCCGCCTCTGGAGTGTGACCTTATTTGAAAATGAGGTCACTGCAGATGTAATTATTTAAATTAAGATGAGGTCATTATGATTTGTCCTAATCTAATAAGACAGAACAGATCCCACCTCAGAGCTCTCTAAAGGAGCCAACCCTACCAATATCTCGATTTCAGACTTCTAGCCTCCAGGATTGTGGGACTATAGATTTCTTTGGGGTGAGCCCATCAGTGTGTGGAACCTTCTACCAGCCCTAGCAAACTAATACCATGCCCCTGTGATGATTTTTCAGTGCCACTGTCCACTTAGCTCTTAACTCTGCCTTTTTTGTCTCTCACATCTCCCCACCTTCTGTGTTCTGGAGCCAGTGAGCCAACACTGACCCTTCCACAGTGTAGAGACCAGGCCTCCTCTGACTCCACTCAGGGCACAATGTCCTAGATCCCCTCTTTCAGGAGGTAAAATTCTTACACTCTCCCCCACTGGGCAACTGCCCCCTTAGGAGTTTGTTCTAGTTTGCTCTGTGCTTTGTTGTTCATCTTTGTGTCCTACCGATGATCCTATTGCCTCAAACATGGCCAGTGTGTTTGTTGAATGAGTAACAAAATTTATGAGGTAGTCATTCTTTATCTATTTTCCCTTTGGTAAATGGAAAAACTCGAGGGCTTTTGACCTTCACGACAGTGCCTTTTCATCAATACAATGAGTGGTTTATTTGGAAAGCATCTGTTTTTGGATCACATTACTCAGTAAATGCGTATTCTTAATGAAAGTGATCAGTGCAGATCAAGCTGACATCAACACTAAAGATATGGAGGATTGCTTTGGTGTGCAAATGGAAACGGTTTGGTGCCGGGGGATAATGAATACAGGAGAATTAGGGCTGGGTTATTAAACTGAGGGGATGAAACTTGTCATTAGTTCCCACTGCTTCTTGGAGTTATTGTTAATAGCTGTTTGAGTGAGGAGCTGGGAACATGTGGAGAAGAGGATGTGAAGAAACAAATGTACAGATAACGTCTGCTCCCAGAGATATGTGGTATTTGGAATTGACCATCCTGCAGTTTTCCCTGAGAGGCTAGTGATTTTGAACTGATCTGTTTTCCCAAATTCAATCAGAGGTGCCGGCAGCTGACAACCCTGCAGATTCCTCCCGGTCTCTGCACCCGACTTTGATTTCCAATGAAATGCGAGGTTCATGTGCCACATTAGAGGGCCAGACTCTGAGGAATGATGGTCTTTATGTTTATCCGGGGAGGGGTTGTTCATGGAAGGGATGGTGGTAAAATTACTACTCATATCAAATTATTTTTGAGAAAGGCACATCATAGATATTTAATCAGGGACAATGGATATAATTTGGGGTAATCCTGGGAAAATGAGAGAGCACACTCACTCTTTTGATGGACCACCCAAAAGCTGGTTAAAATTCAATTGAACTCCACCCTGAGTCCTTTCAATCAATGTGAACTAAGTGCCCTTAATCATTAACCATTAGCTTCTGCCAGGGATCCACTTTTCTTTCTAGAACTTTACATACAACAAGAAAGATTCTCATTGAAAATCCAACATGATATTTTGGTCCATGTTGTTTGGTGAAATGCCCCCAATTTTCAAAATTAGTCTTAATTTCTTTATATTTAAAAAAATGAACTGTAAAGGTTATGCTGCTATCTCCCAACCGCTCACTATGAATAGTTAGAAAACTAGAAAGGGAGAAGACAGTAGGCACAATTAGAAAAATTAAACTCTTCATTAGTGGATATCCAAAATGCTACTCCATTTTGAGGGGTTTTTTTTGCATACAATGTGAGAAAGTGGTCCAGTTTCACTCTTTTGCATGAATCTTTCCAGTTTTCCCAACACCATTTGTTGAAGAGACTTTTTCCCATTGTATATTTTTCCTTCTTAGTTTTAGGTTAATTAACCATAAACACATGGGTTTATTTTTTTTTAAAGATTTTATTTATTTATTTGACAGACAGAGATCACAAATAGGCAGAGAGGCAGGCAGAGAGAGAGAGAGAGAGGAGGAAGCAGGCTGCCTGCGGAGCAGAGAGCCCGAGGTGGGGCTCGATCCCAGGACCCTGGGAGCATGACCTGAGCCGAAGGTGGAGGCTTTACACATGGGTTATTTTTTTGACTCTATTCTGTTCCATTGATCTTTGTGTCTATTTTTTTTTTAAGATTTTATTTATTTATTTGACAGAGATCACAATTAGGCAGAGAGGCAGACAGAGAGAGAGGAAGGGAAGCAGGCTCTCTGCTCAGTAGAGAACCCAATGTGGGGCTCTATACCAGGACCCTGGGATCATGACCTGAGCTGAAGGCAGAGACTTTAACCCACTGAGTCACCCAAGTGCCCCCTTTGTGTCTATTTTTCTGCCATTATTACACTATTTTGATTACTACAGCTTTGTAGTGTATCTTGAAATCTGGCAATGTGATACCTCTACTTCTCTTCTTTTTCAAGATTATTTTGGCTATCCAAGGTCTTCTGTGGCTCTATACAAACTTAAAGATTTTTTGTTCTAGTTCTGTGTTATTTTTGGTATTTTAATAGGGATTGCATTAACTATAGATTCCTTTGGGTAGTGTAGACATTTTAACAATATATGTTCTTCCAATCCATGAGCATGGGCTACCTTTCCATTTGTTTGTGTCATCTTCAATTTCTTTCATCAGTGTTTTATAGTTTTCAAAGGACAGATGTTTGATCTCCTTGGTTAAGTTCGTTTCTAGCTATTTGATTATTTTTAGTGCATTTGTAAATGAGATACTCTTGATTTTTTCTTTCTGCTACTTCATTATTGGCATATTGAAATGCAGCACATTGCCATAAATTAACTTCATATCCTGCAACTTTATTGAATTCATGAATCAGTTCTGGTAGTTTTTTTGATGGATTCTTTAGGGTTTTCTATATATGATATCACATCAGGTACAAATAGTGACGGTTTTACTACTTCCTCACCACTTTGGATGCCTTTTATTTCTTTTTGCTGTGGCTAAGACTTCTAGTACTACACTAAATAAAAGTGGTGAGAGTAGACATCCTTGTCTTGTTCCTGATCTTAGAGGAAAAGCCATGAGTTTTTTTTTTATCATTGAGTATGATGTTAGGTATGGGTTTGTCATATAAGGACTTTATTATGTTGAGGTATGTTCCCTCTAAACCTATTTTGTTGAGTTTTTAATTGTGAATCAATGTACTTTGTCAAATGCTTTCTTACATCATACACAAAAGTAAACTCAAAATGGATTAAAGATGCATATATGAGACCTGAAATCATAAAATTCCTTGAAGAAAACACAAGCAGTAATTTCTTTGACACAGTGGCCATAGAAATATTTTTTAGATAGGTCCCTCTGGCAAGAGAAACAAAAGCAAAATTAAACTATTAGGACTATACCAAACACCAAAATAAAACCTTTTGCACAACAAAGGAGACCATCAACAAAACAAAAAGGCAACCTACTGAATGGGAGAAGATATTTGCAAATTATATATCCAATAAGGGAGTAGTATCTAAAATATAAAAATAACAAATACAAATCAACACCAAAAAACCACAAATAATCCAATTAAGAAATGGGCACACCTAAATAGGCATTTTTCCAAAGAAGACATACAGATGGCCAACAGACACATGATAAGGTGCTCAACTTCACCAGTCACCAGGGAAATGCAAATTAAAACTATAAGGAGATACCATCTCACACCTGTCAGAATGGCTAAAATTAAAACACACACACATACACACACACACACACACACACACAAGAAACAAGTGTTGGTGAGGATGTGGAGAAAAAGGAATCTTCATGCACTGGTGATGACCATGCAAATTGGTGCAGCCACTGTGGAAAACTTTGTGGAGGTCCCTTAAAATATTAAAAATGAAATTACCACATGATCCAGTATTGCCACTACTGGGTTTTACCCAAAGAAAATGAAAACACAAATTTGAAAAGATAGATACACACCTCTGTTAATTGCAGCATTATGTACAACAGCCAACAAATGGAAGCAACCCAAGTGTCCATTGATAGATGAATGGATAAAGAAGAGGCAATCTATTTTTAATGGAATATTACTCAGCCATAAAAAAGAATTAAATATTGCCATTTGCAACAACATAGATGGACCTAGAAAGTATAATGCTAAGTGAAATAAGTTAATCAGAGAAAGACAAATATCATATGCTTTCACTCATGCGAAGTGTAAGAAACAAAACAAGCTAATAGACAAAGAACAAAAGAGACAACCCAGAATCTTAAAAAGAGAGAACAGGGTTCCTGGGCAGCTCAGTTGGCTAAGCAGCTGCCTTCAACAAAGGTCATATTCCCAGGGTCCTGTGACCGAGTCCTGCATTGGGCTCCCTGCTCAGTGGGGAGCCTGCTTCCCCCTCTCCCACTAGCTGCTGCTCTGCCTACTTGTGGTCTCTATCTCTCTATTAAATAAATAAATAAAATACTGAAAGAGAGAGAGAGAGAACAAATTGGTGGTTGGCCGAGGGGAGGTGGATGGGGGGATTTGTAAAATAGGTGAAGGGGATGATGAGTACATTTACCTTGATGGGCACTGGGAAATGTACAGAATTGCTGAATCATTATATTGTACACGTGAAACTAATATAACACTGCATGTTAATCATACATGAACTAAAAAAAAAAAAAAATGGTTTTTTAGATGCAACTCCCAAAAAGTAGAAAATCGCCCAGAGGTGCACAAAGTTCATGGAGGTGGTAATGTGATGATGCATGTGGGATTTGGGATAAAAACACCTTGGGTTGAATTCCAGCTTGATGTTCTCTAGATGTGGAACAGTGGGAATGTCATTTCTCATGTCTCTGAACCACGGGTTTCCTGTCTCTAGAATGGGGCAAATGTGTGCAGGATTTTTGTGAGGATTGAATAACTATTGCATATGAAGTTCCAACTTCAGGGCTTGACATGTTAGTGCTCAGTTCATGGTGTCTGGTGTTATTAAACCACACATACCCTAATTTTATGATCAACCATTTAGATCAGCTGTGATTATTCTGATAGAACATTCTTAATTATAGGAAGCAAACTGAGGGTTACTCAAGCAGGGGTGAGTGGGGATTGGAGTAACTGGGTGATGGGCATTAAGGAGGGTACTTGGGATGAGCACTGGATGTTAGACGCAGCTAACAAATTATTGAACACTACCTCTGAAACCAATGATGTGCTATAAGTTAGCTAATTGAATTCAAACCAAAAAAAAAAAAGAATATTTTCACATAATTGATTCTAGTACATATCTGAACATTAATGACCACCCCCCAACCCATGCTGAAATTTGTTCCTTTCTTTGTGTGCAATATATTAAATCATTTTAAGAAGAAAATCAGAATTTTTCAGAAATTCTTGCAAAGCTGAAAGATGAACCAAAACTATTTATCACGAGATACACCTTGTTGCCTATGTTGTCTCCTGTGGCCTGAATAGAGTAAAATTAAATGATCTTTGGAAAATGCAGTGTGCAGCAAAGACTTGTTGGAATTTAGTTCACAAAAAAATCAGGAAATGAGTTTTCCAAATGATCATTATATGAGGATATTTATCTTCAGACCATGCCCTACATGCAGGAAATAGACTCTTACACTGTTGGTTTCTATGACAGGATGTCTTTATCATGAGTCTTCACCATGTAGCTCCTGAACATTCCATCGTTGTAAGGTGGAAGCCTGCATGCTATGGCCCGTAGGTGGTTGTGTAAGAGTGTGACTCTAGGCAGGAGATAATGTGTAATGGCACAGCAACTAATTTTTTTATAGGTTATATGTATCTGTCCAAAAGGGATTCTTTCTTACTGAGAGTCTAATGAGGAAGAGACTTCATACCACCAGAAGTAGAACGTGCATCTCACTATACCTCTCTGTAAACTCTTAAGTGCAAGAGCCTGTCAGTGGGCATTCTTTTAAGAGATGCTGCAGCATTTGAGAAGGAGAAGTTTCCCTGGAGAGAGCAAAGCTCTAAGAAGAGAGTGGGAAGATCCATGGTAGGTGAAGAGGAAGAGTACCAGGTGTCTTCAGTTGAGGGAGAAAGAAACTTGGCAGAATCAAAAAGGAGAGAAGTGAGGGGAAGGGAAAAGGTAGTAGAAGTGGCCTGGGCTGATAGGACCACAGCTGTAACGGGGATAAGAAGGCGAGAATGGAAAGGACCACTCAGTATCTCCTGCAGGCATAGACAGTACCACCAGCATCCTCGCAGAAAGGCCAGCATAGCCTTAGAGACAGAAATGGAGCTGACCTAAACATAGAAGGTTGGAATCGTTAGCCTCAGATTGCCATGATGGCGTAAACTGTGGTTTATATAAATGTGGCAGATACTCCTCCTCAAAACTCAAAGTCAGTTTTCTTTGGTTTTCAAAATCAAACACAATTAGGCTCTGGGCCTCATCCACCAAGGTTAGCCAAAAGCCCAATACCGGTCACTTTCCAGGAGTATGACCTCACTCCCTTGAGGTCATACTGGACCCTTGAGGTCTACACTGTTCATGTATTCAGAACAAATCAGAGGTCCGTAGTCCCGTGGCAGCTGCTCCTCATGTTCCTCGTTCCTTGCTGTGCATTCCTTTGTGGGTGGTCCTGTCTCTTCCTCAGGTTCATGGGGAGCAGGGGGATCACTTCTGTCAACCAAGAGCACCTTCTTTAGACCTTTAGGTTAGAAGTAATAAATTTTCATTGTACTTGAGCCATCACACATTCTTAAATTTGTTTCATTGACACTGTTACCCACCCTTAGCCTACCTTAACTAGGTCTTCCTCACAGTATTACTTATACTCATCTGTGGCTCAAACTCTGTCCTATATGACACATTTTTCCAGGAAAGGAAGTGGGAAACTTGATAACTCATCTATATTCCATAAAGCTAATCACTAGGAAAAAGTTGTGAAATGTAATTCCGTAGGTATTACCAGAGCCATAAAACACGGCTGGTGATTATTACTAAGAACATCGGTTCAGGATTCAGTGTTCAGAGTAGAGAAGCAGCTTCAGAGGCCAGTAGATCTGTAGAACTCTTTCCAGAATTAGCAAGTAGAGGAGACAGCTAGCCCTTTGCAAACATCCTTCGAAATCCAGAAACAAAGATATATTTACGGTGCATTTGGACACCTGAAGAAGCAACGACAAAGAACTTTCTTAATAAAAAGAGACTGGAATGAAAAAAAAAAACAAACCACCTGGAACATAAGCCCCCTATATATGGAGGGTGTTTATGTAGATTTATACCCAAATTAATTATAGTAAAATGTGTATATAGTTCTCATTACCTAAGTTTGGCACCTATCACTTGTAATATTTTTAGCATTCTCACGAAGTCCCAACTTCTTCAGCCCATCCAGGAATTGCATATGGATGTCTGGACTGAAAGAATGCTATCTGACCATTTTCATAAAGACCCTAGTCCCCAAAGAGGGCAGAAACGAAGCATATTCTTCTGATAAAATGTAATATTAACTACATGCGTTTCTATCTGGGCATCCTGAACTTTACAATGCTGTTTAATAATTCATTCAAATGTAAAATTTTAATATTTCAGAATTTGGACAAATTTTTAAAAATACAGACTCAAGGTAAGCCACCCTGAGAATTCGGCCCCAAATATCCATTATTATTGATATTCTGGGTACACTTGAAATTCATAATCATTTCCCTGTAGCAGCAATCAAGTTATTTTTATTTGAAAAGAACCATGAATGGTAGGACTGGGTGTAAGGAGGAAATACTTCCATTTTCATCATTATATTTCTCACCACTGGGTATCACTGGGGCCTGATTTGTGGTAAGGCAGATTGTAGGAACACAGCAATTAGTCACTGAATAAGTGATGGAAAGAAAGATGGAACAAGAAAGATTCAGACTGGAAAGGAGTGTTGGTCTTAATGGTAGCAGCCCTAACAAAGTCTGTTGTACAAACAACAGAACAAGGGAATGTCAGATGTCTTCAGGGGCTAAATTCTGGGCTGTAAGGACTCGTCATTACACAGACCTCCTACAACCTCTGTCCAGCGTGAGGCTGCTCTGCCTGGCTGAAACCCTCACTGCATTTTTTTTTTTATATTGTTGTTTTTTAATTAAGCAGCTAGGCTAGTGCCTGGGTTAATAATATTAATGACATTCGGAGTCTTGATTTTCTCCATTTTTAATCAGAAATAGAGACATGTCTTTTTAATCGTTTTAATGATTTCTAATTTTAGGAATGTTTATGAAATCAAATAGTCTGCATTTTAATGGCACTACGGGTATCAATATTGGGAGGTTTTTCTATTTTAGAAATACCCTAGCTTCCAATAGAACACAAAATGTAGGTAAGATTTACATAGCCTTGTAAAGTTTCCATTCATTTATCCTCACAAAAATGAAATAGATTGGATGTCTTATTCTATTAACCTTTTTTTAAAGCAGACTCTGCTTCTTAGCTCTCAGTGGAATTTTAAAGTATTGTTAACTCACAAATCAACAGTGTGATTATAAAGCTTCTTGAAGCCAATCACCAGAATGCATTAAGTAACTAGCAAGATTACATGGTGTTTCTAGCCTAATGTGGCACAATTCAGATAGCAATAATTGGTGCCCAGTGAAGAAAAGTATCTGTCAAATCAATAAGCTTACTCGTGTACATTGATAACTGAGCCTGGCTGTTAAAAGTCATTGATTATCTTGAGAACAACTATTAAAGGAGAGAGACCAATGAGCTGACTGGGATGTTTTACTCTAATAAAAAGTAGCTCTGCTAAAGTAAATAATTGTTGTTTCTACGCAATAAGTCATTGTCTGGAAGAGCACATCAGTCATCTCCCAGAGCGGACCTCCTCAGTCATGTTGGCCTGTTCAACCTGTGCATGTTTCCTTCCAAGGCCATTCTGCTGGGTTTGCTGGCAGAAGACAGCATGGGGAAGGAAATGTTTTTGACGTCCTAGCCCAGTGTTGTGCTCGATTTGGCGTATTGGCATTCTTAGCATCATTGTCCAGTCCTTTCTGGATCCCCTGTGGTTGTGGGAGCCTCAGCTTAGCCTCCCTACCCTCCATGGCCCCTCCTGTCCACAGTCCAGGGATTCAAAGAGAAGGTGGTACGAGCTACCTCTTCTGAGCTCTTCAGTTATATAAGCACAGACCAAAGAAATAGCTACCAAATCGGTTTGTAGACTTGAAGAGCCTATGATGACCAGGGTTGCATCTGTAACCTGGCTGCCCTCTGTCCCCAGTGCAAAAAGGGTGTCATCATGGTGCTTTGGATTTCTGGGTGTCAGCGCCCATTTGCATTCTGGGTTCAGTGGCTTTGGGGGTGCTGATGTATTCCCTTTTCCCTACTTTGCACTCATTCAAGAAAATGGCCATCGGTCCCTTTGCAGATCAAGTCAGGTTATTGTTGCCATCGCACTGGCCAGTTGCTGCAGCACCCTTATCCAGGGGACCCATCTCTTCTCCAATCAGGGGGCTCTCCCTGGGAAACCCAATTCAGGTGTGGAAACTGGGCAATTGATCATGGCTTTTCATCAGAGTCATTTCCCTCAACTTCTTGATCATCACGTTGGCCCAGCTCAAAAAGCCCTCTTCTCAGCCCAATTGTTCTGGGTTGGGTTCCCTAAGAAATAGGTGCTAAAGTGAAATTTGCATGTTTTGGAGTGCCCTGGGGTCAACTCTTGTGAAAGGGGAGGAAACAGGAGTGGGATGAGGCAGAAAGTGTGGGTGGGAGGGGTACATTACTTACCCATAACTCTAGAACACTGAGCCAGAACTCCAGAGTTCTTTGGATGAACTAAGAGCAAGACTTTTATAATTCCTTCAAGTCACTGTCTGTGGGCAACTCCTGGAAAGAATTATGACTTTGAAGCAGGTCTTAAAGCTGAGGCCATCCCTAAAGGGGCAGAAAGCCACAAGTCATTTGTTCGCAATGAGCAGTAACGAGTCCTTCATGAGAGGGATCTGGACAGTGTACCCCATGGGCACCACAGTATCTGTGTCATTTATCATCTGAATCAGAGCCCATTTTGTGAATGAAAGGAGACACTACTAATTACGGTGTGGTAACAACAGGTGTAAACCAGGATTGTCCCAGGCAGATGTGGGCATGTAATGACTTTTGCTATCACCCTCTGGTACTTTCCCCCTCACCCTGCCCCTCCCCACACATACACACACTCTGACAAATCACCTCAACACACAGTGATGTGCCGATGCAAAAGCCTGCGTGCTTCCGTTGCACTTGGAGCCTCTACTTACCAGCTTTGGGGAGGGACCAGCTCTTGGAAGGATAGTAACAAGGATATAGTATGAAGCAACTCCATGAGTTCGCTGTTAAACACTTAATTTTTAAATTTTTTATTTTTTTAATATTTTATTTATTTATTTGACAGACAGAGATCACAGGTAGGCAGAGAGGCAGGCAGAGAGAGAGGAGGAAGCAAGCTCCCCGCTGAGCAGAGAGCCCGATGTGGGGCTCGATCCCAGGACCCTGGGATCATGACCTGAGCCGAAGGCAGACCCTTAACTGAGCCACAAAGGTGCCCTTGTAGGAAACACTTTAATAACCGCTTTCTCAAGGTGAAACTATGTGGCTTTGTGTAAAACCCTCAAAGGTTAGTGAATGACATTAAATTAAATATTCCTGCCCTTATTTTTCTGAATCCTGACCTGAAAATGTAGAAATTTTTGTACCCAGAAATGAATGTTCTTTGGTTCGTACAGGTGCCCCTCAAAGAACACAGGGATCAGGGGTGCTGATCCCTGTGCAGTTCAAAATCCATGTATAACTTTAAATTTAAAAAAAATTAATTCCAGCATAGTTAACATACATACAGTGTTCTATTACTTTCAGGTGTACAATATAGTGATTCAGTAATTTTGTCCATTACTCAGTAATTGTCAAGATGGGTGTGCTCTTCATCTTCTCTATTTCACCCCCCTCCAAACTGCCCCTCTGGGAACCTTCTGTTTGTTCTCTGTAAGTTAAGAGTCCACGTATTGGTTTATCTCTTTATTTTTCATTGTTTTGTTTTGTTTTGTTGCTTAGATTCCACCTATGAGTGAAATCAGATGGTATTTGTCTTTCTCTGACTGACTTATTTCATCTACCAGTATACCCACTAGACCCATCTAAGTTGTTGCAAATGGCAAGATTTCATTCTTTTTATGGCTGAGTAATATTCTCCTCTGTATCCACGTATAACTTTTGACTCCTCCAAAACCTAACTACTCATAGCCTGCTGTTGACCCCAGCCTGTGAATAGCATGAACAGTTTATTAACCTAAATTCTGAATATTATGTGTATTATATACTGTATTCTTACAACAAAGGAAGCTAGAGGAAATAAAATATTAAGGAAATCATCAAGGTATTATGCTTAGCGAAATAAGTCAATCGGAGAAAGACAACTATCATATGATCTCCCTGATATGAGGAAGTGGAGATGCAACGTGGGGGGTTTGGAGGGTAGGAAAAGAATAAATGAAACAAGATGGGATCGGGAGAGAGACAAACCATAAGAGACTCTTGATCTGAGAAAACAAACTGAGGGTTGCTAGGGGGAGAGGGGTCGGGAGAAGTTGGTGAGGTTATGGACACTGGGGAGGGCATGTGCTATGGTGAGTGCTGTGAAGTGTGTAAACCTGGCGATTCACAAACCTGTACCCCTGGGGATAAAAATACATTATAGGTTTATGAAAAAATTTTTAAAAATAAAAAAATTTAAAAAAATCATCAGGAAGAAAAAATACATTTACAATTCTGTACTGTATTTACCTCCAAAAAAAAAAAATCCTCATGTAAATGGACCCGCTCACTTCAAACCCATGTTGTTCAAGGACCAACGGAACCATCAGTTAATTAAGAGGTGAAGGCTAAAGGAATGAGTTTTTCTATCTCTTACCCTGACTGACTCTTTACAGAATGTTTCTACCTATTTACATTTATTTGAATCATAACATGGTAAGGCTGAAAGATCCTTCATCGCAGCTCCTCATTACTCTGGCAGGAAGGAAATGGATAAGATGTGGTGTATTCATACACTGAAAAAATATACAGTACTTAAAATAAATGACATCCACCCGTGTCACCATGGATATGTATGAAAACAAGTAGGTTGGAAAAGTCAAGGGGCAAAGGACAGTATGTATGATCTATCTTTCCTCTGAGCAGCACCTAATATACACAAGTTTAGGAATAGTATTTAATACTGATTTTTGTATATCCCTATTGATTTTGTATACATCTAGGGTATCTTTGTATGTATTGGAAGGATAGACCCCAATTTCAAAAGAGTGGAAACTTCAAGGGGGAGAAGGAAGTGGAGAGAGAAGATATGACGAGAATGTAGGTTTTACCATTCTATCCGTGGTCTAGGGCCGTGCAACAGAGCACTTCAGAGCTTAGTGGCTTATAGATAACAACCACTTATTATTGCTCGAGATTACGTGGATAACGATTCGAGCTGGGACCCGCGAGGCTCCTCTGTTCTTAGCTGGGTTCACTCATGCGTTTGCAGTCAGCTAGCAGATGGGGAGGGGTGGGTGGTGGCTGTCACTGGGTGATGGGAGTGACAGGGTCACATGTCTCTCATCACCCAGCAGGACAGTCCAGTCCTGTTCACAAAGCAGCTGATAGGGTCTCTCGGACGCCTAGGCTCGGACCTGGTTCACACACTGACCATATCAAGTCAAAGAGTCCCATTCCGTTGGCTAAATCAAGTCACCAGGTCAGATTTGGTTTCGAGGAGTGAGAAAAAGCCTCTACCCTTGCTGGGAGGAAATTTAGTCACATTGGAAGAATCCAGCAGAGAAGTGGAAAATGACATCTCTGTGTATTTTGTCATTGGCCATAGCCATATTGGTAGCTTTGTTTTTTTAATCTGGAGAGAAGAAATCATCAAAATCTTATGATTCTGAAGAAGTAGCTGTATGGGTATCTGTTATTTCTGTACCTTCCTGCATGTTTGAAATCGTTCATAACTGATCATTTTAGTAACAGTCCACATGTGACTGCATGATCTCTCCACCCCAGAAATGTTTCTGGAATCCCATCACATCAATGTGAAAGTCGTAGCCACACATCTGAGGATCTCATCACCAGGGCCTTTTAAGGTTGTATAGATAAAATTCGCAGCATGTGGGGGACCTGGCTGAATTTCCATTTAAATAGCAACCTTGGAGGCTTCTGATTTGCTCCGGTTGTTCTAATTACTTGAAGAAATTGTTCCCTTGTTTTCTAAACTGTCCCTCCACAGGCTAAGACTGTGCCTGCTCAGACCCTGGCTACAGAAAACACTCATAGACCACATGATAATGATAGCAGAAATGATGGCAGGGCTCTCTGGGAAGGTCTGTGCCTGTGTCTGCAGACGTGCATATTGCCACAAATGGAAGGAAACAAGATCTTTGTGTCATAGATAGGGAAGACATTGCTGTCACTTCTCCGTTATCTACAGAAGGGTTTATGTGCAACCAAATCTTAATCCTAGGCTAGAATCCTCAAATGGAATCCCCCAGTTTTCCTTTCCTGCTGTTAGGTTGTGTGTCAGGAGACCACCACGAGCTCTAGCAGAAGCCCAAGGGAGACATAGTTAAGGAGGCAAACACAATGCTGACCATACTTTTCCAACGCCAACACATATTAAGTGGGATAATCTGCAGTTTTGGATTTTCCCTTTGTTTCTATGGGTAATTGAGAGTTCTGTTTCCACTATTAACCCCCCCCCATCTATATATAGCTAAGCCCTTTTAATTTTTTCTTCAACCTCAAATGAGACCCACTGGACCCAAAGGATACCAAGAATTGGGCTTTTTCCCCACCACCTTTCCAGACCTCTGGGTCTCCCCATTCAGCCACTTGTGACAATCTGTCCCAGAAAATTGGAAAACCGTTCACTTTAATTGGTTCTAAAATGGAGGATTCAGTGCCTGTGCCGAGTTTGAGGATGAAACTAACATTTTACAAAGCCCAGCCTAGCAGCAGTTGCCCTTTGGGATTTGGGACGTAGAGCAGCAAGTCATTCTGGAATTTAGAGCTTTATTACAAAGAAGTGCTAACTCTTCTGGTTCTGCTTATAAATGGAATAAAGGGGGAATCTGGCTCACCCATGAACGCTTTAACCTTGTGCATGCTCAATATCCTTATGAAATGCAATATCTTATGATCCTTTAAATAACAAATGACCTTATTCCCTTTTATGGGGTCATTAAGGCCTCTAACGGTCCAGGTATAAATCCCAGCTACTACTGCACATCTTAATTTACTATTCATATGTGAATCTCTCTTTGGTTTTCAATTACTATACAACAGCAACTGGCTCATCAAATTATCCCCATTGGAATGTGTCTGTTAAAGACATTGCAGTTTACATCTTAGGGCCCTAATTAAAGTCACAATACTTGATAAACCTTGAACAACTAGTAATTGGAAACTAACAATTAGTACCAGCCACCTTAGTTGAGATCAGCTCTGCTGCTGGCTACATGACTAAGCAAAAGGAAATGAGTGTACCAGAGATGGCCCACATGGTGGATACATGCTAACATCCACTCCTGCGTTTCAGTCAAAGTAATGAAAAGAACTTGGCATTAAAATATTATCTAAAAGTCTTTATATAGATACCTCTGTCATGGAACTGATCCGTCTGATATCCCTGTGGCTTTTCAGCCTTTATCGTGTTCACTCCCGTTCCCATCATCCCATCTCTGGGTATTCTTCTCAAAAACCTACAGCTTTGCTTACTTTCTTAACAAAGCATGGGTCAAATTGTCCTACCGCATTCTGCATATCATCTCTCCCTCTTCATGCCCCTTATTGTCTACATCTTCAGAATTTCTGAGGCTCACGGTATGGCAGGAAGCACATGGACTGATTTGATGAGTCCAAGAGAAGCTCGAAGGACCTCAGGCCCTGTGCCCTGTGTCCCAATTAGCCTCCATCTTATTCCGAGACCACACGCTTTAGAGAGCAATGGGGAGGAGCTATGCCAGTTCCCTGTCCTGGAAACTTGCTGATGGGTCTTTTCCAACTGAAAATGTGTGAATAGTGGCACTTGGCATTGGGCAGCAGGGTAAGAAGTCTCCTTACGGTGACCTTCTGTTTTGTTGGTCAGCACTGCATCCCTGTTCTCTTATTCCCATTCCATTGAATAGCTAATGAAATGGGATATTGCTCGAAGGCGCTTCAGCAGGCTTGATGAAGCATCCCAAATGCCTTCTGCCCAATCTGCTTACCTCGTGATTTTCCAGGAGTTCTTGGCAATGGGGGAAGTGTGATGTTTCAGCAGTCTTCCCTGAAAACATTGCTTCAGTTACCATGGAAGATACCATTTGGAATGGTTTTTATCATCTTTTATCATTCTCTTCTTCACTCCCTGCCAGAGAGCCCACATGGTTATTCCAAAGTATTCCAAGAAATGGATCACACAAATGATGAACTTGGCACTTCGCTAGCACTTTGTGTTCTTTTATAAAGCGAACAAGTATGTCTCAAGAAATTGTGTAGTTTTGTCACGAAATAAATAACGTGTTCTAAACCCTCTCACTGTTCTACAAGGCTGACCAAGTAAGTTTTTGCAGGAAAAGTTGGGTCCAGATTAATTCCATGGCAGGCTAAGCTATCCTCGGGTAGCACTTGGATCTGTACCAAATAAATTTTCTGCTCTAACCTGCCATGGGGGACCAAGCCTAGAAGAGAGTTGGGTCATATATTGTCCAAAATTAAGTAAAAATTATTCTGTAATGTCCTGTCAAACAGAAATTTGGAAGTTATAAATAGATACTGATCAATGTATGGTAGTTCAAGAAAGGCAATGACTTTTCTATGGATACTTTAACTGGCTACAAACAACCATTATCAAAACCATCAAGTGGATATAGACATCCCTTTCTCCTCTCTGTTGTGCAGCTCTTGGCTGTCTTCCTATACTCTCCATTTTCTAGAATGTATCCTGTGGTATTAGTAAAGGGAAGGCTCAGCTGGTTTAAAACCAATTCACTTTAAGAAGATTCATGATAACTATAAAGGTTACTTCACAGTCTATAACTATAAAGGTTACTTGAAGACCCAGAAGCCATAAAAATAGATATGAATGAAACTCTGATCACCCACGTAGTAAACAAGTAAAGAAGGACAGCTTACAGAGAGACTTGACAAACAGAAGAAACAACAGACAGGGGAAGAGACCAGAGGAAGCAGAAGGACAAATAGAAATCCATCCTTTGTCAATAAAAAAAAAAAAAAAGAAGAATTCTGTATCATATCAAACAGAGTTTGTAGAGGGGTGTCTGCCAGTCAGCTCATGGAATCTTTGATTCTTGGGTTTGTAGAACTTTGAGTTCATTTAGCTCAAGATTTTTTTCTAATGTATTAACCCTTCCTGGATGGTCGCTTAGCCTTTGTTTGCATAGCTATAGGACAAGGAGTTAACTGCCTCCCCTCGTGGCACACCCTATTGTTGAACGACTCTGATTGCTAGTGCCAAATTGAAATCTGCTTCTCAGCACCATTCTCCTGTTGGTCTTGGATCTTCTCTCTAGAGATACTCAGAGAAATTTCTCTTTCTTCTCACTTCGAGGGAGTTTACTCATCATCTCAGCCTGCTCACTAACCTCCTGCTATTCTCATTACAACTCTTTTTCTGATTTTAGAAGATTAAGAGAAAAATATCGTCAATAAACCACAACCAGATAAACCAGTGTGTTAATGTTCTGGTATATATCTCCCAGTTTTTGTATCTTTTTTAACATACTCTTCATAGAAAAATTAAGATTTTAGTGTATGTATTGTTTAAAACGGCTATTTTCATTTAACAATTGATCAAAACCATATTTTTCTACAAAGAATAGAAGGGTTTTTTCTACAGCATTATTTTTAATGGTGATCTCATATCCTTTTGTATTATTAGATCATATTTTATTTCCTCCATTCCTATGACTAAGCAGTTAGGTATCTTTTGATATAAAACACTGTAATTCATATTTGTTACTACATATGTATATATATCACTATATATAGGCATGTATGTTGTTATAGATACATGGAGATATCTACTGACTGCTCCTTCTGTGGTAACAGTTGCCCTAGGTGCTGGGTAACAAGGGGCTGGAACAATTCCAAAATAATTCCTGCTCTCATTGAGCTTGTATTCCTGTAGCTTAATGTATAGTCACTTTGTTGCCTTTGGTCATAGATATTACACCTGCTTAGGAATGCACACAATACATTGGATCATTCTTTGGCTCTGAAGTACTCATCCAGGAATATATGCTCCTGTGTTTGAACCTGTTTCCTACACTCTCACCAGCATGGAATTTTTATCATTTTGTGATGTCCTCCAGATTCGATAGGTTGACTATTAAACCTCATTGTTGTTTTAAATGGCATTTCTTTAAGTTCTAGTGATTTACTGTTAAAACAAGCCACATGCAGCATATTGGAATATTCATCATAAAATGATTTTACTGGGATAAAAGGAAAAAAAAGCAGTGTCCCTTTATAAGCTAATAGAATTTAAATTAAAAATAGAAAATACCTGTGACCTCATTTCATCTTTTCCTTGAACTAAGTTAAATTGTTTGCTTGCTTCTTCAGGCGACTGGTTTATTTTTCAGCAAGCATTGCAAGGTGTTCAAAAAATGAGTGCTTTCTTTTACACCTGATTTCTCCCACTGAAAAGCCTTTGACCCCGTGAAAACAGGTTTTAATAGGGTTAATTTAGTTATTCAGCTTGTCACAGTGACTTAACTCCCAATTATCTTGTGGTGGTATGTATTTGTCTCAACCTACACATTATTTTAATGTAGCTGTGTTTAATAGCATGTGGCGAGAGTAACTGTGTTTGATTTTGTTTAACAGAGTAGCATATGATCTGTTGAACAGTGATCCTTGTGAAACAGAGAAGAGTGGGTTGTTCTTAGAGTATGAGAGCAGGGAGGCTGAAACAGGAATTTTCCAGGCCTCAATAATATTGGCAAGTTCCTTCTGGGAGTCTTGCTGTGGCCTTTCCCAGAGCCATTGCTGTTGCTGAGGCCAGGTCACAGGGAGGTACCTAGGTACGTCTGCGTCACACCACCCCATGGGTGTGTGCTCTTCCAACAAAATCAGCCAAGGTTGGCTGGTAGCCTCAGACTTGGTAGATGTCCCAAACTTAGCATGACCCAGAGGAAAGAAGACACAGGCAACCTGGAGCAGTGGTGATTTCTGCTTGATCTCTGAAGAACTAAGCAGACTCACTTGCTAGCTGTTCTTTTCTCTGTTCCCCTGGCGTGCTCACTCTCCCCTTTCTGTCCCGGCTCTCTCTGCATCCCTGGCATGGTTGGAAAGCTCCATGCAGGTAAGCCGATAACATATTTGGCCCATCTTAGATGCCACTTTTCCGTGAAGCTTCTTTTCATCCTTTCTAATGAGTGTAACAAACCCTTCTCTGAGGTCCTGAGGTAATAATACAAACATGTCCCTAGTGTTCATTATGCTAGACATTCTTCTAATCAACTCGCTGAATCCTCACAACAATTCTGTGGGAATAGATTACTGTCTCCCTTTTGTGAATGAAGAATTTGAGGAACAGAGAGGTGAATATCCCGTCTAAGGTTACATAGTTGGTAAGTGCGAAAGCCAGAATTTCAGCCGAGGCAATCCAGATCCCGAAACCACCATGCAATACATTTTAATTGTTCTTTAGTGGATTTACTCAAATGCCACCTGTTTGCCCTGGCAAAGAAAATTCTATTTCCTTCGTTTCATAAGGAAAGCTCATCCAGAGTGATTTGCCCAAAGTCATATTTTCAATGAGGTAAAAGTGTGATTAAAACCAGATGTCCTAGCTCCTCCTCTAGTATGAGGCTCAAGAAGAGCGTCAGGAGTCATAGTTACGATATCTTACCTGATCTCTGGTTTTATAGGTATCATACATCTCCTGACCATTTTATGGATCATAAACATCTACAACGTAGTATAACATGTTGATTATAAATGTTAATATTTATATTTCACCTTCCTTATCTGTACTATTTTTATTTTAGTATTTAATCTAATTTAATCTAATTCGTACCTGCTTTGGTTTCATCCTGAGATATAGTATCACTGAATGTCTTCGCAGTGCTAGTTTTATTTATTTATCCAGGATGTGTTCAAATAAATACCTGCTGGTTTTCTAGATTTGCTCGCATGCTTACTAAAATAGAGGGCCCACCAGAAGAAATAGCACCATAATCAGGAAACACTAGGTTAGTAGGAAACACACACACACATTTAGAGATTGGGTCAGGTGCTAGCTCTGTCTTCACCTTTTGGGCTGATCACCAGAACCCTGTTCACTTTGTCAGAAAGGTCAAATGTCCCTGTCCTGCTTATTTTCTTGGCTAGATGTGAGGATCAAATGAGGAAAGAAATTGTTCTTTGCGAACTGAGAACATCATTTTTATTGTCACTGCCATCGTCACCATCATCGTCACCATTGTGACCCCGTCACCATCATCACTATCACCATCACCATCGTCACTGTCATCACCATCATCACCACCACCATTGTCACCATTATCACCCTCGCCACCACCATTGTCACCACCAACAACATTGCCATTATCACCATCACCACAATCATCACCATTGTCACCATCATTTCCGCCACCATCACCATCATCACCGCGATCAGCACCATCGTCACTGTTTTTAGTGTACATCATCATGTACTCTTATATTCCCTATAACAGCAGCCCAAGCATCTGTAACAGATGCTCAAGGAATGCCTATTGAATGAATAGAAAAGTTTTCCACATCTGTGTAACTCCAAACGTCCCCTGGAAATTCACAGAGGTCAAAAGAAGGTTACTTCTCGTCCTACTTGCTCCCTTGAATCTGCTCTTTAGAAACTGTCCCCTGGTGCACTGCATCACATCTTGATTCTAATTCTCATCAAATCTCTTTTTTCTTCACTGCTACCCATAAGAAATCCAATCACTCTCAGCATTTCTTGAGTTGCTAACTTCACTGAAGAACTGGGAGATTTATGTAATGGTATCAAATCCCAATCTACACAGCTTCTGTGAATTCCCTGGTTTTCATTTTTCTTTATATTCTTTTATATTCTTCTTCTCTCTCTCTCCCTGTGTCACTCTCTGTCTTTCTTTTTCATATGTGTGTGTGTGTATATATATATATATATATATATAGAGAGAGAGAGAGAGAGAGAGAGATCAGATTTACTAGAGCAAGTTTGAGTGCTGATGATATTAATATAATTGAGAAGGAGATGGGATATGCAGAAATATAGATAAATTGAAGCCCTTTTTATTTCTTTTAAGTACCTTTTTACAAATCTCTCCACTTCCCATCTCTTTTTCTCCTATTTCTGCCTCTCTGTCTCTGCCTTTCTGTCTGTCTCTGTCTCTCTCTGTCTGCCTATCTCTCTGTCTCTATCTTCCTTCCTTATCTGTCTCAGTTTTCCTCTATCTATCTTATCTGTCTGTCTAGCACACGTGTTCATGATTCCACCCTTCAGGTTACTAGTGCCTTAGTACTTGTATGCTGTATCCTTGAAAACCTAGCAAGCAATCCACAAAAGCTAGCTTACCTTCCCTCAGTTCAAAATTTAACCTCTCTCTCTCACACACACATACAACTTACCCCTTCAAATTATCATGTTCCTTTTCCCTCAGAACATTTAAAATAATTTTTTGAAAAGTTGATTGCGTTGAGCACTGAGTGTTATATGCAAATAAAGAACCATGGAACACCACATCAAAAAGTAATGAAATACTATACGGTTACTAACATAAGAAGAAAAAGTCGCTCCTTATGTTAAAAAAAAAAAAAGATTATTTATTTATCTGAGAGGTGGGGGTGCAGAAAGAGAGGGAGAGAGAGTCTTAAGCAGACCCCACACTGGGCAAGGAGCCTGACGCAGGCTGGATTTCATGACCCTAAGATGATGATCTGACCTGAAACCAGGAGTCGGACACTTAAAAGACTGAGCCACTCAGGGACCCTGAGAACATTTTTGCTCCCACAAATCATGAAGTCTTTCCGGCCAACAAATTTAGACCAAAGCATGAGTAATAATTTCAGTTGTGCTATTTCTCAAGGGGTATTAGCATTTCCAAGAGGTAAGATGGAAGTAACAATCACCTGTTATCACAAATCCAGCAACTTAAAACAGCACATGTTTATTATCTTAGTTTCTGAAGATCAGTAATCCAGTGTGGCTCATCTGAATCCTCTGCTCAGAGTGTTATAAAGCCAAAATCAAGGTGTTGACTAGCTGGGCTCTCATCTGAAGGCTCTGGGAAGACATGTCCTCCAAACTTATTGGCACGGTTGGCAAAATTCAACTCTTTTGGTCGCAGGACTGGGGTCTCCCATTTCCTTGCAGGCTGAAACCTAGGGACTGCTCTCGGCTTCCAGAGGCTATAAACATTCCTTAACTCATGACCCCTTAATCTTCAGAGCCAGAGACAGCATGTCAGATAGCCTCATGCTTTGAATCTTTGAATTCCTTTTCTGCTACCAGCTGGAGAAAACACTGCGAAGGCCAGGCCCACCCACATATCTCCATCATATCTTGAGGTTAACTGATTTAGGACCTTAATTCCATCTGCACAGCGGCATCTAGGCTAGTGTTTGATCAGGGAGGCAGGAAACTTGAGGCTATTGACCACACCTTAAAGAATTTCTAAATTCTTGAAGAAACCTCTCCCACCTACAGTCCCCCGTAATGGACACTGCTCCATCCAGAGTTCTGCAGGAAGCCAAGTTCTGCACCACGTGACACTGGGGCCATCGCCTCCCCACAGCTTATTGCAGTAAGAGTGGTCTCTGGCCCGTGGAGTGGACTCAGCCCCTGATAACTTGCAGTCCCTTATCCTGGTCCCTCAAGAAATGTGTCTGCACTTCCTGGCCTTGAGTTCAACGAGATAGGTTCGTTTCTCTTTTGTTGAAGCCCGTTCAAAGAGATGTTTGTTGCTTGAACCAAAGGAGATATGATGAAGAGACTTGAGCCCTTGGTCAGGACACCCTGTAACCATTCATTTCAAGGGCGTTTAGCATCTTTTGTACCCCAGGTACCATCCTGTGCTAGCTCTGTGATAGAAGAGAAGGAAACAGTGTCTCCATTTCTTGGGGAGAGCTACTCCCCAAGAAGTAGAAGATCGGCTGAATTCATAGTCTCCAAAAGTCCTTCCTGTACCCATGCCCTGAGGCTCTGTTGTTTCTGTGGTGTTAGAGTCCCCACCTTTGGCTGACCTTTGGTTCAACCATGTGGCTTACCTTGGCCAGAAGGATGCTAGCCTACTTGACATAAGCAGAGGCTTAAAAATGCAGCAGCCTATCTTTGCTTCTTCTCTGAGAACCCTCTAACCACAGTGAGAAGAACCCTGGGCAGCTTTCATGGGGAGAGGCCATATGGGTCAGAGCAGAGCTCACCCTGGAACTGCTAGCTTTTGGCTGACCCTACAAGTCAGCCCCAAAAGATGCATGACCGTCCCCACCCAGATCCACAATGTCACCCAAACTGTCTATAGATTTGTGGGGGGAAACAGTTGCTGTTTTCAGGGATTAAGCTTTGGGGCACTTTTTTATGTAGTTATAGGTAAATGGAACCGAGAGAACCCAAATACAACTTTAGAACTGTGAGCCAGATCTTTTCTAACATGTTAAAATTATTTGGAGAGAGGGGAAAAACAAGTTGCCCAAGATTTATGGCTTCATTCATTTGAGAGACTTCAAGGGTAAGGAGGCCTTGACTACGTCAAGTACAGCCCAGCTCTCCCTCTGTTCAGATTTTAACAGATCTGCCAGCTTTTTCTGGCATCAGAATCAGGTCTTTTAATTAAGTAATAGAAAGGTAATTAAGACAGAAACAGGATTATGTGGGTTATTCGTTTGCACCCACAGAGGAAGGAAAGCAGGGAGTGCCAGCTGCAGACATCTGCAGGAAAAGAAGTCTTGGGACAGAAAGCAGTTTCTGCTCCTTCCTCCTCCCTTTCCTTCGGAACACACCAGTCATCCAGGGCAGTAAATCAGTTGTGAGTTACTAGCAGCATAATATGTGCTGTCCATCTCACGAGATATTAAGCCGAGGTTCCTTTTGCTCACATTCCGTGCCTGTCACCGAGTGTCCAATACGAATCCTGTTCTCTGAAGACATGTCAGGAAAAAGCAGGGCACAGACTTGCCCATGCCTCCCTCCGCCGACCAGATGAGCCCCTCAGGCAAGGCTGTCCCTGTGGCCTGCCCCCAAGGCTGAGTCATCAGAGCCCTCCTCAGCAAATCCCACCTGACCTACGGCCACCGGCAATCACACGGAGCTCAGAGCAATGCGTGTAAAAGCAAGGGAGTGTCTGTGACACACTTAGGTCTCTCCATATCCCAGATGGTCTAGGGAATTTCTGGAGTAGACCTCACCTAGGTAGGGAGGGGGAGAAGAATGGGCGCGTGGCCAGATGTCTGGAGTCCTGGATTCAAATCTTCCATTTATTAGTTACTCCTCATGTGTTCCTCAACAACATTCCTAACTTCTCTGACAGATCTACGGTATTGTCTGCTTCAAAATAGAGAGAATGATGGCTTTTTGCCAACCGCACAATTCCACTTGATTCTCTACATTGATAATGTATGGGAAGAGGGGCTTGAGATGGTAAGAAACACCCTCCGACTGGAGAACTATTTAACTTGTGTGTGTCTTGTGCCTGTCCAATGATGGAAGACAGAGAATTAAGTGTCATAATTCCTGTAAAGGACCCAGAACATAGCATTTATTCAATATTAATTACTTTTTTTTAATTGTGGTAAAAACTATATGCCATAACACTGACATATAGTGTCTTAACCATTTTTAAACCATCTTAACCATCTTTAAATGTACAGTCAGTAGCATTAAGTCTCTTCTCATTGTTGTGAAACAGACTTTCAGAACTTTTTCCTCTGGGGCATCTGCAACTCCACAGCCATTAACCAACTCCCCTTTCACGCTCCCCTCAGGCCTTGGCGACCACCCATCTACTTCCTGTCTCTATTAATTCGATTACAATCTATACTTCATATAAATGAAACCATACAGCGTTTGGGTTTTTGTGACTGAATTATTTCACTCAGCCTGATGTCCTCAAGGTTCATGCATGTTGTGGCACGTGGCAGGATTCCCTGAATAATATTCCGTCGTGTGTATATTCCACATGTTTATCTAATCCTTCATCAGTGGGACGCACAGGTTGCTTCCACCAAGAGGCCTGTTGTGAAAATGTAGCTACAGACGTGGGTGTGAAGTTGCTTTCCTTTTCTCTCCTGTGCTGATGCCCATAATTAAGTGACATATTGAGGCACATATATGTCCTTTTCATTTTTGTCATTTCAAAGCCAAGGTAAATGATCATTGAGTAACAGTAACATGGGTGTTATGTTTTTTCTTAATATTATTTCTTAGTGTAGACTTCAAGGTGGAATTAACAAAATCAAAAGGCAGAAAAAGAGAAACACTCGTTCTGCATTTATATTTATTTGGAATCCTATTTACTTCCTTCTGTGTCCTTGGCATTGGGGGAAGAAAAAAAAAATCAAATGGTTTAAATGAGATCTAATCCATAGTCCAGTCTACCTAGTTACCCGAGATGAACTACTGTCAACAACCATCCTGTTGGAAATACAGTCCAGCTCTGATTTCCTGTTTATTACCTGTTTTTATTCTCCCTAAATCCCCTGCCCCTTCCTCAGTGTCTAGCACATAGTAGGGACTTACCAAATGGCATAAATCAGCCCTGAGTGAATGATGCCTTCATAAGGAAGCAAATGACTCCAACAGGGAACGATTAAATTTTGGGGTACAAAAGAGAAATGTGTTATGTTGGAAAATTAGGAGGGGAAAAGTTTTTTTTTTTTTTTTTCAAGGAAAAATAGCAGAGTTCTGAAGGGTTAGTTTATCAGTGTTTTCCTATATCAAAGATGATCAAATGTTTTTTAAAAAAATCTTTCCTGAGTTAAGCACCTTTCATCAAAGAGCCAAATGTACATGAGGGATATTTTTTGAGTTCATGTGACTTATCCACTCAATTCATCGTCTATAAGTCACTAAGCTTTAATATTTAAAAGTACAAGACTCTTCATTTTTCTATGAGGGCTTCTTCTCTGAAAGATTTCACACCAATAATCATTGTAGCTCTGTATTATAAATGCCTCTCCCTGGTTGAGATCATAGACTAAGAACAAGAAGCCCTTTGGAAAACTCAATGCTGCACATCTAACAGCTCAATTAGTTGACATTTACTTAGAAGCCGATTCCCTCATCAGTGTGCATTCGGCACGTCAAGGGTAAAAGCCAGAGAAGAGCAGCAAAAGCAGTTTGCAGAAGGGACTTTCTATCATCATTTTCCCTGTGCCATCCTGTTTCCAGTTCTCGAGCTCAGCGGCCGGCTCTAGGGGAAGTGGCACAGAGTGGAGGTAACCTTCCCTAAACACTGAATTTCCCCTAAGATTGACATAAAAAAAATCACAACTGAGCTGTAATTATATTACATTGTCATGCCTGAATAAATACAGGCATCATCCAGAAACATACCTCTTCACAGATCCACATGCTGTCTTGGATAATGTGCTAGATTATCTCTAAAGGCTTCTCAGCTCACAGCAATTAAAGAATGTGCTCAAGGTTATGATAGCTGGCAAGTGACCTCACCACCAAGGCTCGGGTTCAAGTTCAAGTCTCCTGATCTCAAATTCAAGACTTCTGGATTGATAATAGGTGGATGGATGGATGGACGCATACTTGTACGCATCCATAGGTACCACTGAGACTTAACGAGAAAGCAAAAGGAGCCAAATCCTTGATCGCATTTTGCCAGTCACATACAGTCTCCTACTTTTTAGGAATTATCACTCCTCTTCCCCAATTATGTTTTTAAATGAATGGCAGGTTGATTATCTAGGTGCCCGGTCTTAGAAACCTAACACCAAGTGCTCTCGTATCAGCCCTCCGTAGGCCGCCCAGCCTGCGGCTGCTCTATCACACCCTCTTGCCCCTTTCGCGCCAAGGTCTCCAACATGTGGTGTGTCCTGGGGTGTCCAGTCCCCAGCCTGACAACCTCATCCTCTGCCCCCATCGGGGGGAAAAGAAGCCGACCAACCCACCACCTAGAAAGGCGTTTGCTAACTGCCCACTAGCAATTGTTGAATGATAACACATGCACTTCTCCACATGTTTATGCCGAGTCTCAGATTTATCTGACAGTTTTACACCCTCAGGCATGATACACAGTAATTAAAATTAAAAATGTTTTGACAGCCTAAACAAATGGCTATATAAATTAGAAAGCTGTAAAAGCCACGGTAGCCAAAAATAAAGATATATAGATAAATCATAAAATTATAAACAAGGAAAATGTTTTAATACAGGCATGTTTATACCCAGACACTTAAAAATACAGGCTAACTTTTGCCTGAAGGAGGATAGTGGTGAAAAGGAATTGTGGAAGCTAGCAAAACCATTCTTTCCAGCTTAGCGATTCCTTTCTGTACCCTTCTCTGGGAACTAAAGAAAGGAAGATATTTGCTGAGCTTTTCCAACTTCCTTTAAGTCTATAAGCAGCTGTAGAACCTCCTAAATCTGTTGCCTATAATTTTTACTACTCACCTACCAAATGTGTAAAATAATGTGAGCTATGGAAAACTTGGCTTGATTTCACATTTCTTGAATGCATGGCATGAAACATGTGTCTATGAAATGTGTCAAATATATGATCTGCACGTGAATATAATTTCTTTGAACTAGATGTGCATAAATGTTAAAGTATCGTCTTTCACTTAAATATATTAGCTTGATGTCAGTAGAAACCATCATATCAGCTGGCCTCAATATTTTTCCATTTCTCCCAAAGTAAGCCTGCTCATCACTGCCCGATGCATTGAAGTACTAGGGCATTTCAAAAGAGGGAACAAAATAATTGGAAGTAATCGATGGGATTTTCCTCTACCTAGAAAGGCTGGATTGCCAGAAACCAGCCATATCATGTGGATAGTCTTTATGATAAATTTTCAAAGCAGTCCTTTATTTGGCAGAGTTCCTAGAGATCCATTGCCACATCATTATCATGTCTCATGCGTCTGTGGATTAAGAAAGAACTGCAGAAACACCAAAGCTTTTTGTGGTAATCATCTGAGACCCCTCCCGCTTTGTCCTGACCTCTGGCTTTCAATTGTTCATCCTCTGGGCTCCATTTCTTATTGTTGATCCCACCGCTGTCTGCCTTGACTTGGCATTGCTATTTGCTCTTCCCAGCTTAATGCTCTACCACCACTCCTCCCCAAACAAAGGACCTGGTTCAGTTCTGCTCTTCTGGAATTTTCCCACTGTTGGACCACCTTTTGGGGATGTTCAACCTGATCAGCAACTTGGACTAAACCAACATTCCACACTCCTACCTACTCAGTCCTGCCCCGTCTCCAGAAGGGGAAGAGAGAACTTGAACTTCTTTTGAAATAAAAATATATGGTCATAAAATGACCATGTTTGCAATGATCCATGATTGGAAATCTTTACATTTTAGAATTTTCCAGATATTTCTTTTTTTTTTTAAGATTTTATTTATTTATTTGACAAAGAGAGATCACAAGTAGATGGAGAGGCAGGCAGAGAGAGAGAGAGAGAAAGAGAGAGAGAGAGAGAAGCAGGCTCCCTGCTGAGCAGAGAGCCCAATGTGGGACTCGATCCCAGGACCCTGAGACCATGACCTGAGCCGAAGGCAGCGGCTTTAACCCACTGAGCCACCCAGGTACCCCTTTCCAGATATTTCTGATGAGCTGACCCACTTAGGAATCATGGGAGCTGTATTGTTTAATTTTAACAGCAAAACTCATCCAGTGAAACCTTTGGAAGACAATAACAACAACAGAAGACATCTAATACATAAAATGACAGTTTTTGTGAAAACAAAGACATTATAAGATAAACAGAATCATTTCCTGATAGAGGGGAGCCTGGGCCAAGGGTAGCAAAGTCAAATGCCTATTAATGTTTAAATGAATGAGAGAAATCAAGTCTGAGGCAACAGAGTCATAAAGACAGGGCTGTGTTATAAGATCTTTTGCTTTTTAAAGAAACTAACAAATAAGTTTTTTTTTAATTAATTGACAATTGAATTTTTAAAACCATCCTTCCATGAAACAAAACCATGTCAGCAGGCCAGAAAGGGCACTCTAGCCCTCCATCTACAACCTATAATTTAGGCTTTTGTATTAATTTTCTATTGCTATGAAGTAACTCCCAGATTTAGCAGCTTAAAACAATGAACGTTTATTCCTCACAGTTTCTGCAGGTGAGAAATCCAGAGGTAGCTTAGCCAGCTGGTTCTGAATAAATCTCTCACAGGTCATGGTCAAGCGGTTGATTGGGACAGCAGTCACTTCAAGGCTCACTGATCTGAAAGTTGACTGGAAGTTTCTGTTCCTCTCCACATGGGTCTCTTCATTGGCCACTGTAGCATCCTCACAACAGGGCAGCTGGCTTCCCCCAGAGCGAGTGATCTAAGCAGAAGCCACAACGTCTTTCATGACTAAGTCACAGGTTATACAGCATCACCTCTGCCTAATCCTGGTAGTCCCATAAACCACCCTAGGACAATGGTTCCACTAAACACCCGTGGAGCACCATGAGGTGAGGATTCTTACAGACCATCTTGAAGACTAGCTACTACGGCTTTAGAAACATCAAGATGGCCAAATGTTTGCTCTTCAAATTTTACTCTGGAATTTTTACCTTAAAACAAGTGCCCTCTCTTCAGACTCCTTACCGTCACCACTTCTTCCTCATTTCTCTCCTCCCCCATCACCACCTTGACTCAAAGGAAAACACATGCTTTCCCACTCAGGGTTCCCTTTGGGCTGAATTCATCACTTCTGCTGATTCCCATGCTTCTGGTCCTCCATTCTTGGTAAAGTGAACTGCCCACGAGTTTAACTTTTCTCCAGCTGTGGTCTGTACTACTATAGTTCAGGGGTCTGAGGGAAAGAGAGTAGAAATTGGAATTAGAAGCCTGTAGGTCACTGTGACTCAGATTTCTAAGACTCTGTTCAGCAAGCATCTGCGGAAGAAAGAATACGTGTCAAGCTCTGTGCTTGTAGTTGGGAATTGAGAGATAAAGGAGATCCAACAGAAAAATCAGGAAGCAGGGATCTAGGTGGTCACACAGAGGGTTGGGGAGTTCACCGGGAGGTGTGATGATGCATAGGAAATCATCAAAAAGGTCACAGAAATGTCTGGTGAATGTGTTTACAGGGACAAGACTGTAAAAATTAGAATTGAGTCCTAGCACAGTTAGTAAAGAATATGTCTCAGTTGTCCAATGGCTGCTTTCCAGGAGGTGGTGTCAAGATGTGATGTTTACTGCACCCAAGTATGAAAAAGGAGAATACAGCAGTTGCCCGAGGGAACAGCAACTCTGACTTCAGTTGTTGACTACTAGGGGTGATTTGGCTTGGTTCCTTCATCTGTAAAAGAGAAATATAGTAATATTAAATATTGCTATTAAATATAAAATCAAATAAATTAAAAGAATTATAAATATGAAATCTCACAGGTTTGATATTAAAATTAGCTTAATTCATTTAATATACACAAGGCCCCAAAGCAATCCCTGGTACACAGTAAGCACTATATAAATGCTATCATTATTCAGTAATTGGGGCCCCATTTCTTAATTCTTCAGGGAGAACTTTGACAAACCTAGCTAGCTTAGATAAGTGTCTATTCAGGAGAGCTGATAAGAAAACCTTGGGACCAGGTATTGGGAGGAAATGTGAGCTCAGGCCGAACGCTGAATAATACCAACACGTCAGAGATAGAAAACTCGCTATTCATTTTTATTTTTTTAAGTTTTTATTTAAATTCCAGTTAGCTATCATACAATGGAATATTAGTTTCATGTCTACAATGTAGTGATTTTTCACTTATATGAAACATCAGGTGCTCATCACAGGTGTACTCCTTAATCCCTACCCCCCGCTTTCCCCATCCCCCCAACCGCCTCCGTTCTAAAAACCATCCGATGGTTGTCTAGAGTTAACAGCCTGTTTCTTGGCTTGCCTCTTTCTTTTTTGTCCCTTTGCTCATTTGTTTCGTTTCTAAAATTCCACTCTATGAGTGAAATCATACAGTATTTTTCTTTCACTGACTGGCTTATTTCACTTTGCATAATCGTCTAAAGCTTCATCCATGTTATAGCAAATGGCAAGATTTAATTCTTTTTTTTTTTTTATGGCTGAGTGATATTCTGTTGTGTGTATGTTATGTACCACATCTCCTTTATCCGTTCTTCAGCTGGTGGATGCTTGGGCTCTTTCCATAATTTGACTATTGTAGACAATGCCGTTGTAAACATGGTGTTGTATATGTATCTCTTTGAATTAATGTTTTGGTATTTGGGTCAATACCTCGTAGTGCACTTACTGGATCACAGGGAAGTGCTATTTTTCACTTTTTGAGGAACATCCGTACTGTTGTCCATCATGGCTGCAACCCTTTGCATTCCCCCCAAAAGTGCAAGAGGGTCCCCTTTCTCCACCTCCTTGCCAACACCTGTTGCTTGTTGTGCTGTTGGTTTAGCCGTTCTGGCAGGTGAGAAGTGGTATTGTAGTTCTGATCTGCATTTCCCTGATGATCAGTGATGTTGAGCACTTCTCATGTGTCCGTTGGCCATCTGTGTATCTTTTTCAGAAAAAGGTCTATTCATCTCTTCTCATTTTTCATTGTCATTTTGGGGTTGTTGAGATTGATAAGGTCTTTCTAGATTTTGGATACTAACCCTTTATCAGATATGTCATTTGCACATATCTTCTCCCATTCCACAGGTTGCCTTTTAGTTTTGCTGACTGTTTACTTGGCCGTGCAGACGCTTTTTATTTCGTTCAAGTACCGACGGTTTATTTTTGGTTTTGTTTCACATGCCTCTGGAAGCATATCTTGTAAGAAAATATTGTGGTCCATGTCAAAGAAGTTACAGCCTTTGTTCTCTTCCAGGATTTTTATGGCTTTGGGTCTCACATTTAGGTCTTTAATCTATTTTGAATTTATTTTTGTGTGTGGTGTAAGAAAGCAGTCCAGTCTCCTTCTTTGGCATGTGACTCTCCAGTTTTCCCAGCACCATTTGTTGAAGAGACTGTCTTTTCCCCACTGGCTATTCTTGCCTGCTTCACCAAAGATTAACTGAGCACAGAACTGTGAGTTCATTTCTGGGTTTTCTATTCTATTGCACTGATCCATGTGTCTGTTTTTGTGCCAATACCATACTGTTTTGATTTGCTACAGCTTTGTAATATAACTCAAAGTCTAGAATTGTGATGCCTCCAGCTTGGTTCTTCTTCTTTAAGGTCGCTTTGGCTATTCAGGGTTTTGATGGTTCCATACGAATTTTAGTCCACTCCCACTTTTATGTAACATACTGTATGGAAGTCCTCACCACAGCTATCAGACAACAAAAAGAAATAAAAGGCATCCAAATCAGCAAGGAAGAAGAAGCTTTTGTAATTTGCAGGTGACATATTATGTACAGAAAACCTGAAATACTCCACCAAAAACTGCTGGAACTGATAAACGAATTCAGTAAACTCACAGGGTACCAAACTTACAGAAATGCCTTTCATTTCTGTACACCAGTAATGAAGCAGCAGAAAGAGAAATTAAGGAGTCAATTACAATTGCACCCAAAACAATTAAGTTACTGAGGAATGTACTTAACCAAAGAGGTAAAAGACCTGTATTTTGAAAACTATAAACACCAATGGAAGAAATTAAGTTGAAACAAAGAAATGGAAAGATATTCCATGCTTACGGATTAGAAAAACCAATATTGTTAAAATGTCCATATTACCCAAAACAGTCTGCAGATTCAGAGCAATCCCCATCAAAATACCAACAGCAGTTTTCGCAGAGCTAGAACAAACAATCCTAAAATTTGTAGGGAGCCACAAAAATTTTGTGTATTCAATTTTAAATATGTTTGATGGGAGCAAACTCTCTTGAATGGATTGCACATCTCTCTTGTTTCTTAAAGCATTCTCAGTGTGGTGTACATTTTTCTTGATTTCACGAGTTTCATTTTCATTTTGTATTTTTGTGCTGGTGTACAGTATTACCATACCTTTTGGACTTTGTTATAGGAAATGCTGGATCCTATACTAAATGATCCCAAACTTCTAAAATTCTTAAGTTCTTATATTTACTATTATATAAAAGGATCAATAACTACCCTTCCAATTATTTGTTGGTGCTGTCAGAATCCTAAGTTCAGATGACTTTCTCTCCTTTCTAATCTACTGCTTCTGTTCCTTCCTTGGGAATCGATGGCCAAGCTTACTAAGATTAACTACAAATAATTAGACAGATTTTAAGAGCATGAGAAGTTTTCCTGTGAACAAAATGTACTTGGTCTTCAGTGTGTCTATTTAGGTTAATTAGGGGTCTTTCCTTGCTCCTAAATGGTCAATCTACTGGCAAGTGACTATATGACTCTTAGGATTTCAAATAGAAGAAGATTTATTATAGGGAGTCTTACACAATGGTAGGCATTGTGGTGGGAATGGTTAGCAGAGTACAAATCAGGAAGACCTCTTTTGGGGGGTGGAAATCAGGAAGTGTAAGAATCACGGGGAAGCTGGTGCGAACAAGATCCCAACTGTCTGCAGCACCAATGTGTGAGTCTCAGGAGTTGCGGGCCCAACAGCGGCCAGTTCTGGTGATTTCGGCTGTCTGCAGCATTTCAGGGGTGAGTCTCAGAAGAGCCACTGGAATCCATGGGAAGTGCCACAAATGCCCGATTTTAAGGAAATGCCCAGAAGCCAAGGGAAGGTGTTGCGGATCATTTCAGCTGTCTACTTATAGCTGCTGCTGGATTATGACTTCTCTTCCACTCTCACATCTTTCACAACTGCCTCTGTCCCAGAAAATATCCCTGAACCGTGTAATGAAAGGGATTCTGTGAAACGCAGATCCAGACTTCTTCCCTACAACGCAAAACAAAATGTAGAAGGGATGGAGGTTGGTGCCTACTTGATAATGGAGAGTGTGACACAGCCTACCACTCTGTCAGCTCAACAATTACACACACCTCTCTACCCACATTTAAAAATTCACATAGCAGCATCATGCTTATGGCTAACATGTACCATTTAACCCTGCATAACCAAAGATGTGCTCACTTCGTCCCCCAAAGTGGAAAACAAAAATGTTGCAAGTTACTCTCTATTTTTCCGAGTAATTCTCATTCTTTTTCTCCATCAATGAGACTTGTTTTATATTCTGTAACTCATAAAGGAAGAAGTTATGGATTAATATATTTAAAGATATATACAGCAAAGCTAGGTACAAAATAGGTATATTTACTACTGTCCTCATTTCTAAAACTCATCATGATTATTTTTCTTTTCCCATGGCTTATTCTGTTTACCATTTACTTCAGCTAGGGTTGCAGCTGTTCTGACCCAGACCTTCATTTCTAGAACCATTAGTGGTCCTTCTAATATTACGTTGCCATAGTCTCCCAATAACCTTTACCCTGTACATGTAAATTCTAAAAGACTCACGAAAGAATACCCTACTTTGAGACATATTCCGCATGCCCCACTGTATAACATTATGAAACAGCCCCCCATTTCCCCTTGATAATCAGGCAAGCCTGAGCTCTCCGTCATGTACCACAGTGCTTCTTTGCCTGAAGCATTAGGCATTACAGTATTATGGCTAGTGGGGGAAAAAAAGCCAAGCCATGCCAGGCGATATCCCCAATTTGCAGTTACTTGTGGTCATAGCAGTATTCCCAGAGGATGCCCTCCTCCCTTGGAAATTAATATCTTTAAGCCCGAGACTCCAGAGTCATAAAATCAGGAAACAAAAGTATTTGGAGTAAGTTATGAAGGGATAATTGAGAAAGAAGCCAATTTTACCCTTTTTTCCCCAAATCTTATATTCTAGCTGTAGGAAGAACAGCCCCCATGATTGGTTTCTGGCTCAGAAACTACATGGAGCCATATTGCTTTTTCCGAAATCCACAACTGGTAGCACCATAATTGGGTTGTCAGTAGGTGACTGCGCTATTCTATCAAGCTAGTTATTTTGGAGTTATAAGATAGGTAAGACCAAGTGAATTTTGGGATTGTTCCCTGTTCTTTTGTTGTAAAGTGAGCTTCTTTGTCAGAAACAGTGTTGAGTGTGATGCCTTCATGGTGAAAAAGATACTCAATAAATCCACAGATAATGCTATGGGTAGAATCATTACAGATTGTGGGAAGGAAAGCAAATAATATATAGAGTAAGTGTCAACTCCATTGAGTAAAAATTTCACACTTCATGATGGAAAGTTCCAGTGTGATTGTTATCACCAAGGGGTTGGTCAGTCTTTCCAAGGAATGATGTCATATTGAGGACTCGAGGTTGCCTCTGTTGTTAGTGTGTCAGGCGCTCAAAAGTGACTGTTACCTGTGTTGTTAAATCCACACACAACTTTAATTTACATCTTTCCTGTGAAAGCAACTTTGTTTTTAAACCCATGACTAGAGAAAGAGGCTGACGAAGATCCAGCAAACAGACCATTTTGCCTACCTAATAAGAGGCTTCGTCACAGGAAAACCTTTTTGTGAACCTCCTCACGTATTTTCAAATACAAATACAAATACAAATATTTTCATGCCTGTCTCCTTTCTGAGATGGTTCCAACCACGTCCTTCTCCCTCAGTCTTCCTTGTCATTTTACTTCTCAATTCAGTCCCTTTCATCATCTGGCCAAACCACTGGCTGTTGCCTGTGAGTTAACATAAACTTTACTTCTGCTTGTGCATCTTTCCAGGGGGAGGTAACGACTAAATGCATCACTGGAAGGTTTGCTGGAGTTTTCTGACAGATATCTGTCAGAGTGATTACAGGGAATCCTTATAAAGTTGCAGTGGTCCAGTTTGGGGTTGTGACTGCATTCCCTGTGCAATGACCTTTACAACAGGCCTAAATTTGTTCTTCCTTATCATTAGTGGCATGAACTTCTCCAGGGGATGAAGGAGAAGTGCCTGTGTATCAACAGCAGTTAGAATTAGAATCCACTGCATGTGAATTTCCTTGCTCCTTAACAACCTGCCTAAGTCCAATTTTATGTGTCACACTTGCATTGGGTGATGAGGGACTCTTGCACATAACATGACCAATGCTGCATCTTGGTGGAGCACACATGGCTCCTTCATGAGATATGACTGAAATGGCACGGTCCCTTAGTGTTCTTTGGCCCACTGTTCGGTCTCCAATAGGGCCCTGTAACAAGTCAGGCCCTGTGTTTTCAAAATTAGACTATTTCTCTGAAGAACAGAGTATACCTTTCTATCCAAATTCTAGAGTTACACTCCGTGATTCTGTTAGTAGCAGGTACCATATCAAAACCATATGAATTACAGATAATTAGATTATAGTCATATCTGGTGAGTCATATGGCTAAAATGGGAAATGAACTTGCACCATGGCCTGGACTTGTTACAAAATCTCTTCTTGCTCTGGGCTCTAGTCACAGCTGGCACCACTGGTAACCCAGATAGATACTCAGGACGTGGTGGAATGACACTTTTGTATGTTGTCTCTCTGACTTCCAAAAAAGCAAACATCTTCACCAGTCTTTGTGACTCTGTCTTAGCAGTCGAAGGTACAAGATACGTCAACTTGCCTTCCTCTTTAAACAGGTTATCTACACATTTCCCAGATCACTGAACCCCAAGAAATATCCCTGGGGTAGCAGGCTCCTGAATTTCCATAGACCTTATTTCCCACCCTCGCACATATGTACAAATTGTGAGTACTTTCTCCTTCCAGGTCTAGTCAGCGTTGCCATCCATGTGGTGGGTCAGTACGGTGCTCTTTGCGATATTGATATGATCAAGATCCCTTTAGACAAGATCAGTTCTTTTCAAACTCTTAATAGGCTCCAAATCACCTGAGAATTTTGTTGGAATGCAGATTTTTATCTAGTAAATCTGAAGTGGGGCCCTGAGTCACTGCGTTTCTAACAATTCCCCAGGGGATGGTAATCACACCTTAAGTAGAAAGAGATCCATTGCTCTGGGAGAGCCAGAAAGTTGACATGTCCCTGAGAAAAGTTACTGATGGTACAGTGCTGTTTCTTCCATGAAAGCAAACCTCTTCTGGTGATCCTATTGATTGCTATCGAGAAGAAAGAAGATGTCATATTAATGTCTGCATATCACTTTGCAAGACCTATGTTGGGTACGCCCCCCCCTCAAAAAAAAAGACCACACTTGGAACAATAAATGCAAATTGGTCACCACTTGATACGTTTGTGCTAATACACTTTCATTCTCTATAAGCAATATATATTCTGCACAAATTAAATAAGGAGATAAAAAAGAATGAAAGAAATCAATTCCTGCATCCTTCAAATATTTGATGGTGGGACTAATCCCTGCATTTCCCCAATGAAGGCATTAATATTTTAAATTTACTATTTTGATAGGAAATGTAATCCAGGTGGTTCTGTTTGGCCCTTCCTGCCCTAATAGCACTCACCACACGGATGAAGGGTTAACCATGGTATTCAGTGTAGGTCTATGCCTTCCCTGCTATGCATCTAGAAGCTAGAGAAAGAACTATAGAGCAGGGTTGAAGATGCATGAGTCTTATTATAAATGGACTCAAACTTAAAGTTCACTTAACAACTTCACTTCCTAAGTCCTGACTCTGACTGGTACATCGGATATGTAAAGATTAGTGTTTGCATTAGTTTTTAAGGGATATACTATAATCTCTGAAAAGCCTGGGTATTTCAGTGTACCCAATATATAGTCACCCTGATATAATCACTTTGGGGAAATGTTTTGAGGAAAATACATAGGTCATACTTGTGGCAAACTTGTAGGGTCCTTTTTCAAGAAACCCATATTTACCCTTCATTCAAGAAATGTGTGTCTGTGTGGCTTGGGGACCGAATAAAGAGTCCTCACTTTCTCCTTTGTTGTCTGAAGTCAGATATCCATTCACCCAGATACGAGGGTGCTTTCCCCCATCACTTACATGGATTAAGTACATCCTTTTAAGTCTGTCCAGCTGTTTCAGTCATAAGGACATCATGGCCACTGCCAAAGACTTCTACAGGTTAAATCGAATCATTCTGAATTTTGTTGCTGACCCGACCCCTATTCCAATGGTAACATTGATCTTATCCTAAACACTTGGTATCTCCTACTGCTGGATGCCTTCATCCTCCATTGACATCAAAGGATCTTCTTCAATGGCTGTCCTCCTCCCCATCATTCCTGGCTTGCGGCGGAGAGCCACAACTAAAGGTTTTAGGGTTGCTGTTGTTATTCTTACCATTCTTACCATTTTAGGGTTGCTGTTGTTATTCTTACCATTCTTACCATTTCTCAATACCTTAGAAAAAGATGTGCCCTCCTAGCTCTCCTGAGAGCATAGTGTGTGTGAGGTTGTATGCAGGAATTGATACGATAAATCAACCTTATTATCCTTCTTAAGTCTTTGAACTCCTTCCTCTACCCAGAAAGTTCTAACAATTCACCCATCACAGAAAGGAAGATAATGTTGAGTCTTATTGTCTCTCAACTAAATTATTAAATACTAGCATATTAAAATCATACACTGAAGGCAAAACCTATACTATGTACATCCATACTGATAGGGTTTACTTTTCTTTTTCCCTTATTTGACACTCACAAAATCCACTTCCCTATACACTCTCTAGGCTCTTCCAATATAAATAGGCAAAAATCTCTCAGTGGATATGCTTCTTCTTCCAGAGTTAGGCTTTATAACCTTCTGTAATCTGCAGGATTTATCTCAGATTATGAATCTGGAAGCAACAAAAGTTGGTGGAGGTAAGTCTTAAGAATTAATAGGGGTGCCTGCTTGGCTCAGTTGGCTAAGTGTCCAGCTCTTGGTTTTGGCTCAGGTCATGATCTGAGTGTCCTTGGTTGGAGCTCTACATGGGCTCCACACCCAGCAGGGAGTCGACTTGAGGATTTTCTTTCCCACTCCCTCTGTCCGCCCCCCCCGCCCCCGCTCATGTTCTCACTCTTTAACTCTCTCTGTATTAAACTAACTAAATCTTTAAAAAAGAGGAAGAATTAATATCCCCTTGCAAGGCAGCTGTTTCAGATGAGATGCCTTAAAGTTCTTCAGATAAGAAAAGGCTACCATTTTTAGTGACCAGGGGGTAGTAAAGCCAGCAATCACAACACATTTATGGAAAAAGGAGATCCAATCAGTCAGTACCACTTACCCTGGGGCCTCAGGCAGACACATGGTAGTTTTGTACAAAACTGATAATGAAAGTTTACCTGTGGTGTAGCTAAAATTTATATACTTCGAAAAAAGAATTCTTTAAATGTTATAAATCCATTTAGTACCAGGCATTAGTAATTGTTGTCATAACATTTTAATTATCTAATAATTATATGACCCAAAGAAAAGAGACAACTGTACTATTTGTTGAGATAAATTTATTTTGCTTATAAATTTGTTCTGCTTATAGTTTCCTTCTATTATTTTTGCAGTTTTTATTTAGATAGTATGTTATGCTTTCTGAGAAATCACTTTAAAAATTAGAGAATGACTTCTTCTTCCACTGCACTCAGATCCGCTCACCCCCCTCTTGGCTGTCCAGACCCTGATTCAACAGCCTTCATCTCAAAACTAGCGGAAAATTCTGATTTCTTCCTAGATTTACACAGAGGAACTCAAACTTGATATGCTTTGATGACTAGTGGAGAAATGCTTCGCTCTTATTGAAAATATTCCAATAACATATTTTAACTGTGACATTAAGAAATATTAAATCATATCATAATATTTGACTATATATAAACACATATGGTCATACTGCACACTGGGATTCTTTCTGGGGAAGTGCAAAGAATCATTATTTAAGCTACCATTTAAATTATCTTAAGATTAACTTCCAAACAGAACAACATTAAAATGCATCATCTTCACCTGCATAATGTTGTTCTGGAAATCACTGTCTCCATTTCACAACTGCTTCTATTTAGCAAAGATAAAAAATGTGCCAGTGTTTAATTCTCTAGACAGGCACCATGGAATGTATATGCATGTCCCAAATAAGGAGGCAACTTCACTGAAGCCATTTTTTCAGCTTGTATAAAGTTTATAATGGAATGCTAATTCTCTTGACATTAATGCATGTTTATTTATAAGCAACCAAAAATGATTGAAAATAAAAAGTGTCAAGTAATAAATTATGTGAAATAGACATATTGAAAAAGTGAAATGATATAAAACCACATACAAAAAATAATCACAGCTTTTTTTTTTTCTAAATGGATGCCTGATTGCTTTTATATTCCCCCTGAAGGTTTTCCGTCAGCCTCGAAGGATAAATTACACAAAAAGGACAAGTTTTCATTAATCTGCAGGCTGACGTTTTTATAATAAAAAGAGAAAAATGTTTAAATAATACTATGGGTTGGTCAAAGTTGCAAAAACCAGGAGACTGGAGAGGGAAGGCTGGTGTGTCGTCTTTAATTTGTGTAGACAGAGATCAGCAAATTTAAAACTAAAACTGTATGTTGCTAGTGAAAAGTTGCCTACAAAATAATCAGCTCTTTGGGATGAATTTAGTTTTTCTTAAAATCATATACATTGATTTGATTAGTTAATGGCTTGGTTTATTACTAATTCCTATATTTTAGGGAACACTCCAGGAAACTTCAACCCAGGAATCAGAGATTTGCATGGAGATCTAGCTCTTTGTAGACATCAATTATGTTTTAATGCCTAGAGGAATCAATGCCTAAATCACCATGATTGTGAAAATGGATACATAGAAGTGATCAGGTCTCTGAACACAGCCTATGACCATGAGTCCTAGATATCTAAAAAAATACAGACACTCAGAAAAGACCATTCATGTGCACTCACCACCTCACCTGCCATTTCCCTGTGTCTGCATCTGTATTAGCTGCATCTTGTGAGGACGGAGGAACTGTGCACGTACCAACCTGGACCAACCCCTTCACTCATGTGCCGGATTTTGGTTTTCTCCCATCCACCCAAGGATATTGCTCTAACTGTTGCCCCTTTTCTCCTGCATTTTAATTTTATTTCTCTCCAAGATCAGTTGCATGATTAGGAAACATTTAGTAACATCTGCATCTTCTCAAAACCCTCCCTTCTGCCCTCAAGCACCTGCCATTTCTCTGCTCCTGTTGAAAACAAAATTTCTCAGAGAAGTGGATTATACTTGATGTCATCACTTCCTCATGTCCCATTTTCTCTTGACCCCCTCCCCCCAAGACTGTACCTACCCATCACTTCCAAACAACTCCTGTCAAGACAGCCCAAGGCCTCTACCACCAAATCTAATGGAAGGTTCTTAGGTTTCCTCATACTGCACCTTCTCAGCACTGTCACTCACATTCTGGTCACTCCCCTCTGCAAGCTACCCTTTCTTTCATTGCCTTCAAGGCACCATCCTCACTCTTTTCTCTCTGGCCCCTCTTTCCCAGACCTCCTTGCTGGTTCTTCCTTCCTTCCCCAACCTCCAGGGTTGGAATACCCTAGACCTCACTCCCGAGGCCTCTTCTGTATCCAACTTCACTCCTCTGGTGAAAAAAGCATCTTATTGGCATATCTGCTCAGTACTCCCAGCACTCTAGCCCAGACCTCTCCTGTGAATGCCAGACTGGTATGTCCACGGACTGGTTGACGTCTACACTGGCATATCGCCCCGATATCTCGAACTCATCATGGCAACAACTGAACTCCTGACTCTTCCTTTGAAATGTGGACCTTCTGCCTTCCCGTTGCAGCGTGTGCAATTCCATCCTTTTAGTTTCTCATTCTCCTCTTTCCCTCTTCTGAACTGTCATCAAATCCTCTCAACTGTACCCTGTCAATTGTCCAAATCTTTCAGAGTCCCATCAGTTGTCACCTTCTCACTACTACTGTCCTGGCCCCGGTCGCCACCATTTCCTGGAGTAGCGCAACAACATGCTGTGGGGGTCTCCCTGGTCCCACTGGGACTTCCTTACCTTGCTTCTCCACACAGCAGCCAGTGGGCTCCTTAGAAACGGTGAGATCATAGCATCATATATCATAGCGCGCATTTGCATGGAACTCTTCAACGGCTACTCTTTAAAAGCAGACCCTGAGCTGAGGATTTTTGGTCACGTGACTTGTTGAAGACATGTTCTGAGAGGAGACCATCCAAGGAACAGGGAGAACAGGGCAAGGAAATGGAAGCAGCCTGTGATTTCAGGCAGTGTCCCACCCTTGGCCTGATCCCTCAGGGGACATGTGGCATGTACGTTTTACCTGAGTTTGCCCTCTACACACTCCCTGACCAGTCAGCTGTTGGCTTGAGGCCACTCTTCTTGCTGTGCCTTCCCTGTTTCACTTTTCCACCACCTGAGAAGTCTGTGCCTAGAGATCACCACAGTCTGCTTCCTCACTGCCTGCTCATCTTTGCTCTCATGTACCCTATTGTAGAGGCCTCCTTGACCGCCCTCTCCAAAAGAACAACTCTGCCTCCCACACATGGCCTTTAACTAATTTTGTATTTTTCTTAGCACTTAGTATCTCTTTATATAAATGAGATCACATTGGCCTCCCCCATGGCAGGCAGGGGCACAGTTTTAGTCACCATAATACCTCAGAGGCTAGCACAGCACCTGACACATAGCAAGCCTTCAAAATAAGTATTTGTTGAACAAAGGAGAAGAAACGAAGACATGACACAGCACCTGGGAAGATGAACCTTTGGGACAACCAAGACCTTCTCCCTTAGGATAGGAAGGAGGGCTTAACTGCTTTGTTTATATCAAGTCTTCTGCTGAGAGTGTTAGAAAGCAGCTCTTTTCCACCTAAGTCTTTACAAAGAAACACAGAGTACCTGCAACTCCTCTTCATTTCTAGCTGACTCTGCAGGTTGGTGAACATTTCCCTTTGGCCCTTCGTTGTTAAGGGCATGAGCCTCTTTCATTGTTATCCTACGTACACCGTTCTTTTGGTGACAAGAAATGCTGCCACTCTAGGAAACCGAAACAAAACAAAACACAAGGCAATCAAAACTTGAATGGACAAGGTGTCCTGGGTATCAAGAATGAGCTGCTTCCAGGTTTGACATCTGTCCTACTGTCTCTCCTAAAACCCCTGAGATTCTGAAAACAATTATTAGAGATAGAGAAAAGACAACAGAGTGAAGCTTTTTCCATAGTTACCTACACACCCTTTCCTATTCCCAGAGCCATGAGTCTCCCCAGCATCTTTGCCCTTAGACATTCCCAAGTGTGAAAGAGATGCTGACAGGAGAGAGTACAATTATTACTATTATTTTTACAGATAAGTAAGAAAGTATAGTTCAGAGTTAGAGTAATGCTAGAGGAAAGTGTAATGTAATTTTCTTCTGGATAATTAGCATTAATGACTTACCTTTGAAAGTTCAAGGGAGGACCGAGGGAGCACAAGTCCACAAAGCAAGGATCTCTCTCACACATGGATTCAGAGACCTTAGGCTTCATGCTCATCTGTGCACCCAAATCCAAAAAGAAGCAGTAAGAAGCCCATTCGTGGAGGACACGCCTATGTGGGGAGTACCCCACGCGTTTTAGTTGCCTGTAGTTAAATATTGAATGAATATTCCCACCTACAGTGTCCTTTATCCCCAGAAATAGTAGATTCCCTACAACGACATGATTAATAAAAGAAGAAATGACGTAGTAGATAAAATTGGAACTACTGATTTCAGCATCAGAGCAAAAGTGTGACATCATCATTTCTGGTATTTGGGTCATGTAACGGCCAGTACCAGTGTTTCATTTAAAAGGGTGAGATGAAGGCCATCTTTTGCACCCTCTGTACTTGCTGTCCCTCAGGACAGAGGCCTTGGTAGAGCTCTGCTGGACTTCTTGACTTTGGGTTCGAGTCTTTCTAGGCAGGATATTGATGAAATGAAGTCCTGTTTAAAGTAAACTGAAGAGATGCAGGAAAATGGATCTTGTTGTGAGAAAGCGAGGAGGGGCTGGGGAGCAAGCCCAGCCCTGGGATGAAGTCCATCTTCGTTTGCTAGGACTGCTAGAACAACATGCCAGGGGTGGGATTAATTGTCTCACAGTTCCAGAGGCTAGACATCCAAAATTAAGGTGCTGGCAAGGTTGGTTCTTCCTCAGGATGTGAGGGCAAACCCATGCTCCTCTCTTAGCTTCTAGTGGCTTTCTAGAAATCTTTGGCATTCTTGGGCTTATGGCAACAAAACTCCAACCTTTATTTACATGGTATTGTCCCTGTGTTTCTGTCTCTGTTTCCAAATTTCTCCTTTTTCCAAGGAAACCATCATAGTAAATTATTATCCAACCTAATGACCTCATCTGACTTGACCATTTGAAAAGATCTTATTTCTAAATAAGATTTCATTCATAGATACTGGGAGTTAGGACTTCCTTGTCTTTTGGAGGGACTTGTGATTCAATCCATAACAAAGGAGGGCATCAAATTTGGTGGGAAGGAGTGAGAAACTTATCTTCTTCCCTCTGCCCTTCTCCCTTTTTTAAAAAATATTAACATATAATGTATTATTTGCTTCAGGGGTACAGGTCTGTGATTCATCAGTCTTACACACTTCACAGCGCTGACCACAGCACATACCCTCGCCAATGTCCATCACCCAGCCTCCCCAACCTCTCACCCCCCTCCCCTCCAGCAACCCTCAGTGTGTTTCCTGAGATTAGGAGTGTCTTGTGTTTGTCTCCCTGTGTGGTTTCATCTTGTTTCATTTTTCTCTCCCTTTCCCTATGATCCTGTCTTGTTTCTCAAATTCCTCATGTCAGTGAGATCATATGATAATTATCTTTCTCTGATTGACTTATTTCACTTAGCATAATACCCTCTAGTTCCATCCATGTTGTTGCAAATGGCAAGATTTCAGGGTTTTGATAGCTGCATAATATTCCATTGTATAGATACACCACATCTTCTTTATCCATTCATCTGTTGATGGACATCTAGTTTGGCTATGGTGGACATTGCTGCTATAAACATCTGGGTGCATGTGCTCCTTCCGATCACTACATTTGTATCTTTAGGATAAATACCCTGTAGTGTGATTGCTGGGTCATAGGGTAGCTCTACTTTGAACTTTTTGAGGAAACTCCATGTTGTTTTGCAGAGTGGCTGCACCAGCTTGCATTCCCACCCACAGTGTAGGAGGTTCCCCTTTCTCTGCATCTGCTATTTCCTGACTGGTTCATTATAGTCATTCTGACTGGTGTGAGGTGGTGTTTCACTGTGGTTTTGTCCCTTATCCCTTTATGAGACCCTCATCCAGGTATATGTAAAATTATGGGGTTGCAGCTGGGGGCTGCTCTCCATTCGAAGTCTCTTTCAGGAGGCTCTGCAGTTAGACTAAGGTCCTACCTGACTCTGGAAAAAATGCAAATAACTCATAAATAGAATATATTGAAACTGACAGGAAACTAGGACATATAAATTGAAATGGAAAAATATACTGAAAGGACTCTAAATCAGGGAATGACATGGCCTAACTACTTTCTAAAGCAAACCAACATTATTTCAAAATTTTAACATTATATATCGCTAATGAGCAGATACCAAGATTCACATAGTTCAGATTTCTGTTTCTCATAATAGAAAAGAATTAATTGCACCCACCAAAATATCAGAATATAAAAATAACTTGGAATTCCTTGAGACTTCTGCAGTTCTCACTGGGACGACATGCCTAACTGGGAATAACCAAACAAAAACCCATTCCAGTGATTTCTAGGAACCTTATATGGAGCCAGAATGAGGGACTATTTAGAATGAAGCCCTCTGAAAAGAGGTTAGGTTTAGAAGCCAAATAGTTCAAATGATTGCTGCCGAAAGGAATTCTCTGACTCTTACACCAACAAGGAGGTAATGTCTACAAACAGCCAGCAGGTCAACCAACCAGTCCAGCCAGGGAAGGCTTCTTGGGATGAAGGCAAGCCATGTAGGGTCGTTGTTCAATGCCTCTCCTTCAGAGATGAACACAAACCAGTTCTTGACTCAGTGCCACTGTCGCCAACTTTGAGGCTGCCTGGGTCCCCTGCCATCTTGCAGATGTTTGCACATCTGCCCAAAGAAAGAACGGGCACGCAACTTCCCGAGTGCCTGCAAAATGGTGGATACCCAGCGCTAAGGTGCCAGCCCCTTGCCCAGCCTATTGGGAGGCCTCCATAAACAGGAGGCATCCATGCAAAAAGCCCAGGACAGTGGCTTCTTCAGCGTCTTCAGCTCTGTGAGAAACACCGAAATGTGTTAACTTCTAAACCGACATGTCCTTGTCCACTGCCTTTTGTGCCACTAATGAAAGGACATGCCTTTTTTCAAATGCCCAAAGTCCCACAAAGGAAATAACTGAAAATCGCATACTTACGCCACCTCGGCACCCCGCCCTCCCCCAAAAAGAGACTGGCTTTTCATTTATAACCGCTGGACATCTTAATCCAAGAATCCTCATCATATTATAGACCGGTCTCATCTGAACAAAGCCTATTAGAAATCAATACCGCCGTGCATCTTTCCTAGTTGTCCCAAATTTCAAAGGGCTAGATTACCCTGCTGTGTATTTCTTTTTCTAGTTCAAAGCTTCCAAGAAGCTGACAAGAGAAACTGGCCCATATAGTTCAAGTGACTTTAGTGAGAAACAGCACGTTCCCTGGGTAAATATAAAAATGAGACTCAGACCTCCCAAGGCCCAGGATTTCCATGCTAGTTGACCTGTCGGAAAATATATGCCAAGATAAATAAAGATTTTTTAAAATGTACAATTCTTCGTGATGTCCATAGGAATAGTGGTATCCAAAATTAAGGTGATGCAAAGGGCAAAAAATTTTAAATAAATGTTACGAAGCAGACATTGATGTTTTCTATGCATTTTAAAGCCAGTGTGCTCTTTCTCTTTTTATGTCTTGCATCTGCTCTGATCCTTTAGTTCGGCTTCAAATGTATGACTACGTTCTGACTCCTACCAGTTCATTTATTTTTGATAGAAGGCTATCAAGAAGTCAAAACTCGGTGTAAGGCTAATTTGGTTCATATCATAGGACAGCACATTTCTTCTCCCCAAGATAGCTTACTTTGTTGCCTCCGTATTAAGAATATGCCTTTTTTAAAAAGACTTTTATTTTTAAATCATCTTTGCGCGCAGCATCGGGCTTTGAACTCACGACCCTGAGATCAAGAGTCGCATGTCCTACCGACTGAGTCAGCCAGGCAGCCCTCAAGAAGATGCTTTTGGAGGTGGCACTGGATTGGCCGAATTACTGGAAGGGCATGGTTTCCAAAAAGCTCATAAAAAAGTCTCCCTCGCCTGAGCCATCCATCACTGGTAATATGTCCAGGGCCTATGGGAAATGCAAGACACCAGCAATTTAAAGGGGATGAGATGTTCAGAGACGACAAAGTAAAAAAGCCAGTATACGGTACATGTGTGGCCATCGACTCGCATCCTGTGTGTTCAAAGCAGAGGGAGGGGTGCTGACTGATGAGGACTGGAAGGGTGTCCGAAGTTTGGGGTTGAGGAAGAGTGAGGGTCCTGGGCGAAGCTGTGGGAATGGATGTGAACTAGGTATGGTTGGAAGAAGGAGACATGTGGCCTGCTCTGAGTTGTTTAGCAGACGCCATTGATGCTCTGCCCGTGACCCCCCCCGAGTTCACCCACTCTGGGGGAGACAGCTTCTGACACACAGGCAGCCTCCTGCTTCAAGTTCTGTTCTCTCTGCTTCGGTGCCTGAGACGAGGAAGGGCTGGCAGCAAGCTGGGGGCAGGTTCAGTGTGAAAATGTAAATGTGTGCGTGCGTGTGTGTGTGTGTGTGTGTGTGTGAGAGTGTGTGTGTGTGCGCGCACGTGCGTGCGTGTGCTGAACACACCCAGAGCAATCCTCAACCGAGGAGTGGAGAAGTGCCCACTCCCTGCCCTCACCCTGGCCATTCTGAAGTCTGGGCCTCTTTGCTCTCCCAGGAGACTGAAGTGAGATCGAGCCCCAGGGGCCCATATCGACAACCCGCTGGTCCACTCAGCCTTCAGTGTCTTCTGTTCCTTCTGTTTTCTCTTCTGTGCTTCATAAATTACCTCCACCCAGTACTTCTCTCAGGGGCTACTTGGGGGGATGCAGGTTGTGGACTGACACCCCTGCTCAGGTCCCTGCAGAGGGCTCTCTTGTTTCTCATGATCACCAGCACGGGGTCCTAGCCAGCCGCTTGTACCACAGGCCCTTTGCTGTGCCCAGCACGTGGGGGAGAAGAGCATTCCACCTCCAGTCTGCCTCTAGATGTACCGCTGATCCCTCAAGATTCCGACAGGGCGTGACCTCCGCTGTGCAAACTCTCCTCCACCTACTCTGCCAGCCCTTGGAGGGCAGAGCACGCCTTTCCCTGTGTACCCAGGCCTCTCTCCTGGCTGAGCTCATGGTTTGGAAACAGTTTTGTCTGCCTGCCTGCGACTTACCTGCGATCTCCTAAAGGACAAGTCAAGACATCTTTCTTTTTTCTGAATGCCTAGGACGCGCCCTTCATCCGGGTAAAGAAACAAATGCTCAATACTTGGGTTGGGGGGGGGGGGGTTGGTTGGTTGGTTTTGTTTGTTTGTTTTTTGTTGTTGTTTGTTCTGTTTTTGAGAAAACAGTGTCCAAGGGGTGGCCCCTCCTGTGCCTCTTGGTTTTCTGGCCTCCTAGTGGGAATCTTTGCAACAGGGTTTGATCTTCAGAAGCCTCTGTTTGTCCCTACTGTCAACCCCACCTCCTCTGAAGAGGGAAGCGCAGAATTTGGTGAACCTCCTAAATGTGGGAGGAGTCTCCTCCTCTCCTGGGGTCTGGTTTAGTACCCATGACCCCCTCTCCCACACCCTCCACTCCACTATGGCAGAAATGAGGAAAAAGCTCACTGGTTTTCGCCCTCATTATGACAGTCGATCTTCTGGGAACTATAGTTTCCTTTTTACAACACAGTTTGTCGTGCTCGCCTCGTTCTCAAAATTTTCCAGCTGCCTCCGTCCGTATTTTAATGCTATTCACTACTTTTTCTCATCTCATCAGTTTAATTCTTAGAGATTCCTCCTCGTCCTGCCTATCTCCAGAGTCAGAGCCTTTGTTTAATTCAAGTTCCTGAATTTATTTCCCACGAGCTGCCTAAGTCAACAAAAAGCGCCCCCGACGAAGGACGAGCCCTCAAATGACAACTCCAAAATGCATCCTTGAGCCTGCGGCTGGCTTAAATGAGATCTGGCGCCTTGCTTTTTGCTGACCTGTCCTGATTTCCCACGAGTCTTTCTTGGGCCTCCCCTTCCCCTTTTCTTTGTTTCCTCTGCGCCCTTAGATTTGGGGGCCCCTGTGCGCGGTCCTCCGTCTCTGCTCTGTCCTGGTCCAGGGCATCCGCGCCCATTCTACGAGGTCACCGCGCATGCTCAGCCGACGGCCCGCTCCTTTACCTCTGGCCCTACACTCTCCAACACATTTGGAGTTCTGCTATGCCTCCTTCCTGGTTGGTGTCTGCACTCTGTGTTCTCTGGATAACTCAGGGTCATGGCAAGAGTTAAACTCCTCTTCCTTCTCTAGTTCCTACTTTCTCCAGGCTTCTGGATCACAGCCTCCTGACTCCTCCGGGACTCTTGCCCTCATGAGCCATGGGATGCAAAGTCCCAGAGCATTTACCTCCAGGAGATCACCTGGGGTCGCAGAAACTGTCCTGTCCTTACTCCCGTGAGCATCTTTGAAGACCCTTCTTGCCTTTATTTGGTTTCACTGCAGTATTTTTCTGATTCGTCTTCCCATTTGAATCTCTCCCTGCAGCCCACTCTGTTCATGCCCCTAGATGAATTTATTAGTGTCATATTTCAGCATTACGGATCAGGGAGAACCCTTGCATGGAGGCCTAGAAACCTGAGTGCTATCCAGCTGGGCAATAGTCGTTTTCACCCCCCAAAACCTCACGGTCCCTTCTTTAAAATGTGGCAGATAGACTAAGCAATTTCTACATTTCTGTCTAGCTCTACAGGTTTTTTAAAAAAATACCTTTATTGAGATATAATTTATAGAGATCAGAGAGTTTACCTATTTAAAGTGTACAGTCCACTATTACTTTAGTCGGTTCAAAGAACTGTGCAACCATTTCCATCCAATTTTGAAACACCTTTGCCACCCCTAGGAGCGATCTGTTAGCAGTCACTCCCCAAGTCTCCCAACCTCACCTTCCAGCCCCAAGCAAACAAACTGCTCATCTGCTTTCTGTCCCTACATAATTGCCTATTCAGGACACTTCATATGAAAGAGATCAGGCATCACGTGGTCTTTTGTGCCTGGCTCCTTTCCCTTAACCTAATGTTTGAAAACATGCCACCATGTCACGTGGATCCATCCTTCCTTCCTTCTTTCTTTATTTTTTTAAAGATTTTATTATTTATTTGACACACAGAGATTACAAGTAGGCAGAGAGGCAGGCAGAGAGAGAGAGGAGGAAGCAGGCTCTCCGCGGAGCAGACAGCCCAATGCGGGGCTCGATCCCAGGATCCTGGGGTCATGACCTGAGCCGAAGGCAGAGGCTTTAACCCATTGAGCCACCCAGGTGCCCCTGTCCTTCCTTCTTAAGGCTGAATAATATTCTGTTTATGACGATACTGCCTTTTGCTTCTACAGCCATCTGTTGATAGACGTTTGTATGTCTACTTTCTGTCCGCCATGAAAAATGCTGATACAAAAGCTCTAAAGTTTCAGATTGTATTCTTAGCAGGATACCAAGGGATAAGTAGAGCAAGATGCCATTTTTCGTTATTCTTTACCGATAACCTGTAAAGCCATCCTGACATGAGGACCGGGCATTACCAAAGGAGAAATCGACCAACAGAATCTGAGGAGGTGTCTCGTGCGCGCGCACGCGTGAACACACACACACACACACACACACACAAACCTTGAAGTTTCTGTTACTGCTTTCAACTGTAGCCATGTCTATTAAAAGCCACTTGTAAATAGCTAACTTCAGCTCTGGCATGCCATACATTAGGCATATTTGTTTTCCAGGGAAGATTATAAATAGAGGGGGGAGGGGGGAGCGAAACAGAATGTATTTTGCAAATGAGCCCAGATGGAAAACTAACAGATGGCCATGCACTGTATTTTGTGTGTTCAGACCTACATTTAAATTAAAAATTTTCATAATTATGATTAACGTCTGTAGCAACACTAGTTTTCCTGTGGTGGCATCATATATCATGTATCGGAGGTATTGGGTAGAACATTTTCATGAAAAGGTTGCAGACTTTATACAAATTCTGGTACTAGCCTGCCCTGCACTTAAGAAGGAAACAAAACAAAACCTCACTCAGCAGTGATGAAGCGCATTGAGGAAACTTCAGTACAAGTGGACTTTCTATAATAAGGCCGTCTGCCGCCATCTGGCTTTTCCTCCCATGTTAAAACTCCAAGCCAGCTATTTCGTGCAGAGGGGGAAATAATGGGCCTTTATTTGCATGGCTATTTTTTTCTAGACTCTGATAGGAAAAGTTTTCTCTTGGATCACACTTTTTTTTTTTAAATTTCCATCAGTGCATGAGATATATTTATTTTCTGATGGTAGGTGTCTCATCTTGTATGTTATCCAGCCCCCTTTGATTTTCTCCTTTTTCCTTTTCTTGGATGATTCTGTGTCTTAGGAGTTTCCCAGGTCTTCTTAGAGGTAGGCAGTGCTGTGGGGGTCCTGGGGTCCTGGGGTCCTGGGAATGTTTCTACAGCCAACAGCAAGACTCTGGGGCCTGTGCAATGAGAAGATGCAGCCCAGGTCACTCTTTGTAGGACCTTTGGTCAAATGGCTGGCAATCACAGTTGACTTCTGTGCACCAACTCAGGTTCTAGATGTGTAAGATGGGGAGTTTTCACTGCTCTTCAGAAGGCACCTGATGTACTCTACCTCTCTTTGCCCTGCCACAGTGCTCTGCTTTGGGATCTGTCCGCACTGCCTTCCATTTTGGCAGTTCCTTATTCTTGTCTCCTCCTCTGACATACTCTCTCATTGTTTTGGATTTTTAACTCCATCAGTACATCACAACTGTGCCCATTTTTGACTGGCCAGTCTGTCTCATGGTTGGTGTTTGCCTTCAGGAGGATTCTTCCTCCCTGGTGTAAATTTTTTTTTTTTTTTTCTGGTGTAGACCTGTCATACACAGTTTTTCCATTTCGCCCCAACACAACACATTACTCAAGCTGACTCCTCCTAGGCCTTTTCCTGGCCAGATTCCCCCATAGTAGAAAGACCCTAGTGTGGATCTCCAGCTGGACAAACCGAATAATGCAACATCGTAGGTTACCACTGACCATGGCGGGTCTGCAGTTAGAGGAGGTGGCTTTTACTTGACTGCTGCCCTAAAGCTACTGTTGTAACTCAAGCCAGAAGCTATAGTCTCTGAATACTCTAAAACATTATATATGCCCATATACTGGAGAATGAACATATTTGATGCCATAAAAGAAGGCTTGGAAGAGCTGCTGAGCATTTAACAACATCACTAATTATTTGTGTAACGTTTGGCGAACAGTCAAAACCAGAATTTTTTTTTTTTCTGGTAAACATATTTTTACACATTTGTCCTCTGTACAGAAATAACCCATCGAGATGCATATATTTTCACTTGCTCATGTTTGCATTGCTGAGGCATAAACCAATCCTCCCTTAAAAGGTTCATTTCAAAGTTATTAGCTAATTCACAAGCCCAGCAAACCTGGGGGCCCACAAGCATATGCTTTGCATTGAAACACCAGCTTGGTAATCAAACGAGGAGCAATCTAATATGAGCTTTCAAGGCAGGTGAATTTGACTGTAAATCATGGTTCTGCACATAGGTTTGTATTTTCCATTCTTAATTACATCTGTGCAAATCTCCATTTGTTTATAGTTGCCTAATACATCGAGTGGGCCATTTGCATCCCCAGAGGCACCTTCCCATGGTGTGCACTTCTGAGGGAGAGAGGAAAAAAAAAATAAACAAAATTGGCTCAGCCATTAATTTGAATATTAAGTGCAAAAAGAGATATAGAAGTGAATGCACTTCGATTTGGCAAATACTCAGAGAGCACCTTGTGAAGTGTTGATAGAGACACGCGGCAATCCAATTCACCTAAACTCATTAAAGCTCAATTTCCTCATCTATGAAATGGGAGTAATAGAGGAAAAAAAAAAAGGAGTGTTCACTTAAAATGCTACATAAATAGGAGTGAGAAATAGCAGTCATGGTAGTAAATTGCAGTCCAGTGCCTTTTTTTTTTCCCCAGTGCCACTGAAATATAGGTATTTTTCTGTGAAACACTGAATGTGACAGGGGCACCTGGGTGGCTCAGTGGGTTAAAGCCTCTGCCTTTGGCTCAGGTCATGATCCCAGGGTCCTGGGATCGAGCCCCGCATCAGGCTCTCTGCTCGGCAGGGAGCCTGCTTCCCCCTCTCTCTCTGCCTGCCTCTCCATCTACTTATGATCTCTCTGTCAAATAAATAAATAAATTAAAATTTTTTTAAAAAGGCTTTTAAAAAAAAACTGAATGTGACAAACACAAACAGAAGGCAGTTGTTTTATATCCAGGTTACCTATTTTTTTAGATTTCATTTATTTATTTGAGAGAGAGAGAGAGAGAGAGCACAAGTGGTGGGAAGGAATGGTCAGAGGAGAAGCAGACTCCCTGCCAAGCAGGGAGCCTGACATGGACGTGGGGCTCCATCCCAGGACCCTGAGATCAAACGACCTGACCGAAGTCAGATGCTTAACCGACTGAGCCACCCAAGCTCCCCGGGTGATCTATTTATTTTTCACTTTTCTTAGTCCTCTCTTATCTAAGAAAGGATTTACAATAGCCAGTAGCAGTCAAAAGTGTGTGCGATGTACAAGCATCATCAACTTGGGGGGTGCCTCTTGTGTGAAAGATGCTGTATGTTCTACGATAACAGAAAGAAAACAGGGCACGGCCTAGTTCTAGGTTAAATGTAAGAAAACGAGGGGAAAAAAGAGAGATCTTCAGATTGCCTCTTGGTCTCTGTGGATTTCCTCAAGAAAGTAAGGAATACGAGCAGGTGATTCACCTGAGACTGAAAATGACCTCGGACCGAGGCCTTCCCAGAACTGCATCTGTCTGTAAAGTGGAAATCTAGGTGTCCTGCTCACCCCACAGCGTCCATACGAAGACCCACACTCACAGGGTATGTGAAAACTCTTTATAAATACCAAACAACCAGGTCTCTCTTCTTTTCCTCTTTATCTGAGCATAAGGAATGAGAAACAGGTGTTGAAATCCCTCAATGGATATCCTTCCTCAAAGCACTAGGAATAAAAAAGGAAGCCAAGAGGTACCTCGGGCTCCACCTACCTTTGACGTTTCCATCCTGATGATCCACCGTGTTGTCTCTCCTGGGCCATCTGAGCACTGACGCTTACAGAGAGCGGTTTCGTTGAAGCTAGATCCGACCTGTCAACAACAAAATGAGAAAATATGGGTCAGTCTTCTGAGTCACCTTGAGAAAAACCACCATCTCAATTCAGACCTTCAGTTCCTCATCTGTAACACAGAAAGGCCAGGTCAGATGCTCTCTGAGATTTCTGGCCGATCTTCCCTAAGTCAGAGGATAGAGGAGCCCTCATACGTGTGCATGGACCTGAGTGATGACGTTGGTGATCTCATGGGGACCTTCTCTTCGGTATCCTGAGGAGTCAGCATCAAAGATTCTCCCAAGCAGTCAGGAGCTGTGTTTTATGGCCTCCAAGTGGCCATATCAGGCAGCCACCAAGGGCCAGAGAGGCTTGTTCTGGAAAGCTGGATCTTCTGCCAGCCCAACTGATCGGCTAAGAACCTGCCATTCATTCGTCCCTTACCAGTCGCAGGAGTTGCTTTCCCTTGCACTGCAGAGGTGTGATTTCCCCAGGCAACCCCAGCCACTGCTGTGAAAGAGAATCGTATTTACAATGGCCTTTCAAGATCAGAAGTGACCACAACTTATGGCTTCTGAAGCCATAGGCAGTTGACCCTCTGTATTCCACAATCTTGCCAGAAAGGCACTAAATGCTTCTTGGTGCTTTCTCTCATCTGTCCATACCCTTCTCTTGTATTTATCCATCGATTAACTTATTAAAGACTTGCTTCATTAATAATTTTTCTAAAGAGGGTGCCTGGGTGGCTCCGTCGGTTGAGCCTCTGGCTCTGTGTCCTGGCATTGAGTCCCTGTCGCGCTCTCTGCTCAGAGGGAAGTCTGCTTCTTCTAGCTCTCCCTCTGCCTCTCCCCTACTCGTGCACATTCTCTCTCTCTCTCTAATAAATAAATAAAATCTAATAATAATAATAATAACTCTTTCTAAAGAGCTCTTTGCTGTTGAAACAATGGTTGTTCAGTGATTATTGATTAGCTGGAGGGCTATGTCATTTTAGGAAAATGCCCCTAAAAGGGACATTCTCTTGCCAAGATATAAAGTCGTATTTAGAACGAGAAGTTCAGAAGCAAGTTGAAGAGGAAGATGCAGGCAAAACAAACAAAAAACAAAAACAAAACAAAAATACTTACCATATTTTAGAACCAAGTAATGTACCAAAGATTCCAGTAAGTGGCAGGGTTGGAATTCATACCCCAGCATTTCTGACACCAACTTGCATAATTTTCTGGGGCCCTCACACCATTGCGAGGGACAAAAATTATCCAGAAAAGCAGCCTGTCACTAAAAACTTCCTTCCTGCCTTCAGGGTTCCTAAAAGTTACCACGTCCTCCTGCTTTTCAGTTCTGGTGATGCTCTCCGTGACAGAATCAGTGTAGCCGCAGCTGAGGCGTAGGTCCTGCCACGCTGGCCTCGGCATCTTCATGTGCCTGCATGCTCTAGCCATTCCGTTACACAGCTGTGATTTAACATATTCCTGTATTTTACTCTCAGGATAAGTGGATTTCTTGGAAAATTGTGACAAAGAGGTTTCATCACAGTAGCGAGTCTGGTGCACTTGGGGGTCATAGGACCGTATGGGTCTGCCCCAAGGGCTTTCCTCCCTGTTGTCCAGAGGGCTGACTTCTTAGGCGGTCTTGACAATGGCAAGCAGAAGCTTTCACAGAGCCCAGGAAATCCCTCCTCTTCAGTGTCAGACTGCAGCCCCGGAGGTGTTTGCAGGAGCCCCGTGTCCGAGCAGTGTGGGTGGTGCAGGGAAATGTCTATTTCTCAGGACTTGAGCACCGAGTGTCCATTTCTAGCCTAACATTCTCTAAAACACATTCCATGCAACACGGCTCTCAAGGGTTTTTTTGGATTGCCCCATGCCATCTTATTTTGCTAGAGATTACTTAATAGGACAAAGAGTATAAATCCCAGGTAAGGAAGACATGTGTGTGAGATCATATCTCTCTCTATCCTAAGAACTGACTGATTGATTTCAGCTCTCATTTGATGGGCTTGTGAGAAACTCAGCTTCCTTTAGCATCAGGTCAAGATTTTGCAGGTTCTTGCATGTCCAAAGTTTTGCACCAGAGAAGTAGCGTGGCCTTGTTTAGCATGTCCTTGGTTTGCTCTGGTTATGGGTGAATCACACAGACCAGATGCACGTGGTCCCCTTGGGGTGACAGCTTTCTGTGGCTTCTGGACATGCTTGCACAAGGTCCCACAGACCTGCGTCACTCACTACTGGGCTTGGCTTCCGAGGGACTTGCTGCCTCCAGTCCTGCAGAAAGCAGGACTGCGATGGCTACTTTATGTCCCCTTGACTGCGCCATGGAGTGCCCAGACATCTGGTCCAACGTTATTCTGGGTTTCTAAGTGAAGATGTTTCTGGAAAGATTAGCACTGGAATTGGTAGGCTGAGGGAAGCAGGTTGCCCTCCCACCTGTGGAGAGGAGCCCTCCCTGCTCCATCCAATCAGCTCAAGGCCTGAGTGGAAGAAAAAGCAGGCCCGTCAGGGAGTGAGGTGGATTCCTCCTGTCTGACTGCCTTCAAACTGGGACACCAGTGTTCTTCTTGTCGTTGGGCTTGAACTGAAGCGTCAGCTCTTCTGGGCCTTTTGTCCATCAGCGTCTGGAATGGAGCTCCACCCAGGGCTCTACTGGGCTTCCAGCTTCCCAGCCCCACATCTTAGGACTTGCCATCCTCCAGCATCGTGGGAGGCAATCCCTTATAGTAAATCAGCTGGCATCATCTGTCTGTCTGTCATGCCATCAGGTTCTCTTAGTTCTATTATTTCTTAAAAACCTAACTAAGAACATGGCACAGCACTTCTCTGCTTTTCTCTCCCTTCAGCCTCCCCCTCTCTTGCCCAACATTCTGTCCCTCTCTCTGCCAGACTTCTGGCCAAGACACCTGAGTATGTGCAAGAGTCACCGTGCTTTAGTTTTCAAGGGCGGCTCTAACAAAGTACCACAAACTGGCTGGCTCACAACAACAGAAATCATTCCTTCACAGGTAAGGAGACCAGAGGTCTGAGGTCAGAGGTCGGCAGAGCCGCGTTCTCTGAAGCTCTAAGGGAGAGCCCGCCTTGGCCTCTCCTAGCTTCTGGTGGCTGCTGGTGATTCTTGTTCCCTGGCTCGCAGCTGCAGGGCTCCAATTTCTGCCTTTGTCTTCACCTGGCTGTCTTCCCTCTTCACACGTCTAAATTTTGTCTCTAATTTCTCATCTTAGAAGGACGCTAGTCTTTGGGTTAGGGCCGATGTGAACCCAGGGTGACTTCGTCTTAAGTTAGCTAACCACATCTGCAAAAGTCTCCCATAGGTTATTTCTATTCCGTGTGAGAGTTATCCCTTATACATGTAAACACACGAACACACACACACGTTCCTCAGGTGATGCTCACAGACCAGCTGTGATACATGCTTGAACACAGAATATGGAGAGGAGAAATAGAAATGATAGGTGGTCCTGTCTCAAAATACTTTTTGGACTCATTCGGAAGAAGGGCTTTGCTGTTAGAAAACATCACACAGTATGGCATACACTGTGATGGGCTCTCAAAGGACTCCTAGTCCCTCTGGGGTAGAAGGCTCCCTTTGCTGCTGGAGGCATAGGTCAGGGATACAGGATGATGTGTGGGTAATACGGAAAGTTGCCTTAGCAGCAGCATGAACAAACAGCCTTGCATTGGCCATTTTGGGTTGCTTATAGCCATTTCCGCAGCCCCTCCCCCAATTCAATCTGCTCTTCTCATTCTGTGGTTGCAATATTTTCTATCTCTGAGGTTTTTTTTTTTTTTTTAAGATTTTACTTATTTATTTGTCAGAGAGCACAAGCAGGGGGAGCAGCAGGCAGAGAAAGAAGCAGGCTCCCTGCTGAGCAAGGAGCCTAATGTGGGACTTGATCCCAGGATGCTGAGATCATGACTTGAGCTGAAGGCAGCTACTCAACCAATTGAGCCACCTGGGTGCCCCACTATCTCTGAGTTCATTAAGGAGAAAGATATTAAAGTTTCCTTCTCATTTCCAAGTTGCCTTTTGCTATTTGATCACTGTCTGCCTTTCATGTTAGAGACTTTCTTCTGATTTTTGTGATCTTTGATTGTCTCTTGACATGTGAGTGAGAGACTAAAAAACTCACTGGGATTGCGGATGCTTAGGTGGGATTTGTGGACTGTGAGTTTCACCCAAGGTGACCTGGCTGGTTCATTTCATTGATGAATCTTTAGTGTTACATCATTCCCCTTTAATCCTTTTTAGGTCCTCCAGAGAAAACGCTTTCAGTATCCTGCACAAAGACCAGGCACAGGAACTCTGGGATCCTCCTAGAGGAAGATGGTTGGGGTCTCAACATCTTGTAAGTACGCATTCACTTAATTTTATGTTTTCATCTTGAAGCAATGATTGTTGATGATTTACACATTGCTTGTGGGAATGTATTTGCCAAAAAATGTAGAAATATGGAAATACTGAAGTATCCTTCAATAGGTGAATGGATAATCAAATTATTGTATATCCATTTGGTGGAATATTATTCAGCAATAAAAAGAAATAAGCTATCAAGCCATGAAAAAATCAGGATGAACCTAAAATACGTATTATACTTTGGACACCTGAGTGGTATAGTCAGTTGAGTGTCCAACTCGTGGCTTTGACTCAGGTCGTGATCTTGGGGTCATGAGATCAGGTCCTGCATAGGGCTCTGAGCTCAGTGTGGAATCTGCTTGAATTTCTCTCTTCCCCTGCCTCTGCCCCACCCCATGCTCTCTCTCTCTCTCTCTCTGTAGAAGAAATAAATAAATCTTTAGAAAATACATATTATACATGAAAGCTCAGTCTGGAAAGGTTATGCATTTTATGATTTCAATCATATGACATTATGGAAGTGAAAAAACTATAAAAGAAACAAAAAAATCAGGGGTTGTCAGGAGTTTAGGGACTGGGTAGGTGAAGTATAGGAGGTTTTTAGAATATTACATCCATTCAGCCCACTTCCATGTTGGCAGGCACCTGACATCATGCTGTCGCCAAAACCCATAGAGCTTTATCTAGCATAAAGGAAACTTTAATTGCCCATCTTTGAACAAATCATTTAGGAGTTCAGGGATCTCAGGAAGGATGGCAGTCTGTGACAGGAGAATCATACTATATTGCAAATGAATGAAACAACCTCACTGAAGGGAGTTGGGGGTGGAAATTGCTGACCTAAGGATCTAGAAATGAGTGGAGTCTGTAAGGCAAAAGGAGTTTTATACTGCACACACATACCCCCTCAACAGTGCACAGCACTCTAATTGATAAAGTTGTTTCCCATGGGGTTATGGCTTCACATTTCTGATACAGCTCTGCGTGTATCCTAGAATTTAAACATCAAATGTATGGCAGATGGTAGGGGCCAGGTTTCTCCCTGTTAGAATGGGAATCCACAGTTGAGCAAGGCGAGGAGGCTGAAATGATCCACATGACCTTGGACTAGAGGGGGAGGCATTAATTAGTGTGCACTCATGTTTCACTTTGTACAGATACTGATGGTTACTTACCAAAATGTCTGTAGATATGTATCTATAGTTGGGTTCATACACACACACGTCATCCTTGCTCTGTCAGCGGATAGACCCCAGAAACAACAAAACTCCGGTCTCAATGAGAGCACCAAGCAGCTGCATCTTGGTATCTAATACCATTTTCCAATCAAAGGAATCTGGGCTGCTCCTTGAAGAAATGGTTGATTCTGGGGCCAGAGTAGGAAGTATATAAGATGAAGACTGGGCCACCTTCTAGTGACAGGAAGCAAGGAAATGCCAAAGACCAGAGCGATCACAAAACAAAAACTCACCTTGATGGGGTTTTGCCAAAAGGACATTTCAGTCCTACTGAAAAAACAAACAGCCAAAGCAAGAACGATTTGAGCACCAAATGAAACAAAGTGCTATTGGATGATAACCCAAAGTGCGTAGTAAATATCCTTTGGTCCATGCTAATGTAAACAAATGAGTAAATAAATAAGTGCAAAAGAAAAGATAAAGCTGGGCGGAAGAATTTCAAAATAATGTACGTAGGCGTTCCATCCTCAGGAAGGAGGCGCACACCTGAAGTGTGGGCTGCACATGGTGACCTCCTTCCAAGGAGTACAGTATGGCAAGCCAGGGGAAGGGTAACTTCATAGAGGACGAACTGTTACACAAACCCCAGCCAGGGGATTACGGTCACTCTCAACAGGGATAGATCAGCGGGAAAGGACATACCCTTGTTAGGGTGTGGTGAAAAGACCACTTTCTGTCATTTTACCTCTGGTCATCTGTTTCCCAAAAAGCTGTCACTCCATGTTAGTCATGGGACAAACATGAGACAAATGCCAGGAGAGGGGCCTTTTACAAAATACTTGACCAGTATTCATCAAAACCGTCAAGTTCATCAAAAATAAGGAAAGGCTGAGGAACTGTCATGGCCAAAACCAAACCAAACCAAACAAAAAAAGCCCGAGGAGACATGTCAGGTGAATGGGATGTGCTAATCTGGGTGGGATCCTGAAATGGAAAAAGATATCAGGTAAAAAAAAAATAATAATAATAATAAGGAAATCTGGATAAACTATGGACATAACGTAATGTCTCCGTGTTGGTTCATTAATTGTAACTAAGTTAGTAACAGGGGAGACGACATGGAGGGGTATTACAGAAATTCTCTCCTCTGTCCTCCCAAACCCTTCGTAAATCTGACACTGTTCTAAAAAAAAAAAAAGTCTGTTTTAATAAAATTTTAACCAAGGAGAAAAGTATCTTATTTCCATCATCCCCTTGGAAATATTTCAGAAAGTGATTTGGCTTCTACATCACCAAAATAAGTCATTCATACACATGAATTTCCCAACACCTAACAATACAGTGGTTCCCTTTCTTACTCATTTAACCCATTGCAGAGATAGGATGGTGTGGCATTTAAATATCACCTTAATACCGTCTCAAAGTCAGTAGCAAAAATCATTAAAAAGTTATCTCAATAAATGAACCCCAGTGCATCGGTACTTCTTCCTATAAAATTATAAACTCCATATTGTATTGAAGGGAGAAACTAAATATCTATGTAGCATCAGCTCCATATTATAGCAATATAAATACCTATACTATTTAAACAATTCTTAAAAATTAAACCAAAAATAATTGTAAATCCATCAATTGAAGTCTTAGGACTATCTGTTTTTTTTTTTTTATTAAAGAGCAATTAACATATAGCACTATATTAGTTTCAAATGTATAATATAATGATTGAGCAATTTTCTACACTAAGCAGTGCTCATTTGTGTAGTGAGCCCTTAATCCCTTTATCTATTTCACCCATCCTCCCCTTTTTTCTTAGGTCCTTTCTAAGTGAGAACATACAATAGAAAAAAACAGGCTCCATTTGTATCCTGCAGAGGGCAAATAATTACAAGTCATCTTCTGTTCAATTTAAATGATATCAATAATACTTTCATTAACTAATCAAAATATTCACTGAGTGCAACTTATGGAAAAAGTTATAAATTTCTAGTAGGCAACTAATTGATATAATTTCATTTTTCCCTTCCTTCCTATATCAAGTAGGTACTTAGTCTGTGAGCCTCATCTGGGGGTGGACAGCTCAGCAGAGAGGCCAGGCTCAAGGCAGAGTTAGTGGTCTTTTGCCTTGGAGGTGACCATTATAGCAAGGAGAGTGGATCATCATCTCTTGTACTAAAAGTCCCTAGAAAAAAGAGAAGAGAAGAAATGTTAAGGGACAGGAAGGTGCCAACAGTAATGCTGCGTAACAAATTATTCCCAGACCCGGTGTTATACAGTATTTATTCTCATGCTCCTGGGTCTTCAAGTTGACCGGAAGATGATGCATATAGACTGTTCTGGGACCTGGGGAGAAGGGAGGGAAGCCCCCCTGGAGAGATTCGTTTCTCCAGGCAGTTACACAAAGCAAGCCTAACCCTGCTAACACATTGAACTTCCATTTGAGTTAAGTTCCTTAAACACCTCAGTGACCAAAGCATGGCTAAGCTCAAAGTTTAAGAGGCATAGAAGCATACTCTGTCTCTAGTGAGAGTGGCTGCAAAACCATGGAGGCAGTCCACGCCCTGGGGAAGGTGAATGGCTGTGAGCAGAATATTGAGAAATGTGTGTGTGTAAAGGCATGGGAGGACTAAAATAAGGCAGTGAAGGGAACTAAAGTCTTACCTGCATCAGTCAGGGTGCGTCATACCCAGAGCTCTGTTCTACATTATAGCTTCACAAAATTTGGTCTGCAGAGTGGTTTGTTACTCTCAGGGAAAAAAAAAATCAAGAAAAAATTTTATTATATATTTTTTGCAGATTTGAAACATAAGGTAAATTCTAATTTGTCCATAACATCCTATTGGGCTTTTAAATGTCATTACTTCCTTAACAGGTGGTGTTCATCATCTTGGCCAGAGTAATTTTTTTCCCATCAGTTTTTTTTTCTTTTTTAATAAGTTTTGTTAAAATGTAATTTAAAGAATACAAAATTTACTAATTTTATTTTATTTTTCAAAATATTTTATTTATTTATTTGACACAGAGAGAAAGAGATCACAAGTAGGCAGAGAGGCAGGCAGAGAGAGAGGGGGAAGCAGGCTCCCCGCCAAGCAGAGAGCCAGATGCGCAGATTGATCCCAGGGCCCTGAGATCATGACTGGAGCCAAAGGCAGAGGCTTAACCCACCGAGCCACCCAGGCACCCCAATACTTGCTAATTTGAAATGCAAAGTTTGATTGGTTTTGACAAATAGGTACAGTCTTGCAACCACCAGAACTACTATCAAGATACAGGGTATTTTTATCACCCTGGAGAGGGCCCTTGGCCTCCTTTGCCATCAATTTTCTCTCCACTTTCTAGGCTGTGACAACTATTAATTGATAGATCTGACAACATCAATCGATAGATTGATTCTCTATCACTACAACTTTGCCTTTTCTAGATCTAAATGGAGTCATATAGTCTTTTGGGCCTGGCTTAATTAATGGATAGCATAATCATTTTGTGGTCTATCCACAAGCACCTGTATCACTAAATAGTTCCTTTTTTATTGCTGAGTAGTATTCCGTTGTATAGGCATACCATTACACTGGTTTATTTATTTACCAGTTTATGAATGCTAAGATCCTTTTTCTCCTGAGGCTATCGTTAGCTTCTTTGCAACCTGGCATTGAAGTGTTCACTCTTAATCACCATGGTGATGCCACCACAACGAGGCTTCTGTGAACATTCATGCACACATCTTTGTGTGGGCTTACATTTTGATTTCTCTTTGGTACATATCTGAGAACGTTATTGCTAGGCTATGTGGGTTTATGCTTATTTTGTAAAATAATTTCCACCTGTTTTCCAAAGTGTCTCTGTTATTTTGCATTCCCATCAGCAATGAGAATTGCACTTACCAATACATAGTATTGTCTGCCATGTTAATTTTAGTCTAAATAGTAAGTGTGTAGAGCTTTCTGGTGATTTTTATTTGCATTTCCCTAATGACTAAGGAAGTTCAACATCATTTTATGTGTTTATTTGCCATCTTCCTTGGTGAAGCTTCTGTTTGCTTATTTTTTTCCCATCCTCTCAAATTTGTTTTGTTTTAACTTTTTTTAAATTATGTTCTATTAGTCACCATACAGTACATCATGAAGTTTATGTTTAAATATATTGCCCATCGTTAATTGGCTTCTTTCCTTATTATTGAGTAGTAAGTGTTCTTTATATATTTAAATACAAGATTTTGTCAGATATATATTTTGCATATATTTTCTCCCAGTCCATGGCTAACCTCCTAATTTTCTTAGCACTAGCTCTCAAATGTGAAAGCTTTTGGATAAAGTCCAATTTACCCATTTTTTATATTTTTTATGAATGTTATGGCCCACTTAAGAATTTTGTGTACATCTCAGGGTCTCACAGCTTTTCTCATATGTTTTTATTTAGAAATTTTATAGTTTTATCTCTTACATGTAGGCCTTTTGTCTGTTTCAAGTTAATGTTTGTATATGTTGTGAGGTAAAGTTTGAGATTCATTTTATTTTAAATTTTGGGTATTCAGTGCCAGTACCATATGTTGAAAAGACTGTCCTTTCTCCTTGGTATTTTTGTCAGCAAAGCAATTGAACTTTAATGGGTGAGTCCACTTCTGGACTCTGTTCTGTTATATTGTTCTCTATGTCTGTCCTTCTGCCAATAACACATTGTCCTGATTACTATGGCTTTATACTAAGTCTCGGAAGCAGGTAATATAAAGTCCTCAAATTTGTTTTTTCCAATTGGCTTGGTTATTCTAAATCCATTCCATTTATGTAAATTTTAGACTTAGCTTGTCAGTTACTATAAAAAAATTCCTAATGAGACTTTAACTAGAATTGCATTGAACATATATATAGCATTAAAGAGAATTAAAATCTGAACAGTATTAGTCTCCTAGATGATGAACATAGTATATCTCTCCATTTATTTAGGTCTCCTTTAAATTCTCTAAGCAATGTTTTATAATTTTCAATATACAGATCTTGTACATACTTTGTTACATTGATTCACATTTCCTTATTTCATATTATTATAAGTCTATTTCACTAATTTCCATTTCCAATTATTTATTTTTAGTATATAGAAATACAGTTGAATTTTCCATATCAATCTTGCATTCTATATAAAATCTATCTGTTACAAATTTTACTTATTAGTTCTGGTAGCTTTAGACTAGATTATAGACTCCTTAAAGTTTTTTGACAGGCATTCATATTGTCTTTGAATTAGCAGTTTTGCTTTTCTTTTCCAAATTGTGTGCCTTTGATTTATTGATTTATTTATTTATTTAGCATTACTGAACTATCTGGAACCTTGAATACAGTGCTGAATACAAGTGGCGAGAGTGGATATTCTAGCTTGTTCCCATCTCAGGGGCATGGCATTTTAGTCTTTTACTACTAAATATAATGTTAGTTGTAAGTTTTTGCAGCTTACTTTTATCGACTGATAAAATTAACTTGTATTCCTGGTTTTTATCATAATGGATGTTGAATTCTGGCAAACACTTTTCCTGACTCTGTTAAGATACGGTTCTTTTTTAGTTCATTAATATGATGGATTACACTGATTATCTTTTAACTGTTATATCAAAATTATGTTTCTGGGATGAAGCCCACTTGCTCATATTGTATTATCCTTTTAATATGTGGCTCAATTTGACTTACTAAAATTTTATCGTGGATCTATTAAGATTTTTTAAGGATTTTGGATCTATGTTTATGAGACATATTGGTCTTTAGTTTTATCTTCTTATAATGTCTTTGATTTTGGCATCGAAGTAATTATGGCATCATAACATGAGTTAAGAAGTTTTTACTACTTCTCTATGTTCTGGAAAAATTGTAGAATTGGTATTATTTATTTATCATAATTTTGGTACAATTGATTACTGGATCAAGGGCATCTGCAGTTTTTCTGGTACCATTTTTATCTGTAAATTTAGTATCTTTGTTAGACACGGAGCTAATCAGGGTACTTCTGTCTTCTTAAGTATACTTTAGCAGTTTTAGTCTTTCAAATAATTTTTCATGTCATCTGTGCCGTTGAACTTATTTCCTAAAGTAGTCTATAATTTTCGCTTTCCAGCCTTGTAATATCTAGATTTTGTAGTGACATCTCCTGTTTCATTCATGATCTAGATCATTTGTATTGGTCTAACTATACATTTAAAATTTATTGATACTTTCAACAATGCTTGGCAGACAGGTATGTACTATTTGTCTTTTTGTTTATATATATCACATTGCAAATTTGCATCACTATTTTGTTACATTACATTGTATTTCACAAAACAGTCCAGTGGCTTAAAAAAGTAATACATAAATTCTTAAAAGTATTGCTGAAAACTTTAATGTAAATCTTACCACTGAGGGAAAAAATCGTAAGCTTAAATAGCTAATAGTTTGTGCAAATATGGAGGATGAATTTGAGCGGGCTACAATGAGGGAATTTATAAGTCATGATTTTGTAAAGTAGTTAAAAATGAAATGGAAATAGTAAATACAATGATTTTTATCTGAAAATTCGTTTTCAGTGGACTGGAGATCAATTTTCTCCTACCTTTTAATTCATTGTTACAATTTTTTCCCAATAGTGGCATGAAACCTTCAGAATTTAAGCAAGGCACAGTGATCTTCCTAATAAACAAATGGACTTTGTCTAGTACAAGGGAAAATTTATACCTTTCCAGTTAGAAATGATGAATTTTGCTGCTAGAGAAAGAGACGAAGCAAAACATAGTCAAGGTATACCCAGTGAAAATAGGTATAATTCAAGTTATTGTAGAGAAAATATAAAAGAAGTCATAAAGTTAATGATGAACTATGTGTACAGAAGACAAAGTATATTAGTTATCTAATGCAATGTAATAAACTAACATAAAACCTAGGATCTTAAAACAAGTTATATTTATTTTCTCACCATTTCTGTGGGTCAGGCATTTAGGAGTAGCTCATCTGGGCATTTCCGGCTTCGGATCTCTAAAGAAGTCAGAGTCAAGATGTCAGCCCCATCTGAAGGCATTGGAAGGCTTCCCTGGGGTTGTAGGCTCTGCTTGTAGGACAGCTTGCTCTCGTGACTGTTGCTTGGAAACCTCACTTCTTTCATGGTTGTTGAAAGAACTCATTTCCTTGATACGAGGACCTGGTGGTGGAGCTATCTGAGTGTCTCACAAAAGGTCAGCAAGGTTCCTCTAGAGCAAGGGATCCAAGGAGGAAGCTCCAGTGCTTCTGTATGACCTAATCTCCAAAGCTTGTCTCTTTCTGACATATTCTATTTGTTAGAGGTGAGTTACTAAGCCCAATGTACATCCAAGAAGAGGGGAACTAACATGGACCTTTTGAAGACAGGAGTGTCAACAAATTTGCGGACGTATTTGTAAACCATGACAGAAGGCTTGCTATTGGTGAAATTCATAAATAAGAGAACATTTTTGGAATTTCAGTATCATACTATATAAAATAACAATTAATATCAAGTGCTCTTTGCTGGCATTTTGCTTTGAAGTTTAACTAAACCCCATCTGGCATGCAGCAACACATGTGCAGGTGACCTTGAGTGACACAGATTTGAACCATACAGGTCCACCGATAGATGGATTTTTTTTAACAAATGCACTATAGTCCTGAAAAGGCATTTCCTTTTCCCTATTTTCTCAATAACATTTGCTTTTCTCTAGCTTACTTTATTTTAAGAACATAGCATGTAATACAGATAACATACACAATATGTATTAAGTAACTGTTTTGTTATCAGTATGAGTTCTGATCAACAGTAAGCCATGAGTAGTTATGAGTTAGTTTGGGGGGAGTCAAAAGTTATACACAGTTATACATAGATTTTCAACTGTTCAGGGAAGTCAGTGCCCCTAATTCCTTCCCCTACCTCCATGTCCGTGTTGTTCAACCATCAACTGTATAAGAAATAACTCCTAGATAACTTCTCATTTGTTTATTAATGAAAATTTGTGTCATGGAAGAATTTTGTTTGTTTGGTGAATGATCACTGTATACACTGTGATGTAGGTTGTCTAGGAGTCCATATTGAATGTTACACTGGTCATATGTATAGAGAGGAAGGGTGTAACTAGAGAAAGGAAAAAGGTTGACCCTGATCACAGAGCACTTCATTCACAGAATATCAGTGATGATCAGCCACATTACTGGTTATATTTGTCCAGTTTTGAGGGAAATAGGGACATTTTAAGTACAGCCAAATTGTAGCTATTGATTATCTTTTTAGCTTCTTTTGGTAAAGAAAGTGGCAGCCACGTAAAATGTTGCTTCTTCATACACAAGAACACTTGCACTTAGGAGAATTGGTGCTTACATGAATTTTTATTAAATGATGAATGTGAGATTGAAACATTTTAATGAAGTTATTATTTCCAGCCATAGTTGTTTCTCTAGGTGGCTTTCTTAGGTATAATCCAGAGTGAAAACATAGTGGCTAAGACTTAAGTCAGGAGTCAGGTTTTTGGATTCAAAACTCAGCAGGACGGTTTACTAGCTACAGGATCTTAGACAAATCATTTCAAACCTCTGTGACTCAATTTCATTATCAGTGAATAAAGTTAATAGTATTACCTATCTTAAAGAATTGTCCCAAGGATCTTATAGGGTAATCTGTATAAAATGCTTGTGCTGCCTGGTATATAGTCATCATGCAATAAACATTAGGTATTTTGACACTTACTATTATATCCTGCACGTATTATTTTAGGGCAAAACACCACAAACTTCAGTTAACCTATAAAATTTCTTAGGAAGTCATATACTTGTGGTTAAAATAGCTCAGCCACCATGATTTTGACCCTCTCTCAGCCCTTAGTGCTTTATTTTAATCATCTGTGAAAAGAATCTGTAACCTATCATTGAACATATTTTAAACCCATATACACAAACATCCATAGAATATAAAGAAATACTTGACTGAGCACAGTGCAACTAAACAGTGGGGTAGGAATCTCTGATTCCACTCTCCCAATATAAATCCCTCACCTCTCCAGATTTGCAGTCAGTATGTTTATCAATTTAAAGTAAAGGGGAATCTGTAATTAGTCTGTAGTGAGAAACCTACCCCAGTTTCTGGTCTGCATTCAAGTGTAATGTCCATAACTATCTATTAAAGCCATAAACTGTGAACTAAAATTTTCAGCCTTAACAGTACTAGAGAATGAGGGGAAAATGATTGGAAGAGGAAACTGACCTTTGAATTGAGCTATTTGTGTTCAGCTGGCTGTAGATATTTTGATGAAATATTTCAACAATATTTTCCTTCCCTCGGGTATGAAATAACCGTTATTTTTTATTTTAAAAATGTATCTTCTAAGTTAAAAAAAATTATAAATCTTTAAAAAAAACAAAGTCTTCTAAAACTGGTGCTTGCTTTTTTTTTTTTTTTCCTGAACTACCCTAATGGGCAAGCACCCTCACTCTCATGGAAGTTGAGAGTTTGAGTGATCTCACTGCAGTCAGAGAGAGAGGCAGTGTCCACACAGGAGCCATAAAGCAAAATAGACAATTCGAGAGACAGAAATTTGGAGCAGGGAAAGGATACTTCCAAGAGGAGGAGGCCAGTCTAGGACAGACTTACAGAGCAGGTGGGATCTGGAGCTCGAAGGAGGTGTGGGACTTTTAGGCATATAAATGGGAGGAGAACTTGTTAAGCAAGGAAAACTGTGTAACCAGTAGCTTCACAGTAGGCAGGTATAAGGTGTGTTTCAGGGACAGTGACTAGAATAGTCTGACTAGAAAAAAAGGGATGAATGATAAGAGAGACCTTGACCAGACCCACACTCTGAGGTCCATCAAAAACTGGGCACCAACTCAGTCCAGTTCTCACGTTAAGGCATCTTCTTATCAACCATACTTCGAAAGAATATGAAAAAGTAAGCGAGGGGGAGAAAGTAATCCTAAAAAAGCATTAAGAGGGAGAAGCCCTATTTCTTTGCTTTATTTCTCTACTTCAGTTTAATATTCCAGATCACCAAGGCACACATTTCTGCCCTTCTAAGAAAGGATCCATGAAGGATGTCTTTCTCTGTCAAAAAGAGAAACCTTTCTTTGTATAATAAAAGTGGTATGAGGGAATCATTAGTTAAATTGTCATGGTGTTGTTTTTGCTATGAAATGGCAGATTTACTGGCCTTCACTCTTGGTATTTATGACTCTGATGGGGCAGACAACCAAAGTGGATATATATCTCCATGACTTTGAGGCAAATTCAAAAGTCACGTCAGCACTTTATGTTAACAGAATGCAATGATAATCAAGAAATGTAAACAACAGTTTTATTCAGTCATCTTCTTGCTGAAAAGTTTTATCTGTGACTTAATTTTGTGAATACAGAGAATACCGACTCCTGTATGAATGACTATTTCTCAGGCAAGTGCTCTCTCTTCTTCATCCGTCTTTCATTGCCCAACTACTTGACTTTATTCTCTGTAAAGAAAACAAAACAAAACAAACAAACAAACAAAAAAAAACCTGACCTTACTGTTTTACTGCTCCAGAGAAATTCGTTCTTTCATTTCTGATGGGTTAACAACCATTAAAAGTAGTCATTAACAACAGCCTTTCCCACTCCCCAGCCCTCAGAATACAGAATTAGGACAATGCTTGGTAAATGTTTATATTCTTTCTCTTTCACCTGTTTTCATAAGAAAAAAAATATATTCTTGAGAAAAATGTAGACTTGGATGAATTGGAGACTTAGTAGTGGTGTGCCATTTTGAGTCGAGCGCTGGGACATGTCCGAAGACTCATGCGGTACATGTAGGTAGCAGTGTGGAAGAAAGGGGAGATGGGTAGTGAATTAAGAGCCTGAGTCAGGGCAGCGTGGATGAGAGAGGGACAGTTCTTTCAGATTAGGTGCTTGAGGTTACTTTAAAAATATCAGGGTGCTTGCCCAATGAGAGAGGGCAGGGACTTTGAGAAGAGTTACTGTGACTTCCCTATCATGAGGGCTCACTCTCCTCTCGCTTGCCTCCCCTCTCTCCTGGCACCCCCTGTAAACCATAGCAATGATTTCCTTAGAGTACAATGGTTAGGGTTTGCCGTCAGACAACATATTTCAACAAATTTCTCAGACGTGAAAAGCAAATGGAAAAGTGATCATGACTAAAAGAAGTAGAGAAAGCGCCACTGTAAGTCTTACAGAGGGGCACAGCTCAGGTGGCCATTTTCCTTCTCAGAAGAATCTCCACAATCTGAGCATTTCAGAGGGGAGGAGAGTTGGGGGAGGTACCTCAGTGGTGGGTAATTAGGAGGGCACATGTGTAATGAGCACTGGGTGTTCTACACAAATAAGGAGTCATGGAACACTACATCAAAAACTAATGATGTGCTGTATGGTGTCTAACATAATAAATAATCAATCAATCAATCTGCCTAAGATGGCGACCTAGCGGCAGCAGCAGATTATGGCAGAGCTGGAGAAAGAGCAGTGGGGCTAAAACAAGTGGGTCTTAATACAAAACACACCCTCGCCCTCCCTGGCAGAGCCAGCTGCCAACTGAGTATTTGGCCCTAAACAAAAGAACAACAAAACCCCAGAGCCCTCCTTTCTGAAGAAATTGAACAGACTCTACACCATCTAGGGAAAAATTAGGAGAGTTAGTGTGGTTGCTGGTGTTCCTAAGAAAGACTTCTTTTTGGCTTCTAGAATGCCCCCTCCCCCCTCACACACAGCACCCAGGACGAGGGGCTGGCTCCCCACTCCTCACCTCCTCAGGCTGCAGCCATGGTGTCTGTCTGCAAGCCCCACCCCTGCTCCCACAGAGCCTGCAGTCCACATTCTTTCATTGGTGCCATCGACTCAAAGTCCAGAGACAGTCCAGGGTTTTCAGTCAGTTTATCAGAACTTCCAGCATGAATAAAAAGACCCAATTAAACAAAAATAAAAACTGACTGAGAAGAAACAGAGCTAATGCAGGGAACAAAAAAAGAACTTTAAAAAAAAAATACAGACCCCTCTTTTCCTAAGAGAAATTTGAGAAAATATTACATCCACAAACCAAGAACAGGAGGCTATGAGAAAAGGGACCATCAGTGAACAAGAAATAGCTCTCAGAAATTAAAAAAAAAAATTAAAAAAAAAATATATATATATATATAAAACTACCAAAACACAGATTTGAAGGAGAGAGTAGAAAATAAAGGGAAGATAGTCTCCCAGAACATACTGGAAAGAGAGAAGGAGAAAGACAATTAAAGAGGAGAAACAGAATCTAATTAGAAATATTTTCAGAAAGAAAGAACTGAAAAAATGAAGAGCACCGCATTTCTATACAAATAGTAAGATACACATTTTCCGACCTAAAGGGAGAAATGCAATTCTTCCAACTGAAATGGCCACCATCCATGTATTCTCTCCCTCTCCCTCCGCCTCTCTCTCACTTTCTCTCTCTCCCTACTAAATATGTGAGGTAAGTTAAGTCCTAACTTCTTACAGAAGGAAGTTCAGAAAATGTATAAAGTAGAAAAATAATGGCATTAAAACTGGTCGAGTTTTTCTCTTGGGAAGGGATGTTGACTGGGTAGGGGCAGGATGGTAAGCAAGTGTTTTAGGTATTTTTATTTGCTTTGTTTTCTGTTATAAGCTACACTGTGTTATTTCTTTTTTTTTTTTTTTTTAGTGGGCGTCTATTTCACTTTGCCTTTTAAAAATGTAACCCATATTTAAGTAAGAATTGTAAACTATGCACCTAAGACAGATACTTGATTAAAATTGTAAAATGGATGAAGAAAAACCTAAGAACACCAGCCTCCGGTTCTCCATCGTTTCTCCAAACTGCTGGGTGTGTCTTGCTTTCCTTCCCTCTGTCTCTATTCAGAACCCCGGGATCTCTCTCTACCATCTGATCTCAAGCCAAGGTTCAAAGTTTAGTTACCAAGCTTTAGTCTTTGAACAGCAGTCTCAGACTTAAATTCAGGTTCTTAGGTATAGAAAAAACAAGCTCTCTTTGCTTGAGTTCTTAACATCACATCGGTCCTGTATGTTCACATCAGCCCTAAGTATTTAGTTCAGAACAGAGCAACAGGTAGGGAGGGACAATTAATCATTTGTTTGATGACAGAAGCTCTTATCCTAGTGATCCATTGTTATGTTGAGGAGATCCGTGAATTTCCTCAAATTGAACGCCTTTTACTCATTTTTTCCATCTTTTGGGGTTTTACCTTTCCCCAGGAGAAAGTCCATAGCTTTTATGAAAATCTCGTAGGACTCCTTGACTCAATAATATACAAGCATTATTGACATATATGCCCCCATTAACCCTTTCCACAACTTTTGAGGCAGTGGAAGAAGAGAAATAACATTTATTGAGTATATATGATGCTTACAGATTTATCATTGAATTTTTCCAACACCATCATGAGGTCAGTGTTATTATTCCCATTTTAACAAGGCCCCAAGGGCAAAGGACCAAGTTGGTCCTCAAATTCATTTCTGTGTATTTGGAAGACCCATGCTCTTTCTAGTATATCATGATGTCTCCTTGTCTGTGCCTTTAGTTACTAGATAGTTAATTTTTTCTCCTACTTGAGGAAAAAAAGGGAGTTTTATGGGGAAGGCCTGTGTTTTTGCTGTAATGATTTGCATAGCAAGAAAGATGACCTTATACTGTTCCCAGTGCTCCATGGGATTAAAGTGCAGTGATGTGAGAACTCAGGAATCTCCTGCATGAACAAGCAGCTGAGAGACCTACCAACCACCAGTTCTCAAGCTACTGGCACCACTTGTTGTCTGTGGATCATAACATAAATGTTCACACTCTATAAAACTAGAGAAAGAAACAAGGAAGGAAAAAGCTGTGAAACACTGAAGACACAGTTCACTTAATAAAAAAAAAAAAAAAAACCCTAGAAAATCAAGACTCAAGACTTCTCTCTTCATCATTAAACACAATTAATGGAGTTGCCAACGACAAAAAAATGAAGTTGCCAAATGAGCCTGAAATCACAATGGTGCCCACTTAGCAAACACAACATCAGCTGCCCCAAATACATGGCTGGGCATCTGCTTTGTATTCAAGGTGGCGAGCCCCTCAATCGCACCATCTTAGCTAGTTTTTCTTACCACCTCTGTTCTTTAAGAAATACCGAAAGTAATTAGTTTGATGACTTGGAAAACTCCTCTTAAAATCCCTACAACATTTGGTAAAAAGAGCACAAGAAAACCTGTCCAACTGATAAATACCTAATTTACAACAGTTAACCCCATGTGTTCCTCCTTCTCTTGGCAAAGTAAATGGAATTGTAGTCACAGTAGGAATAGTTTTTGTTTTTGTTTTTAATGTATAGCCAGTTCTGAGAGTAGGTGTATTTTGTAGGTTCTCAATAATTTGGATAATTTAGATGAGAATATGGAAATTGAACTTCCAGTTGGCTGGTAAATCTACTTATATTACCTGTAAACTTGGGCTACTGATGAGTTTTAAAACTGTCTTGTCTATGCTATTATGCCAAAGAGCATGATATTTTTTTCCTACTATTTTATTATAGGTGGTTCTTGCTTTTGTACTTCCAGGGATAGGAATCTCATCTCCTTATAATTATTTGTAAAAGAGATTTTAGATGGAGAATGAAGGCTCTGTTTATGCTGGGAAGCAGGTATGGCCAAGTGTGTCTTGCAGAGACTGGTTGAGCAGCCCCACAGAAGTCTACCCACAAAGGGTCTTGTAGGAAAAGTTTGTTCAAAGGGAGGAAAGTAGAGGAATGCAAATTTGGTCCAAGGTTAATGATATAAAATACCCCTTGTGATGCCTGCCCATCCCACGCCCCTAAGGCAACCTTCTGCACAGAAAACACTGCTTATACTACTCAGAAATTCTACTTCCATGTCTGCTAAAAGGCAATGGACCATATGATCTACAACTACCACTAATTGGACCAGGGGTGACCACCTCACCCCAAATGGGCCCATTAGGCTCTCTCCCATGGGAAATTTTAAGTAGCTCCCAGAGACCCTGGTTAATCTTCGTTGAACACTCAGAAAGTTAGTGTCCACTGAGGCAGACATTCTCTACCCTGAACACAGAGAAGCAATGAAAGCTGACTTAAAAATACATAAAGCAAACTCCTAAGAGAAAAGTCTGTGGCTCCAGAGAGTTTCTGCCTTGGCTCCAGATCCTGCTGGATTTTCTGCTTGTAATCTCTTATAAAGCTTAGATATGTCCCATTGGAATACCCGTGTATCTATACAAGAAGTTTTTCATCTCCTTACGCTCATTGGAGTTAATGTTGGTCATTTGTTTAATTCCTGGGGAGAGAGACTGCAGAGTTCATGGAAGGAAAGAAGGGAAGCAGAAGGAAAGAGAAGGTTGTCTGTAAAGGATTAAGAGCACAAGTCTGCATCCCAAAGAGTGGCATAAATTGACCATGAACCTTCCTTAATTGGAGTAATTGTTAAACCACAGTTAGTCTCAAGGCAACCAAGCAGACTGAGCATAAGAGAAACCATAGTTGTCAGAAACCAGGAAGTAGCTGAAGAAAACATGGCAGGTCTCTGTGGTGGAGACCTCCGTGGGTTTTCTTTGGCTGATGAGGCTGCAGTGGTACCTTTGGTAACGTGCAATAATCAGCCAGAGACAGAAAATGTTATTAGGTAATCTTAGAGACCAAGAGCTGGTTCTCAAAGACACAAGTAATACTCCTTGGATACTCCTAGAAACATTTGGGGGAGAGAAGTTTGGAGTCCCCACTGCCAGGTTGGGATGTGTCCACAGAATTTTGTTACAGTTACTTGGACCTATTTTTAACCTTCAGGCTGGAATAGCCAGAGTTAGCTAGATATATACACATGCGTAAGTTCAGTTACTGTATAACTCCAGAGGATAGTCATTTGATAACCCTTCAAATATTTGAAGACAATTATGAAGCCTTTGCTAAATCTGAGAGTCCACAATCCATACTGATGTTTTATACCAGTGACTTCAACATTTTCTTCTCTGACCCCGGGTCCGTACATTAGACATGTCCCTCACATCAGTCTCCCCTGGGACACTTGCTCAAAATAAAAATACATACTCTTTGTCCCATCTTCAGAGATTCCAATTTAGTAGATCAAGGATAGGGGTCATAAATCTCTATATTTTAAACAGATGATTCTTACATCACTGGCCATTTTGTATTGAGGGTTTTGTCTTACTGGTCTCTGCTTTGCAAATATACCATTAGTCAGTTATGCGATTTTCCAGAAGGAAAAGTATATTCACCTGTTAGGGTCCAACAAAACTGTTGATCATTTCTTTACCCAGATTCTGTCAGTGCGGCCTGGGGATGGCCTGGGCTGTTTATCAGTCTCTCTTGATTATTTACAACTTTGTAGTAAACTAAAATTCATCTGGTTTTTTTTGCATGAACAACTTTTGCTCTATGCAATCCATACTTGTGCAATTTGCATTTTGAACCTAAAAAGAAAAGTTCCTATTTCCTTTTGATATTGTATCTTAATTTGATTCATAGAGATCTTTTAGATTCATCAGGAGTTTAAGGAGTAGACCTGCCATCCTTTGCAGTTTTGTATTACATGCATATTATAGAAGCATGTTTCTATGACTTCATAGAAATCGTTAATAGGAATTTCATATGGATTAGCACCAAGAGCAGAGGATCTAGAACTTTATTGGAGAAAGGCTTGCACAGAGGCATGGCATCATTTCATATGCTGCTGTCCCATGTTGCCACAAACTTGGTGTCTTCATACAAAACAAATTGATTATCTTATAATTCTGGAGGTAAGAAGTCCAAAATGGGTCTCTCTAAGGCTAAAATCGACCTGTTGCAGGGCTGCGTTCCTTCTGGAGGCTTTAGGAGAGAACCTGTTTTCTTGATTTTTCCAGTTCCTGGAGGCTGCCTACATTCCTTGGCCCATGACCCCTGCATTCTTTGACTTGTAGCTGGTCAGGTCCCAATGCCATCTCTGGTCCTGATTCTTCTGCCTCCTCCTTCTTGTGATTATACTGGGTCCTGGATAATCCCCTTTAAAGTGACATGATTAACAAACTGGATTCCAATGTAGCCTTCATTCCACCTTGCTGACTCACATGACATACCCACAAGTTCTGGGGGTTAGGCACTCTGCCCACCACCAGCATCAGTGGTAACAGTTGCCTGATGTCATTAGACGTTTCCGATTTCAGAGCCTGTACCCATATAATGACTCACTCCTCCCAGGGGTCCACTAACAGCAGCTGTGATTGAACCCATTTTCGAGACGAAGAATCTGAAGCCAGGAGAGTATGGAAGCTCCCTTCCTGTTCGTTTCTAAGTAAGTGATGGAATGTGACCAGCGCCTGTGTGTTTGATTGCTGGCCCAGCGATCTTTATAATCATTTAAGCAGCAATGAGTTCACCTAATGTCTTATCATCTAACATTGCCCCGTGTTGGTCATAAAACATCATGAAAGACGTTGTCAGATACACATTTCTCTGTCACTGCCCTAATCAACAAGCCAAGTAACTTATCAGAAAAGGAAATAAAATTTAATTTTTCAACATGTCCCTAGAGAGCTCCTGTTCCATCCTTGTGACAGCTGCTTTTCTTTTCATTTATTGATTTTTTTTCTTCCTTTTGAAGAATTTCAAGATCACTCAAAAGCCAGTCTCAGGTGTTTTTAGAGCTTGATGACCCTCCTACTGGCCTGTTCATTCTGAGATGGACCTTTTATGCATTTGGATGATATACTCTTCGGAATTCCTCCAACCCCCTAGAAACTGAATCTTCCTGACCACCAGGCGATGGAACCGAAATCCAACTGTTTTATGTTTCAAACCATCAAGGGTCCTCTCCATTGTCTCTGCCTAGAATTGCTGTCTTTCCCCCCATTCGGTTTCTTCTCTGTGTCACTGTTTTTTACTTGCCAACTTGTTGATAGCAATTTTAATTCCCTTCTGCCTTTTAAAAAAACTCCCCTTTCTTGGCTTCCTTCCTTTATTATGTCTTCCATCCTATCCCAGAGACCTTTAGCCGATTTAATAATCTCCTCCATGGAGGCACATACTTAAAGTGCTTTTTTTTTTTTTCTTTTTCCTCATCAAGCAAAGAGACCAGATTGCATTCACAGCGAGCAATACTGTGTGCTTGAGAGCCCTGGATAGGAAGATATGAAGAGCTGCGGCAGCCTTGTGGGTTCTTGTGTATTGAGGGCACAGGGCTAGGGAGGTTGCGTCACCCCCGTTTGGTAGCTGCGTCCATGGCTGGCCATCGCTTTCCACGTTGCTTCATGTTGCAATCTGCATTTTGTTTCTTTTTTTTGCTTCCCTTTTTCCTGTGCCGCCCCTCCACTGGCACATCCCCCCAAGGTCCTCTGCCCTCTTTTCTTTTTCTTAAAAGATTTTTTATTTATTTATCAGAGACAGGGAGAAAGAACCCAAGCAGGGGGAGCACAGGCAGAAGGAGAAGCAGACTCCCTGCTGAGCAAGGAGCGGGGTGCGGGACTCAATCCCAAGACCCCAGGATCACGACTTGACCTAAAGGCAGATGCTTAACCGACTAAGCCACCCAGGCCTCCCTGCCTTCTTTTCTTTTTATTCTGCCCGTCTGTGAGATCGTGTTTCTTCTCATGATGTCTCCTTCAATATAGTCCCAAACATCAAACTCACCGAAACATCGTGTTCTTGACAGAAACTTAGCATACCCAGGACGGAAAACTTCGCCAGCGCTATGTGATCTGTTCTCTTGAATTCATTCACTTATAATTTTGTCGAAGTTACTCCTGTAACATCTTTGTTGGCCCCCTCCCTCCCTAACTATAATAATTTCTCCCCAAATACAGCTATTACTTCCTCGCCTACCTCCACAGTCTCTGCCGCATTCGGTCATTTCCCCTGCTATCATCCGAGCTCAAAAACTTATTATATGCTGCATGATTGCAATAATCTAACTCAGTGAGTCTCATCCCTGGTTGCACATTAGAATCACCTGGGGGAGCTTTGAAAAAAAATTCCTATATGGTCCCAACCTCAGAGATTCTGATTAAATTGGGCTGGGGCGGGACCCAGCCTTGACATTTCAAAAAACAAGTCCCCAGGGGATTCTAATATGCAGCCAGCCCTGAGAACTACCAACTAACCTTCAATTTATCCCCCTCTTCAATCTATTTTGCATGTGAGATCATGATTCCAAATGGTTCTTTCTTCATATACACCCACTCAAAAGCCTCAGTTCATTAGCACCTATGAGATAATTTTCAAATTCATTAGGTTAACTTCTGCCGACCCATAATCTGGTCCCAATCAACCTTATTAGCATGATTACATGATCCACTAAGATCTCATCTCCTGAACAGGCCTTGCAATTTCCTGCCTTGGTGCACCATTGACACCCCTTTTCTGTACCCATTTCTGCCTTCTGAGAATATACTCAACATTTCTGTATTTCCAGCCTGAAGCTTTTCGCTTTTTTTCCACCTGATCACGTTCTTCCTTAAAATCCAAATCATTTTCAGTTAATGCTGAACCCCAGGTACTTTGCACCGGAGCCTATAGTTGGCTGAAAGATCAAGCTATTGTAATAGACAGAACAGGTCGGAATCCTAGTTTCTCTGTTTCCCTTCTGTGTGACTTTGGGGTGTCGTGGAGTCTCCCTGAGTTTTGTTTCTCCGACATGTTAAATGAGGGCACCCATCTCCTAGACTTTGCTGAGAATGAGGGCAAGTGGAGTCAAGTATGGAAAATGCCTCACACGGGCGATGTGTGGGGTAAATGTTAGCTATTTATTTATTATTATCAGTGTTTGTGAATATGTGCCATCACCCCAAATAGACTATCGACACTGGAGTAAAATACTGGCTCTTACAAAGTCCTTGTACTCACAATGTCTGTTGTTCCTTGAATATGGCAAGTGTTGCTTGATAAAAACTTCTAAGTATATCTCCAGAATAGATCACATCCTTGGTCCTAAATCAGGACTCAACCGGTATCAAAAGATTGGGATCATTCCCTGCATATTTTCAGACCACAATGCTCTGAAGCTAGAACTCAACCACAAGAGGAAGTTTGGAAAGAACCCAAATACATGGAGACTAAACAGCATCCTTCTAAAGAATGAATGGGTCAACCGGGAAATTAAAGAAGAATTGAAAAAAATCATGGAAACAAATGATAATGAAAATACAATGGTTCAAAATCTGTGGGACACAACAAAGGCAGTCCTGAGAGGAAAATATATAGCGGTACAAGCCTTTCTCAAGAAACAAGAAAGGTCTCAGGTACACAACCTAACCCTACACCTAAAGGAGCTGGAGAAAGAACAAGAAAGAAACCCTAAGCCCAGCAGGAGAAGAGAAATCATAAAGATCAGAGCAGAAATCAATGAAATAGAAACCAAAACAATAGAGCAAATCAACGAAACTAGGAGCTGGTTCTTTGAAAGAATTAATAAAATTGATAAACCCCTGGCCAGATTTATCAGAAAGAAAAGAGAAAGGACCCAAATAAATAAAATCATGAATGAAAGAGGAGAGATCACAACTAACACCAAAGAAATACAAACTATTATAAGAACATACTATGAGCAACTCTATGCCAACAAATTTGACAATCTGGAAGAAATGGATGCATTCCTAGAAACATATAAACTACCACAACTGAACCAGGAAGAAATAGAAAGCCTGAACAGATCCATAACCAGTAAGGAGATTGAAACAGTCATTAAAAATCTCCAAACAAACAAAAGCCCAGGGCCAGACGGCTTCCCGGGGGAATTCTACCAAACATTTAAAGAAGAACTAATTCCTATTCTCCTGAAACTGTTCCAAAAAATAGAAATGGAAGGAAACTTCCAAACTCGTTTTATGAGGCCAACATCACCTTGATCCCAAAACCAGACAAGGATCCCATCAAAAAAGAGAGCTATAGACCAATATCCTTGATGAACACAGATGCAAAAATTCTCACCAAAATACTAGCCAATAGGATTCAACAGTACATTAAAAAGATTATTCACCACGACAAAGTGGGATTTATTCCAGGGCTGCAAGGTTGGTTCAACATCTGCAAATCAGTCAATGTGATACAACACATCAATAAAAGAAAGAACAAGAACCATATGATACTCTCAATAGAAGCTGAAAAAGCATTTGACAAAGTACAGCATCCCTTCCTGATCAAAACTCTTCAGAGTGTAGGGATAGAGGGCACATACCTCAATATCATCAAAGCCATCTATGAAAAACCCACCGCAAATATCATTCTCAATGGAGAAAAACTGAAAGCTTTTCCACTAAGGTCAGGAACACTGCAGGGATGTTCATTATCACCACTGCTATTCAACATAGTACTAGAAGTCCTAGTCTCAGCAATCAGACAACAAAAGGAAATTAAAGGCATCCAAATTGGCAAAGAAGAAGTCAAATTATCACTCTTCGCAGATGATGTGATACTATATGTGGAAAACCCAAAAGACTCCACTCCAAAACTGCTAGAACTTGTACAGGAATTCAGTAAAGTGTCAGGATATAAAATCAATGCACATAAATCAGTTGCATTTCTCTACATCAACAACAAGACAGAAGAAAGAGAAATTAAGGAGTCAATCCCATTTACAATTGCACCCAAAACCGTAAGATACCTAGGAATAAACCTAACCAAAGAGGCACAGAATCTATACTCAGAAAACTATAAAGTACTCATGAAAGAAATTGAGGAAGACACAAAAAAATGGAAAAATGTTCCATGCTTCTGGATTGGAGAATTGTGAAAATGTCTATGCTACCTAAAGCAATCTACACATTTAATGCAATTCCTATCAAAGTACCATCCATCTTTTTCAAAGAAATGGAACAAATAATTCTAAAATTTATATGGAACCAGAAAAGACCTCAAATAGCCAAAGGGATATTGAAAAAGAAAGCCAAAGTTGGTGGCATCACAATTCCAGACTTCAAGCTCTATTACAAAGCTGTCATCATCAAGACAGCATGGTACTGGCACAAAAACAGACACATAGATCAATGGAACAGAATAGAGAGCCCAGAAATAGACCCTCAACTCTATGGTCAACTAATCTTCGACAAAGCAGGAAAGAATGTCCAATGGAAAAAAGACAGCCTCTTCAATAAATGGTGTTGGGAAAATTGGACAGCCACATGCGGAAAAATGAAATTGGACCATTTCCTTACACCACACACGAAAATAGACTCAAAATGGATGAAGGACCTCAATGTGAGAAAGGAATCCATCAAAATCCTTGAGGAGAACACAGGCAGCAACCTCTTCGACCTCAGCTGCAGCAACATCTTCCTAGGAACATCGCCAAGGGCAAAGGAAGCAAGGGCAAAAATGAACTATTGGGATTTCATCAAGATCAAAAGCTTTTGCACAGCAAAGGAAACAGTTAACAAAATCAAAAGACAACTGACAGAATGGGAGAAGATATTTGCAAACGATATATCAGATAAAGGACTAGTGTCCAAAATCTATAAAGAACTTAGCAAACTCAACACCCAAAGAACAAATAATCCAATCAAGAAATGGGCAGAGGACATGAACAGACATTTCTGCAAAGAAGACATCCAGATGGCCAACAGACACATGAAAAAGTGCTCCATATCACTCGGCATCAGGGAAATACAAATCAAAACCACAGTGAGATATCACCTCACACCAGTCAGAATGGCTAAAATCAACAAGTCAGGAAATGACAGATGCTGGCGAGGATGCGGAGAAAGGGGAACCCTCCTACACTGTTGGTGGGAATGCAAGCTGGTGCAACCACTGTGGAAAACAGCATGGAGGTTCCTCAAAATGTTGAAAATAGAACTGCCCTATGACCCAGCAATTGCACTACTGGGTATTTATCCTAAAGATACAAACGTAGTGATCCAAAGGGGCACGTGCACCCGAATGTTTATAGTAGCAATGTCCACAATAGCCAAACTATGGAAAGAACCTAGATGTCCATCAACAGATGAATGGATCAAGAAGATGTGGTATATATACACAATGGAATACTATGCAGCCATCAAAAGAAATGAAATCTTGCCATTTGCGACAACATGGATTGAACTAGAGCGTATCATGCTTAGCGAAATAAGTCAAGCAGAGAAACACAACTATCATATGATCTCCCTGATATGAGGAAGTGGTGATGCAACATGGGGGCCTAAGTGGGTAGGAGAAGAATCAATGAAACAAGATGGGATTGGGAGGGAGACAAACCATAAGTGACTCTTAATCTCACGAAACAAACTGAGGGTTGCTGGGGGGGAGGGGGATTGGGAGAAGGGGGGTAGGTTATGGACATTGGGGAGGGTATGTGCTTTGGTGAGTGCTGTGAAATATGTAAACCTGGCGATTCACAGACCTGTACCCCTGGGGATAAAAATATATGTTTGTAAAAAATTAAAAAATTAAAAAAAAAAACTTCTAAGTATATCAAGTGCAATTTAGGTGAGCATGACCTCTAGCCTAGCTGTAGTGCCTTCTGGTGCTGGATGGGCAATAACATAAAAAATTCTGATTCAAAGCTTATCTTTTCCATAGCATAGCTTTTGAAAGAGATATAAAAACACCTTGAAGTATTTTGAAATGTTTACAGTTCACAAGGTGTAATTCTAATGTCACTCTTTCAGGCCTCCTCAATATCTTGAAATTCAGCTGAACGTATTTGGTCCATCCGCCAGAATATGACTGTTTATATAATTCTAACAAAAATGGACCAGCAACTGGAGGAGGAATTAATTCTTTTGAGGCCACTCTCCTGATTTTTATGGATTCCTTATCCAGGAAAGCAGTGGCAAGTGGTGCCTTCCTTGTCTGAATACCACTGTGATTAAACTCTGTGCAAACAGATTTCCAATGGGATTACATAAGGGACACTCAGGTCACTTCAAAGATCAGCACATCTCACTTCATGAGGTTTTAAGTCATAGAAAGTCTAGGTTAAGATATTTCTCTTTTCCAGTTTATTCTACTGGGATTTTCCTCTTTTTTCTTATGCCATTTTCTCCTAATCCCGATCATTAGAGCTAATTCTGAAAGGCTAATCCAGAATCAGCTTGCCTTTAAGAAAATAAACATTATAACGATTGACATAAAATTCTGCCCAAAAGCCAGAAGCAATCAGTCCTAACATTCAGCACACACTATTATGGACTGAATTGTGTACCCACTCCTCCCACTCAGATTCTGCTATTGAAGCCCTATCCCCCACCATACCTGCATTTGGGGATAAGGCCTTTTAGGAGTGATTAAGGCTAAATGAGCTAATAAGGGTGCAGCCCTAATTCTATAGGATTGATGTTTTATAAGAAGGGGAAGAGACCGCAGAAATCTCTTCTCCTCACAGAGGAAAGGCCACAGGAAAACAGTGAGTAATCTGCCTCCCTGAAGCCAGGAAGAAAGAACTCACTGGAAACCAGTCCCAATACCTTAATCTTGGACTTTCCAGCCTATAGAACTGTGAGAAAATACCTTTCTGCTGTTTAAGCCATTCAGTGTGTGTGATTTTGTTGTACACTGATACACACATCTGTAGTCACATTGATACACACACAGCAAATGCAAAAATTTCAAAGCCTTGTTTTCTGGGAGGAATATACCTGATTTCTTGTCCTCTTCCCCTCACTGCCCGTCAGCCACGGCTCTTGGCCCTGGCCTGGCCTCCTTGACTCAGTCACCGTGACCCTAAGATTTTACCATCGACCACAGTAAACTTTAACAATACCATATATAAAGTTTTCCTATTAAACCTAGAGTACAATGAGGACACAGCCATCCATAACCCTGGGGAAAGTTTTCCTGGATTGCTGCATTTTCCCAGCAACTCATTGTTAACCCTGTAGGTACTGGATCTTCATGACCCTTTGAGGGATTTCTGAACTTCAGAATCTTTTCAGATATGCTATCGACCTGCATGTCATCTTCAACATTAGATGAAACTTATTTCCATCTCTTGTTCACGTGGGGTCATTATTGTGATATGCTGCTAATGCAGTTAGAGCCGTACAGAGATAGATGTTGGAATTTCATTTTCTTTATTTGATTCCGGTATAATCAACATACAGTGTTACACTGGCTTCAACAATTCTACCCATCACTCCAGGCTCATCACGACGAATACGCTTCTTAATCCCCAACACCCATTTCACCCATCCCCCGACACCCTTCCTCTCTGGTAAACACCAGATTGTTCTATGTAGTTCAGAGCTTGGTTTTGTTTGTTTGTTTGTTTGTCTCTTCCTTTGTTCATTTTGATTCTTAAATTCCACATGTGAATGAAACTATACGGTATTTGTCTTTGATTTATTTCACTTAGCATTATAACCTCCAGATCCATCAATGATATTGCAACTGACAACATAATTTTTATGGCTGAGAAATACGTCATTGTAGGGATACCACATCTTCTTGATCCATTCATCAGTCAATGGACACGGGGTGCTTTCAAAATCTGGCTATTGTGAATAATGCTGCAAAATTCATAGGGGTGCCTATATCTTTTCAAATTAGCATTTTCATATTCTTTCAGTAAATACCCAATAGTGGAATTACTAGATCATACGGTAATCCTATTTTTAATTTTTTGAGGAAACTTCATGGTCTTTTCCACAGTGGCTGCAGCAGTTTGCATTCCCACCACCTGTGCAAGAGGGTTCCTTTTCCACCATATCCTCACCAACACTTGGTGTTTCCTGAGCTTTTTATTTTAGCCATTCTGACAGGTGGAAAGTACTATCTCATTGGGGTTTATTTGCATTTCCCTGTTGATGAGTGAGGCTGGTCATCTTTCCATGTGTGTGTTGGCCATCTGGAGGTCTTCTTTAGAGAAATGTCTGTTCATGTCTTCTGCCCAGTTCTAAATAGTTGGGATTTTTTGTTGTTTTTGTTTGTTTGTTTTGTGGTGTTGAATTGTATAAGTTGTTTGTAGATTTTGGATACTAATCCCTTATCAAATATGTCATTTACAAAATATCTTCTCCTATTCCACATATTATCTTTTTGTTTTGTTGACTGTTTCCTTTGCTGTGCAGAAGCTTTTATTTTGATGTAGTCCCAATAGTTTATTTTTGCTTTTTTTCCCTTTTTCTCAGGAGACATATCTAGAAAGAAACAGAGAAATTACTGCCGTACTCTCTTCTAGGATATTTGTGGTTTCAGTCTTATACATAGGTCTTTAATCCATTTTGAGTTTATTTTTGTGTATGGTGTAAGAAAGTGGTCCAGTTTCATTCTTTTACATTTAGCTGTCCAGTTTTCCCAACACGATATCTTGAAGAGACTTTTTCCCAATGCATACTTTTGCCTTATAATCCTTTGTCAAAGGTTTATTGCCCATGTAGATGTGAGTTTATTTCTGGGCTCTCTCTATTCTGTTCCATCTGATCTGTGTCCATTTTTGTGCCAGTACCATACTGGTTTGATTACTACAGTTTTATAGTATGTCTTGAAATCTGTGATTGTCATACCTCCAGCTTTGTTCTTCTTTTCCAAGATTGCCTTGGCTTTTCAGGGTCAGATGTTGGAATTTTAATAACACATTCTTACATATTAACACTTACTATATGTCAGTGACTGCTTTAATCCTTTTGCATATGTTAGCCCATATAATCATCTAAAGTACAGTTTTAAGGTAGGTGCTATTATTGTCCTCATCATATAGACAAGGAGACTGAAGCACAAAAAATGTCCTTAAGGGTAGTAAGGGGAGAAGCTGGTATTTGAAATAAAGCTGGATGGCTCTAGAGCCCAAACATTCAACTTTTACTGCCTCTACTGAAGACAGAGCTGTGACTACAACAGGGGCCAAACAGTAGCTATTGCCCAAGAATATACTTCCATGCAAAATTCTTTGATGTCAACTAATATTAGATAGTTGACTCTTTTTCATTAATGCCATGCAAAGCTGATACATGTACATCAGCTTCTGGGGAGTATCATGGAAGTGCGTTTCTGCAAAATAATTGAGTGACTCAAAAGCTGGAGCAGTCCTCTCCCCAGTAGAGGGCACAATCTGCAATATTGTTGTCTTCTAAATTTTTATATGGATTCTTTGACCTGTGAGGGCAACGCAAAGCCTATCTATAATTGCAGCATGCCTAATGTGCTGGGTCACAAGGAGTGCTATGCAGTGGACAGCTCAGAACTTCAAAAATACCATGCTGCCCAGTGCTCAGATCTTGGTTTCTGATACCATTCTTCTGTAAAAGGAACAAAGGTTCTTTGGAGAAATGACTGAGTCTAAGACTGGGGCCGTAAATATACAAGATAAGCTTGAATCATCTTGTAGTGCCAGAAAGTAAGAAAGTGCTAAAAACAAAACAAAGCAACAACTAAAATCCCACACACAATCACTGGGGAATTTCAAAGAGATACGGGAAACATCTAAAAGAGCTCCCAATAGCCAAAGTTGGAATAGTTGGCACAAAAAAGTCAGGTAGTATTAGGTCATAATCAAAAGTATAAAGTAAATATCTATGAGCCCATACTGATGAAAATAAATGAGAGACTAAATAAATAAATGGGGGGAAAGACATAAATTTCCTACATGAAAGGATTCCAAATAAATTATACAGATAGTTCATCCTGAAAGAGATAGAGTATAACTCCTTACTTCTTAACTGTGGATTGTTCATAGTGACTTCCCTCTAAAGAGGACAGTATTGAAAGCATGATTTCACAGTGGGAAAACCAGAAAAACACGACCTCATCCAGCTGATCAGGGTCACCATCAACAGTGGTAAGTCAGTGATAGTCTGTATCGTGGGTAGATGAGATGAAACTGACCTTTGTGATTTTCCCCCATTCCTCCATTCTAATCATGAGAAAAATGTCAGACAAATCCCACTTGAGGGACATTCTGCAAATTATCCAACTGGTACTTCTCAGAACTGTCAAGGTCATTAAAAAGAAAGAAAGAAAAGTCCGAGAAATGGTCACAACCAGGAGGAACTTAAGGAGACAGGATAGCCAAGTGTAATATGGTATCGTGGATGGCATTCTGAAAAAGAAAAAGGACATTATATAAAAACCAAGGGAATCTGAACAAAGTATGGATTTTAGGCAGCAATAATGTTATCAGTATTGGTTCAAAGACAAATGTACTATTCTAATTTAATAGGTTAAAAATAGAGTCAACCAGATGTGAGGTACATGGGATTTCTCTGTGTTGTCTTCATAGTAGTTCTATAAATCTACAACTATTCTAAAATAGTTTTTTTTTTTTAATGACGTCACTTTATTGCCCAGGCAGAGTTGCCAAGATGTGGTCACAAGACCACTCAAGCTCCAGCTCCTCAGATTCAGGTGTATCCAGCCTTTTCCCACCCTTCTCCATTGCTCTCCATCCAGGAGGCCATGACTTGAGTGCAGCCGGCCTCAAATTCCTGCGGTCCTTGGCTCCTACTTTGTGTTTTCCATAGTTCTGATGTCCTCAACATTATTGATGTAATTAGACACTTAGGCCCCATATAATTTGCGTTTCTCATGAATACCTCCCCACCTCATTTCTTTATTTGTGGCTCTGATATCACAACACCTTCTTTTCCACCCAAACAAGATTTAACTCCAACTGTTGACTCCATTTTGATCTAGCTTTCTGCTGCCCTGTTTCAGTTTGAAATGCCAGGACCCACATTTTACAACCTAGATAAGAATACTGGTCATTTTGAAAAGCTTTGGATCATGGAAGGCGTGTCCATATCCTTTTTTTTTTTTTTTTTTTTTTTTTGCCTCTTACATACACTCCTGTAATGACCATGTTCTAATCCAACAATAAAAGGTGCTGGCTGCCCCATGGTGTCCCATGAGGCAGAGCATGCGTGTGTGCCCATACACAGTGACAACTTATGGTCATTATTTTTTCTTTTTTTTAAAGATTTTATTTATTTATTTGATAGAGAGAGATCACAAGTAGGCAGAGAGACCAGCAGAGAGAGAGAGAGAGAAGGAAGCAGGATCCCCGCTAAGCAGAGTGCCCGATGCGGGACTTGATCCCAGGACCCTGAGATCATGACCTGAGCTGAAAGCAGAAGCTTAACCCACTGAGCCACCCAGGTGCCCGGTCATTATCTTTTCTTAATTTTAATGCCATCCAGAGAAAATTACTCCATCTCAATCTGCCTGACTCCATAGCATGACAGCCCAAAATTGTTCTTAGAGGTTGTGAGATGGGTCACAGGTAATGTAATTGCAAAAACAAATGTTTGTGTTGATGATCTACTTTCCAAAGAGGAAGTAGTGTAGATTTAAGATTATCACTCTGTAGGATTGTTCTCACCATAGTGGAGGGGAGGCCAAAAATTGTAGCAAGCAATCTTACTGTAAGCAAGTCAAGCACACCACCATGATTCAGAGGAACTACATCAAGAGTCTAGCTTTTCACTTTGATCCATAGCTTCTAATCTATGGAGAACCTAAAAGGCATCAGGGGTTCTGCTCACTCACCTGCTCAATGGCCATAGATGTTGCACTCCGGGCGTTTGAGGCTTCCCCCATGGTGGCCCTGCTCATGATCCCTATAGAAAAACCTCCCCCCATTACAGAGCTTTCTGTCCCTTCTGGCCAAACACCCAGAAGACACTCAGACTTTTGCCTTCCTCCTCTCTTCCCTTCAACCAGCACAGATCATCAGCCATGTCCTTTCTACTCACATCCACAGAGTATGTGTGTGTGTGTGTGTGTGTGTGAGTGTGTGAGAGAGGTGGAGGCTGGGTGGGTGACAGATTGGCTGTTTGTGCAGAACATGCATCTCACTCACCCAAGCTGGGCCTCTGGGTGATGCTGAAGGAGTCTCTGGGACCAGCCTTGCCTTGAGTAGCACCAGCAAATAATTGCCTTTTGTTGCCTCAACCCATGGTAAGTGCTGTTCTGCCAGGAGGAGGGGGTCCTTCATGCCATATGTGAATGAACACTGCTCTTGCTTGCATTTTAACCTGCTTTTCAAGAAGGCCAAAAGGAAGTGGCAGGGCCCCGGCAATCTTGCTTCATCCCTGGCATACCCATCAGAGGAGGCCCTGCCTGGGAACTTCATCTAGCCTGTAGATCACAGAAAAAAGCTCAAGAATTCATGGTCTAGGTCCCTATATTGAAATGCAATTGTTTTTCCTTCTGCACAGATCTGATCTATTCCTGAAGGGCTCCATTACTGAGATGGACACACCCCTTCCTCCCTCTGTACCTCATCTTCTCTTCCTCACCAGAGGGCTTCTTCTCCAGCTACATAGAGCCCATGCACTCTGCACCATCCTTGTCACTGAATAGAATTTCTGTGATGCATCTGCCCTGACTGTAGCCATTTGTGTTGCTGTGGCTCTCTCTTGCAGAAGTCCTTCTCTCGACTTGCCTTTGTCTCATCACATCGTCTGCTCTTCCCAGACTTTGCATTCAGGGCTGCTTACTTCTGCATGGATAACTGACCCAACACAGAGACATTGGCTTTGTGTGTTTTCTGTAGAGTGTCGAAGGGCTGATTTGTATTTGCCACCCAACACATTTTCCTCCAGGTTGCTCCTGTGGCTAAAACAATTCTAAAAGCTTTAGGGTTATGTTGTCATCTCTCTTTCCAGATCTGACCTTCTATCTGGAAATTCAAAATTACTACCCTTTTTAGTTCAGATACAGAAAGGAGGTCTTTTAATGCTACCGGAGAGGAGAGCCATTAAGTTTTTGTTGGCCTTTGGCATTATATCCTAGGTGAGCATATCATATAGCCTAGCCTTGCAGCAGGGCACAGAGGAAATAAGACATAAGGGAGTTAAGATTGTTAGAGGAAAAGGGGTCATTGTGAGCACTTAAAAAACATTATTAGTCAAATGAACAAAGCAGAGTGCAGCAAGTGCTCTAGAGTCCCATGAAATTGGGCAAGAATTGTAATGCCTCTAGAAGAATTGTCTGCAGAGTACAAAATAGTTGTGAAGCTCCTTTCCTACACAGTGACGCAAATACAACTCCAAAAACACACAACTGCAAGGACCCTTGGTCTAAGAACAAACCGCATTTCTGTACATTGGCATGATCACATGCCTTGAAGGCTAACGAGATCATAAAAATAGGTAAAGATGAGATTTTAGATTAATCGTGTATTTATTTAGCTATCTGTCTTTGTCTTCCAGCTTTCATTTTTCTTACCCTCATGGACTTGAGAAATGATCCCTGAGGTCCCTTCAGATTTTCAGATAGTGTGATTCTAAGAAACACTTTATCAGGGCTGCTCACAATTGGTGAAGATCATTTGTTACTCAACAACCAAGAGAGTGATCTGATCTGAGTTTAACCTCCGCTCTCTGCCCTGATCAGTCCTCATAGATGTGCCAGAGTGAGTTGGCAGTAGAAAGCCATCAGGAGGAAGGGAGAAGAAACAAACCAGACAGCCACCAAAAGCAAACCCAAGTCCAACTGTAATGTGTGCTTGGGCTGAGACTAGAAATAACCCACAGCCCGACCCCAGTTTTCTTCCCACTCCCCCCAACCCTGCTCTGTGCTGCACTGTGAATGGTCTTTTGCATGTGTGTGTGGACACCCTAACCTGTACTTCCAAGCTCTGTCCACCATCCCTTCTTCCACCCACCCCGCCCCTGGGTGGCTTCTCATGCTTGGACTGATGGCTTCCAGGGGCCTGGTCTACCCTAAATCAGAGAGACCTGTGGAGAAGGCCTAGCAAGAGACCGTCATACCCTGGTGAGCCGGGAACTCTAATGTCCACGTCCTGGAAAAATGGTAGAAAAGGACAGGCTAGGGCTCCAGTAACATAACCGCTTAGCCCCTGGACTGCTCACCTCGATGGGAGCAATACAGCCAGGACACATCTGGAGAAGGGGCCTCCAAAATGCTGGCCCCACGTCCTAGATTGAATCAGTATACTCCTACTTATTCTTTAAAAAAAAGTGGAACTGTAGTTGTTCAAACATATCCTGGTCATGCCATGTATTAACTGATACCACATAGGTGGCACGCATATCAAATCTAAAAAATTAAAAAAAAAAAAAAACCTAGTGGCAGATAATATAGAATTTTTTTCTACCTTAAAGCTAAAGAAAAGTAGGACTGATGAGCCAGTGTGAATGATTATTACTGAACGATTACATATTTCTACATACTACATACATTTATATATCCTATATTTAGATGACTACATATTGTTAATATTTGATTGCAGCTCTGAGTGCAGAATCACTTTATTTGAAATGAGATCCCACAGTCAAACAATAGAAATCTCACCCTGGAGCAACAGGGCAACGGGCCAAGCCTCCATATTGTGTCCCTCAGCTTAAATTTCTTGTGGCTTCCAGCTCTATTTCTGGGAAAGAACGGGCTAGATTATCTCTAAATTCCTTTCTAATGCTGCGGTTCTCAGATTCAAATTCAGCGAACACTCAAGTGGCACTTGCTGCTCGCGCCTTGCCAGGCCTATCCACGGATCGTCCATCAGTTCAGCCTTTTCTGGGAAATGCCGCGCACCCACTTAGAGGTAGGTGAGGACGTGAACACGCAGGAAAGCAAAAGGACCGGGTATAGATCTAATGGCTGTGACTACACAGAGGTGCTCCTTGAACACAGCTCCTTTACCCCCAGGTCCAGAGGCCATCCCGCTGCAGCATGGCGGCGTCCAAGTTACAGGTACCACAGCCCCCCACAGAGCAGGCTTTCTGAAGAAGAAGGCCTCGTCCATGGGTGCGCTAACAGTGCCAAGGACAGAGCCTGGGATGCTGCCAGCACTCAAACAGCACTGCTAGTGCAACGAACCAACACATACAGAGCTGTTGGTAGCTACCCACCTACAAACGAGAGTGAAATAGTTGACATCCACACTTTGTTTCTAAGTTTACCTCTGTTTTCTACAACATTCTGAACCACAGTCAACACAAAGCCTGGCTTTATGGGATGAGTTCCTCTCCCGCTTTGAGGATTTGCCTATTCAGTTAATATTTTTTTAAAGGACGTTTTCTCTCAACGTTCTCCTGTCTATATCCATCTGATGCGACCCTGACCAATCTTTTTTCTGACTTAACAGTATCAGGGTTTAATACATCTATCTGGTAGAGAAAACACTGTTAGGGTAAAAAATTGATAGCTTCTCTGCTATGAATACATCCAAATTTTATCAAAACCGTCAGCTACTCTCCTATTTGTTTTATACTTACTTTAATTTCTTTCAGAGGCTCAGAGCTTTAGAAGAATCTTCAAGATAATCCAGGCCATTATTTCCCTCAATGGGTACAGATGCTAATGTGATTCGTAAGAGAACTTTTAGGTGGAATCTAAGCAAAGAGTATTTTTTCCTAGTAATTACATTTTCTGATATCCATATTTGTTTTGAATATATTTTTCTATTTTTTTTAATTTTTTCAATTTATTTATTTTCAGAAAAACAGTATTCATTATTTTTTCACCACACCCAGTGCTCCATGCAATCCGCGCCCTCTATAATACCCACCACCTGGTACCCCAACCTCCCACACTTCTAGTAGTTAGTAGTTTTCTAATAATTAATATTTTCCTTCAATGAGTAATCAAAGAGTACATTCACACAAGTACCTATGTATTTGTAGATCTGTATCTGTGTACCTCTAACTGTAGCTGTAGGTCTAGCACACTAAACCTGAGACATTATGAATATTATTTTATTGTTAGGTCAAGGCTCTAGTGGGCAGTGTTCATTTGTGTTTAAAAAGATTAACAAGGGCATCCGGCTAGCTCAGTCTGGTAGAGTGTGCAACTCTTGATATAAGGGTTGTGAGTTTGAGCCCCACATTAGGCATAGACATTACTTAAAAATAAAAGGCTAAGGGATTTAAAGAAATAATGGACAAATTAAAGAAATGGTAAAGTAATAATAATATAGATGGTCCTCCAATAAGTCAGAAGTCATGAAGAGAGCAACTAAGTTTGCAAAACATTTTGCTAATCCAGCCGCATCATTTTTTGACGAAGGCACAGGGAGGTGAAATGAGTTGCCCGAGGCCCGAGGGTTAATTAGGAAGACGAGGACCAGACTCTAAGTCTCCAGCTTCCAGGTAATTTGTTCACATCCGTAGTGCCCCACTTTCAGATTCTGAGCATCATTAACCTGCTCTTATATGATTCATATTATGAATAAATTTTTATCCACTACTGACAAATGCATAAGATTCTAACTTTCCTAATTGAAGTTTCAAAGACAGAAAAGCCCTCTGGTTCCCTCCAAGGAAAAAGCACTCTCAGGTATAATTACAATTTGTGTTTATAATGCGCCTTTCATTAGGGAACCTGAATGAACTTTAGAAAATTGATCTGATGACTGCTATTATCTTGTTTTAGACATTGGGAAACAATGACCCAGACAGGTTAAGTGAATTGTCCAGGGTCGGCCAGAATGTCAATCATTGAGAATGAGACAGAATTAAATCTCTAATCTCCCCTCCCCCCCTCACCTCTGTGGGTTTTGCCTTTCCTGCTCATCCCGTAGTCACTTGCCAGCTTTTGAATTACAGGGAGCTCCATTAAATGGGATTCTAGTCTAAGACTCTGCTTTGTACCTTCGCACAGTACGTGTGGTAAGTGTCCGATCTTAGGGTTCCCTCTTTTAATAGCCTTGCTTGTTTTTATTAATGGAGTGTATAACTGGGCTTAAATCTGTCATTCCTTATTCTCTTTGGTTGTTGAAAAATGATTCTTTGTCCTACGGGAAGTTCTTTGTCCTGCCTGTTTCTACACAGGTGGGGAAATAGCTGCCACTAGGAGTCAGATGGGTCACACGCTGAGATGTTTACATTCTCCTAGCTCAGAATTCCTAACTCAACCACCGATCTCGCTACTGGTCCAAAGAAATCAATAAGTAAATTCATTGTTTGAGTCATTTATTTCCTACTTTCTCACAGTGGGTCATACAGTATATGTGGCCTTTGGTTGACCACAGGAGGTCAGCTTCTATTGATCTGGTGTCCTTCAAATGCCCTCTAGTGGCTGAGGGCCCACATGGGCTGCTCCATTTTCCCTTGTGTGAAACACCAAGGTCTCTGAATAAATGGGAGAGCTACCCTTTGAAAACATGCATCTGAAGCATCCTGTGTGCATATTAAAGAGCTTAGCCTTCTCCTTTGCTCCTTTGGCCCAGTAAGCAATCTCCCCAGTAGCCAATGCGGCCTCCAGAATACCCACTTTAGGTGCCCATCTTAGGCCGCACACTCTTATGAGTCCATCGTGTATATACAATCTCTGTGTTGGTTTCTTAGCGTTACATAACAAAGTTGCACAAACTGAGTCAGGGATTTATTCTCTTACAGTTCTGGAGCGTGGAAGTCCAAAATCAGGGTGTCGGGAGGGCCATGCTCTCTCTGCAGGCTCTAGGGGAGGATCCTCTCTTGCTCCTTCCAGCTTCTCTTGGCCCCCGGCATTTCTGGACTCGTGGAGCCTAATGCCAGCGTCTCCCTCTTCTTGATCTTCCTAGAGCTGTCTTCCCTCCGTGTCTTTGTCTTCACGTGGTGTTTTCCTCTCTGTGTATGTCTCGGTCCCAGGGTCCCTCCTCTCAGAAGGACACCAGATGTATTAGATCAAGGCACACTCTGAACTCCCCTTAACCGATTACATCTACACGGACCCTATTTCTAAATAAGGTCACATGCACAGGTACTAGGGATTAGGAGTTCAATACACCTTTGGGGGGCATACAATTCAGCTCCTAGCAGTGCTTTCAGAGAGGAATCGTCCTCATGCCAGATGAAAAACTTCGAGGTACGGAACAGTTTTCACCCTGTGGCCCAAAACAGCTGAAAATGAGAGAGTAGATCGGTCCAGTCTGAAGGCCAGCTCCGCTTCAGGGCCTGTGGGGGAAGGGAAAGTGTGTTCATGGGGCCTGGTAATGAGGGGTGCTGTTCTGACATCTGAGTTCATTATAAAGGAAATCACAAGGTCTAGAAAGAACATTCGGTGATGCAGAGTGAGGAACAAAATGCTAAGTGCTAGCATCCTCGGAGTCCTTACCAAGCTCCAGGCCGCACCTCGCTGTACCTGAAGTCCTTAACCTTCCACAGCGACACTGACAGAGGCGCCCCCTACCCGTCTTATGCATGAGGGAGCCGAGGCAATGGGGTCATGTCAACCAGTGCAGGTCCCATCAGTGCGTCCGAGGGCCAGAATTCAGCCCCAGGAAGTCTGATACCAGCGTCTAGTTATCATAATGCCTGGATTGGAGTTTCCTGACATTCTCTTTTTCCAGCCCTCCAAAATAATTGTTTCATAGGTATTGATTTTTGTCTCCAGTTTTAAAATGTAAGCTTAAAATACAAGCTTGTGGAGAGCGGTACCTTTCTACTCTGGACCCTTCCCAATGTCGGGTGCTGTCATAGCTTCCGGAAGGAACTGAGTTCTGGGGTGCAACCTGCTTCGTGCCCGCCGTGCTATTAAAATGAATTAGGCCGAATCCTGGGGTCTCGCGGAGCATCCTGGAAAATGACCCCTTCCCACTTCCCAGTCCAGCAAAGAAACGTCATATAGTCCTTAGAAACACGTGCAAGTCAAACACCAGCCCCCCTGGAAGATTCGGTCAAAGACGCGTCCGAACAAATCGGCTATGAGGACGTGCCTTCTCCCTAGTGAAATCCTCTCCAGAAATGTGCGGCTGCTCTGCCCGGAGGTGTGTGTCTTGAGTGCCGGGATCAGCCCTCACTTAATGCCATCACTTGCACCGAGCTGTGAATCCTAGACCGATCATTACAACTAACTCTTAGGAGGAACCTGAGACTCATTTGATCAAGTGCCAAAGGAGGTGAGATGCTGCAGATCTATCCCTTGCCTCTGCCCTGCAAAAATTCTAAATAATCTGAGAAGAAATTCTTCCAGTTCCATTTTGGAGGTCTTAGAAACCATGCTGATCGAGCCTTCCACTGGGCTGCCTCGGGCCTTGGAAAACAGCCAGCTTCTCTCTCGGCTGGAGTGTGTGCACAGCTTCAACCCCGGGTGCCGTGGAAGAAGAAAGTGCCCTGCTCGGTGCTATATGTGGATGTGTAAATTACAGCAGACGATGCACTTAGCAATTATGTTCTTTGCATACATAAGCAGGAACAACAGCTCCCAAACTGCCAATATCCTTCTCAATTCTCACAGAATGACTATGTGTCACACGGTCACGCAGCAGGGGGCCTGGAAATGAGATGAAGGAATGGCACAGTATGAAGTTTCAATTTTGGAGACGCACCCCTCCTGCGGTAGAGAAGAAGCAAACCAGAAAAGCCTCAGACGGCAGGACAGCCTGGCCACACGCCCCCACCCTCCTGAGGGTAGAGATGGGATGCGGAGGAGCCTGGAGGAAGCGGGGACGGGGCTGGGGACGGAGAGGCTCCTGGGGTTCCGTGATTACCTGGAGGAGCCGGGCCATGTGGTCGGAGGCTCTCAGGAAGCAGCTGAAGCTTCGCCGCACATTTCAGGTGGCTGGAGGGGACAGGCAGGCAGAGAGCGCAGAGGAGGAAAGGGAGTCTGCTAGGAACGCTGCAGAGGGCAGCTCCCCCCCACCATGCCCAGAGGGGAACTCTGCTGCATCTTATGCAACTGTTGCTAAGCAGGAAGAGCTAAGCCTCCTCACTCTTCAGGAAAAAGCTGAAAATCCTTGGGCGGAGGAGACGTTGGTGTGGGTGTGAGCCCTTTCTCAATTGTGTAACCCTTGGCAGCAAATTTAAATGTAGCCAATGTAACAAAGGCAATTTCACAAATCAAATTATTTTAAAACGTCGGATTTGTATTGGTTATTTATGCTAAGTAACAAACAACCTCCAAACTAGCGGCTGAGAGCCGCCTTTCCGATTCTCCCCCCACTGAGCGATTTCCTTCGATCTGCATGGCACCTGCTGAGGCGTCTGGGGCTGGTGGATCCATTTCCCGAGTAATGACTCCCTCCGCACGTATCCAGCACCTCTGCCTCTCTGCTCCTTGCCTCTCTGTCTCTCTCTCTGTCTCTGTCTCTCTCCCTGTCTCTGAATGGTCTCTCAGCCTCCAGGGCCTCTGCGTGTGCTTGGCCTTCTCAAGGCATGGTGGGCTCAAGAAGTTGGACATGGACGTGGCAACCAGCTCCCAAGGGGCAGACGACAGAAGCTTCTGGCCCAGTTAAGAACCACGCTCGGAACTTTGACAGCATCACACTCGTCTTGTCCTCTTTTTCAAAGCAGTCACCGTGCTTCTCTAATCTCAAGGAGGCAGAGAAATGGACTCCATCTCTTGATGAGAAGTGGCAAGTTCACACCTCATGAGAGCACCTGGGATAAGAAAGGCAGTTTCATGCATCTTTGGAAAATGCATTCTGCCTCAAGGTCAAACCAAACTCCTGTGAAGTGAATACGGGCTGCAGCCTACCTGTTTGCCCTCTTTCAGATCCAGAGCGCCCACTGAGGCAGTAAGAGCGTGTGTTCTGAGACCAGATTGCCTGGGTTCAAATCCTAGGCCTGTCGCTTACTCGCTGTCTGAGGCCTCTTGGGCAACTGACTTCGCTTCTCTGGGTCTTAGCGTCTTCTTCTGGTATCGCAATAGTATTGTGCCTATCTCCTGAAGATTTTCTTAGGCTAAGGGACTTAATACTTGTCAAATGGTTAGAACAGAGCTTTGCACAGAATACATGCTCCGTGAGTAATAGTGCATGTGTTTGCTAGGGCTGCCTTCATGAAGTACCAGGAGCAGCAGCTCAGATAAGAGAAATGTATTGTCTCACTGTTTTGGAGACCAGAAGTCCGAGATCAAGTTGTTTGCAGGGATGGTTCCTTCTGAGGGCTTCTCCCTGCTTCCCAGGCTTCTCCCCACCTTTCCCCTGTGCCCCTTCACACTGCCGCTGTGTGTGACTGTGTCTGAGTCTAGATTTCCCCCTTTATTGTAAGAACATCGGTCATATTGGATTAGGACTGCTGCAATTACTTTAACATGGTTTCCTCTGTAAAGATCATATCTCCAAATCTCCAAATAAGGTCATACTCTGAGATACTGGGGGATAGGACTCTAACATATCTTGTTGTTGTTGTTGTTTGGTACAAAGTGGTGGTTAAGGTCTCTCTCTCTCATTTTAAAGATTTTATTTATTTACTTGACAGAGATAGCAAATAGGCAGAGAGACAGAGGGAAGCAGCCTCCCTGCTGAGCAGAGAGCCCAACTTGGGGCTCGATCCCAGAACCCTGAGATCATGACCTGAGCCAAAGGCAGAGGGTTAACCCACTGAGCCACCCAGGTGCCCCAATGTCTCTCTTTTTGAGAAAAGCAATTCAACCCGTAACTGACAGGATTGCTGAGATTCATTCATGCAATAGATATTTCTGGCATGGCTAGATCAGATATACTGAGCCACATACTGTGCACTAAAGAGATCTAAAACATATGTGTGTGTGTGTGTGTGTGTGTGTGTGTGTGTGTGTGTGTGTCTTTTGTTCTCCCAGAGATTGGAGATACAACACATAGGAAACATGGAGTACTATTACAGGGGTATAAATGATCAAATACTATGCAAATGACAGAGGAGGTGTTCTGGCGAATTTTGGAGGAGAGAGAGATTGTGTATGTTATGAGTCTGGATGAGACTGACCACATAGGCACAAGGAGGCTTAACAGAGCCTTCTGATAACTGGTCTTCTTGACCACACCTGACTGATTGACCCTCTGGCTCTGCCATGAGCATCCCTGGACTTTCCCAGAACGCACACTCAGCTCTGGAACCCCTCCCAGAGCCTTCTCACCAACCACAGTGACTAAACCCACAGTCTGACCCAGACACGTTCTCCGGGACCACAGAGAAGCCCTTATGGCTAAGTCACACATCCCCAGATGTGGGCCCTGACCCTGTGCTACCAAATGCAGACATTTGTGAACAGTCTTAGAAAGGGGAATACTAGGCACCTGGGTGGCTCAGTGGGTTAAAGCCTCTGCCTTCAGCTCAGGTCATGATCCCAGGGTCCTGGGATCGAGCCCTGTGTGGGGCTCTCTGCTCAGCAGGGAGCCTGCTTCCCCTTCTCTCTCTCTGCCTGCCTCTCTGCCTACTTGTGATCTCTCTCTCTGTCAAATAAATAGAATCTTAAAAAAAAGAAAGAAAGAAGAAAGGGGAGTACTCAGGGTCCCCTGGGTGGCTCAGTTGGTTAAGCATTCAGCTCTTGATTTTGGCTCAGGTCATGATCTCATTGTTGTGGGACTGGGCCCCGTGTCTGGCTCATGTGCTGGGCATGGTGCCTGCTTGAAATTCTCTCTCTCCTCTCCCTCTGCCTTTCCCCCTACTCTCTGCATGTGCTCCCCCCCACCATTGCCAAAAAAAGAGGGGCTGGAGTACTCAGGCAAGACTCTGCCGATGAGGTGGAATTCTAAGTAGGATCTAAAGACTGGAAGTTTCCATCAGAAACAGGGTAGAAAAGAGGGCCTCATTTGGGGGGTGGGTCGTAAGGAAGCACTCAGAAGCAGGGTGGTACACACTCAGAGGATGTGAGAAAGTGGGTTGGACTGACTCACAGGCAGGCTTCATTTAGGAACACAGTAAGGGAGAAGCATAGAAGGGTTCACCTGGCTCCTGGAGGGCAAAATCGGATCTTACTCTTTCATGACGCCTCCTGCACAAATTCTTGGCCTCACTCTTCTCCCTTCTCCGCCTGCTCCCCTTAGACACCCCAACCGCGGCTACGATAGCATCATTGTTTGGTTTGCTCTGTCCTTGATGACCAGAACCGTCTCCAAAGACTGAGCAGTGCAAGCTGAGAAGAACCACTCTACGCATGACTCATGACATACCCCTGGCTGACAGGGAAGGGCCCAGAGGCAATGTGTCTGGTTCTTCTGTTAGAGCCTGTGATGTTTGTGTTTCAGAGTGCCAAGACGAGACTCCCTGCCTCAGTTACAGCTGACGTACTAACTCGTATGATACAAAGCAGAATGAAAGAGAGCTGAATGCTCAAATGCTGAATTTGTTGTTTTGGTTTGTTCTCTAATGCCATGATTTGCCACTCATAAAAGCATCTACTGTCAATCTCCAGAGGACACCTTGCCCCTAGACACAAAATGAGAACATCACAGGAGAATGGTTATGAGCTTGCATCCCAAACCAGACTATCAGATTCTGGGTCCATTTCTTACCAGTGGTGGGACCTTGAATAGTTACTGAACCTTCTGTGCCTCTGTTTGCACATCTGTAAAATGGACATAATTACTTTATGTACCTGGTGAATTAACAGAGAGGAATCCTTAAGGACAGTATAGAAGCATTTAGGATGCTCTAGGTAAACATCTCATTAATATTGGCTTCAGGAATATATAAACTAACGTACAACTTGGTGCAAATCTCAAAATCCCAAGACTCTGAAAACCTTGTAGGGAGACGGACCCTCTAACCACATAGGAAATGAGAACTAAGAATATGTTCTCATCAGCATCTTATTTCATTTCTTTGAAGGAATCCTCTTTGGGGTACTGCAAAGATGGAATAGTGTCTTCCTTGATTTCCCAGAACAGAATCCAGAATTTGTTGGGGGGGGGACAACCAAAAGATGGACCCCACATCTAAGAACTTGAGACTCTGGGGGTGTAAATCTCAATGTGCAAATTTACTTTTTGCATCCTTTTGCCTCCAAGCCCACCCTAGCCTCTTCCAAAAAAAGCAAAGAAAACCCAAAAAAAAAAAACAAAAAACAAAAAACAAAAAAAAAACAAAGTCAACATATAGTAAACACACCCAAGAAATGGAGCTGTGGAAACGTTCAACACCTGAGTATTACCTTCTTACTGTCGCCTCTCCATTCCGAGTTAGATAGAGCACATCTTTATGGATATCAAAAGCTTGCATTTCTCTGTATATATTCTATTTATGCATATAAGAATATATAGAACACATATACACATAGGGCTACGTTGTTGGGTGTGTTTCTTATCGCCTCCGTTATTTGTCCAGACTGTGCCTCTTGCCTTCCCAAATGGTGTTTTGAAAAACTGTAATCCTGCAGAGAATTTAGCATAGTCTAGAATTACTGCTAACCTGAATCTTAAACCAAGTCCTAGAAAGATGTTGAGATAGGGAGCATCTGGGTGGCGTAGTTGATTAAGCATCTGACTCTTGGTTTTGTCTCAGGTCCTGATCTTAGGGTCCTGGGATTGAGCCCTGCATCAGTCTCCACACTCAGCACAGAGTCTGCTTCAGATTCTCTCTCGCTCTCTGCCCCTCCTGCTTGAGCTCTTTCTCAAATAAATAAATAAATCCAAGGGTGCCTGGGTGGCTCTGTGGGTTAAGTGTCTGCCTTTGGCTCAGGTGGTGATCCCATGCGAACCTCAGGTCCAGCTCCCTGCTCAGCCAGGAGCCTGCTTCTCCCTCTGCCTTTGACCCTCCTCTGCCCCTGCTCACGCTCTCTCTCTCTCTTTCAAATAAATAAATAAAATCTTTCAAATAAATAAATAAAATCTTTGAAACAAAAAGTTCTTAAAAAAATAAATAAAAGGAAAATAAATCTTCAAAAAAAAAAAATACTGAGATAATATATACCATGTTCGAGAGAAAACAAATAGAAACCCACCAGTAAAGCTTTATGTTTCCAATCCTGAGAATGGGCTTTGAGGGATGTTATGACTGTTATCCTGAGAGCCAGGGAAACCAGGGCTAGACCAGGCAGCACAGTGCACGGGCACTATGGGCTTTGAGGAAGAGGGGGCCGTTTTAACCTCCCATTCTGTGTGTTTGACCTTTAGCGTCCTATTTCTTTTCAGCACCATGGCGGGCTTGAGCAAAAGATCTTGGCCTGAATTGCATGTGAAAATGATGTTGCAGATCTCAATCCGGCTCTCGTGGATGAGTGTAGTCTGGCCTTATTTGACAGGGTTTGGCCTGATTGATAGTTAGAACCCAACCACAGGATCTCACAGGTCAAGACAGTAAAAGAGTTTGGCCCAAGGGCCCCAGAGCATGCCGGGCAGCAGTCTGCGCTGGACTGAGTTCTCCCCACAGTTGAGAGAGTCCAGCAAGCTCGTCTGAGATGCCTTATGTTGTCCACAGAGCACCAAGGGAAAAGTACACTCCAACAAATCAAAGTGAGGTCTTTCAACTTGACCAGACTCAAGCAGGGGGAGAATCCTCCGGGGAGAAAGAGCCGGCAGAGAGCCGGACCTTCACCTGCTGTTTCTTCGCAGGCAGGAAACCATGAGCGTTCTGACAGCCCCAAAGACCCTTTCATCGCCAGCCCATCTCCATTCTGATTGGAGCCACCTGTGCGGCCCCATCCCTACTTCCTCTAACCCTGTCATTCACCTCCAAAAGCCTAATGAGTTTTAGGGTAGATTGAATTTGTTGGCAGGCATCCTTGACTCTGAGCTTCCCAGAGTCATTATCACTTGACAGATACTGAATGCCCAATTAGCAGATGCCGTTGGGTACCTGTCCCCTCAATTTGGTCATGCATCACCTTTCTCTACCATGACCATGTGTTCTGGGAGGGGACTGTCTCTTTGGCTCAAGAAAAAACATTGACTAGTCTGAACCACTCTTGTGATGACCATTCCCCTGGCCAGCTGTTTGTTTGAGGGAGGACCTGGGACTCTGCCCTGAGCAGTAGGTTGTGAGAGGAAGTCTTAGGGTTCCCGGACATCCAGGAAGGGTGTCTCTTGTTCTCCGGTTGGATGTTGCCATGTTTAGGTCACTGGAGGTTAAGATAAGTCTGTTTCTGCCTCATCTGGGACTGAGATGCCAGCGAATAAAGAGCATAGATGCACTGACGGTGACCTGAAGACCCCCTAAGGCAGCACTTCCAAACGTCCTGGTGGAAAACCAGCTCTATAACTCTTGGGGTAAGAATGTGAAGGAAAAGGATTTTGAAGATTTTCTTGAGAAGGTATTTGTTTTAGAAAAGTTGTTACCATGCAGTGGTGTCCTGTCCCTCCAGGGGAATTCTGGTGAAGAACCAACTGCTTCACCTTGGGCCACAGATGCTCTTTTACTCCACCAGCCCTGTATTTGTGAGAAGCCATGGACTCAGGTTTGCCTCATGCCTCTAGAGAGCATGAGAAGGGCTAAGAGCTAGGAGCATGCAAGCTTCCCCTAATAGATCGGCCTGCACTTGCATCCCTGGTCATAGCAAGAGATAGATTATTACCAAGTTCTCACTGTGGGCTAGGCAGAGGAGAGGCAGTGAGTAGCATGTCACAACAACACCTCCTTTGCAGATAACAGGACCCCAAAGGCAACCCCTAGAGGTGCACCTTAGGCTCCTGGGAGCTCAGGAATGATTTGTGACCACTCATAAAAGAGATGCAGTCACCCAAGAAAATTACAGAATGGCGGGGTGCCTGGGTGACTCAGGGGGTTAGGCCTCTGCCTTGGGCTCAGGTCATGATCTCAGGGTCCTGGGATTGAGCCCCACATCGGGCTCTCTGCTCAGCGGGGAGCCTGCTTCCTCCTCTCTCTCTGCCTTCCTCTTTGCCTCCTTGTGATCTCTCTCTCTCTCTGTCAAATAAATAAATAAAATCTTTTTTAAAATATTACAGAATGGCTCGTTGATGGAGATGTCCTATGAGCTCACAAAAGTGTTTCAGGGAAGTCAGTGTTAGACAACAAAAATTTTAAAAAAAATAGATGTATAACCAAGCAGATAAATAGATGTAAGACCTTTCCTATGCCCCTACCACTCTTTCATACCCTACTGCCCTGGTGAGCAAGTCGGGAGGGTGGGATGCACAGCGCTTCCCCAGCCACGTGCCCAGAGATGGATGGTGGGAGCAGCGCCCCAGAAGAACAGGCAAATAGGGGGTGCCTTGTGCATGGGTTATTTTAGAACACTAATAAGACTGGCTAAAAATAAGCATGCTTTTCATTTTCACTGTGCATTGACAATCCTCAACAATGCCACTGATAAAATACCCTCTGCACAGGACAGACCACTGCCACCACACTACTCCCCCCAAGTACCTCACTGCCCTTACTCATAGAACTCTTATTACGTGGGACAACAATTTTCCCTCATTCTTTCAGCCATTTGGAGTTGTTTATTTTTTTCTGTTACTTGAGGTATAAGATACTGAGCTAGACAAGTCGGACAAAATAAGTTGCTTGCCATCAAGAAGTTTAAATTTTAATTAAGCCAGGTGTGGACAGAAGTGTTTTCTGGGGTGAATGTCTCACTTAACTCAAGTACTGATGGCTGCCAACCATTTATTGTATAGACGGAAAATCATCTGGATTTGGGGCGCCTGGGTGGCTCAGTGGGTTAAGCCGCTGCCTTCAGCTCAGGTCCTGGGATCGAGTCCCGCATCGGGCTCTCTGCTCAGCAGGGAGCCTGCTTCCTCCTCTCTCTCTCTGCCTGCCTCTCTGCCTACTTGTGATCTCTCTCTGTCAAATAAATAAATAAAATCTTTAAAAATAAAAAAAATTAAAAAATAAATCTCATCTGGATTTGTTAATACTACAGAATATAAGCTTGTTGGAGAGGGGCAGGAAAAGTTTCCTTCCCATTTATAAGCATACTGTATTTGTTTTCCCTGGAGAGCTCAGTGTAGGAAATAAAAAACAAAACTTTGCTCCCTGCACGGAAGCAAGGCCATGTTTGAAGTAAGTGAGCAAGCAAGCCAACGCGGGGGACATCCCGCCCTTTGCCACCCGCTGATTTTTACCTCCTTCTTGTTCCTCCGCCAGTGCCTCAGACCGTTCCTGGTTACTGTTCAGCAAATGGCCAGCATTGTACATGGTCTTATGGAGAATCTGGTAGTCTCCTGGCCCTGCGCTAATCACTGGGACAACTATCTCAGTACAACGGTTTCGTGGAAATCCCTACAGAGGAAGAAAGTCAGCTTCCAATTGCTAAGTGGGACTCAGAACAAGTCCTGTCCCCTTTGAAAGTTCACCATCTTACTGGTTGGCTCCTCAGCTTCTTAGAAGCCTAGACTTGGTCCTTCCTTCAGGGAGCTCAGAGCCAGAAGCCTATACAATGTGGGGAAAAAATGGAGAAAAGAAAGAAATTTGTAAGTGATGGGTATTGCTTAGACATGCCAGGAGATAAACTGGATGCCACTCGGAGAATGTGAGCATAGATGATAACAGAGAAACACACTTTGTCCCTGGGCAGATGCTTCGGGATTTCAGGTCTTATGGCCTAATTCATTATTAGAGCTTAATTTTAGCATCACAATAATAATATAGATTTCATTGGTTTCCTTAGAAGTCCCTTTTCAAAGGGTCATTTATAGTTAAGCCCTAGGAATAAAGAGCTCCCTTAGGTTTCTGATTTTTTTTTTTTCCTCCAGTGATATTTTCCATTTGATGGGGATAGATTCTCATGAAGGAATGGGTAGGCAATGGGAAAGATGAGCTCCTTTCAATCTGAGGCCTTTCCTGGGGTCCCTCTATTTCTAAGTATAGCCCATTTATTCCCAAGGCTCTTTATCCTAAGAAAGCAGATGAGCTAGAGAACAGAGAAAGCCAACTGGGTATTTATCCAGGTAATACAAAAACACTAATTTGAAGGGATACATGCACCCCAAGGTTTTAGCAGCATGACCAACAATAGCCAAATTATGGAAGCAGCCTAAGTGTCCATCAAGAAATGTGCAGGTGTATACAATAGAATATTACTCAGCCATAAAAAAGAATGAAATGTTGGCACTTGCAGCAACATGGATAATCCAAGAGGCTATAATGCTAAAAGAAATAGGTCAGTCAGAGAAAGACAAATACCAGTGGACTTCACTCATATGTGGAATTTAGGAAACAAAACAAATGAACAAAGGAAAAAAAAAAAGACCAAAAAACAGACTCTTAACTACAGAGAACAAACAGATGGCTACTGGGGAGGTGAGTGGGAGCATGGGTGAAAGAGTGGATTGAGATCAAGTACACTTCCCTCCGTGAGCACAAGGGTTGTTGAACTCCTGCATCGTACAGCTGATACTAATACAACAGTGCATGTTAACTACATCGGAATTAATTTTTTAAAATATTTACCTATATTTTTCTTCTGGTTGTTTTATAATTTTACATCTCCACTATTTATTTCTGGAATTAAATTTTATGTATGTCATGATATAAACACCTAAGGGTGTTTTTTTAATTTTTTAATTTTTTAAAAAATTTAAATTCAATTAATTAACATAATGTATTATTTTGGGGGGGGGTACAGGCCTGTACTTCATCAGTCTTATATAATACTCAGTGCTTATTATAACACATTCCCTCCGCCAGGTCCATCACCCAGTTACCCTAACCTCTCACCCCCCTCCCCTCCAGCAACCCTCAGTGTGTTTCCTAAGGTTGAGAGTCTCTTATGGTTTATCTCCCTCTCTGGTTTCATCTTGTTTCATTTTTGTCCTCTCTTTCCCTTTGATCCTCTCTGCCTTGTTTCTTAAATTCCACATTTCAGTGAGGTGACATGATAATTCCCTTTCTCTGATTGACTTATTTCACTTTCCATAGTACCCTCTTCTTCCATCATTGCAAATGGCAGGATTTCAGGGGGATTTTGATGGCTGCGTAGTATTTCGTTGTATACATATGCCCCATCTTCTTTATCCATTCATCTGTTGATGGATATCTAGGCTCTTTCCATTATTTAGCTATTGTGGACATTGCGGCTATAAATATCGAGGTGCAGGTTCCCCATTGTATCACTACATTTGTATCTTTGGGGTAAATACCCAGCAGTGTATTTGTTGGGTCATAGGGTTGGTGTTTTTCTTTTTTTTCAATTTTTTTTAGGAACCTCCATACTGTTTTCCAGAATGGCTGCACCCGCTTGCATTCCCACCAACAGTGTAGGAACATTCCCTTTTTTCTGTATGCTCATCAACATCTGTTGTTTCCTGACTTGTTAATTTTAGCCATCCTGACTGATGTGAGGTGGTATCTCACTGTGTTTTTTATTTGTATTTCCCTGATGCCGAGTGATGTGAAGGACTTTTTCATGTGTCTGTTGGCCATTTGGATGTCTTCTTTGCAGAAATGTCTGCTCATGTCTTCTGCCAAAACTCTTAACAGTGTAGGGATAGTGGTTACATACCTCAATATCATAAAAGCCATTATGAAAAACCCACAGCAAATATTCTCAATGGGGAAAAACTGAGAGATTTTCCCTTAAGGTCAGGAACACAGTAGGGATGTCCACTCTCATCACTGTTGTTCAAAACAATATTAGAAGTCCTAGCCTCAGCAAACAGACAACAAAAAGAAATAAAAGGCATCTGAATTGGCAAAAAAGAAGTCAAACTCTCACTCTTCGCAGATGACATGATACTCCATGTGGAAAACCCAAAGGACTCTACCCTAAAATTGCTGGAACTCATATAGGAATTCAGTAAAGTGTCAGGATATAAAATCAAGGCACAGAAATCAGTTGTATTCCTATATACCAACAATGAGACAGAAGAAAGAGAAATTAAGGAGTAGATCTCATTTACAATTGCACCAAAAACATCAGATACCTAAGAATACATTTAACCAAAAAGACAAAGATTCTGTACTCAGAAAACTACAGAATACTCATGAAAGAAATTGAGAAAGGCACAAAGAAGTGGAAAAACGTTCCATACTCATGGATTGGAAGAACAAATATTGTTAAAATGTCTGTGCTACCTAGAGAAATCTACACATTCAGTGCAATCTCTATCAAAATACCATCAACTTTTTTCACAGAACTGGAACAAATAATCCTAAAATTTTTATGGAAACAGCTAAGATCCCAAATAGCCAAAGGAATGTTGAAAAAGAAAACCAAAGCTGGTGGTATCCCAAGTCTGGACCTCAAGCTCTGTTACAGAGCTGTAATAATCAAGACAGTATGGTACCGGCACAAAAACAGACACATAGATCAATGGAACAGAATAGAGAACTCAGAAATGGACCCTCAACTCTATGGTCAACTCATCTTCGACAAAGTAGGAATGACAATCCAATGGAAAAAAGTCTCTTTAGCAAATCATGTTGGGAAAATCGGACAGCCACATGCAGAAGAATGAAACTGGACCATTTCCGTACATCATACACAAAAATGAACTCAGAATGGATGGAAGACATAAATGTGAATCAGGGATCCTTCAAAATCCTGGAGGAGAACACAGGCAGCAGCCTCTTTGACCTCAGCTGCAGCAACTTCTCACTAGACACATCTCCAAAGGCAAGGGAAACAAAGGCAAAAATAAACTATTGGGCTTATAAAGATAAAAAGCCTTTGCATGGCAAAGGAAACAGTCGACAAAATCAAAAGACAACTGACAGAATGGGAGAAGATATTTGCAAACAACATATCAGATAAAAGGCTAGTATTCAAAATCTATAAAGAACTTACCAAACTCAAGGAACAAATAATCTAATCAAGAAATGGTGTAAAAAAAAAAAAAATATATATATATATATATATATATATATATATATATACACACACACACACACATAACAATTTAGGTATTTTTCTGGAGAGGGTAGATGAGTGAAATAGAAATGGCATCTCTGTTTTCATTTATTTTACACCTACTTTTGGGTTGATTGTCAGAATGTGGATTACCCAGGATGCTTAGCTGGCTTCTTTTCTTGCCTGAGAACATTTGTATTAAGAGAACAACATGGTAGAGTTTGAAGTTCCCATCATTTCATTGTCTGGCATATGTATATAAATAAAGATTTGATAGGGAGATAGAAGAGGCCATTTTCTATTACCTAAGCTCTTCTTTTGTTATTCTTTTTTTGTGTTTCCATCATATATATGTTCCAGAGTTGTCTGTCCTTAGAACAAACTTTACCCATTCTACACAAAAGGGAGATTCCTATTGACCTGCATCAACTTTCAGAGAATCAAAGAATCTCAGAGTTTAGAAGGATCACAGGAAATTCTCCCAGATTCCATATAAATACCTACATATCTTCTGTAGAAATTCCTAATATTTCCTCGAACACTTTCAGTGATTGAGGTAGCCTTTTGTTGGGGGAAGGGCAAAATTACTCTAGTAATAAGAATCAGCAAAATGTTTCCTTTTTTTGTTTTTGTGCATTAGACTAGACCTGCTCAACCCTCTTTCCCATGGCTGTCCTTCAGATACTTAGAGATAAGTATCCTGTCTTCTTTTAAGGCTTCCCTTCCCCAAGATAAACATTTTCTATTGAGAAAACCACTTTCTCCATCCCCCATGATTCTGTCTTGACCCACAAGATAATAATTTCTACCTTCCAGAAGTATTAACCAAGCAAGACTTTTTGACTTTTTCCCTGTGCCTTTCATTGTTTTTCCCCCAGAGCTGAGGAGAACCATTGTCTGACTGGAGAGACTGATATGAGTCCAGAACATGTGAGGCCAAGCCTCTGATTGGCCATCATTCTGGCAAACATGCTAGGGATTGCACCCCTGCTCTTGCTTCCCTATGGTACAAAGACCTAGATCAAAGCCTAGCGATGCCTTCTAGAGGCATGGCTAGAGGATCTTCTCCATCATTGTTCTCTGTGTTTAACAAGTATGAGGCTGTCCACAGATGCTCCTTGACACGGGCTGGGTTAGTGTCTGTTCCATTAGCTCAGTCCTTGCAAGCATAGCTCTTAAAGTCTACTTGGTGCACGTACGAACCATACCCATGAATGCAGTTTCGCCAACAGCAAAGGTGATAGTCTGAGCTCCTCAGTATTTCTCACCTGCTTCCAAATTTGAATGGAGAGAGGATGCGGTTATCACCCAGAGAGGAAACCCCCCCACCCCACCTAGTAATTTATACTTCATATGTCACAGTTTCTAGCCTCTAGAACATACTCTAGTTGTCCAAGTCCTATCAAAGTGGGATTCTCAGAACTGAACCAAATAACCAAGTGTAGACTCACCACATAGAAAGTTCCCCATGTTCCAGGCACTAAAACTTGGTAACTTAAATATGTGAGTCACAGAGCCTGAGTATTTTATACACACACATCCTATTTTACTCGAGTAGAGTCTCCCACAGAATATTGCTCCTTTGGAAACCCAGTGAGTCACCACCAACTTCCTCTCTGCCCCATCACTTCCAAATACGCCCCCTTTCAATCGTGAAAGTGAGACATCAACAGGTCTTTGGGGTTCCTTGATACAGAGACACGCACACAGGAGAGCCGTGAACAGGACCACCCGCTAATGAAAACTAACAAAGGAATGGGCAGACCATGACACATTCCATCACCTCCATGCTCTAGGGGTGGGCCTAGAGTCCTTCGGATTTCAGATGGTTGGATGAAGGAGTTTCATTTAGTTTTCAAACCATGGAGAACTAGAGCTTTGAGGATGTTTTCTACCCTGTGGGTTATCAATCTCCTCGTTCTGTTTCTTGGACTCCCTCTAGCAAGGGCAGACATCTGCATTCAGCGGAGCTGCTGTTTTCTATTACCACTTGATTAAAATACATTTTGTGGGGTCTCTCAACCTTGGAATGGATTCCTTTAATAGGGCCAAAATAAAATGTATGGGGCCAAAGGAATGGCTGGCTCTTTTTGATGAAAGAAAACGCATTGACTTCTAAAATGCCCGAGCTCTAAACAAAGAGTCCTAGAGGGAGGGGGGGTTCTCATCTGATTTTCCCTGCTTCCGGGCCTCCCTGCTGCCACCACAGTCAACACCAGAGGTACAGGTGCCACCTTTTTCAAAACTGTTCTGTGTTCCAGCATGAAGTAAGGACCTGGATATGGTTTGTTTGGGAGGTGACCCCGAGAGCATGTGGGAAGGATTGGGAACTGAGACAGGGAAGTGAGAAAAGCCAAGCAAGGGTGTGTTAATAAATGAGTTACTGCTGGGGACACCTTGGGCTCTGACCTCCTAGATACCCTCCAGAAAACCGAGCCACATGTCCGAGTCCGCCCCCCAGAGGCTGGGGAGGCTGGGCGACTCATTTGCTGAGTCTCCTTCCCCACTGCTCCAAGCTGCCCCTGGAAAATGTGAATCTTTTGGTCATCCAGGTTGTCCTTAGTGGAGTGGAGGAGGCCCCCTCAATGTCAGAGAAAGGCCTGAGGAGAGGAACGAGGAGCAGGAAGCTGGGGGGGGGGGCGGTCACCGTGTCAGATCCCGTCTGTTCTAGTACCAGGGGCATCCAGGGGGTCTGGTGGAGATGGGGCGGAGCGTCCATGGTGCCTGATTTCCAACTCCAGAAGCCTGAGGGCCAGGGTCAGGGTGGAAGGCATCTTTTCTTTCCGTTAGCCCAGATGAAGAAAAAAAAAAAAGACTGTTGTTTGAAAACCTTTGAAATACTTAGATGTAAAAAGAAATACTTAGATGTAATTAGAAAGAAAGGAAATAAAAATAGATAATATACTTATTACCTTATACTTATTATACTTAATATATATGTATATAATAATATACTTATGATATTAGATAGTATACTTATTATCTGTTTGATTATAGATTATAGTATCCCCAGTAACTGCACACTGTCTTCAGGGGCGGGCCATTTTTACAGAGTCTTGCCACACTGCCTCCTTGTCCCTAAGCACTAGTGTCTGTCCCCCTTGCTCAAAACGCCCTACCTCCTGCCACACAGGGATGTCCCGCCAGCTTCTCGTCATCTTCACGGTCAAGGTCAAAAGGACCACAGCAGCCTCCTTCCTTGGCTGCTTTTCTTGTCTGAGAATAACTTGTGCATATTTTCCCTCCAACGGTTTATGACAGGGTTTATAGGAGCGCCCCCAGAACTAGACCCCTCAGTCTGAATCCTGGCTCTTGGTGTGTTGTGTGACCTTGGCGTGTTGTATGACCTTGGCAAGTTGCTTCATTGCTTTGTGCCTCAGTTTCTTCATCTGTCAAGCAGAGATAACAAAAGTCTTATCCACAACATAGTGAGGGTTTGATGAATAAATAGAGAGACAATGAGTGGTACATTAAAAACACTACGTGGATGTTCGACATTATGATCCCAAGACTAGAGCGTACACACGGGTGATTATCTTTCCTTTCAGCATCCTTTCTCGAATCAGGAAGTGACCTTCTGTTTCGGAGCCACTCTGTAATGCCTCCGCTACTCAGTAGCCACCAGCTGCAGTGAGAGTCGGTCCACGCTCAGGAACAAGAAGGCCTTTCTAATGGCAAGATCATTACTGAGGCCGAAGTGATCTGCTAGGGTCCCATCTCCTTTAACATACATGAATTTAGCCAGGAGAAACAGAGTCTTTTCTGACCTTTGCTAATACCCCCAAATCGGAAGGTAGATACTCGCCCACTCAGGTCTAGAGTAACTCACCGTTGGCAGAAGTTTACTTCTTTGAACATAGCTGTCTCCTCGGTGGTTCCAGGTGACCCAAACCAGAGCCCTTCCTTAAGCTTCTCCAAAGTGCTGTGAGATCGTTGTCACACACTTTCTGATGAGACCACGTCACCTCTCCTGTCTTCATTCTGTGCATCCTATGGAAGTTAGTGAGCCTCCGCGTTAGAAAAAAGAGAAATGCAATCAACCTCATCATTCTGGCTCCTTGCCGTAGGAGGAGTCTGCATGGAAGAGTTTCTGGATGGCTGAAGAGCTCCACCGATGCCTGTGTCCCTTACTCTAGATGACTGAGTATCTAATTTATCAACAGCTAACAAGACACCCCATCTCTTCCTTTATGTCTAGACTTGTAATTCTAGGAAATGACCAGAAGCATAAGGTCGCAAAAGTTTTTTCAGGCTCCTAATGAGAACCCAAGCCTGGATCATTCTGTCGATGCCACCCATAGAGAGGATACTGTAAGTCAGACTGGATCATCTCACATTCACTGACCTGAGTCTGCCCTGCAACCGTCCTACCTCCTCTTAATTACAAACACAAATCGCTCTACCTCCTGTGGTACAGGACACCCCCCACCCCCGTGGGTCATTACTGTATGCTGGGCCGGTCACTGAATTTCCACATGAGCCCCTAGGCCTTAATAAATGAGGAGGTCACCTCTTAAGAGTCTTATCTGTCCTAATTCAGTGTATGAATTATTAAGAGCTGAAAAATAATTTACCCCCAAATGGTGTTAGTTTTTTTCTTTTGGTTTGGTTTGGTTTTTTGGTTTTTGGTTTATTGACTGTGTGTTCCAGGTTCTTTCCTTTCTCTTCCAACATGGTGTTCTGCATTGTAATTGAATGGGTACCGGTCCATCTCCCCAAAGAGACTATAAGCAGTAGAAACCCAATAATGTGAAGTGATTTTCTTGAGGCCACATAATCAGGAGAGAATCCCAATATAGAAATCAGGCTTCCCTGCTCATGGTCCGTCGTGCTGTTCGATAGCGGCAGTGCGCGGGTTCTGAAAAGGGTCTTCCTAGAAGAGCACTGAGATAGCGACCTGCCAGAGCCCAGAAGACAGACATCCTGCTCTCAGCTCAGCCACTCACCTCGCTGAGCCCTTGTGTCTCTCATCTGAAGAATGAGAGCACTTTCTTCAGAAGGTTGTAAAGGTCTCACTCTCAAGGTCTCGGATTCTACTGGAAAGGATCACCATGCACTAACAGTCCTAAGACAGAGAAAGAGAGAGAGGGCAGTCGTTTGATCAACAAATAGCTGCTCATTTAATAGATATTTATTCAGCATCTACTCCAGGCCAGATGCTGGGCACACAGGAGACCTAAAAGTACGACGCCCCTGCCCACTAGTAGTTAGCATTTTGGGTTTTTTTTTTTAAGATTTTATTTATTTATTTGACAGACAGAGATCACAAGTAGGCAGAGAGAGAGAGGGAGACAGGCTCCCCGCTGAGCAGAAAGCCGGATATGGGGCTCGATCCCAGGACCCTGAGATCATGACCTGAGCCGAAGGCAGAGGCTTAACCCACTGAGCCACCCAGGCGCCCCAATAGCGTTTTGATCAGGCTGGGGTCACTGGCCCACATCTCTCACTGATGATCTTGGGTGATCACAGAGTGACAGGCCTGTCCTCAGCATCCTGGTTTTGTGTGGGTGAGTTTACGTGCCGGGGGCAGGTCGGGGAGAGAATCCCACACTCAGCATTTGTTCCTGAAACAAACAAACCCCAAACCATCAAACAGCAAGCAGACAGATTGGGTGTGTCCAGCACAGATGCCCCCTTCCCATTACCGTGCAGTTTCCTGATCAAGCCATTGTTGCTCCCTCCTGCCAAGATGCCAACAGGAGTGCCCAATTAGTGCCAATTTGTTTCTTGTAACACGGACACCTGTCACCAAAGAGCTTGACAAAAACAACCAACTCAGTCACTGCAGATCCGAACTGGGCTCAGACTAATCACCTCGAGGGAAATAGGGAAGCCTTCAAATCCCATCGCAAATCCTCCAAGGGACCCCATCCCTCTGCCCATGGACAAATTTATGGTGTATTTCTGACTGATGGCAAGGCACCAACTGGCAATTGATATTTTTTTTTTCTTTAAATGCAAGTTATCAGCCTTCCCTTCCAGTCTGCTGCAGGGTCCCCCCTGGCAGTTCAAGACTCACAGTGATAATGGATTATCTTTTCTTTTAATAGCAAGCCACCTTCCACTGAGATGGAATGAAAGTTGCAGGAGAATGAGAACAGATTGCACCAAGAAGTCCTTTAACTCTCTTCAGGAGACACCTCTAGTTCAAGCATTTTACGAAAAAAATAACCTTTAAAAACTAACCAGGTTTCCGCTGCGTGGTTGAGCCAGCCGTGAGGGCTGTGCCGGTTACATCTGAATTAGCCTTGCTTGACGATCGCTTTCAAACTCTGTTCCACTTCACGCCGGCAGCGCTGTTCCCTGGGTGTGCAGTGGTATGGGGCAGACACCTTCGAAGGAGCTATCGGACCCAGATTAAGAAAGCGTAATATATAATAAGCAAATGAGCAGGCACGGCATTTTCCCAAGATCAGCCAGGCAGCGGAAATCAGCACGTCCTGCTCTTCGCGAGAGGGCCCATCCGGCTCGCTGCTTTATGGGGAGCAGAAATGTCTGGAATCTACACCTGCCGCGGGAGGGGTTTCTTTGCCTTCTCTCGATGCCGTGAGCTGAGTGGCAGATGTCATCACCTCCATTGTGAGGCACCTCTCATTGCGAGAAACCAAACACGGACCCCGGCCCCTAACTGGAGGATTAATAATGAAAATGGATTACGTGCATCCTGTTTGCTAAGCAATTATCCCAAGGCAAGGACTGAGTCCCGATTTTTTGCCTCACTGCCTGAGTGACGGAACATGAAGAGAGCGGCAGGTATTTGCATGCGGCGTCTCTGACCTGGAGGAAATGTCAGGAGCTTGGGAGGCGACAGGGGAGCTGCACATGCATATTCTTTTGAAACATGGCTGGGATTTTCAGTCTATTCTTGGAGAAGGCAAAGAAAAGGAGAAAGACCTTTGGATTTGCTGTCACTGTTTAAAGATAGCCTCCAGAGTCGAGGTGAGAACATCTTCCTTGGCCCACCGTAAGTTTTTCATTAACTGCAAGGGAGTCTGGCTGCTACCGTCTCAAGGAGATGAAATGAGTTTTCTATCGTTGATGGCGAGTGGTGCTTTCCCAGGATCTTTTATAAATCGAGATCTGATCTGCTGAACCTAGGCGCTTTTTAATAAGAGTAGGCATTTCTCTGAAGCCCGGGAGCGAAATTGTCTTCTCCCCGCCTTCACGCGCTGTGCTCTTGCAAGTGGAGAGCTGACTTCCTCTTTCAGACGCCCATGCGCTATTTGGGGGCCGTGCATCTGGGCTAAGATGAATCTGTGCTCAGTGTACGCCATGCTTCCAGAGCCTTCAAAGAAACCACTGCCGGCAGCTGCGGCACCGCCCATCGGCCCCCGCCCACCTCCTGCTCCTGTACGGGATACTCAAATCAGGACGGCAGACTGAGACCCGGCAGTGAAAGTTCTTAGGGACAAGCCTCCTCATTATCCCCATAGGACCAGAGAGAGTTGCCTTAAAAGACAGAGGGGAATAACAGGGACAGGACATCCCTGTGGCCGTCATTCACCCCCAAACAGTGGTTTCACAATATAGTAAGATTGCCTGCAGAACAGATAACCATCTTGGCAATCAAAAGGAGTAAAGTGCTGATACACACAACACCATGAGCAAATCTCTAATTCATTCTCTGATGGGGGTAGGTAGTCAGACATAAAAGGCAACAGTTCCCAGGAGCTGGGGCAGAGGGAGAGGTTCCCTGTGAAGTCTGACCAGCAGCCCTGGTTTGCTCGAGACTGGCCCAGTTTTAACCTACAACGTCTCCCTCCTTGGGAACACCTCAGTCCCAGGCACATTGGGACTCCAGGTCCCCCTGGAACTGGACAGAAAGACACCAGGATAGTTTTTGGGATGGAACTATGTTTTGCAAATATCCCAGAACTGTCCACTTAAAAGGTTACTGTTACTCTCTGAAAGTTGTACATTAGAGAAGATTGGAAAGAATTGCCTAGTCCCTCCTCAGTCCGTCCATCAGACAGTGTGTTCTCCATATGCAGGGTTTCTGTGTCCCATGTAATTGACCCCTAGAACCTAGCATTGGGCCTGGCATGGCATAATTTGCTAAAAGAATGCACTGTGCTCTTTTTTTCTTCAGCTGCTACCCATGATATCACCACCAATGGGTTGTTTAAACAACCTGGTAGTCTCTTAACATGGAATTTTCTGCACAGAATGGCAAAAAATTAAGGTTTTTCTCTATTTCTTTTAGGTTGTGTGTTGATAGCTATGGTCTTGAGATGTTAATATGAATCAGCACTTTCCAAATATCCTGAACATAACAAATTCCTGGAGTCTTGTCTTTTGCTTTTGTTTTTGTTTTTAAAGATTTTTATATTTTTGTTCTTAAAGATTTTTATTTATTTGACAGAGAGACAGAGATCACAAGTAGGCAGAGCTACAGGCAGAGATAGAAGAGGAAGCAGGCTCCCCGCCAAGCAGAGAGCCTGATGCGGGGCTCGATCCCAAGACCCTAAGATCAGGACCTGAGCCGAAGGCAAAGGCTTAACCCACTGAGCCACCCAGGCGCCCCTTGGAATAACTGTTTAAAAAAAAATGCAAGTTCTTGGAACCCTATCCAGACCTGCCAGATCTGAATTTCCAGGGGAAGAGCCTGGGAATCTATATATTTAACAGGTTTCTCCAAAGGTCCTTGAGATCCAGCCTAGAAAGCAGAAAGACAGAAAACCTGGTCTTAGGAAACCTCATCACCAGCCTTCAGGTGTGGTCCTGTCTTGGCCGCCGTGTTTCCAGTGTGATGCTTCCACTAGAGTCTTTCTCCTGGTGCATCGTTTGTTCATTAATTCCATTTGGGAAATATTTATCAAGCACCTACTCGGCACTAGGGCTGCAGCTGTGAAAAGGCACACAAATACACACCCAAGATAAGCTCAGCCACTCTTGCATGACGTGAGGGAAACAGAGCAGAGCGATGTGGTTGTGCCTGAACAGGGTACTGCTTCAAGACAACAGTCAGGAAGGATGTGGTCTTTGTGGATTTCTGGTTCTGACCTCGGGTCGGTTTCTCATGGCGAGCATAGCTGGAAAGCCACACACATATGTTCCGGTCCCAGCACTGCCATCAGCAGTCGCCACAGACTGGCCTCAGGGTCCTCATCCGTAAAATGAGGGGTTAGATCTAGATGTTCATCTCTAAGGTCCCTCCTAGGCCTGGTGCTCTGTGTTTCTGGAGTTTATTATTTTAATCAAATAAAACTAATCTGATACATATTTAATGATCTACATAATTGTTATTGTGCTGCATGATAATTAGCTATCAATGGTAAGCAGTTCACATAAATGACTGTAATGAGTATTTCTCATACACAGCTAGCCCAAGTTTTTGCTTTCTCTTTCTTCTCACTTTGTTATTCTAGAATTAGCATCTGCATCCTCTGTCCTCCTGCACCATGCACCTTCTCTGTCACACACCCACATGACAATGCTGACCCTGTAAAACACCAGGGTCCAGTATATTATGCCCTGAGATAATTTGGTGTTCCTGCCGCCACTGAGGGGCCTTTCAGATAATACCTGCTCTTGGCTCTTTCATCTAATGTCTTGAGGGCTAGAAGGGCCAAAAGACACCATAAAAAGTTAGACGACTCATGTACCATCTCCCCCTCTTGGTTTTCCAGAAGATTCCAGGTCTCGGACAGTACACGAAGATAGACCCAATGTCTTTGGCTTCTGAGACTCTGGCAGCAGAAAGAAAAGTATCTTATTTTGGTTGGGCTGTCACAACAAAAGACCACAGACTAGGTTGCTTAAACAACAGAAACTCATTTTCTACAATTCCGGAGGCTAGAAGTCCAAGATCAAGTTGTCAGCAAGTTTGGTTTCTTCAGAGGCCTTGCTCCTTGGCTTAGGTATGGCCGCCATCTTTCTGGGTCCTCACATGGTCTTTCCTCTGTGTGAGCATGTTTCTGGTGTCTCTTTCTGTGTCCAAATTTCAGATTGACTTAGAGCCTACCCTAGAAACCTCACTGTAACTTACTCATCGCTTTAGAGACCTTATCACCAAACACTTACAGTCTGAGGTACTTTGGGTTAGGACATCAGCATATGAATTTTGAGGACAACACAATTCGGCCATGACTGGAGGCAAATTGTGAGGAAAGAGCATGCTGTCTTACAAATATACAAAACCCAGGAAGGCAGTCTTTCCTCCAGGCCTAATAATTCCCAAACCTTCTCTTCTGAGACTCCTCAATAAAGGCAGTCCATGCCACCCACTAATGCCCAGCATCCCATCTCCCTTTCCACAGGAGGAATAAAAGTCTTAAAAGATGTAAACACATGAGCAAGCAAGCCCTGTGGGTGAAGAAGACTTCTGGCAACTCCTCTCACAGGCCATCCCTCTTTTGATAAGGAGACGGCAGGCAGCTGATTGTGAACCTGGCCAGCTCTGCAGGCCCAGTGGATGTTCTGTGCCCGCCCGCCCACTCGTGGCCAGGCAGAAAGGCTCGTGGGCAGCTGAGTGAGCCAGCGTACAGGAGGGCCCCCCGCGGGCCCACGGACTCATGCTCCCCTCTGCACTCTCTGCATCAGGGCCTCCGTGCCTCCCCAGAGGCAGACTAATTGTGAGATTTGAAAACAGAAACTCTAGGGTGAGAGAGGCTTGCTCGCAAGCATTTTTAAAACAAAGCAGCAATGGAAGAAAACCCCCAAATCCCCCAGGACCATTTTCAAAGGGCCAAGAGCAGCAACCTCTGCTTTTAACAGGCCACATGGATTTGCGTTATTCTGCCTCGCCCTTTGCAGAGTGTGATAGGCCTGAGAGCACTTCGTCATGAATAGAAATAGAACTGTAAGCCAAGAAAAGTAGATCCAAGGACAGAATTGGAAAAATAGGAATATGTAATGCTAGAAAAGGATTTTACTTTAATTTGGTCTTTGAATAGTATAGGCTTTTTCCTCCTCTTCTTCTTCTTCTTCTTTTTTTTTTTTTTTTAAATCCCTGATCCAAATACAGGAGGCCTGGGTTTCAATCATCCTACTCCGTTGCTATCAATGAACCAGTCACAGAATCCTCTCTGGGCACAGCATCTACAGCCTTAGCTTAAAGAAAATATAGAAAACATGATCTCGGAGATCCCACTCAGACATTTTCTTCTGTTAATGTTGACAAAATAAGAACTGATCCAAATAATTAGTGGGGCAAAATTTAGTTACTGTTAGACTTTTTGGGTTCGATGTGTCATCTAACTCATGTGTACTAAAGTTCCCTATTCTGTTTCCGACGAAACCCATGATTACTCATCTATAAAATGGGGGTGATATCTGTCTCTCTAGGCTTTCTGATGATTAAATTAAATAAAGGATGTAAATGAGACTATGGCTGTTGAACAGCCAATGCTGAGTAAGTGTTAGTTCTTTTCTTATTAACCCTGGTAACCCCCTTGGTGCCTGGCTTGGCTGTTGTGCAGTAAATATTTGACAGGCTGTGAACATAGCATGAAGGGAGCTCTCTGGTAAGAACCTAGAGCAAATACAGTCCAGAGGCACGAAGGCCACCAAATAAGAGGGCGATGGAGTTGTCAACACTCTTGATCCCTATAACACAAGACCCACATCCTCAGAGCTGCCAGGAACTTAAATCTCCAGCAGTCGTATTTCAGTGTATCCTTGGCATGAACCAGTGAACCATCATGGGTCAGGATGGCCTGAGAAGGGCCAAGACCTAGAAAGGACACTCGAGGTGATTATTAGTAATTATGGGAGTCCAGCTGTGTTCAAAGGGGCAGGCAGGAGAGTGTGGTCAACAACAGGGTGACCAGTATTGAGTCCTTGAGGACTTTGCATGTTATTTTATTTATCATCACAGCTCTTCAAGGTGGGATGGAGAGTCCCACTCTCCTGATAAAGGAATTGTTGCTATAGGAAGTGAAGAATCATGTCCAGGGCCACAGCTAGTGAGGGGTAGAAGCTGGATTTGAATGCAAGACTCCTTTTCTCCAAAGCCCTCGTGGGTTATGCTTCAGGGATGGGTAATCCAGGAGAAGCTCTTTAGAATTAGACACTTGTATGAGAGAGATTGGCCAGGTGGTACCCATTGGCCAAGGCACTAGTGTAGGGTCAAGACAAAACTCCAGGGATGTGTGAGGGTCAGGAAAAACCAAAGAAAGTGCCCTGATAGATTACCAAGATGGGATCTCAGAACTTAAGGGCAAGGTAGAGTTCCTGAATTCAGAACAGGGCATGGGGTGAATTTCAGGACAAGCCAGAAACTGTATTGTAAGAATTAACATAAAAGGTCTGAGTCAGATAAGCAACCAGAATGACTCCATCCTCCATCAACATATTGATCTGAAGCCCCTTATGTGCTGATAACAAAAGCTCCTAGAACCTAGCATGGAGCTCACTATACAAACGGATGGGAAAAGCAGAAGACGGGAAAGGAGTCCCTGTTGGGAAGAGAGAGATGCTCTAGAAGAATCCAGTTCTGGTTCATTGAAATTTACAGTCATCAGACCAGACATACCTCCCAAAGGATTTGAGAGATGAGCTTTGGGGCCTTCACCTGTCATCAGTTTTATCCCCAAGGCCCAGAAAGTTTGTGTATGTGGCTGATAAGCCCAAGAAATAAGGACCGTCTCATTCTTTATATGAGAGGCCTTTCTAGAAAGCCTCACAGAACCCTCTGCTTCCTGATACAACACATGACTTAAACAGAGCCTTCTTAATGCCCACCTCAGCCCAGTGTTCTACAAAAAATAAAAACTGACACTCAAATAAGCTTTGAAAAGTAGTTTAAATATTTACTGAAATCTCTCAGAGGCACCAGAAAAGCATATTACATTTTATGACACAGAAAGATCCTAATGATTCTCTTCACCTGTCTTTCTCCCTTAAGTCCCATTCATTACTGTTGCTGCTCACCCCTCCCTATATTTTTTCTCTCTTCCTCCCCCAAATCTAAAGAAACACCCACTGTGACAGAAGGCAGAAGGAGGAAAGATATAAAAAAAACAAAACAAAAACACACCATTCTCTATTTTGTCCCATCTCAGACTCTCTGGGTGAATTGTGAACAGTGAGCGAAGCAGCACTGGGGGCACCATAGGCTATTGTTGATCATGGGCTGTACTCCCCATACTGTCTGCTTTCCAAGTGTCTCCCTGCCGTGGCCATGCAGTCCTTCTATCAGCTGACCACCTAGCACAGTGTTGGCCCTGCACAGTGCTTAGGGAAGTGAAAGACATGTAAGATACCCTGCTCTCAAGGAACCTAGAATTAAAAAAGGATGGTAGGGCACATACCCAAATGACTGCAATAAAATGTATTGAGTGACTGGTCCATATGATGCAAATTGAGATCCAAGATACCCTGGAGAACCAACTGAGTCAAACCACACCGTATACGTACTGCCTACTCCTTCCATCGGCAAGACACATGTGCAGGCCTTTTGCTTCTTTTCATGTATTACAAATCTATTTCTCCGGTGATGTTACCTTAAAGGAACATGAAATTAGATCAAAAGGGACATAAGTCCACACATGAAGGAGAAGAATGCACTAAAAGAGAAGAATGAGTGTTTGTAATAGAAAACAATCTGACCGATAGCCTTATGAGGATAACCAGAAACCCTCAAGAATTTTCTGTTATCCTTAGATCTTGCTGACCTAATCTCTACAGTAACTATCATCAAGATAATTTCTAAGAAACAGGCTGATCATGTCTCATTGAAAATGTCTCATCACTTTTGAGACTCCCTCTTGTACCCTGATTATGTCCAAATGCCTTAGTAAGACGCACGAGTCCATCTTTGAGTAGACTCCCTCCTGCCTCTCTAACCACATATCATACCCCTCATCATGGCATGCATATTCTCTGCTTCAGTCCTGCTTAATCATTTGTAGTAAGGGGTAACCTGTAAGTTTACTCCATTCATGTCCTTACCACCTTGCACTATGATTGTCTGTTCCCAAGAAATTCACTTCCCAGACAATGAGCTTTGTACAGCCATGGACTTGGCCCATCAGAGTCACTGTTGCACCCTTCAGAGCCTACTGAGCCTATATGATAAAAATGTAATGAACACTGCTTGAATGAATTGCTAAAAACATAAAAGAATCACTTCCTATGTTTTAGTTGTTTCCCTGGAAACATACTCTGAGATGGAGATTTTCAGACAGGAGATTTACCAGGAAGTAATTGAAGTAGGACTATACAGAGGGAGAAGTTCAACTCTGATGTGGTTCCTATAAGCTCTGAAGCTGAGGCAGTCCTCAAAGTTGTTCTATAAAGAAGCACATGGGCCAGGTCTTTGTACCCCTGGATCACCTAGTCAGCAGATGCTAGCTGCCTCCAAGGAGGAGTTATCAACTTGGGTGACTGATCTCCCTTTGGACAGAAGCTATTCCTGGAAAAGAATTCAACTATGAGCCCTCAGCATCAAACCCTTACAGCAGCTGGAGGAATGATAGACTTGGTCTTGAAAGCGAATTTACACAATACACTATGGTGCCAGCTACATTTCCCTTTGACCAACAGCACAAGGCATGTGTGCCTCAGTTCACTAAACTCTAAAACTGTCCCTCTGCTTTGAAATCCATCTAATAACAACCTTCGCAGCTCATCTGCTGGTAGAATTAGCAGCAGCGCTACCATCCTCACATTTACCTGTCCATTCAGTATTTGCAGAGCCCTACCCTGTGTTGGACATTATTCTAAGTATAGGGAAACCTACTATGCATTGGGCGTTATTCTAAATATAGGGAATTTAGCAGTGCCTAGAACAGACCAAAGGTCCTGTCTTCTTGGAGCTTCCATTCCTGAAGGGAGCCAAACAATTAGAAAAGTAAAGAAGGGGGGGGGACTATGGTTTTAATAGCAAATACAAGGAAATACAAAGAAGGGCTTACTAAGAAGGTGATCTCTGAACAAGGCCATTTAGATATTTGGAGAAGAGCTTTCCAGGCAGAGAGAATGACATGTGCAAGCGCCCTGGGTTGGGAGCAAACATAGATGTTAGAAAATAACTAGGAAGCCAACATGCTTAGAAAAGAGTGAGAGACGGAGAGTCTAGTAAGAAATGAGGAGAGAGAAACAGAAGGGAGGGGAGGATTATAGGACATTATAATGACATTTTCCTACACTCTCAGTGAGCCATGAGGGCATGGAATATGTGAGTAGAAGAGTAACAAGATGGCTACTGGAAATGAGCGTACAGGGAAAGGACAGGTGCAGGAAACCCGTTCAAGAGACTGTGGCAGGCACCAAATGATGGGAACTTGGGCCAAGGCCACTTGGGCCAAGGCCAAAGCAATAGAAATGTGGAGAAGTGGTAGATTCTAGAAAGGTTTTTCAGGTAGACGCAGCAGGATTCGCTGGTAGCCAAGAGGAGGCAAGGAACCAAGGAGTTAAGTCTGAGCAACAGAAAAGATAGGGCTTCCATTTACACAGATGAGGAAAAGACCTCGATGAAGGGAGCTTCTCTGGGGGAAGATGAGGCTAGGGGCTGGCCATGCCAAGCTAGAAAGACCTCCTGGACGTCCAAGTGGAGATGACAAATATATGTGAAGTGCAAAGAGAAGTCCAGGCTTGAGATAAAAGTGATGACAGCCATCTGCCCATGGATGGCATTTGGAGCCTTGGGTCTAGATGAGATCACCCAAAGAAAGAGTATGGAGAGGACAAGGCAATTCTAAAGACATTGCACCCATGGCCTTTCAGTGCTGCCCGCGGCCTCCCACACCATTCCCTCCCTGGACCAGAGAACTTGCATTAGGGAGAAGTGCATTCCTGCTCATCCCCAGCATGACTGAAAGAGCTTGGGCTTGAGAAGGAGATCCACTTCATTGGAATATGGTCTCTGATACTCAGTATGGCGATTATCGGGTCTGATCCTTCGCTCGCCTGTATTAGTGGCCCTGTGATGAGAGGGCTGTCCTTCTTCGCCCCCTTGGGCTTGGCCATGTGATTTGCTTTTTCCGATGAGTTTTAGTGGTCGGGAGGTAAGCAGAGGCTCGGAATGTGCCTGTGTGGCTGGGTTTGCTCACTTACACTTGTGCCAGGAATGTGAGAAGCGCTTTGGGTAGCATCACTTCCAGCCTGGGATTCAGAACATGGTGCATGAAACAAAACCCTCTAGCCCCCTCACAGACAACTAAAAAAGGGGCTTATCGTGATATGCCACTGTGGCTCTGTACTTGCTGATCATGGCTGATACGATCTTGACCTATTTGCGGTGTAATTTTATAGTGGTAGTTTGTTCATCTACCCAAAGAGGATTGAATATGCCCCCTCTCTCTGAGTGTTAATGAAGATTAGGTCAAGTAATCTATGCACAGATTCTGGCATAGTGTCTGGTACAGTGTGGATACATGTTGAAAGTTAGTATCATCGGATTTCTTCCCTTCAGAGTGCTGGTCAACAGTGACTTTCCACAGTAGGATACGTTCCAGAAGCCATAAGAGTTTTATCAAAAACAGGGTCACCCCTGCCAAAGAGAAGGGGCAGGTATCCAAGCTGATCTGACAATTGGCTACATCATTTAGGATTTTAACACATGCTACAGCAATGTAATGTCTTAGGTTCACTGATAAACAACCAGAGCCAGAAACGCCGGCAAATCTAGTTCCATTGTTTCTTCACGGGACCCACTATCTTTAGAAATATAAGCCTATTTCAGCAGTGCACTTAGGATACCCTATGTCCCCTGAGAAATAACTAGCTTTTGTTTATGACGAGCTGGAATGCATGCACACGTGCACGCACCAGGCCATACACACTGCCCTTCATCAGCCCAGGCTTTTGTTCATCAAAATAATAGCAAGTGGTGGCATAAAGCCATTCTCTGAGAAATAATTCACAGCAAACAAAATCAACCAAATGCCAGTTCTTCTGCCCAGAATGACCTTCAACGGGATAGCCTCTGAAAACTCACCTGCCGCCGTCAGGAGCGGCAACACAACATTAACTCCAGCCATGTTCATTGCCTCGCTGGGCTGTCACGAGCTTTGGCTAATCCTTTTCATACCTTTACTTTCTGAAGCTGACCTTTAATCCTTGCAATCAGAATGCAAACAGTTCAATAGCCCAAGTAGCTTTTTCTGAGGCTGCGGTGATGAGCTGGGTAACACTTTGTGAAAATTCCCCCAGCTTCTCCGACAAAGCTAGAAGGAGAGTTTGACCAAGGCCCCTGGGTAGATCTGGGACAGCTACTCCACGGAAAACTGAACCAACCATAGCAATAAAAGCTTCTTGCGGGTATAAAGGCCAGTCCACAGAAACATGATGTATGATTAATATCCATTTCTTTACTTTTTAAACCCACATGGCATGGCAAGAAATTTAGCGCCATCATTCTTGGAATGTGCCTGAGGATTGTGTTCATGTATTAAGGTCTTACATAAGGCCCACAGATAGTGGGAAGATTTTCCCTGGTATGGGTCCATGCCAGGTACCATCAGGATGCCCACTGTCCCTGTTTGAATGCCCTTGACGCCATTCGTCTCAGCTGCCATACATACATGGGGTATCAGAGTCTTTGCCAATGACCGGCACCCTTCCAGTGCACATCACTGCCTTGTAGCCCGCTCTGAGGTTGGTCACAAAGAGCATGAGTCCTGGTCTCCTCTCATAGTATTCCTGCTCGTGCTTCTGACTCAGTCCAAACTCTGGCCTCTCTTTTTAGAAGTCTCTCTCCTTCCAATTATCCTCAGGCAATGGCTCTCTCCTCCAGCTGTCCTAAGAGCACTTAGCATCTCTCCAAAGCATTTTGACTTTTGCAAATAAATGACAGAAAAGGAAAAGTCCTGCAAGTATCTTCTTCTCTTGGTAGAAAATTCTGCACACAGGTTTGGTTTGGGAGTGGGGTGAGAAGGACACAAATTAACATCTCAGAATAGTGCCCTGCAACAGATTCATTTCATTATTTCTAGAGCGCCTGATTCTTTTAAGAAAAGAGTAGTGTGGATGGTTGAGTTCTGGACATATGGGAGTGGGGGAAAGAAAACCAAACTGGGTACAGAATCTGCTTCCTGAATCAAACTGTAGAATGACCATAGCCTGGGTGTTCCAGAGAGCAGAGTCTAAGACCGAGGCTTGTACAACTAACAGGAGGAAGGGTGCTCCCAGGAAGGGAGACTTAGGGGCAGGGGAGTAGAGCAGAGAAACGGGAAGACCAGTACAAGCTGCTGCGGGGCCAGCCCTTCTAAATGTGACCAACTGTCCACTTTCACTGGACCATTCCCTCCAAAGCTGAGTACACTCTATCTCGGCATCTTCCATCTTGTACGGGAGAGCAGGAGAAATGCTCTTTCCAACTCTCACCACTTTCCAACTCTCACAGATCAAAACTGGCCCCATGGGGGTGTAATCCTCCCCCACAATTCCAGCTACCTACGCCTGGGTGCCAGACACAGTACCGCACAGTACCGACAGCAGGACGTCGACAGAAAGCCCTGGGGCTGGAACCAAGAGGCTCTCGGATAGCACCTGTGTGCAGCTGGTTGGAACCTACCAAACCGATCCTCTAATGGATGAGGCCAAGAGAGAGTATCTAAGGGGTACTGAATAGGTGCGGTGTATGGTAATGTGTGAGCGTGCACCGAAAAGAACTGCAAGTGAGTTTTTTACAAACATACTAAGATAACTTCCCTAAATACATGCAAACATTTTGTAGAAATTAAATAGACAACACAATATATATAAATAATACATAACTAATATAATGTCTAAAATAATATATGTGAAAATAGATACATATCTATAACAAATATAACCAGTATATTTGTCAGATATTTTATGTCTATGTATTATACCCTGAATCTAAATGAATGTTGTCGCTGTCAAAGTTCTCATTCCTTCCTTCAGCCAGTCATTTCTTCCCACGCATTGGTTGGGTTCCCAATCTAGCCCCAAACACAGCAGGTGACGTCCCTGTTCAAGGATGGTATCATTTGAAGAAACGTTTGTCAAACTTTTTAAATTGCTTAAGGGTTGTCATTGAATTCTTTTAATATCTAATCATCTCAGATCTTTCCTTTTATGGATCCACTTGACTTTTTGGAATTACCAGGAGCAGAAACATTCAGATCTGGAAACAGTGGGAAGTCAGCCTGAGTAATAAAGTTATTGGTCAAAACAGAGATGTCAGTATAAAAACAGGAGACTAAGTTCCTTGTAGGGTTTGGGAGTAGGCTCTTCTGGAAAATGCCAAAATTATTAAATGGAGTGTGTGCATTTTAAAAAGTAGAAAAAGTAGAATTTACTTTTATTTTCTGAAATTCACCTCCCTTTAATGTGAGAAGCATTACTTTCAAAGAGACAGCATGATAAGTGCTAAGTAGCTTTCTTTGTAATCTTCCCTCCTCTATGACATATAAGGAAGCTATGACAATCCTAACAACGCTGACATTCTCCTCACTTAAGAACAAGGAATGAAATACAAGACATTTCTTCTTCTTGCTCAGGAAGTACACAACCAACTATATAGTCTTCTTCTAAAATGGAGAGTCGCTTGAATTAGAGACTCCAGATGACAGTTTATTATCTTGGCAAAGAAAAAACCTTAACACAGATAATCACTGTGACTCCTCCCCCAGGCCCTCTAAAATGGGAAATGGAATATAAGATCAATTTTACAAAATTATATCCAGTGTATTTTATGCTCATCAATCATTCCCTTGATTTTTCCACAAAAATTAATATGCACTTTGAACAACATATTTGAGGCTCTTTAAAATTACAGCCCCCCCATTCTACACATGAGATAACTAAGGCCCAGAGAGAAGATGAATCTTAGCTAAAGCTATGTGAATTAGTGAGCATGGATAGCCTATGAGGTAAGGGTTTAACTCCTGGTCCCGAGATTTTTCTTATATAAAATCCCTCATGGCAGGGGACATTGCAAATAACTTAAACATATATGACCTCTGTACTTCTTTGTCATATAAGGACAGAGCAATTCAGCTCTGCCTCACAGTTTGCATACAGCCATTATTTTATTGCCTAGCCAAACAAAAAGCATTCTGTTAACCAGGTCCTTAGACAGTACCTTACCGATCATAAATTTTTAGTCCGGCATAGCATTCGGGGTCTCAACTTCTACCCTTATTCTAACCGCCACCCCAAAGAGTTCCTGAAACACAGAGGGCTTATGAGAAATAATATCTCAAATATGATTTTCTCCATCTCGCTACCTATCTGGATATATTAATGTCTTATTTTTAAAATAGAATATACTTTGCTGAATCTTCATTCACTCATTTATTCAAATATGTGTCAGGTTCCATTCTAATCAAAATATCATAAAACTTCTTTCCCAAGTTACAAAATATAGTTCTACAATGCAGTTTCAATGGCTGCATGATATTTCTTTATGTAGTTTTTCCAAAATATGTTTACCAATTTCCCTATTATTGAAGTGTAGCAATTCTGATAGTCTACCACTGGGTGTCTTCGTGAAGATGACAGGGTCTCTGAGCATTCTTGTCCAATAGGTCAAAATGCTCTAGCCCTTCCTGTCTTAGAGCCTCTGATGTAATTGGACCAAATCTGGAAGAAAAATCTGGAACAGCAGTGAGTCCTCATCTTTTCCTAGGAGAAGAATCAGAAGCATTCCTTCTTCCTTCAGTGAGCGATTCAACCAGAATCTGTCACATCCCTCTCTGAGGTCACGTGCTGTGATGGAGGTAGTGGTGGAGGATGCGTAAGGCACAGACACTTTACTAGGGAGTGTCACGGTTAGAGAACAGCCATTTGCTGAAGTTAGGCAGTTATTCTCCCACTAAGCCAGAGCAAAGACTAAGCTGACTTTACCAGTTCCTGGTCCAGAATGTACCAGCATGCGGACCTTACTCCTGCAGAGCCCTTTTGTTCAGCTTCAGGATTTGCATTAGATATCCATGGCTACATAGCAAATTACGCAAAGGCTGAACAGTTTAAAACATCGAACATTTGTTATTTCACCGTTTCTGGGAATCAGGTACGTGGGAACTGCTTAGCTGATAGTTCAGAGATCTCTGCGGCTGGAGCTACATCTTTGGAAGCATTGCCTGGGACTGGAAAACCCACTTCCAGGAGGGCTCGCTCACATGACCATTGGCGGGAAGTCTCACTTCCTTTGTGGTTTTTGGCAGGAGGTCTCCATTTCTTGCTATGTGGATTCTCCACAGACCCGCTTGAGTGTCCTCATGTCATAGCAGCTGGCTTCCCCCGGAGTGAGTGATCAAGAAAGATCAAAGTGAAATTCATAAGGTCTTCCATGATCTAGCCTTGGAACTACCATCACTTCTGCTGTAGGTTATTGGTCAGTAGAGAAGGAGACATCACAATGGTGTGAATACTAGCAGGCAGGAGTCATAGGGACTCATCACTTGAGGCTGTAGCAACTTTAAAAATCCCATGGAACCTAAAAACTCAGAAAAATGCTAAGAAAAAAATTTTTTTTTATTTTGGTACCAAATATGAAGGTTGCATGATAGGTACAAACTATCTATAGTTTCATGAGAGAAAACAGGATAACCTATAAAGTAGAGAAGAACTTTGAGATTATTTTCCTGGTCTTATCATTTGACCTGTATTTCAGGGTAACTGATGAGGCAAATTTTATTAAAAAAAGAAAGAAAGAAATTACACTAGCCACTAGACGGACTACCACTTTGAGAAAGATTTACTTGATTTCAGAAAAAGTTTGCTGCGAGGTCCACCTTATTTCATAAATGTAGGCAGGTAGGTAACCACAGCCCCAGAAAAAAAAAAGTATATTTTGTGTGTATGTCCTTAGAGACCTCCTGTCCCATTATGTCTTGCTGTGTAGAGCTCAGGGAGAATGATATCCATAATGCTTAGAGGTACCAAAGGAAATCTGGAGTAGAGATATCAAAACCATAACCCTCAGGTGCCTGGCTGGCTCAGTTGGTTAAGCAACTGCCTTTGGCTCAGGTCATGATCCTGGAGTCGGGAGATCAAGTCCCACATCGGGCTCCCTGCTCCACGGGGAGTCTGCTTCTCCCTCTGACCTTCTCCCCTCTCATGCTCTCTCTCACTCTCTCTCAAATAAATAAATACTATCTTTAAAAAAAATACAATAAAACATAACCCTTGTCCCCGAAAGTAAAGGAAACCTATCTAGATAGACCTAGGGATTCTGACAAAGTCCCCAAAGTAGGCAGGGCCACAATACTGTGGAGTTGCAGTGTGTCTGAGGGCACTGGTATGAGGCTGGCGAGAAGCAGAGTGGGCGCTGAGGCTCTGTGCCAGGGGCTGGCAGTTCTGTACCTTACCCACTCTCTGCCCTCCAGGGACAAGCTCTTACCTTGGGAAAATGAATGAGAATCGATGAGCAGAGTGTTGAGACCCCTGACTCGTCCTCTGAGGGAATGTGACCTTGGGGAGCCAGATTGTCTCCTGTGGAGAAGCGGTGATGTGGCCCAACCATGTGGTGCCTGAGGATTACATCAGAGCACTCATCACAGAGGGCAGCAGACTAGCTTTTCACAGAGTTTAAAGCTCTGGGTCCCGTCATGCCTTGTGCCCAGGACATGTCATAAGAATGACTCTCTGATCTGCTTGAGTTGGTTCTCTTTCTTGTTTTTTTCTTATGGAACTCAAGTCCACAGAGTTGGGTTAATCGCGATCCTTGGTTCTTGACCGCTGTTGTCTCCAGCATCCTCTTCCAATTACTTTTAAAACATACTGAATACTCATCATCTTCACCTCAAACAGGAATTACAACCTAGTATCAGGTTGCGGGTCAAATTGTGTCCTTCTCCATTCACATCTTGAAGTCCTCACCACCGCTGCCTCAGAACATGACCGTCCTTGGAGATACAACCCTTCCAGGTCTCATGAGTGAGTGAAGATGGGGTCATTCTGGTGGGCTCTCATCCCGTATGATGGCCTTATTCAAAGGGGAGACCTGCATCCAGAGGCAGACCCTCATAGAGGGTAGAGGACATGAAGGGACAGGGAGAAGGTGGCCATATACAAACCAGGGGCAACGTTTCCCCATGGCCTGCGCGGAAACCAGCCTTCATCTTGGACTTCTGCCCTCCAGATCTGTAAGACAATGAACTGCTATTGTTTCGGGCCCCTCATTTGCGGTGCTCCATTCCAAGCATCCCTGGCAAGCTAACGCGACCAGTCACTTCTTTTTACAACACACGGTTCCCCATCTCACCCTCCTGCCTTCACTTTGAATTAACATGTCCTGGACTTTGCACTTATTATAACGTACAATTCCCTTCTTTTGTTAGTATTAGTGGTGCTTTTCCTTTTTATTATTTCTTCATTATTATTTTTATTATATATACATACATAACTGGATACACACCCACATAGGGAAGCTCAATGGGACATTATGACCGATACTGTGAATAAGGTCACCTTAAACTTAATGTCTTCATCATCTCAATCTTAATAATCTTAATATTCCTTCCCTTCTCCCTTCGCTTGCCTCTGCAGTGAAGCTAAAGTGCAGGGTAGAGTCCTGTGGTACCAAGACACAGCCCACAGTACCACACAGTCACAGCTGGGAACTGGCTCCCATCTTCTGCCCAGCTTCCAGCCCTGGTTCAGAGCCCTTTTCCCCTTCAGGAGAAGAGATGGGGCTGGGAAGTAACTGAGATATTCTCAGGTCAGTAGATGGTCCACTAAGTACCGTAAATGTTTCACTGTTATTGCGTAACCGTACAGCTAGACTAAAAAATTATTATTCTGTTAACCTCAAAGCAGTGCAGTCCTGAATTTTATGCACTTACATTTTGGCCCTCGCTAATCATATTATGGTCGAGTTCTGCACTCCCTTCCGCAGCATCTCTTGAGCCTGGGATTGGTATGTGACAGAGCTCTGACCAATCAGACCTCGGCTATGAATCTGCCAGGGAGGTCGAGAGAAAGCTTTTGTTTTTCCAAAAAAGGGACAGATGTGGCTGCTGCCACCTACGCCCTCTCCCTTCCTCTTCCCATCCCCTGCTTTTATTGCAAACTTGAAAGACGATTTGCTGCCTTAGCTGTGGTGGCAAACTCACCACCAAAGGCAAAAAAGATAGGAAAACTGCCAGGGCAGCATTCCTGGCATAGCTGAGCTGCTGAACAAGAGCCAGCAGCTGCCTACCCCTTGAATTCAAATTCTGCAAGAAAATAGATGCTTACATCTCTAAGTCACTCATGGAGTTTCTGTTCCTTGCAGCCAAAATTGAGATGATGAAGACATTAAGTTTAAGGTGACCTTATTCACAGTATCGGTCATAATGTCCCATTGAGCTTCCCTATGTGGGTGTATATCCAGTTATGTATGTATATATAATAAAAATAATAATGAAGAAATAATAAAAAGGAAAACCACCACTAATACAGGTGGATGGGACTTTCTGCTGAAGCGAGTGGGCGCTAAAGCGTCTGAGAATTTCATTTTGGAGCTCCACTCATAGAGAAGAAGAGATTTGAATATTCCGATCACTCAGTATAAAGTCAGATATGTCAACTGCTTAAAGATGGGTAAACTGAGGCTCAGGGAAGGAAAGTGATTTGCTCATGGGTCCATATCTGTCAAAGAGTAGCTTTGGGCACAGGACTAATGTGTGCCCACATTTTTAAGATTGGAACCGAGGCTGACAGCGGTAAATATAGACTTCTCCCCAGTTCCCAGCTCTATAACTTTATCTTATTCCCAGCTTAGCTTTCTATTCACTGGACTTAGTTTTATCTCAATTTGTCTCCCACTTAGCCAAAAGCATCTTGCTCAACCAAAGCTATAGATCACTTTCATTATTCTCTCTAGTCAGGAAGCAACACTGACATTCCTGGACGGGAACCTTGTGTAACAGCTGTTTCAGTTAAGGGCTTCTAGGGTGTTGGGAGAACATTCTAACTTTTGGTCATCATTAGTGGCTGTGTGTGAGCTCCGATTCCCGGTTCTGCACTTTGCTTTTTCTTTTCTATTACAAATACCCTTCACCCCACGAGTAATCTCACACTATTCTGGAGACTGTATTCATGGAAAATAATCTGTGGAAAGATTACCAAGAGATGACATTTGGTAAAAAAAAAAAAAAAAAAGAAAAGAAAAGAAAAAAAAAAGATCCAATCCCTAAAAGGATACATCTGGAGTGCTTGGCTTTGTTAGTAGGAAGGGAGAGAAAGCATCATCCCTCTCTCTCAGTATAGACCATAGCTGTACGTTTTTCTAATTAAGTTCCCATTGAGTGGCCTCAACAAAGCTGCGTTCTGTTGTCTCTTAACTTGGTCCCCAAAGCACTGGAGAAAACTTCATGCTACTAAATTGCCACAACAAAAGTGATGGAAATCATTAATAGCTCTGATAATGTAGACATTAAGGTTTGGATTACTGCTCTGGGATATTGTTCCTAATGAAACAATGGTTTGCTAAACTGCAGCCATTTGCCATACCACAAAGAACAAATTTCTACATGTGGACACTGCTGTCAGTACCTACTTTGGGAGTGGAGCTGGCAGTATTACGCCTCAAGAACTTGGAGGTAACGACATCGTATCACAGAGCACAAAGTCTACATTGTGGCTTAGAGCCAGTACAGACAAAGGCACCCTGAAAAGGAAACAGTTCCACACCAATAAAATAGAACTATTAGGAGAATAAAGATACTAACAGATCCTGAGGAATGATGTCAATCGAGAGGAGATGGTCTGAAATGAAAGCATAAACCCAAAAAATGACAATGGCAAGTGTTGCATTGCCTAACCAGAGTTGACCAGGGACCAGTCTTATGCAGACAGATTTCAGTATCAGGATTATGATCATATATCCCTATAGAGAGGTGAAGCCATCAAGCTAACATACCCTATGCCATCTCTGTTAAAAACCCCCTCCCCTCCCTTTTCTTGATTCAATCCCCAACAGCCAACTTCTTGATTATATTGTTGCCCATGGATATCTTCAAAGAGGGGAGAAATGTACTAACATAAATTTTAGAGTCCACAACACAGAAAAATTTCCAAATAGAAATTAATAAATAAAGATTATAATTGTCTAGTTTTAAATAGCAATATCTGCTAGTTTGGCTAGGGCGAGTCTTCCCTTGAACAATGTAGCCACTTTCAGTGGGTAGAAACCCAGTTTTGTAGCCCTATGAGACGGAAGACTGACAACCTCAACATGGCAGCATCTCCACGGAAGGCATCTTCATGCGGCTCGACCCAATCCCTGCCAGGTGTCTTCAGTCTATACTCAACAGACAGGGAATGGGGGGCCGCAGTCATGGAGCCGGGTCCTGGAGCTCTTACATTTCCTGCTCAAGTCTTACAGGAGACCAACATTCCCGTCTCCACTGAAGGCTTACTCTCCCATGAGAATGCCCCAGTGGCAAACACTACGATTAGGGTAGCGCTTACAGGAACATCTAGTCCGTCTTCTTGTCTTCGGTTAAACCATCAACTTGTTTTTGTCAGATACCCATAGAAAAAAAGGATGTCTGTCAAGAACCCCCAAAGGCAGGTGCCATTTTTGCATTTCAATTTGAAGAGGCCAAATGAGACCCTTTTATACAAGTACAAAAACCGGTTAATATTTTTTTTTAATTTTTTATTTTTTATAAACATATATTTTTATCCCCAGGGGTACAGGTCTGTGAATCACCAGGTTTACACACTTCACAGCACTCACCAAAGCACATACCCTCCCCAATGTCCATAATCCCATCCCCCCTTCTCCCAAACCCCCTCCCCCCAGCAACTCTCAGTTTGTTTTGTGAGATTAAGAGTCACTTATGGAAAAACCGGTTAATTTTTAAAATAGAGATTCCTTTATGGAAGTCACCTATTCACTGTTCATTGTGAAAAAAGAGAAAAGGACTTGTCAGCCTTTGGAAATGGGCCATTGATTGCTCTACGTGCTAAAGGCTAAGAAGGAAGTGGGGAGAGGGGAGAGGCTTGGTGGTGTGGAGACCGCTTCAGCGTGGGAGCCCCAGCCCCAGTTTGGGTTTTGGCTCAGCGGTTCCAGAAGGACCTGACTTCTGTCCGCTCTCTTCACCTTGCTGCCCTCTGTCCAAGCAGAGCACTGACCTACGTGAGATCTGAAGTCCTTCCCAAGTGTAACATTCTGTGAGGCCAGGAGGAAAGGGATGAAAATTCTGCTGAGAAAGAGCACTTGGCTTTGGCCTTTCCTGCTACATAATTCTTCAAAGCCCTCAGAAAGTTTGCATATGAGTCCTGAGGTGGTGGAGCATCTCAGTGGACCCAAATTCATACCCCAGCCATGCCTCCATCCCAGAGGTGGGTCTGCATTTGCCTTGCAAAATCAATACATAGAGGACACAATTATTTGACACTGTATTGTTTGGGCACTGCGGATCATGTAGCCTTGATACTTGCCTTAACCTGAAGGAGTCTCACATCTAGCTGAAGACGTCTCCAGGCCCGTCATTCTTGGATGTTGCTATGTATGCTGGTCACCCACTGAGGATGTGGACACTTTGGGTGCCCATACGATCACTGAATGGCATAGAGCTGGGAATGCTGATGGCCATTGGGTGAGGACCTGAAGCAGCAGCAGAGATGCCGGGAAAGGGAAAGAAAATTGAGACCTCTCTTGAATATGGGAGGTCAGGATGGACCACGAAACCTCAACGGGGATCTCGAGCAGAGATGCCTCACTGACAGGACCTACGGAGTTAAGTGCCTTCTCCCCGAGTAGCCCCTGCAGGGTTCACCTGCAAAGTTAATAGCAATGTTTTCTGTAGCAGCCTGGTTATAAGAAACACACCAACCCCAAGCAGCAAATGTGACATCTAAGAAGCTTTGCAGACTGAGGATTACCAACCATTCACTGACTTATCTTGCTCTACGTGGGCAAATGAGAAATTTAGGCAAGTCCAGGGATCACCTCCTCTTCCAGGAAAGCCATACATTAGAATTTCATTTCCTCCTCGCAGCACTCAGACACGAAAAGAAGGTGTTGAAAAGGAGGCCTTGCAGGAGACATGCACATCCCCGAGGTACAAGGCACTTGACCCAGACAAATGCTGCCCTGAATTTGCAGAACAACAATCACACGTGTAGATGCACAGACATATGTGCATATATATAAGGATGATAACACACACTTGAAGAAAAAGCAATTTTCCCAGCATGGAAGGAAATAATTTCTCAGCCTGGAGAGTCAACAGCACTCTGGTCAGAGTCCCTTGTAGAAACAGATTCTTGTAAGGATCAGATAATAAGTACCACCACCTACCACATTCTAAGTCGAAAATGATTGAGATGAGTGGAGTTTGGAGTTCTCCGGGATAGTGCAAACAAGCATTCAGTGGGCCATCTGGTCAGTGGCTGCCTTCCGGCCCAAGCTGGCTGCACCTAAGTGGGTAGGAAATCCTTTTATAGATTTTGTTGTTCCATGTTGTATCCGTTAAGCACCCGTGATGGCGAGAGCATAATATTATGGAAAAGGACATAATGACGACCTACAGATTGAAGGGGGGTGGCTTTCATTTTGAAAGGCATCGTTACTGCCCACCAGATTCAAAGTGGATATGGCAGATGGAAGAAACGGGAAGAGGTTCTTGGCCTGCAGGGTTCAGTGAATGGACAAAGCTGCCTTGCCAATGAGCCGAATGACTCCAGATAACTTGGCAGGCCTCTACCAGCATAATCTCTAAGAGGGCATGGAAAAAATAATAGAGTGCGGATTTTAATTCTGGGGGAGAATTTTATGTCTAACGAACTTGAAAAAAAAGCGATCCGGTTATGGACATCAGCCCTTTTTAGTATTTTATATATGCACCACTTTTTAACAAAATGCACCATTAGATCTTATCAGTGCTTCTCTGCAAGCACTGAAAAAAGTGTTTCCTTCTATCACCCCAAACTTCAAGAAGAAGAAGTCCACTCAAGGTACTTTGTTTTGTTTTAATATGGCCATGTCAGTATAGACTTGCTCTTTTTAAAGTGCATACTTGGGCTTTGCCTATCTCTAATTATACATTATGAATCATTATGATGCTTATTTGGATTTTTTTCTAATCTACAAATGACAGTTCTGGAGCCTAGTATTCTCAGAGGCCTATCATAAATATCTGTTGCATTGACTTCACCCTTCCTGCCTGCCCATGATTAAAACTCCATATTTTGAATGGTTGTCTCTAAGTGTGGTCCTCAGATAGGATAAAAGATGTAGGAATGTAAAGGAACTCTCCAATCTCATTCCAGGAGGAGGGGGTGCATTCCATTCTTCAAAGATACTCAGTATTTTACAGCTGGAGGCACTGAAAATGATCTAACGTAACTCTACCCTATAGAGGAAGATAAGCTCAATTATAAGATATATAAATAGAAATGTCATCCTTCCCTGATGCAGTGTTCTTTAAGAAAAAAGTATTTTTTCAAAGTAATATTTGGGCATCAAAATAGCATAGAATAAAAATTAATAAATATTAATAAAAGACTATAGAACACCCATTCCATCCTTGCCCAGCCCCAGTTCTGTTACTGAGAAGATCATTTCCCTAAATACATAATTCTAAATAGCAATAAATTACTGGATTCCTTGATTCCTTGATTTTAGAAATGATTCATTGACTTCTTCATTAAGAATGGCAAGGACTTGGCTCATTTCAACTACCCCATTTTGCACATCAACATTTCCCAATATTGTTACTACTACTTCCAGTGGTACTTTGTAGCATTGAGTGATGTGCTAGGACATCTTCTGTCATATTTCCTCCATTTTCTGCAGTTTTATTGATTCTCTACATAGAAGATGAGGATGTCCTCACCCAAACCTCTGTCCTTCCAGACCCCAATTTCTGTCCTCAGTTCCTTATATTTGCATGATGGTCTATAACCAAATTATATATAGGTCTTTCTTTTCTTTCTTTTTTTTTTTTGATGGATTGATTTCTAGAGCTGAAATGAATGGTGTTGATTATTACTTGCCCACATAAAGCCGAGCATGTTCTAGGATTACATTGCCTTTCTCTGTGAGTGTAAGGAGATGACCACTATACTACACAAAGAAGGATGATTTTAGAGTCTAGATCAAAGGGAATCTCTCCTACTTCACTGGAGTCTCAAAATCATGTTATGTTTTAGTTTGTTTCATATTTTGACCATGACTTTCCTATTAGGATTTTGTTTCTCCTAGAGTTAGTTGTCGTATTTTCTTTTTCAGAGAAGAACATGATTTCTTTATCATTTTCCTCAGACTTTCCTTTCTTTTTTTTTTAAGATTGTATTTATTTACTTGAGAGAGAGAGTGTGTATATGCATGTGCACCTGAGTGTGGGAGGAGTAGGGGCAGGTAGAAAGAGGAAAGAATCCCAAGTAGACTCCCTGTGAATCAAGAGCCCAATGTGAGGTTAGTCGTGGGAAACCGTAAGATGAAACCAAACATCTGAGGGCTCAATGGACTGAGCCACCCAGACGCCCCGGACTTTCCTTTCTCATGCTCAGAAATAATTCCAATCTTCTTCTTGAAGACATTCTTGGAGTTGTAGACTTCCTATATAAAGTAGATCAATTGCTTTCAAAGCCTTTTGAAATGTCTCAGCCTATGATTTCATTTCACTGGACTCTGTATCATTCAGAGCCCAGGCCAAAAAGCAGAAACCACTCTAGATAATTAACGCGGGGAGAGATGAATTAAACCTTGAGGTAGTTCATGACTAAAGTGTTGGAAAGACTGGACGAGCAAAAGAGAAAGGAAGCTGTTACACAGGAACAGTGATTCCGGTAAGCCTCTACCACCCTTGCGGGAACTCCTGAAACCACAACCTCCAATCCCTTTGTGCTCCAGGAACACATACTCCAGGGCTGTTGTTGAAAGTTCTACCAGGGAGACTAGTGCAACTGTGTTACAGGTACTGAAGCCACTTCCTCAATTAAAAAGTCCTCCCACCTCCCTCCTGCCTTCTAATTTCATTCACAGTTCAACCATTGGCCAAAAAAATAAAGTAAAAGAAAACAGAACCCAGTTGGCAATGGAATCTCAAAGAGATAGTTCAGGCTCTCAGAACTAGGAAAAAGGAGAGTACAGAAGACCACGGTGGAGCTGAGTGCCAACAGACAGTATCTGGAACAGACTTGGATTAGTCTTACCATGTTTATGGCTTATATTTTCCCCCTTTTTGTTTGTTGTTTGTTTGTTTGTTTGTTTGCTTAAAACCTTTAATCCCTCCAATAATTCTTCAGAAGATATGACTGGATGGTAGGCATTCTGAATATTTGCATGTTGAAAATGTTTACATTTTTTTTCCTTTATGTATGTTTATTTATTTATTTTTTTAATATTTTTTTATTACAGCTATCAATTTATTTATTTTCAGAAAAACAGTATTCATTATTTTTTCACCACACCCAGTGCTCCAAGCAATCCGTGCCCTCTATAATACCCACCACCTGGTACCCCAACCTCCCACACCCCCCGCCACTTCAAACCCCTCAGATTGTTTTTCATTTTGACCTCACATTTGATTGATAGTTTGGTTAAGTACATAACGGTTTGAAACCGTTTTCATTTAAAATGGGGAGACTTGGCTGTGTTGTCTTCTAGAATCCTTTATACCTCTTGAGAATTCCATTACAAGTCTGGCTTTCATTCCAGAGTTTTTAACTGCCTTTTTTTCAAAAACAAAACAAAACTAAACAAACAAACAAAAAAACCTAGCCCTTAAAATAAATTCTTCCTCAAACTCTATCCTATGTGTGTTTCCTTCTCTTAGGGAAGATCTTCCATAACCCTAGAACAGACTGACGAAGTCTTTCAACTGGGTTATTGCAACATGGCCTCCCCAATGGCTCTGTTTTCACTCTTGGCTTCACCTCCCAGCGCTGTCTTACCCCCAGAACAGCCAGAGTTATCTTATAAAAATGGAAGTCCGTTAATGTCATCCTTCTAATTAGAATGATTCAGTGGCTTCCTTTATCTTCCTGTTAACTTTTTCTGCATAATAAGCCACCCTAAAAATCACTGACCACAAACAACAAATATCTCCATTTCCTTTGTACTTTTGTGGGTCAGTAGGAAGTACTTCTGGCCTGGCTGAGTTTGTTTGAAGCCGGATATTCAAAGATGGTCTCACTCAGATGTCTGGTCTTTGGTAGACGAATTGGTCTGGAAGTTTCAGGGGTGGTGACTAAGGTAAAGCAGCTTATCATTGTTCCACATGGCATTGCATCTTCTAGTAGGCTAGCTTCCCTCCACGTAGCAGTCTCAGGGCTCTCTAGGCATCTAAAGAGAACGTGACCCAATGTGCAAATGCTCTTACTGTTTCTGCTGGTATTATATTTCTTAACGTCTCATCACCTAAAGCAGATCACCTGGCCAAAGTCTCACTGGTTAAAGAAAAACACAGTGAATATAATCCATGAAGACCTAAGAAATCATGTGGAAGTACAACGTGTCAAGCATCCTTCTATCAACAGGTGGATGTGTTCTTTACTAGAGATTTTTCCAGAAAACTCTCATCTTCATCACTGGAATAGTCCGTCACTGCCTGTCTACTATGTATGGAGGGCTGAAGATACAAACATCACTAAGACAGAGCCTCTGTTTTTAAGAGGTCACTGGAGTGAGAGAGCCACACCTGACTAATCTGTAATAGAAACAACCTACCTGAAGAGAAAAAGATAAATGTGCCAGCTGAAGGAGCCCACCATGTCACATTTTATGAGAACTGACATACCCGCATTTACACAAACTCTGACAAAATATCTGCATTTCAAATATAAAGAAAAAAATCCTTTAACTATAAGGGAAATAAAGAATAGGAATCATCAAAGGGGAAAGATATCAGTTTGACCTCACATTTTTCTGAAACATTGTAGAAGTTCATGGGTACATGAAAAGGTTGTGACCTATACATTTTTTTCCCAAATGTTCTCTGTCTTTAAAGAAGAAAAGTCCTCAGATTTACAAGGACTTTCCTTAAAAAAAAAAAAATACTTGAGTATGCACATCACTTAGAGGAAAAATGAAGTCATATTAGGAATTCTAGAATGAAGAGTTCAGGTTATATAAAGGCTTGAAGGTCATCCCTTCCTGTTTGGCCTAGAAACTCAAGAATCCACTAGGATTATATTCATGCATTGTCAGGCAGATCCTACAGCTTGGGGTCAGGGTGTGGCCCTGTATTTAGTTGTTCTTTATTTCTGTTTCTGCTCTTTTCCCAGGAAGATGAAATATTTTTATTAGCTATATTCATCTCTAGAGGCCCAGACCCTCTTTAATTAATTCTTCTTCAATTTGCAACAGGTGATCCCCTAAGTTTTTCCAGGGAGTTGTGCCCATTCCTGCATTCCAGAAAAAGAAAAGATGCGCCCCCCCCCCCACCTCCAGTATTGTACGAGTGGTGCCTGGAAGTCACTTTTTCCCACATCCCTATTGGTCAGCTCTCGGTCACGTGGTACACTTAGTCGCAGGGAAAGCTGGGACATGTAGTCTAGTTGTGCCCCCCACCCCGCCCCCGTGCAGAAAAATGAATGCTGGCGAACTCATCAAAATCTTAGTCACAGTCTCCTCTTCTCGTTCCTAAATAGCTACTTAACTCTGAATCTCGCACACACAACACATTTGCCCTTCCGCAGACACAACTTGGAGAGAAAATTCAGAAGTCGCAGCTAGCCCCAGCACCCAACTTAGAGCCCTGCCTTTCCAGAGTATGCAGTCCCTACCATCTGTCCAGATATGGCTCCTTGTGGTCCACCAGACTCTAAATTAAAGAGCAAATCATCTTCCCATGCATCTCATCCCAACACACCCATCCACTCAAGGCTGGTACAGGGAGAGGCTTAAAGCAATACATATTCCCAAGCAGACAGCGGAAGGATAGAGCCACACGCCACAGACCCTGGGATCGGGCGATGATCCTGCCATCCTGCCAGGCTGGCTATTCCGAGGTTGTCTGCCCTAGCTGAAAGGGCTTGTTTCTGGTTGTTTCTGCTCTCTGGGAGCCACTCTCACCCACGGTTCCTGGCTCCTGGTTCTGCCTCTTGATAAATTCCTTAGTGTCCAGTTTCAAAGTTACTAGTGGGGGGGGGGAGGCCTCCCTGGGGACTGTACAGTTTTCACAGCACACTTCAAGCTGGTTCAAATGTGGGGGCCTGAGAGTTGTTTTAAGCCTCAGATAGTTAGAGGGATTTTCATTCCGGGCTCGTGGTTTTGTTGGCAATGGCCATGCCCTAAAAGACATAGTTGTTTCTGGGGTATTTGCCTTCATTTAGTTCCATGTATCACTAACTACACCCAGAGTTCTTTCCTAAGCATCGCTGTCAGACCTGATGTACTGTTTTGCTTTGTTCCCCCTTCCCCAACCCCCCAGCCAAGCCTCTCTCACCTCACTGATGACTTCCTTGGAGCTCTCTAGGATTCTCAGGCAGCTGCCACCACCGTGCCCTCTGCAGACCTGTGCCTCAGGGTTGAGTTTGGCTGGGCCTTTGTTGCACAAATCCTGTTCTGTGCTTATCTCTTACCCCTCAGGGCCTAGAAGCAAACAGCTTTTTCGGTCTTTGGTGCTCCAAACTTCTGGACTCTAATCCATTTGATCCTGCTTGCAAACTGGTCGATTCCATCCTGAGGTTATCTCCTTTTTTTGATGCTATAGTCAAATATCTGTAACATAAAATTTACTGACTTTTTTTTAAAAGGACCATTCAGTAGCATTAAGTATCTGTGCTTCTTGGGAAAGCCACCACCACTGCCCGTATAATTCTTTTCATCTTCCCCAGCTGAATCCATCCCATTCAACACTCATGCTCCCAGCCCTTGGCAACCACCGTTGACTTTCTGTGTGAGAGTTTAATGGCTCCAGGTACCTCAAACACGTGGAATCCTACAGTATTTGTCCTTCTGCATCTGGCTGTCGTCACGTAGCTTCATGTCTTTAAGATTCCCGTTATGGCACCCGTCAAAAGTTCTTTCCTTTTTAAGGTTGAAGAGTGTTCCATTGTATGCATAGACTACCTTTTGCTTATCCATTTATTCAAGATGTTCTTTTTTGCAGTAATTTGCGAAAAGTAGAAAATAAAAGCCAACATTTCATTTCTTGGATTTCGGGCACCCACTTCCACTCAAGCCGCAGTCTCTGGAACATGTAGTCCATCTTCTCGGCCCCCCTGGAAGACAGCTCTACCAGCTGTTCTGACACTCTGTAGCGCTTTCGTTCAGTCTCCGGTATCTGTTTCCTCCCCTCTCCCCCGAGGTCTGCGTCAGTGTCCCAGGTTTCACTGTTATTTATAACTCAACATCCCACCAAATGATGCTACATATTCTGTTTAAGGAATTCTGGTAGTTGTAACCAATAAATCCTGAAATCTCGGTGGCTATCTAAAGTTGGTGTTTCCCCAAAAGGAGAAGCCATCAAGAAACCGCACGCTGGGAGTTCACGGGCAAAGTGATCCTAGGAGGGCACGCACGGAGGAGTCAGCAGGGGGAGGGAGGAGAACACTGTGTAAAATGTGTTCCTGAGGCCCCAGCAGGGCTCAGCTCTGGGGTGAAGCAGGAGGATAGGAGGTGAAGGGGGCTGTTTTAGATGAGGCTATTCGAGAAGGTGCCTCCACGGAGTAACATTTGGACAGAGACCTGAGGAGGCCACCTTTGAGAGATGAATACGGTGTGGGAGCGTGCCATGAAACAGCAAGGACATGACAGGGAGGCGGGCACGTAGGTCATGTGTTCACAAATGGCAGCATTTCCTTCTTTTCTGAAGGCTGAGTAATGTTCTAGCATAGATCAATGAATACCCGTTTTAGATGGGTATTGATGTACACATATATATACGGATATCTATTTTTATATATATGCACATATATAACCACTCATCTGTTGATGTACACACATAGGTATGCAAATATCAGTATGTGTGTGTACATATCAAGAGATGAATAAATATACATGTACATACGTATGCTATATTTATACCCATATATGTATGTCTTTTGATGGTCACTTAGGTTGTTTTCATATCTTGATAATGTGGCAGTGAACATAGGAGAGCAAGTATAACTTCAAAGTAGCGACTTTACTTCCTTTGAGTAAATACCCTGAAGTTGGATTGCTGGATCATATGGAATTTCTGGTTTTCATTGTTTGAGGGCGTCTCCACACCATTTTCGGTAATGGCTGTGCCAACTTACATTCCCACCAGTAGGGCACAAGTGTTCCCTTTTTTTCCCCCATCCTTGCCACACTTAGTATCTCTTGACTTTTTGATAATATTCATCCTAACAGGTGTGAGAGGAGAGCTCAAGTGTTCTCACCACACCCAAATGAGAAAATGGTAACCATAGGAGGTGAGGGATGTGTTGACTGTGTATTTCACAGTGCAAACGTACATCAAAATATCACGTGGTTTACCTTAAATATACACACTTTCTGTTTGTCAAAGGGAAGAGCATATGGGTTAGACTTGACAGTCAACAAGAGGCCGTGCTTGCTGGAGCTCAGTGAGGGGGAGGGGAAGACATGGCACAGTCAGAGGGACAGCAGGGGATCATTCGGAATCGGAGGCCACGAAAGGAACTTTGGATTATATTCCAGACATAAGGGGATGCCATTGAATGGTTTGGAAGAGGGGATCATTTGATATGATTTGCATTTAAAAATGGCTCATTCTGTGTATCTCATGTGGAAAGTATTGGTAACCTTTGGTTACAACTTTTGGAGTGTTTTTTGTTTTCTTTGTATTTCAGTTTTACAAAGAAAAATAGAAAGCGTAGCTTGTAAAGACAAAAAAAAGGCATTTGTATTAGTTATTTATTGCTGCATGAAAAATTACCCCAACATCAGCAGCTGAACACCACAAATGTTTATTATCTCCCCGTTTCTGTGGGTTAGGACTCCTGGGGCAGCTTCACTGAGTGCCTCCAGCTCAGAGCCTCCCAAAAGATGGGGTCAGCATGTCTCCAGGGCTGCAGTCAGTCTCTGGCTAGACTGGAGGAAGATCTGCTTCCGGACTCTGGCATATGGCTATTGGCCAGCCTTGGACCCTCACTGGCCTGTTGACCGAGACATCAATTCTTCACCGGAAGGGCAATGTTCATCGTCTAGAGTAAGAAGGAGAGAAAACAAGAGAGAGTCCCTAAGACGGAAGCCACAGTCTTTTTATATCCTGATCTCAGAAGTGACATCCCATCTCTTCTGCTGCATTCCAGATTTTAGGGGTCACTAGATCCAGTACATCTTCGAGGGGAGGGTGAATAACACCAAGCGCATCAACATTGGAGGCCATCTTGGAGGTGCTACCACAATAGCCATTTTTTCCAAACTCCTTATTTTCAGAAGCAGAAACCCCTGTGAGTGTAAACCTGGACTCTGCTACTCACCTTGGGGCCCTCATAGGATGGCTGTGACAGTACGTCTGAAATGGCTCTGGAAATGTGGGAACTCCCTTTGCTTTTCTCCCATCCAAGTACTAACCAGGCCCAACCCTGCTTAGCTTCCGAGATCAGACGAGATCGGGCGCGTTCAGGGTGGTATGGCCGTAGACATCACTTTGCTTTTCTCATGGTCCTTTGGTGTTCATTCCAGATCTGGTCTGCATTCTTCTTGAATTATTATGATTTGTCTCTCATGCATGGGTTATGTTTTATTGGGTTTTTTTAAAAATAGTGTTTTTTTTTTTTTAAACTTTTTTTTTAAAAAGTGGAAGCCTTCCTGTTTGAACCAAGAAGTAACACCAGGAAGAAAATAGAGGGCCGGCTCTTCCAGATTCAGGAAGGACTTTCTATGTAATTGTGTATGTCCCAGTAACAGAAGTCCTGATAACCCAGTCCCCCAAAGACCTGCCCATCCAGCAGAGGGCGGGGTGCAACAGAATGGTGTGTTGTGTGGAGAGGGCACAGTATTTGATACTTGTCTTATCTCACTGCACATTTTTTAAAAAAGATTTTTAATTTATTTGAGAGAGAGAGAGCATGAAAGGGGCAAGGGACAGAGGGAGAAGCTGGCTCCCGGATGAGCAGAGGGCCTGATGTGGGACTTCATCCTGGGACTCCAGGATCATGACCTGAGCTGAAGGCAGTTGCTTAACCAACTGAGCCACCCAGGTGCCCCATCTCACTGCACATTTATCCAAGTTTGATGATAAGCTCCTCGAAGGCAGAGACCTTCTTCATCTCATAACTTTGGCTTCAAGCTCCACCACGAAACAGTTCCCTGGGGAAAATGCTCATTCACCTATTGAAGGAACTCGGTTTAAAAACAAACAAACTGGGTGTGGTGCAAAAAAACGATGAATACTGTTATGTTGAAAAGAAATTTTAAAAAATAATAATATAAAAAAAGAATAAGAATGGAAGAATAAAAATAAAAACAAACAAACAAAAAATCCAAATAAACAAACAAACAAAAAACAGTAGTGACAAAACAACCTTAAAATTCAACTTTGCCTAAATTATCAGGCTATTCCCCAAAGGAAGAAAAAAGAAGTTTCCTCAGAAAATAGCTCCTGTTTCAAGATACAAACACCTGACTCTGAGCAATTTTCCAGCCTCTTCGTGTTGGCTTCCCTTTCACTCTGGCTTCCCTTTCTGGGTCCTCCTCCTACCCCCAAGCAACTCTGCCTTCATTTTCAGCCTCCTCTTCAAGTACTAACCTTTCACTCTTCTACCTACTTCTGTCTTGAGTCTCTGAGACCAAGATCCATTCATGCCCAAGTACCACAGGAGCCTTGTCTCTTCACAGACACCATCTCTCCCCTCATCTCAATATGGAAGTCTTTCCCGCCAGTGGGAGGAAATCGTGGATAGCCAGCAGGTGGCCACAGGGAGTGTGGAAGAAAGGGAGCCCCCAAATCACAGTAGACCTATTTGTTTGAGCCTAAAATTAAGCAAGATTCAGTATCTTTAGGGTGAATGAATTAGGAGGGAGGTGTCAGAATGGACTGCCCATTATCTGAATCTCCTGTGAATACATTAGCATTAATTAATATATACATGAATACGTTTTACATTAATTTGTGTTGTTGAAATATGAAATATATGTGGGCCAGCCATCTGCCTGAGGGCATGCAGGAAGTGTTCCCAGAATTCTCTCAGTAGCCATGAACTACAGAGTTCACCTCTACTTTCTCTGTCCAGGGTTGGACAAGAGATGTTTCAGCCACTCACATAATTAGGTAAAGACTTGTTTACAGGAAAGAAGGTGAAGACAGGAAAATGCTGGCAGCAGGAAGCACTCTATTTAGATCCGTGGTGAATGACGCATGCTCAACTTCTGAGGGCCACTCTCCGCTGGGCGTTTACGGCTCAGACCTCATTCGATGAAGCTAGGAGGGAGAAGAGGCTGCAGCTCGTTGACAGTTGGTACAATCTCAGACACCTGACACATGTCATTTTGCTTAGCCCTCCACTAGGGGACTGCAGGTGAGTGAGCCAGACCAGCTGTCCAGAGGAGCGAGGCCCAGAGAGCTCAGGCTGCCCAGAGTCAGAAAACCAGGATCAGGGTTCACTCACATCTCACTGCAGAAACTGCTCTTATAAACTGCGAATCAGCCCTTACATGGACAAACCCAGAGAATGAAAAGGCAGAGTCCTCGGGAGTCCTTTCCTAGAGAGAGAGACAGGCCAAGGAGAGAGGAGGACATGAAAGGAGGTGGGAGGGGGAGGCTAGAGGAGAACATGAAAAAAAAAAGAGAGAGAGAGAGAGAGGGAAGAAAAAAGAGAGAGAGCTTCAGGAAAGGAATGGGGAAAAGAAGTGACCACAAAATCGGGTGGAAATGGACTGCTTTCCACGAAAGAGTTAACGATATTGTTGAGTCCTATGGCGGAGCAGAAAGAATTGCTATTCTCTTTTAATTATCAACAGGAGTCCTGACTACTGAAGGGGAGAAGAAGGGACCGATGTTTGTTCAGTGCCTTCTGTCAGGGCCTCAGCTAGCCCACGGGTGTGGAGAAAAGGAGAGGCAGACGTCCTGTCTCCCTGGAGGCAGCTCCCTCAGCACAGGGCTTGGTGAATGGGCTACACCGTCAGTCCCCACTCCTTCTCTCCTCTGGGGAGCAACCTGCAGATGGGGCAGGTCGGTTCTACCTGCTGGGCACTAGGACCTTAATGTACATTATTGTCATACACCACCTATTCCCATATTGTGGGCTGGCAATCTGAGGCCCAAAGAAATTCAACCTCACACTACACAGACACACACACACACACACAGAGGCACACACATACACATACACACACACAGACACCCCAATATCTCAAAGTCACACAGGGAGTGAATTCACTAAAATAGTGTTGATTGTAAGCAATTTGATAGCTCAATAAATAATAAGGTTATTTAATAGCTGACTTAACTAGATATTTCTGAAATAGGATGAGCTTCAGGTTGGGATTGATCAAGGGGTAGACTGGTTTTCGTCCAATGCTCTCACCTATATTCTCTGGGTGCCGGGCTCCCCATCCCTCCTCAGCAGTTGCAAAAGGCACAGCTCCACACCACACAACTTCAAGCCTATCTCCTAGGAGTTCTCATAGCATAAAAAGAAATCTTTTCCAGGAGTTCCCATCATTTGTCTCTTTCTTTCTCAGTGGTCCAAACTGGATCACATGTCTCTTTGTAAACCAGTACTTGTGGCCAGGAGATAAGATTAGGCTTGTAACATAAGCCTCATCTATATACCTAGTCTCTCTAGAACCTGGTGAGGTATTAGTTTCTCCCAAAGGTGAAACTTGTGCTGAGGAATTAGGTACCAAACAAAAATCAGATTACTGAAAAAAGGAATGGGTGAGAACTTGGGAGGGCACCTGTATGTCCAGCACAATGAGTATGATAGATTTTGTGATATTGCTTCCTTATTTTGAACCCCTTCCCTGTCTCCCTAGCGTGAGGGGTATACTTTTGGATCCCCGTTGAACCTGGGAGTAAGCTTGTGACTGATCCTTCCCTACTCTGGACCTTGAGATGTTCACGTGACATGCGTTGGGCATGGAATGTCATGCTGTCTTTGTCCCCTTGCACTTCTGCCATCACCATACAAATGTAAACCAGGTGGTCAGTCCACTGACCCAAGAGGGTGACAGACACGTGGAGCAGAGCTGGGTCTGTGAGTGCTTTCATCGCTAGCTGACCGAGGGCCACTGAGTCAAACCTGCTGTGTGCCATCTTCTTCCACGACAACATACGGCATTGCTCTGGCCATCTCTTCTCTCCCTCTTGGCTGCTGTCTGGCCCAAGTCTCCGATGAAAGTGAAGGCTGTGGCTTTACTCCCCGTTTTCAATCTCACAAAAGCATCGGAGAGAGTCGGCAGCCACTTCTGAAGGTCTTTCTAGAGGGCCAGCGAGCTCTCGCGCCACGTTTGCTGGTCAGCTTCCTAAGGCAGCACCACACAGCCCTCCCTTCCCAATCCTGCCAAGCGAAACCTCGCAATATTGAAATGGCTGCACCTCAAAGTGTCATGTGATTTCTGTATCATAGGAATTTTAGAAACAGATGGCCAGCACAGACGACGGTGACGGTTGCACGATGCATATGGGGCAAAGGCGAATGAGTGAGCAGGGGACGAGAAGCAAGCAAATTCTGGAGGAGCCCTGGAAGGGAAGAGGGCTGCCGAGCGCTGGTCTTCTGCCCGAAAAAATGCAGCCGCACGTTGAGAAGCAGAAACACCTGGCAGGCAGTCGCAGAGGCGAAGAGAAGAGGCAGAAAGAGATGCTCTGCTTCTAAAGCAAGGAGCAGGATATGTTTAAACAGTTTTTCAAAAATCACGCCAGGAAAAACAGGCAGCAGAAATAATCAATTCACCTGCACTCGACCTTTGGGCGGTGGATGTGTTGCTGGAGGAGGTCCGGGCGTCAGAAGAGTCGGGGCTCGGCGAATGGACAGGAAGCCGATTCAGATCCATGACCCCCGTGCACCCCACATTGCCCACGCCGCCAGGACCCCGCTCCCCAGAAACCCCCTCGATGCTCCGAGGGGTGGGGGCGATTTCTGCGGACGTCTCAGATGGCTGATCGCCTAATTCTATCATGAAATGTATTTCCCCCGGAGCTGGCGTTTATCGCCGAATTCTGGCACGGCTCCTGAGACGTCGCATCTGCACCGCTAAACGGAGGTTACGTGTAGTTCATTAATATGCAAGAGGGACCACGAAATCATCCCTGTCTTTGACAGGAGTTCCTACATGCCTTTCTGGAAAGCTCCGTTTCTGAAGTGGTCTGGCACCAAGACTTTCCTTGTCTTGTTTTAATCAGCTCCATCTTGTCACTGCGTGAAGAGTTAAAGAAAAAGAAAAAAAAAAGCTTTCTGAAAATCTCAAGGAAGATGCGATGCGTCCTCCTCTTTCCTTTTCTCTGTCTTTCTCTCTCTCTCTCTTTTTTATTTTTTATTTTTTTTGTCATTCGCCCACCCCCCTCTATGAGCACATCAAAGTAAGACGTGACACGCAGTGCCCTGGAGCTCTTAGCAACATGCTTTTAGGTTTGGGAAATTTCATTTCCTACCTTATGATGATTACGTGAGGAAAGATGAAATGCTCGCTTTGAGGTTTATTTGAGAAAGAGATGTAATAAATGTTGCGGCTTCCCACTGAATGGAACAAATCCATTCTGGTCATGTGGGGGACATTAAAAATTACATATGTGTGTGCGCCTACACAGCCCGTGTGACTTCAGTGGCATTTGTGGTCCTCGATTCTGAGAAAGGAGACCTCGGATGGCTTCTTTCAGAAAATGCTGAATAAAGTTTTTCATTTTATCCAGCTCTGAATGTGTCTGATTCCAAATGAAAACGAGTTCCCACCCTGTCTGAGCTGCAGCGGTCCCCTTTAAACCCCCCCCACACACGAACACACATACACACACACACGTGAGTACACAGAAGCGTGCACACACACGCACATATACACACAAAGGACTGTACGATTCACACAGATTAGCATAGTTTAGATGCCCCCCTGGCTAAAACCCACAAGTGTGGTGCCTGCTGAAGAATTAATTCAGCATCCTTTTACCAAATAGTTCATTTTTCCAAGCCCTAGAGCAGGGCAGGGAACCCTGTGTTTTGTTCCGGCTACCGTGTTTTCCTTTCCTTTTCTTTCTTTCTTTCTCTCTCTCTCTCTTTTTTTTTTTTTTTTCCTTCCCAGTGTGCGTTAGCTTTTGCTTCAGGAACTTCTCTACGAGCTGGGAGCTGAATGGAAAGTGATAAGCTCCTCTTGCCCAGGAAACGGCCAGCGCCTAGGGAGATGTGCTCATGGTTTCAGACCTCTGTGCTCCCTAGGAGGAATGGATGCTGGAGAGGAATCGCGTCTTCCCTGAGCAGACCATTCTCCCGCACACGGACGCTGGCAGTCCTGGCGCCGTTCAGAGCTCTCCCTCCGCGGCTCTTTGTTCAGCCCACAGCTGGACCACACAGGTTGGAGGATGCTGGATTTGCGCAGGCTTCCCTCATCCCCACCGCTCGGGCTCCCCGCCCTCCAGATCCAGGCCCTCCCCGAGCACCCCCAGGGCCCGTCCTGCGGCCTCTCCCGATCGGACAGCGGTCACCGCTCGGGTGTGCAGCAGCACCACGAGGTTTTTTTGCTTCGGCTGCAGAAAGTGGAAAGATCCTGATCCTTTTTCGTCAATGATCTCAACCCCGGCTCTTCCGTAATTATCTGTTTACCCTCCCTCTTAAGGAAATAAGAAATTGCTTTGAGTGAATGCCATGTGCTCCCAGAGGCAGTCCGGCCCTTGTTGTGACCAGCTCTGGATTTAAAGGGAGATGACAACTTGTAAACACTGTTCAATATTTAATTCTTAAAAGTTTTCTCAGGGAAGTCCCACCCTCGCTCTGAGGCCGGTGCTCCTAAGTCTCCGCCTTTACAAAGGAGGAGTTTGCAATGGGCCTTTTCAGTCTGTTCCCCCAAGGGCACGAATGGAGGAAGGGGAGAGGCCCATCCCTGGGCCGGGCCAGGGACTCCTGAGCCTTACTGCTCACTGTGGGGGCAGACACAGGGCGTCCCATGGTCTTCTGTTCCCCTCTGGAGCAGAGGCCCTGTCATTCCAGTCTGCAGATCCGTCCCATCCAGAAGTTGTGAGCCCCTTGGATTTATCACACACATTTGTTCCCCCGGGTCGGACACCTCGGAAATCCTCCATAAATGTTTGTGGAGTGAATTAAAAAAATAGAGAAACCAAAAGGCACAGAATGTCAAAGCACTTGAAGGAAGATGAGCAGAGAAGAAGATTCAAGACAGAAAAGCTTTAAGCCTCCGGTGTGAAAACAAGAGACAGGAGGAGGCAGGGAGTAAATGAAATGAAGGAGAAAGATCTGTGTTGACGCGTCCTGCTGCTGTTGTTGGGCACGTGGCCGTAAAGGGCGTGGGCAGGGCGAGTGTGCCGTCTGTTGACCCTCCTAGTTCAGCAGGAAGGGCATGACAAAAGGGCACGGGGATCACAGGACAGGCTTACGGCTCTGGGTGTCCTCCTCACTCGCTGTCTAATTCGGCTGTCCCCTTCGGGCTTCAGGATCTCAGTCCGCGGAGTGAGAAAACCTGATAGGAGCGTCCCGGGAGCCTCGGAGGAAATCAGGGACACATGATTATATTACAAAGTGGCTGTGAGTATTTTACAAAAATGACCATACGAATAACGGCTATTAATATCAGTGATAAAAATGGTGCATCGAGTGCTTCCTATGAACCATACAGATAGATTGATAGACAGACCTAGCTATGGAATATATATATGTGTCCCTGCCCATTTTGGGGAAGGCAGAGATAGTGGTTCGAAACATTGCATAACGTGCTGCCGCTCACGCAGCGAGCACATGGCTGAGCAGGGGCTTGAATTCAGGTCAGTCTGCCTCTGAAGTTCGCTCAAAGGCACATCAGGGACTCGGGGCCACGACATTCTCCTCGGCAAACAGCCCTCCCAGGAACCTGCTATCATTTGGACTCAGAAAACCCTAATGACCGCCCAGCTCCTGTGTGCCGGCCTGGCCTGCCCCAGGGATGACAGCCCCCACGAGAGAAGGTCCTCGGCGGTCCCTGGGGACCCTAACAGAACACTCGGCAGCCCTCCCGCCTCCAGGCCTTCCCGGCAGCAGCCGTGCCTGCTGGTGTTTTAGACCAGGAGCAGACCGAGGCAGGATGAGCAAACTGTTCCCTAGAAACCAAGTTCTTTCTGCTCATCTCCCTTGTAGCTCTCGAAGCCAAATCCCCTCGTTAATTCTGGGGAAGCGTCACGTGATGCCACCGTCTCTGCGGCTGTCATTTGCCCATTCACTCACTACATATTGGCAAAAAGCTATCCTTCTGTCTGGATGCCATCAAATCTTTTCTCTTCAGCGTCTCTGTCTCCTCCCTTCCAAATTTAAAATTTGCTTCCATTATCGTTTCAAAGGCATCAATAGAAATTTGATACAAAGTGTAAGAGTTTTTAAATGAATCCTCCTTGGGCTTTGAGCATAACCTTCTAAACTGCTTTAAATAAACCCCTTGAAGACCATGCATAGCCATAGTCCTTTAAAAATGGTCATATCATATATGTGTGTGCATATGGATGTATAAATTTATAAATGTGACGTGTCTGTGTGCATAGGTATATATGTATGTATGTCCATACCCACACCTGCATGAAGATAACATGTCTTTGTCACACACACAAGAAGTTTATCCTGTTTTTTGAGGGATGGAAGCTGGACTGATCACTCACTGGTGGGCACTCACAGAAATTCCCCCCATCTTATTCTGCTCTGCTGTGTTTTTTAAGGAGATGGGAACTTGTTAATATTTTTAAATATTTATTCTGCAAATATTTAAAATCTTCCCTGGTGCCCACACCCACGAAGCCTAGAACAGAAAGCCAGAGGCCTCACCTTAGGACATCTTGGGATATGAGATTTAGAGGAGCTTAACCACATTTTCTGAAGTAGCCACAGCCGACTCTATTAAATTTACCTTTGGAGTAAAAATGACTGAAGCTTCCAGCCACTAGACAGGTTTAAGAAGGGTAACTAATTTGGAGGACAGAATGGAGCCTGAATTATGCAGGGTTCCACCCGGCAAATAGAACCCACACCGGGTCATTCATGGAGGGGATTTAATATGGGGAACGGTTACAAAGACGTTTAAAGAGCCAAGGAGCAAACAGTGAGGCGACTGGAAATCAGGAACTGTAAGAGCCCGCTCTCATCCCTGGGGCTGGATGGACAGAGAGGAGGTGGAAACTGCTCGCAGGCAGCGGGGGCCAACAGCGAGGGTGGCCTGGAAGTTGCTGGAGCTACAGAGGGGGCACAGCCATGCCCAGGGACGCTACCAGAAGCTCAGAGAGAGAAGGGCTTCCCCCCCTCCGCATCCTCCAATCTCCTGCCAGAACCTACCCTTGGGCAAACCTAAATAAAATCAAAGAAGCCGGTGAGGCCTGTTTTGCAAGGATCAGAACCTCAAAATACAGAGCAGGGGTGGCAAGTTGAGGGCCTTTAGCCAAGAGGAAGTGGAAAATGGCTAGCCCCTGACTGCAGTTCTCAAAAACTTGTTAAGACCTATCTTACTACTGGTGAAACGTATCTAGATATGGATACTGTTCTATGTACGGCATAAGCATACCGTTTCTCTGTGTACATCACTCACCCACGTGACTTCTAGCCCCTTCCCTCGAGAGGAAGCATAATGAACTCAGAACACAAGAACACGACTTGCTTTGACCGATTGGATACGAGTGGAAGCGATTGGGCTGTGTCTGAACAGAAGCCATAGGAGCCGTCCTTGGTGCCACCATGTTTTCTCTCCCTCTGCTCCAAGACCTGTGATATCTCAGCTGAGATCGTGAGCCCGTATCACCCGAGCCAGGACACGGTATTTATTACAGGTTGTTTCACATTCACAATTGAACCCCATTGCTTACGGATAGTGCTACTTCACCTGAGAAGATGTTGGATTTTGAAGGAAAACATCATTTGAAAATGAAATTATCGTACTGTTTAAAAATGAGTATATTCTAGGTTTCCAAGTTTTTGGATACCAGAGGCAAATAGAGGAAGAGCTCAACAATGGGGTAAAGGCAAAGTCGTGAAGGCCTCAAAACACAATCCCCAATTTCACACAGTCGGTTCTAGCTTTGAGATGAGGAATAATACTTGGGAATTTTCTAGAAACAATCTTAGAAGAAATTGTTTTTAAAGAATAACCCTGATCATGTCACCCTCTTGCTTATAAACCTCCCCTGACTCCCTTTTCTACCCAAGCTTCGCAGAAGATAAAGAACAGCCCCCTTGGTTTGACATAAAATCTAATCCCACTTTATCCGTCTGGCTCTGTTTCTGCCCAACACACCATATATCCCAGAAGCTTAACTTCTCACTATGACCGTGTTGTCATTCCTGAGGCATTCTCTTCTGCGACACCCAGAATTTCCTCTCCACCTCTACTCCTCCATCCTCTTTTTGGCAGAATCTTACTCCTCTTTCAAGTCCGGGCTCAAATGTCTCCTCTTCCGTGAAGCCTTCCAAAACGAGCACTCCCTGGGACACCTGGCTGGCTCAGTGGGCAGAGCACGTGATTTTGAATCTCGGGGTCATGAGTTTAAGCTCTATATTGGGCCCCGAGCTTACTCTAAACAAAAAAAAAAAAAAAAAATGAGCACTCCCCGTTCTGCCCATGCAGCCTTTCTCACGGTCCATCATAATTACTCTGCTCAACTCTCTCCTGCACTTGACCTTCGCTCCCCCAGGCCTATGTGCTCTTCATTTTTAGAGGCCAACGGTCTGTTCTGGAGTCCAGTATATTCTAGGCCCTCTCTAAATATCTGTTGAATAAATGAGTGAAGGAATGAAGAATTCTCCTATTTACCTTCGCCTGCTGGTTAGAAATCATGGAAATCCTTAGAATCCACGGGGATTTCTACATACTCCCGTGTTAAATTCCAGACACTTACCGATGCTGACTACAGATGGAATACTGCATGATACTACAGAGAGTTGCGTCTCATCCATTTCACATGCAATACTTAGAACTATTTAAATCGAAAGTTAGAAAAAGCTAACCCCCTTCGGAGAAGGAGGTGTGTCGGAAAGGAGGTTAAGCTAGAAGACTGTATTGTTAGAGGTCCTGCAACGAACCTTCTGTTCGTTTTTGCAACAACACTTGGCTGTGCTTGGGGAGAAGGTTGATTATGTGAATATTCACAAAAAAGAAAATAGAGAAAATAAAACATATGGAAAATAATCATGCTTGATAATAATCAAATAAATGCAAATTAACTTTCATTTGTATCATTTTACACCTGTTAAATTAAAAAAAAAAAAAGATCCAGCCCAAGGCTGCAGTGAAATTAGATCCTTGTACACTTCTAAAGGCACTGTAAACTGGTACAGTCCTTTCCGGAATGTAATAAGAAAATACAGAGCAAGAATCACAATGTTCACACTGTTTTGACTCTGTAGCTAAAGTACTAGGAATTAATTCTGTGAAATATTTTAGCACTACTAAAAAACCCTTTGTAAGTGTTTACCACAGCACTACCTTTGAGGACAAGCTCCATGCCCGGCGAGATGGGAGGGCGTATTAAGGCAATGAAAATTTTGCTGCCATCAGACAAAATAATTACGCAACCTACATACACACGTCGAAAATATACAATACAGATCAGATGGAGTAGAAATCAAAATACTATGTGCCTTATGATAGCAACTCTATAAAAGCACGCTTACAGAAAAGCATCGGAAGGCAATTTTTTAAAGAGTTGTGATGGGTTAGGATTGTGGTTTTTCTATTTTTATCAACATTTTTATATGTTGCTATGACATATGTTCTCTAATAAGAAACAGGTGGAAAGTAAATACACTCACCAGTGGGAATTGGAAGGGTACAGAGGCACTGAGCGAAGCAGGTGACTCAGGGATGGTTTTGCCCCGAGCAGCCCTCACCCTGCAGTGGTGGGAATGGAACGGGAAGTCAGGAAGCATGTCCCCTGCAGGAAATCTGTCTAATCTGCAGGAAGTCGAGGATGCGGGGGAATTCGCTGAAGAAATCTCACTTGATTTTGTTAAGAAGAGAGACAACGATCTGATCAGCTGCCTCCGTGTCTCAGCGAGAGCCCTGCTTTTCTTGGATCTCTGCTGTCCGCTAGTCGCATCAACTGTTTACCAAGCCAGGCGCCAATCCATTCAAACTTTACATATTCATGTCATCAGATCCTCCGAACAATCCGGCAGTGTGCCTACCGTAATGCTCTCTGCATTTCACGAGGGCACATTCTGGGACACGAGGCCTGCATGCAAAATCCCTTTCTGTTGAGTCATACCGTAGGCCAGACTGATCCGCTGACAAGCGAGGGTTCTCATTCCCCGGAGACAGCTGGGAAGGAGCCAAACCCAGTACTCGCCTGGGCCCTTGACATATGTTATCTCAGGAACCCATGACGTGGGTTGGGAAGAGAGCACAGCCCCCATGTGAACTGCAAAGCTCACAGAGCCGGGTCACAGGTAACCAAGGTGTTCCTAGGCCAAGCCCGGAGCCTTGAGAGACTGCCATTCTAGCAACCTTGCAGTTCCTCTCGGCAGAGGAGTGACTGGCATTTGGGGCAGAATCCCTCTTTGTACGGGGCTGCCTGACAGGTGGCAAGACATCCCATATTCCTGGCCCTGGTCACTACAGACTAGGAGCCTCACTACCCAGTGTTGTGACATCCACAAACGCTCCCCCACTTCTGAACACCCTCTGGGCCAGGAGGACGGACCCCGACTTGGGACACATGAAGAGACTCATATTCATTCCCCCAAGACATGTTTATCAAGTGTCTTCTCCATGCCAGGCACTCTGCTGGCACAAGAGACAGTTAGTGGGGAAGAATGACATTTAAAGTGGTGCCATAAAATGCAATAAATGTGACAACAGACCAGCGTGCTGTGAGCACAGACAGGAAAATGTGTCTCACTGCCTGGAGCATCCAGGCCAAGCTTGGTGACCTGTCATTAAGAAGTGACTCCAAGGAGAGTTCCAGACTTGCTATTCAAAGACCTCCACTGAAACGTTCATCGGAATCTTTTTATTTTTTTTTGAAAGTAGGCTCCACACCCAGCATGGCGCCCAAAGCAGGGCCCGAACTCAAGACTGGGACACCAAGACCCGAGCGGAGATCAGTAGTCCCATCTCAGCTTGAGTCACACACATATGAAATATGGGAGCCAGGAGCACATGAGTGGCTCAGCCGATTAAGTGTCGCCTCCTGGTTTCGGCTCAGGTCATGATCTCACGGGTTGTGGGATCGAGCCCCAACTCAGGTTCCGCACTCAATAAGATGTCCGCTTGAGATTCTCCCCCTTTCCCTCTGCCCCTCCCCTCACTCATGTACAAACGCATGCGGTCTCTCGCCCTCTCGCTCTGTAAAATGAATAAAAATAAAATAAAATAATAGAAAAGTGAAAGCCATACTAATATCTACCCTACGTACCTCACAGAGTCAGCATGGGAGAAAGCTCTGTGGTGTGCTGGGCTCGCTGAGCGATGTAGCAAGGATTCAAGTCTGAGCCTAATTCGTGTTCTCAGCTGGGAATCAGGCATGTCTGGAAATGTCCAATGACTTGGTGGGGCAGGCAGCCCACTGGCATCTATTTTTGAGAAGTTGGCTTCCCTGGATTCTCATCTGAGCCCTGTGGAGAGAGGTTGTCTGTGGACGCTGAGGAGACTGTTTTCACGAGGGGCTCTGTGAGACACAAAGATGCCAGCAGGGCCGCTCGGGTACCCGGATAACAGAGTGAGGCTCCGAGCAGGGGGCTGGGGCAGGAAACACTCTCTCTCCGTCTTTCTCTCTCTCTCTACCCTAAACACAGCCTGTCGTAGCTCCATGAGGACTGCTGAGGCTCCAGTTCTGCCCTGTCGCTCTAGTGCAGGCGCCAGGCCCTGCTGGCAGAGAGACCCTGACTGCCCAGCGAGCTCTCCCTGCCCCCCACCCCGGGCCCTACGGTAGCCATGACAGGGAGGCCCTGAGTTGGAGGCCCACTGCCATGGAAACCCCGGTTTGGAATTGTTCCTCTCAGTGGGCAGTGTACAGAACAGCACAGTTTCCCCCAAACCACCTCATTCTTAGTAAAAGCACAGTGGCTGCAGGGTGTTGACAGGGGTGGTAGCTGGAAATCCATTTGTGACTCTGTGTCGTTCATAGTTTGGGTCACCCAAGGACTCCTGGACAGCTCATGGTGCTAAGGGGCCGTGGGAGTGGACTCTTGTCTCTTTCCAGGCTCTTCCCAGATGTTGTAAGAGCTGGTTCGGGTACATTAGCTTTCAGGCTGACCCGGTGAGGGGAGAACGCCCACTTTCCCTACTGCGAACTTCTTTTTCCTGTTGTGGAGTCTGTATTTTCCCAAGATGGAGACCACAGTCTCTTCAGACATCCTCCGTGGTGTTCTTACAGTGTGGCCTTGCCGTGTCTCTCACAGAACTGGGGCGGCCCGGGCCCCTTTCTCGTGAGCCTGGGGGGATATCTGTGAACGTGTGAAATACTGAGTACGGTCAGTGGAGAGCTACATAACTTCCGACATTAGGGCATCAAAATGCCGTGTGCTTTTGCTTCTCCCCCTTAGAACACCAGCTCCTGGAAGCCGGCCCCTGTGCTGTGAAGCGGCTGTGGAGAGTCCCTTGTGGAGAGAAACCAAAGCTTCTGGCTCCCAGTACAGCTGAGCTTCTAGACAAGGGCCAGCCCTGATTCGCCGACCATGTGAGGGGAGCATCCCGAAAGGGAGTCGTCCAGATTTTGTCGCCCTCATTTCTTCCGGATGCTAACACGCTGTTGCGTCTGCGTCCTGGCAGCTCATGCTAAGGTCTGCTTTTGGTCTGCGCCATTTTGTTTTATTACAAAGAAGGCCTGTTTGCTCCCTAAATCGTACTGGTTTGAGCTTTAGAATCTGTCCCATCGCAAAAGATTCGATTGGGTTCATTCATTGTGGCTCTTCTTGAAGGAGAACAGCAGAACTTGAGAAGCGCGAGATGATACTTTGATGTCCTTATTCTGAAAGCCTTTTTGAGATTAGGGAAGACTGAGGGAGTTGAGCGTTTCTCTAAAAGTCCCACAGCCAAGGAGCCCTTGTGTTGGGGGAGACGGAAGTGGGTGGGATTTTTTTTTTTATTCATCCTCTGAGTCCCCTTCTCTTTCCTCTTTAATGCGATCCTCAGGAAGAGACATCCTTGTCTTGGGCTCATTTAAAACAAAGACGACTCTCAATGATTCCCCCAATTTCAAGTTTGCGAAGAAGGGGGGAAAAGAAAGGAAGGTCTGCGGTGACATTAATTTCACTTATTCTTACCTCATTTCTAAACCGAGTTGTTTCCGCTGCATCTCCACCAGCCATTTTCCTCTGCAACCTCTGGGTTTCCTGCAGAGAGAGGACAATGGGCAAGTTAAGTGAGAGAGATGATTTACAAGGCTTTTTTCCTTTTGCTCTAATTTACAGGAAAATCGTCCTTGTGTGGAAAGACAAGCTAAAGCCTCACATCACTGAAAGATTCGTCATGATGGGGGAGAAATGAATAAAAGGGATATATTTTATATTAGTGATACCAAATACATCTGATGATAGTAGCTCCCTTGTTTCTGGGATATGAGTAAAAATGCCTTTTTTTAAAAAAAACTGAAAGAATATTTGCCTTTATTTCAGACAGTACTTCCCTCCAATTCTTTTGCAAGTGTTAATTTGTCTGTGTTTTAGCGAGGATTATGTTCCACTGCATAAAATAGAAAACCAAAATAAAAGAGGTTTAAAACCACCAAGTTCTATTCTTTCATGTGAAAGACGCCCAGAAATGAGCCGTCCAGGGCTGCTAGGGCAGCAGTACAAAGACGCAAGACCCCTTCTATCTTCCTGCTTTACCATTCCTAGCACGTAGCTTCCATCCTCAAGCTGGCTGCTGGGGCTCCGGCATCCTGTCTGGGACCCTGGCGGTCAGAAGAAGGAATGGAAAAGTAAAACCCATACAGCACCCAGCTGTCTGTCTACGTCTCGGTGGCCAGCGCGTATTCACGGGACCCATCGCCCCTAGCTGCAAAGGAAGCTGGAAAAACATTAGCACCAGAGCGTACAGACATTCCTCCCTTCCCTAGGTCCCGCCAGCATTTCCTGTCCGTACTGCATGGTCGAAGACCCATCAACGGCCTCCCTTGTTGCCCTGGGCCCACGAGCAAGCAGAGTTCTTTACTAGAATCGTAAGCTCTGTGCAGTGATGACCACGCCATGTTCACCACACCTTTCCCAGTCCCTGAGATGCGGCCAGAAGACATGGCCGCGGCCCCACATTTTAGGAGTCCTCTCTCTCATTAAAGGAGGACAGTGGGCTTGGGGTCCATAACCAGCAATCTGGTACAATGTCACTAATGTCTGATAACTCAGTGGTCATATGTATTATATTTCAGTCTAATCCAATTGCATAATTATTTTTGGAGCGCCTCCTCTGTTCCAACTCCAAGGCAGGCATGATGAAGAGTGCGGGAAAAGAGGGGCGTGTAGGCGTTAGTTACCCTCAAGGAGTTTGCAGTGTTTAGTAAAGAAGTCTAGTAAAGAATTCAGGAGACAGAACAAGAGAGGAGAGCCAGAATCAGGTTTTCTATCCCCTAGAGCAGAAAGTAAGTGCAGAAACAGAAGGGAGGAATTTCTAAGAGCTGTGATGCTGATGTTTTCCTGAAGCAGATAGAATGACCGTGGGTGTTGAATATGGCGGACCCGTGTGATAGTTCATTTTATGTGTCAGCTTGACTGGACCCCAGGACGCCCAGATATTTGCTAAACCTTCTGGGTGTGTCCCTGAGAGTGTTTCTACTGATTCAGCATTTGAATCGCAGACTGAGTAAAGCAGAGTGCCCTCCCCTGCGCGAGTGGGCCCCATCTAGTGCTCTGAAGGCCTAAACAGAATGAAAAGGCTGAATAGGAGAAAACTCTCTCTCTCTCCCTCTGCCTGACTGTGTCCAAGCGGGGACATCGATCTTCTCCTGCCTTCAGACTCGGACTTGGTCTGGAACCTACACCATCAACTGTCCCAGTTGTCAGGCCCTTGGGCTTGGACGAGAACTGCACCATCAGCCTCTCCTGCCTCTCCCGCTTGCCAACTGTGGACTTCAGGACTCCTTGTCTCCGCCACTGAATCCTTATACAACACGTATGCAAGAAAGCTCATGGCACCTCGAGCACGTCCAAGCCCCAGGCTCAGCAATAGGCACAGGAATGCAAAGAGGAAAAAGACATCCACGTTCCGGAAGTGGCTCATGGACTGTCACCCAGAGACAGGAGAGAGGGCAGGCTGGGGCGATACCCCCGTGGAAATGCCACGATAAGCAACTGTGCAGAGTGCAGAGGAGGAAGGAGTTGGGGGGGGCAACTCTCAGGAGGACAGAGAATAAGTGTCTTAGAAGACCCCCCCCCCCAAGGAGGGCTGGCAGCCACGTGGGGGTGTTAGGGTGGACGGGAAGGAGGGTGTTTTTGGTGTGTCTTGGATTTGGGGGGGCAGTGCCGATAGAGCTATTGAAGGTACTGGGGGGGGTGGATAATGGGTGACACGAGAAGCAGGAGAAGGAACTCAGAGCTCATGGCAGGAGCTTGGGCCACGCTCAGAATAAGCAGTGTAGACATGGTTCCTGGGCACAGGACTAAAAGGAAAGGGCCCTCCAGATTCCTCCAGTTTAGCGATCCTGCATTCCCAGTGTGGAAGAGGAAGCACAGAACCCAGGAAATGGAGGCTGTGGGGGTGTCGTCGGCATCCCCAAGCCACACTGTGCCGTTCGCTGGCCATGACCTGCAGAAACTCCCCCAGCTGCAGGACCCAGCAGAGGTGGCTCAGGGACCCACATGGCCTCCTTTTCCTCTCCTCTCTTCCCTGTGATGTCTGTCTGTCCGTCTACTCTCCGGTCCGTGCCTCCCTCCTCTCTCCTCTTTACATACAGCTCACTCTTTGTAGTCTCGCAAGCTCAGTGGGTGTCCTTCTGTCATCCAGCCATGCCGGTCAGCCATTTGTCCCCACTGGCCTGATGGATACAATTCATTCTGGAGCCCTGAATGCCGAGCCCAGCCCCCTGCGGTCTCTGGCTCCCACAGGGCAAGTGCAAGGATGCCAGGGCCCCCTGACGTCCCAGAGCAGAGGTGCAGGTGCCAACTTGCTCTGCGGGTCCAGAGGAGGCTGAGAACGGATCCCAAGGGATTCAAGATATGCAAACGATACCTAGATTCAAGTGGTGCGGGTTTGATCTGTGTGATTTGTAATAAATGCAATAAGAGCACCATTTATTTCCAACTCTCCAGTAAGATTATTAACTTTTTCTTCCAAAGATAAACTTGATTACATTACTTATTTATGCTATGTACATTGCATTAGAGGTAAAAATGCATCGGGGTAAGAAAAAAACGTCGTATGCAGTTTTTTTTTAAATTAGTGTTTTCTTATCCGCTGATAATAACAGCTTAGATTATTAAAAAGGAAGAATTTTAAATATGCAGCTCACCTTCAGGTCTTGGTACTGCTTGTTTACTTTTGCACATTTTGTTAAACTTGACAGACACTCTAGAAATATCATCTCCACTCGCTTTCAATTCCTCATTTTCATACTAGGGCTGTGCTTTTGTGTTGGGGGTCTGTGATCCAGAGAGGCAGCATGATATTGGGGGGAAAAATAGGAGCCTTGGAGCTGCATATATTTTAAAGGTGCCTTTTACTAGTTAGGGATCAGCGGCACATAGTTCACCAGCAATTTAAATTTCAGGGTTTCTTTAATTTTTACAAATTCACAGACGATGACAGATGTACTTACTAGATGCCCATGATGAACACGGCACTCATCTGAGCACTTTATTGTGTTGCTATATTTAATCTTGAAAACAATCTGATGAAATGAATATTTATTATTATTATTACTATTATTTATTCCACTTTACAGAGAGGCAAGTTGAGACTTAGATTAGCTAAATTGCAAAGGATACTTTAAAAAAATAAGCTAGGTGTCAAAACAAGACATCGGATTCTAAGAACTGTCCTCTTGGCGGTTGCCCACCACTGCCTGGGATGAAAATTGCCTCCCCGCCTCCTAACAGCCCCTACATGGTAGTTGTCGTCCCTAAATAAAGATGAAGGAGGGTAGTAAGAACTGGCCCTCCTCGTCCTCCAGGGATTCTAGCATTCACGTGGTGGGCTGGTAAGAGGGGCTGTGACACGCCATTGGATTTATGCCTTCTTCATTCCAAAAGGATTTAAAATGGGCTTATCTTTTAATATGGCGTGGCTCCCTGTTGCTTTAAATTTCACAGAGTACTAACATATATTATCTCATTCAAACCTCCCAACAACCCTGATGAAAATGAGCTTCAGAGACTTGCAGCGATTGGTTCAAGGCACCAGAGTAATTATCAGCAATACAAGGGGAATTTGACAGCAAATCCACCATGTCTGTGCTAGTTGTCATTCTTGGTTATTACGATTTCTCCTTGAGTGTTCAACATGAATGCAGTAAGAAACAGGTGCTTCATTACGTTATCACGGCATCTCTTGGCTTGGATGCCTCTTAGGGGAACCCATCAGTGATGATCTTGAGCGTGCCCTATGCAAGTTTTACCTCCGGTCCTCAGCCTAAACTTTCTGGCTCCATCCTTCGTCACTGCCCTAAATAGCCTGCCTCTTGTCAAGCCAAGCCCCAGAGGCTCCAACGGCAGAATCCTGCCTCCCCTCATCCCCTCATGCTCATTCCTTCTTTAAGGAACAACTCTTTTCTGTGCCCTCTTTTCTGCTGAGGAAACTCCCACTGCTCTCTGAAACCCCAGCTCACCCTCTCTGTAAAGTTGCCCCCCTAGTCCTTTGTAAGGGACTATACACACTCCACCGTAACTGTCTGCTTATATACCTTTCTTCCTAAGGGAACAAGGGTTCCAAGACCAGCAAACTCTCATTCATTTTAACACCCGCCACCCAAATCATTTGCATATCTTGACTCCCTTGGGATCCGTTCTCAGCCTCCTCTGGACCCGCAGAGCAAGTTGGCACCTGCACCTCTGCTCTGGGACGTCAGGGGGCCCTGGCATCCTTGCACTTGCCCTGTGGGAGCCAGAGACCGCAGGGGGCTGGGCTCGGCATTCAGGGCTCCAGAATGAATTGTATCCATCAGGCCAGTGGGGACAAATGGCTGACCGGCATGGCTGGATGACAGAAGGACACCCACTGAGCTTGCGAGACTACAAAGAGTGAGCGTATCAAGGAAACTGAGGTTTAGGGGGTTTCATTACTGCTTTTTGGCTAAATGTATCAAGTGTCTACTGTGCGCCTGGATATTTATCGAAATGTTTTGCCTGTAATAACACGTTCAGTCCTCACAACAACCCTGTGAGGTGGGCTCTTGTCATTTTCCCTACTCTATAAATGAGGAAATTGTAAAACAACTTTTTTCTGTTACCACAGTTAGCAAGTGGTAGGGGCACAACACAGCCCGGGGCCCTGGGGCCCTTTGTCCTGGCAGCTCTGCGACAGTGACCCTTGTTTGTCGGTTCAAGGTGTGTTAAATAAAGGAGGGAATAAGCCCCCTGAAGCTCTCACAGTGTCTAAAGTCTATTCAGTTTGATCCTATCCCTGGAAGGAGGGCGGCTGGGCAGCCTCGTAGTCAGACGGCCTAATCTCCCAGCTTCGCCAGAAGCCAAACCTGCGATCCTTCTCGTCCTCTGCGGGAAGAGCATGGCTGTGTCGTCATATCTTCACAGCCGCTTTACAAAGGTCTTTGAGAAAACACAGTCTGATTGTGTCCTGTCTTCACCGTAGTTGGTGATGCTACGTGCTTTTCCTTACCAACTCTTCAAAGGCCACATATGAATCCCATAAAACCTATAATTAGATGGAAGACTGTGGCTTTATCTTTTTTCTGGTTGTACGAAAGGTAGCGTTTAGGGTGGGAAGGAGGGAATCGGGCTTCACCTCCCCTCGGACATCCTCAAGGAGGTGGGGAAGTGGAGAAACCCAGGGAGTTTCCTTGAGGTGCCTCCTGATAGGAGCAGAGGGTGCGGGGCATTTTTTTCTTCAAGTTTCATGATGAAGAGTCTATCTTTGGATTGATTCTCCGACTGAATAATGAACTAGAGGGTAAAGGAGGGTGAATTTACCCTTCCAAGTCCAGGAGAGCACCTTATTGCCTTGTCTATCCAAGCCAGCAAATATCTGGGGGACCCCAAACGTGATGGTATCGTGTATGGGAGGGGCAAAGCTGAGCCCCCCCCCCAATGCCCAGGGAGGTTCAGATGCCCTGGAGAGTGCCACCTAATCCACAATATGCCCTTAAATTATGGCTCAAATAGGGAAAGAAGCAAAGTGCTAGCACGGATTATGGGAGGAGGACTTCTCATGGAGAAACAGAAAATGCTTCATGGATTCCACCAAGGGAAAAGAGTGAAACAAGAGTGAGCTCCCTGATGTCCTGATTCTCGGGACTTCTCATTGCCTACTGTAGGGCCTGGGAGACTCCCATCCCTGCCCAGAGGGATATAATATTCAAGGCCATAGAAATGTAGAAGGAAAGAAGAGAAGAGAAGAAAATGATCTACAGTATTAAATACAGGCCTATACATCTGTTGCTTTCCATGTCTTGTTTAATTTAATCCACGTGATCCCTGCAAGGCTGATGTTCCGGCCCGTTGCACAGCTGAAGAAACCAAGACCCAACAGTATTAAGTAACTGGTCCAAGTTCACCAAGTTCCTAATGGCCAGAGCCAGGACTTGAAACGAAGTCTCTCTTTTATGGCATTAGCTTCCTCTCTTTCACTAGGCTGCCTTTAAAAACTCATATAAAAGGCAAATAAGTGATTGATGGCGTTCTTCCTCAAGGACATGAAAGGAATGTACAAACAGCACAGTCATTTTCTGTGGTAAAATCTTTTAATTATGACCCACATCACAGCACTGCGGCGATAAGCTGATTGTGAGCGCACCTGAAGTCAAAGCACAGCAAGTCCGGGGGCAACGATTCCGCTCTTTTTCTATTAGCAAATAGAGAACCCTGGGAAGGTATGTTTTATCCGACTTAGACCAAAATGTTACAGAGTGAGACATTTCGAAGGATGCCAGCAGGAGGGGAAACAAAAGGACAAGGTAGGGTTTGTAACTTACTATCCTTTTAACTTCGTTCTGGGATCTGCTGGTATTCCCTTTCTGGAATAAAGCTCGTCCCATCTGAGGACTGATTTAGGGGATATGTTCAGGGAATGTAGAGAGCCTTGATGAACAGGTTAGCAGGACTGGGTGACCGGAAGCATCCGTCGAACGTGATGGGTGTCGAACCAATTCTGCTGCCCCACTGGAGAGTCTGTGTTTTAGGTGATACTCGGGATTCACGAATGGTTGCTTCTCATAAGTAATGAGATAACTCATGGCATTCGTTTCCCAAGGTAGGTGATGGTTCCTATAATTGCCTTTAATGATTTATTTACCCTTCATCATTTTTAATCTTTGAACATCGTCAATATCTATAAAACACTTGGGAATTATGTGATCCAAAATATTCTAAGATGTTCTCCTTTGCAAATGCTCTGGGGTGTGCCTGGGTGGCTCAATAGGTTGGATGTCCAACTCGATTTCGGCTCAGGTCATGATCTCAGGGTCTTGGGATGGAGCCCCACATTAGGCTCCGTGCTCAGTGCAGAGTCTGCTTGTCCCTCTCCCTCGGCTCCTTGCCTTGTTTGCACTGGCTGTCTTCTCACTAAAATGAATAAATAAAACCTTAAAAAAAAAGACTCTGAATCAGGCAACAGCTTCTTGGAACTTCAGTTCCAAGAAGCTTATTACCTTGTCTATTCTTTCACATTATACTGAGATATATGTATATGTTTGGATATATAAATTATATATAATACAAGTACACATTGACAAAATTCTGGAAAGTACCATTGCAACGGAGCAACGGCTTCCCCAGTTCTACCTGCGTTCATTAGTAGATGATAGAGGAAAATATGCTTGAAGATAACAAGTAAAAGAATCTCCCAGCACTTAGAGAAGGAAGGCACAGATTGTTTTAAGAAGGAGGAGGAGGAGGCGAAAGAAAGAAAGAAAGAGAGAGAGAGAAAGAGAGAGAGAAAAAAAGGGATGTCCTAGAAGAAAGTATACTTCCAAGAGACCCAATAAGACACTGTGTTTTAGGGCGCCTGGGTGGCCCAGTCAGTTAAGTGCTTGCGTTTGGCTCCAATCGTGATCCCAGCGTCCTGGGATCAAGCCTGACATCGGGCTCCCTGCTCAGCAGGGAGTCTGCTTCTCCCTCTTCCTCTGCCTGCGGCTTCCCCTACTTGTGCTCTCTCAAATACATAAAATCTTAAAAAAAAAAAAAAAAGACATTGTGTTTTAATTAAGCTCAGTATTCCTTCTAAGCCACTCTTAACTTCATTTAATTTTTTTGTAACAGTGTGACAGCTGATGTCATCCCATGTAGAAGCAAGAAAAATTCACTGGGACCTCGAAATTCACTGACTCGTGTCTTCAACACTTACAGAGACCGTACTATTCTTACCCTTGATGTATCACTATACTCCCGGTTTTGATCAGCTGAGATAGAGGACTTTGCAAAGATCAAAAACAATTTATACTTTAAAAATCAATGTATACATATTCTGTTGGTGGTGTGTATTTGTCACTCGTATGAGTGTAATGTCTGACTCTCTGTAATGGATCTATTCACTCAAAAAGTTTAGTCATTGTGTGGGAATCAAGTATGTCCTGAATATCTAATAAGAACTTGAAGCTGACGGACTCGTTTTCATCAAAACCTTAATATATTATCACTGAAGGGAACGTGGCTTACTGTGTTGTCTCGTTAAAAACATGGCAGGGATGGTGACTTACCACGACAAGGTGCGTAACAAAAGATAAATGCTAACATTTTAATGAGAATCATTCACGGTGGCCTGTAGGACGTTTAGCGGGTGTATTCTGATGTTGGGGTTCACGCTTTAGAGGCCAGTTGACGGCTGATTGACTTTGTTCGTTTCAAAGTGGGGAGTGTGGGGAACAGGGTCCCAGTGACGGGTGGGGGGGCCCCTGGCGAGCGTGGGAGACGTGGGGGAAATGCAAATGTGAGCTGGTGGTTTTCACGGAGCGTTGCCTGTATATATGTGTATATATCTATAAACTGTAGTTTATATGCCCGGCGCACACGCGATCTAAGCCCTCAGTGAAGGTGGGGGCACTCGGCCCGGCCAGGAGGGCTCAGCCACAGGACCGCTGACATGCGGCCGGCCAGCTGTGCCTGTAAAACCTGGGACAGGGTAAAGAAGACTTGAAGCCAGCTCTCAAATGGAGGCACAGACGGAGCAGGAAGGTTCGAGACCGTCTCTGAAGCAGGATGGCTAGGCTTTTATCTACCTCTCCTCCGTTTCACTCTGCAGCTCTGTGTCCCTCCCAACCAGAGCCTGACCGCAGTCGGCAGGGGCAAGAGCCAGATCCATCCTGAGCCCCTCTTTCCTGTGCGGGGAGCCCGCCATGCTCGGAACACAGCACTGTGGGTGGAGGGGCCAGGCGGGCCATGATTTTCTGGAAAGGTGATTCTCCATGTGATGTAATAACCCCCGCTTTTCTCTTGGGAGCAGCTGGTCTGTACCAGCGCCCCTGAGCGACCCCAAGCTGGGAACATAACGTGGGTATTTGTATGGAGTCGGGTGCCGACACGCGTCGTTTTCATAATTACTGCATTTCTCATCTCCATTTCCGTGGGCCAAGCATAAAATGTGCAGGGAAGCAACCACCTAGATGTGCTTCTATTTCCTCGAGTTCACAGCGATCGGGCGATGCTGATGAGTCCTCTCTTCGCCAGGACACTGAGCCGCCAGCATCCTAATGTTATCGTTACTATTGTTCGGCAGATCCCATACTAGTACATACAGGAATAGTGTAAATCACGGAACCAGTGTTGGAGGTCCATAAAATGCAGGGTTATGAATATTTCATTACTATACATTTTATTTCCCTGTCTGTTCTGCATCTCCCAAAATGTTGTTTGTTTATTTATTGGCTCACTGTTCACCAGGAATACTTAATTCTTAATATAAGATATGGACTGGATCCCCAGCCCCAGCCTTGTGGTCTGAGCTACACTGGAAAGTAATGATGGATGTTTTGGTTCTGGTTCTGGTTTTCCTTTTTACACCCTTTTGCAACACACAAACGCACACAAGCATGCGTGCGCAAGTGTGCACGCGCGCGCGCACACACAGACACACACACACACACATACACACTTGGCTGCAGGGCGACCTTACTCACAGAAGTTTCAGCTTCTTCCACCATAATTGCATTGATTTGCAAGCCCCACAAATTGACCCCCCAAACGTTTCTCCTATGAGCTCTGGCTACATATTTAAATTTTGCTCAACGCCCCATTGTATCCATCTTTGGCTGAAGTAAGCAGACTTCTTCGGCTGCAGATCTTGGCAGTGAAAGACACATTGTCCAAGTGCAATTAGCTTCTCTCCCTGCGCCAGGACAAATGATTTGTACGAATCAGCTGGTCCTGCAAAAGATGCGGCCATTATCACCTGCTTTGAATCTCCCTTTAACCACAAAATTCATATTAGTAAATAGCCGGGGGGATTCAATCTGAGCAAAATCAGAACCTAGAGCGCCCTGCATTAGGGCGCTAACTTCTTTCCTGCTATAGGGCACAGTAGATATTAATACAACTCTTTGGTACAGGCTGCAAAATATATAAAATGTCATAATTATATCTGCAATTCAGCAACGAAACAATTTCCCCCCTTTCTTCACTGTCATCAGCATAATAGCAGCCTATGGGATTTGTACTTTCTGGCTGTGAGCCCTTTTATGGGGCTGTAGGAAAAAAAAATACAAGCAGGTTAGTTTCACAGCTCTGAGAAGGCCTCATGACAGAAATATTGCTTTTAATGTTACTGTCTCTAGCTTATAACCCACTCTCTTTGGGTGGAGAGGCCACTGGGCTGAGCGAGGCCGCTTAGGTTTTTCTGATAAACCGGTAAGGTCCCTTCCCGGCTTCTCCCGCCCTCCTGGATGGGGAAATGATTAACCAGCTTTCAGGATCAGGCTCCCTGGTGGAGAGGGAGGGGGTTAGGCAGAGGGGAAGGAAGTCAGAAAGAGGCCCGTCTCCCGGGTTTCTCCTGGAGACATAAAAGAACCTAAGAAAGACGCAATCGGAGTGAATCCTCACATCCCGTGTATTTTGCTAGCCAAGACAAATATCACCACTCGTATCTAACATTTGAAAAGCAGGGCCAAATAAAATGATGGATTAATAAGTCCGAGGACAGAATAATAGAAGGAAAATATAGAGCGTGATTCCCGTGTCAATCTGAAAAGGGGTGGGGGCGGGGGAGGCGGAAATGGGAATTTAAAAAAAAAAAAGCGTGCCCTAGCAACCTTAAGTAAAAACCTTGCTGCAGTTATGCTAAATATTAATTAATGTTACCCGAGACCCCTACGGAACTATTACTTGAGAAACCGGTATATTCGGACCGTTTAAGATTCTTTTTGTCATAACCTACACGACGGGCATCATGGACTGAACACCAGGCTAAATGTTCCTTCTATGACAATTGGTAATAATGTCTCGCGCTCACTTGTATCCTCCATCATCATCTATGATGAGGCTAATCCTGTCCTTTCTGCATGAGCTATTGGAATACCCAGAGCAGCAGGGCAAAATATTATCGAACAGGAGTTTACCCGCAGAAAGCCTAGTGTAACAGAGTTCATTTCTGGAAAATAGGCTAGGGATGGAATTCGTTGGAATGGGCCCTACACACTCTCTGGAGTGACTGGCTCGGCCACCGTTGCTCAGAACAGTGTCATGTCAGTCGCGGGACGCCGTCTTGAAGACACGTCCACAGAACTCAGAAAACGTCCTTTAGTCAAGAGGCAGCTCCTTGATGGGAGAGGAGGTGATCTGAATTCCGTTGGCATCTCTGCCACAGACACTTACGTGGTCATGTCCCGTGGGCCCTTCTGGGACTCTGTTTCATCAGTGATGAAGGTTGGGAGATGGCCTTTCTCTATGAAAGTGAGACGTGTAGCAACGGATACCATTTTAAATCTTTTTTTTTTTTTAATTTTGTTTATTTATTTGACAGACAGAGATCACAAGTAGGCAGAGAGGCAGGCAGAGAGAGAGGAAGAAGCAGGCTCCCTGCCAAGCAGAGAGCCCGATGCAGGGCTTGATCCCAGGACCCTGGGATCATGACCTGAACTGAAGGCAGAGGCTTTAACCCACTGAGTCACCCAGGTGCCCCAGAACGGATACTACTTTAAAATGTGCAATGAGTGGCCCAGAGACCCCCCGGTGACAAATACTTCCTCGACTGTTTTTTAAAACAAAGTGAACGGACCAATACTTTCACAAGCAACAGATCGTTATTTAAATAGACTTGGTCCAGATGTCTCCTACGACAAGTTAATAGAAGGGAAAGTCTGGAAGTTACCAGAAAGGACTCAGCTGTGAAACAGAAAAACTGCCATCCATGCTCGACCCTTCTGGAACTCTGAGATTATAGTAAAGAGACCGTAGTTGTGCCCACACTTAAGGGGGGAAAAAATGCAGCATATGAAAATTCAAATTTACAAACCAGATCAATTAATGGGTGATTATTCACACTATAAAAGGATTTATCGCTTTACAAATGGATTCCCTGCAGGGTTCCATTTTAATAACTAAGCCTTCTCAGTGCTAGGAACCACAGCCAATTAAGAGTCAGTCAGAAGTGGAGATAAAGCGACTCTGAAATTAAAATGTATGTCAATGGGAAGTCAGTGGTAGAGCCACAGAAATTCACATCACATGCAATTTTGTAGGGATACAGAACTTTTTTTCACCAGCCTTAATTGAACACCTACTACAAACCCAGCCGGTCCTAAAGAGTCACTGTCAAGGGATCTCAGAAAACCATAAATGCTCCTTGTCTTGGGGACCCACACGGCGTGTTTGTAGCAATAGGGTGTGGAGGAGGGACTGTCCCCATTTGGGACGGGAGGGCAAGGCACTGCTTTCTTGTCAGAGCCCATGTCGATTCCCAGGAAGCTCCCCTGTCATTGTAACAACCACAGAATGCCATCACCTCCATTCCCAATTTCTTCTGTCCCACTGATCCAGTACCCCGCTCACTGAGAACATTTCTCACATTCAGAAACTCTGCTTGAATCTGAAGACCTTGGTGCAAGAGACATTCTTAGAATTCGACTGCTTTCAGGTGGAGAGGGAATTAAGGCAGGAAGAATGGAGCGGCGGATCTTTGCGTGCCCACTCCGGGCCTCTCTCTAGTCAATAAATCTCTCTGGAGACAGTACGGCACTTGATGTCTACGCTCTGAACCCCGCTTCTTTCTACTCTCGTCATTTTCCGCGTTTTCCCTCTTTATCTCCGCCCTTCGCCCGAGCTTTCAACAAGGGAGCTTCCTCATTCTTTGCCATCCCTTCCCCGGGATCTCTCTCCCTGAGGACTCCGCTTTCTCTGCTAGTAGGAGTTTGGAACAAGAAGGGTGGTAATCGAGCAGCTAGCCCCATGATCCCACTGGGAATCATGGGAATTCTTCCCTAACTCACTAAAGGGAGATCTCTGCTGGGGGTTTAAGGAGAGAAGGTTTGGAACGCTCCATCAAGGGATTGATAGGGCATCAGCAACAAGGTGACTGAAAGAAATTATTTTTTATTGTACTTGGTTTCATTAGGGTTCAGCGGATGAGGTTGCATAAAACTTTAACTGACCCGATCCAGCACTTTTTTCATCACTTTCTTCTGCAGCTTTCAGCGGTCTGAGAATGTGAGGAGAAAGCCCTCCTGAAGTCATTCAGCCCCAGTGAGCGGTTAAATGTAAAGACATCGAAGGATCTGGATATGACAGCAGACACATCATTGGAACGGCCGCCGTTGAGGTCCCCCCAGAGACGTGAAGTGACACAGCAGGTGATCCGGACCCCCACACTGGGAAGCTTTGAGAAGCCAGAAGGCATCTGACAAGCTGACCCTGATGGTAAGAGAATGGGAGGAGGGGAAGCGGAGTTTCCAAGGCGGAGGTCGGAGTCTCAGACGCGAACGTGCAGAAGTTCTGCGTAACGGCGTTGTCCCTGGTGCGGCCAGCTGGTGTGGTCGAGGCCAAGTGGAAATGAAGTTGTTAAGAAGAATGTTAAAGCCCCCAAAAATGGTACAGAGAGAGAGAGAGACTGAGACAGGTGCTGAAGTCATTTTGTAAAGTAAATGGAAGCGAATTTGAAAAGAATGACTCAAATTTCCATTAAAATGCCTCTGGGACAAAAGATTACAAGAAGATATGCAACAATTCTCAGCTGCCTTCGTATTAGTATAATGCATTGGGGACCTCAAATAAGGCTTCATTGCCCACTGAATTTCCACTGATGCGACTATTATTCAATCGACAGGTAGGTATTTTGGATACAGAGTACATAGCATAACGATCTGAGTATCAACCCTGTGTCAGATACTGTACTAAGCACTGTTTTTGCAATTGAAAATGGACAGGTTTGTGCTCTTAAGGTGATAAGCCCAGAAGGAGGGAAAAAACTTCAATGTCAGCAGACTAGAGTAAGTACAAAGGCAGTAGATGCTCATAGAAGGAATGCCTGACCGAGTCTCTGGAATCACGGAAGGCTTCTTGGAGGAGGCGTCATCTAAACTGGGATTCGCACAGTAATCTGAATTAAAGAAGTGGATGGGTGATAACCGATGGGTGTTGGCAAGGAAGCGGCAGGAGCGAAGGCTCAGGAGTAGGAAGGAGCAGCATAGGCTGAAGGAACTGCAAGTGTGGAGGTGACAGGAAGCTAGACGGGGAGGGAGGGAGTGAGAAGCTCTACACGGGCAAGGACCTCTTGAGTCACTCCAAGGAGCTGCCTTTTTATCCTGAGAGCACAGAAAACAATTCAGAGGTCTTTCCACCGGAGGAACGATGTGATCACATCTGCATTTCCGAAAGCACATTCGCGTTGCCAGTTAGCGAGTACATTAGTCTGCAGAGGGCTGGCACGGCCAGATCATGTCCGGTTATACTAACTTAACATACCAGCGCAGGACAGAAAAGAAGGCAAGCCAAGACCCAGCTCTCTGGCTTGTGTGAACAGGAGGGTCTTGGCACACATCTCAGACATTTGAGTGGTCGGTTTGGGCGGGGGCAGTAGGAAGCTTTGGTCCTCGTTTAGGCAAGTGACCAGGTCTGTGAACAGAGGTGAAGTCAGATCAGGCGAAGGGATGCGTGGGGGGATGTTGGTGTCCTCCAAGTCTCTGAAGCCCTGGGGAAGGGGGACATCAACCAGACATGGTGGGTGAGAAGAGGGTTTGTAACAGCCTTGGTAGAAATCCAAGCAAGAGATTAGGCCAGTCCGGCAGTCTGCAAGATCAGAGCCGTGATATGGTTGGGTTTTTGGAAATGTTCTAGAGGTGAATCCACATTCTCCATTAGGGAAGCTTCAGGACGTCTGCAATTATAGTAAATGCTCTTTTGACCCAGGTGCTTTAGAAAGTAATCTTATTGTTATGTTTTATATTCAGGGTACGGTGATGCTAGTTCACATATCCCTAGAACAGGAAGACACATGAGTCAGGAACAGAATTCAGGGCCGCCATGACACCAGGGAATGGGTTGCAACCCACAGTCACTTGGGGCCTCAGGCTAAAATCATGTCGTATATGCAAGTCTTGAAGGTACGGGCTGCAAACAGGTGGATAATTTTATAGCCAAGACAGATATTCCTTGACGCCCAGTATATCTCGGTGATACAGTAATTAGCTCTTCCTCATTGGGCTCTATTTGGCCAAAAGCCTTGTTTTCTCCATCTCTCAGAGGCCCTCCGAGAGAGCTTCTGCATTCTGGAAAACCAAGACAGACTCTCCATTGTTGAGGAAAGGCACCATCGCTTCCTAACATCGAGCTTAATGAATCTCTGTCCTCCATGGTGCCCACCTTTTTCTCTTTAGCCAAGATGCCTTTTCTCAGTTATTTTCCCAGTCTCCAGTCCCAACTGGCCTGTCTCCAGTCACTGATGTATCTCTAGAACCTCCCATCCCTGCTTCAGCCAACTTCCTTTGGTCTTCTGCCCACAGGCTCCGTGCAGCGAGCTTCCTGTGCTCTCCAAACCTCCCCCTGCTGTCAGCTACTAAGGGGCTCACAGCTCCAAACAAAGCTGCTAAACTTAAAAATTGGCATTTTAAACCCTTACCTCTTGTTACCCATAGTGACTTGGGTGGGGAGAGTTCTCAGTTTTCTCATCCATCCAGTGGGGATAAGCATGCCTGTGTGTATACCTGTCACGGGGCTACAGCGCAGTAAATCTCAGCTGTTGCCGTGATCGCTACTGGAGTTGAAGTCCCAGCTCCCATATTCTGTAGCTGTGCAACGCCAGGTAGGGCACGGACTCTCTGAGCCTCAGTGTTCCCTATTGCCCACCCATCTCCTAACATGAAGAGGTTTCAATGGGAGATCCTAAACAAAGACCCTTGCGTATTACAGAAATTCATGGCAATGTTACTTCCTCGAAATTTTCTTTGAAGATAGTGCCTTGCATAAGTAATATCACCGGGAAACCGACAGTCCTTGCACGGGATGCTGGCTGGGCCTGGGGGAGAGGTGACAAATGGGAAGCTTGACTTTGGCTTTGATACCTGATATTTGAAGGACGCTGAAAGATTATCTGACTTTTATTTCAGGTTAAGTTCTCGAAACGCTACATAGTTGAACCATGACTACTTGGCTTCCAGTAAAATGTCTTCTCTGAATTATTTAATAATTCGAGGCTTTTGCAGTTAAGGACGAATCTAAGAAATGACCAAGTGAAGCATGTTCGTAGTCATTTATAAACTTCCCACGGAAAACATCTGTCCATTCTTCTGTTCAGCCTTTTAAGGAGCCACACAGCAAATACTGGCAAAATAAAAGCAAAACCAGCCCTGGGACTAAATTCAGTTCCTCTTTCTGTACAATTACGATTCTACTTAGGAAGCAATGAGTGCCGTATCCCATATTCTCTCCTTGCCCGCTCTCTTTTCCCCTTGGTTTATTAAAAAAATGACACGTGGTCCAAAATGGGCCAGCTGACAGGGATTTAAATCGGCTGGAGATGAGCTCCTCATTTTTTCCTCTTGTAGAATGCCTCCTTCTTCCCTTGGCACCTCGCTCCTCTGCTGGCTCATAATTTCTCCTTATAACTCACTCCCTGGCCCAGGTGCTGCCTCATGACCTTGTTTCAGCTTCAACTCCTAGCACTGACTGGACCAATTCTTTCTTGTCCTGTAGTCCCGATTCCAGAGGGAAGGGATGTGATTGCCTTGCCAACCACTTGCACATCTGTTTGGGCAGAGCCCGTCCTGCCAGGCCCGTCCTATCGGAAGGCAGACTGGAGACGGACCACCTGGAGCAGGGGACCGCGGCCAGCCAGGCCAGGCTGGGGCGGAGCTACCGATGCAGAACATGCCGTTCTGGCGACTTAGCTTCCGAGGTGCGCTCTTTTACCTTTCCTTGTATTTTTGTTTGTTTGTCTTTTTATGATACATAGGAAGTTCATGATGTCAACCTGTAAGCCTTTGTCAGAATAGAGATTTTTTTTAGAACACGTGAATAATATACTGACTTAGAAAGCTTTTTGAGCCAACACTAAAGAAATTTAATTTTAAATTTCTTCTTCTTATTTTTTTGAAGAACTATATCAAAAAAATAAGAAGAAGAAATTAAAAATTAAAGTCTAGACAACTGAGAGGTTTTCTTCAGGGTTCATTAGAACATTGAGGTTTCATAGAGCATTAAGGTTTTATTCTGACAAAAGTCCATTGCAATATCATCCACGAATGACAGAGAAGTTGTCTTTGTCAGTGTTCATGGTACAGAGCATTCATGTCCAGTTTCCAAAGCAGGATCTTACAAGTCCTGAGTAACAAGGTATATGTGCTAAGGCCCTGGGGTCAGCTCCTTTGGGTTTTCAAGGATTGATTATTAAACTTTCACATATTTTGTTATTGTGGCTTGTTAAACAAAGCCACTATTAAAATTAAGATAAGTCAACTCATAACTAAATAACTTACATTAAAAACAAAGGTAATGAATATTCAAAACCCATCACTTTCTTTTCAGTTTATGCCATTCTACCCTTATCTCTGCTTCCGAGCTTGCCGACATGCACTGTGTCTACATGGTTGAAACACTCTGGAACCGTGTGCTCCTGCACTTCTCCCAAGCTCATGCTTGGTGACGTCACACTGACATCTTGAAATCCCGGATGATGGAAGGATTTACATCACGGAGGGAGAGGCCCGCACTCCAAATCAGCCTTTCTCCGCTGATGCCCCCTGCCCCTGAGACCCAGTTGTTAAACATTGATCAGCATCCCACTGGGCATCTGTTTCACTAACCGAAAGTAAAACTTGCAAATTCGCAACAGCTTGGGGGCTTGGCTGAAAAGTACTTTTAAAAGGGAACCATGGCGGTAACCCTGAGTTACCTATCCATGAAACGTATCCACCAGCAATGCCCACATCTTTATACATTACTTCCTGCCCTGGAAAGTCCTACCCATAAAAATAATGCTAATAATAATAATCTCAGAATGCGTTATTTTGGGGAGGAGAAGGTGATTAAGGGTCTCTGAAGCTCATACACAGAAACCCATACACATGCACCTGTACACAGTGCCCAACCGAGAATAGAATGTTCACCTAATGATGGATTTTTTTTTCTTTTTTTACCTAATGATGGGATCTAAGCTGCTTGAAACAATTACGACTTACATTTAAATTCAGGTGTTTTTCTCTCTTCACCGCTACACATATTCTTGAATACCAATGAAAAAGTATCCTAGCTTTTTACTCCCCATTTTTGATTCATGATGACCTCACTAGCTGCCAAACAAATTCATCCTAATTATAACCTTTTGAAACATTACTCCATTAATAGAATGTGCAAGAGGATGACTGATTGAGTCTCTGGTTAATGTGTTTTGTCACTTAAGAGATTGTCAAAGTGGTTGAGTGTTTCCCACGTCCTTATAAAGCACATGGACAGAGTGACAGCAAATAGAAAATATATAACCTCGTTGCACTTGGAAACATCTATGGAGGGGTGAGGGACTAAGGAGCCTTGCGAGCCTGGCAAAGAGGCAAGGTGGGCCTGCCCTAAGTCGATTTGTATGATGAGCTAAGGAGCTTCCCAGGCAAGTCTCATCAGAATGGAAAAGAGAACCAGGCACAGGCTCGTTCAGGAACAGAGCCAGGGAGAGGTGATTATGAATACATCAGAGCATCTGTCACTTGGATGAGCTCCTGGCCTCGTCCCCCACCCTGTGTCTGCACCCTGAGGCAAGCTGGGATAGTAGAAGTAAAAAGGATAGAGCTGCTCAGGAGGCTCATTCGGAGATTCTAGACCACAGACATTATTGCTTTGGGAACCCTCTAGTGTTAACAGAAGGCCGAAGAGGAGAGCGTGTCGCCCGTTCCGCAACAGGATTGAACAGCTGTGGTATCTCATGGGTACTTGGCCATCGGAGGCAGAGAAGCCGTGGGGGCCGTGGCCTGTCAAAACAGCACCTGGGCTCATCGGAGGCCGCAGTCCCCCTGGTAAGGCCATCAGGATGGGCAGAGGCCTCCAAAGCTCGTGGAGGAGGGAGAGGGAGACATCAGACACGGTCCCCACACCGAGCACAGGACACGCGGGGTGATAGCAGAAGACCAAAAACAAAGAGGATGTGTGCTAACTAACGTGACTTTTCCTTTGGGTTCACTGGATACACTACCCAAGAATTTCTGAGAAATCTGGGGGGAGGGGAAGAACTTGCAGAGGCCCACAGTTCTGCATTAGTGGGCGGTGACAAGAACTTTTAAAAAAAGAGTTGCCTCTTTTCCTGTTGGAAGATTCCCGGTACAGATCTGACTCACAGAGAACCAAGAGCACACTCTCACCCCGAGCGCCAACACTGGTCCGCTCACATCTTGGAGGTGCATCTGAGCGGTCGGAGTTTGTGCTGGTCACTGGGGGGCTTCCCCAAATGAGAGGAAAGCTCTTTGGCTAAAACTTCAGGGGACTTTCTGGAAGCACATGAAAATACTCACCATGCTACTCGCTGTAGGAATGCCCACTTCCTACACCCACGTCCCTGCCGGAGGTTCCTTTCATTGGGGCATTTGGACAGCACTCTGAGTCCTTGAAGCAGGAGACACCTGCGGTCCTTGCCTGAGAAGCTCCATGAAGAGACACAGGGCGGTCTGTGTTCTCTCCGTGAAGTGGAAAGACTGTTGGAAGGGCAGAGACAATGAAAAATCCAGGCTGGCTCCCAGAGGACGTCATTAGGATGGAGAAATGAACCACTCCTACCAACACCTGTCAGGACAGCACAAACAGCGTCTTTGTGCAAATCACAAAAAAGCAGCCTCTCTGGGTGGCCAAGTTGCAAGGAGATGCACCTTTTTCAGGCTGACAACCACTCATGGGGACACAGCTTGGCAAACAGGGACCCGGCCCCCCAGATCTCAGTGCATATGTGCATGGCAGCCCACCCAGCCTAACGGGCTACGAGAGGGTGAGTCTGCTGGAGGCATCCCACGTCAAGAAGCAGGAGTAAACGTGGAAGGCTGTGCTCTCGGAGAGAGGAGCCAGAGGCTTTGCTTGACCTGAAACAGGAAGGAGTGTGTGGCTGGAGCCGTTGCCTGGGGAATTAGCATTTCCATCTGGCCAGACAGTATATGCGGGATGCTGCTTTGCAGCCCCAAGCAGCTGCCTGTCGGGAAGGATACAAAAGGCCTGGAAAATCACATTTTAAAAACCAGAAAGTGCCCGATCCACACCTGAAAAAAAAAAAAAAAATTATTGCAGGCCTGGAACAGATCCTGGATCTGATGGAGGTCATCTTCTCACAGGAGAGGCTAAGAAATCCACCGGTGTCCTGGCTGCCGGAAGTGCTCCGGGCGCCTCAGTGAGGACAGCCTCGTGCATGGCTGGGCCCCCCTGCCGTGGTGCCCCTGGCAGGTGCATCCCCAGGGAGATGGACGCCAACAGAGAGGACACAGACACGCAGGGGGGTAGCCAAAGGAGAGAAAATTACGTCCACTAGCTGGAGCTCAGCCGTGGCTGGGCAGATGGGGAAATGAGAAAGAAAGAGCTTATTAGACTTCTGTTTGTGTGACTCCGAAGACCAAGATATATTTAGGGGGACAGAGAGCTAGCTGGACACCAAGCCGGCCGCTTCTTAGAGGAGAGGAGCACTGCTGAGAAGGAAATAGAGCTTCCCCTTGCGTTTTGTCTCCTGGTTAGAACCCAGGGCACTTGGGTGTGCATCCAGGGTAGGGAGATGGGAGAAGGCAAGTTTGTGGCACTGTCAATGGAAGCTGCAAGGACTGTCACCAAACTGTGAGCCTGTGGTCACAAGTAGCCACAGTTTAAAGCTCCAGTGTAGAGGCAGTGTCACAAAAGAAAGCATTCTCCCTGATTTTGTAGAATCCCTGGCGATGTGAGAGGCAGTAGAGAAGCAGGACTTCGGTGCCTTCTGAAGGTGCTGGTGCTGTGCCCAGGCAGGGAAAGAAGCCATACCCAGCCGAGGTGACCCCAGGCCCAGGGGCCCAGGAGGGCCAGCAGATGGGAGGTACACAGACAAACAGCACAACTGAAGAAGAACGGTCTCAGGGTCACATGGTAAGGCACGGATCTATGCACGAGCATATACAGCCTGCCCCTGCCCCCATGGGACCTAAAGACGACCCGAGGGAAATGTGGGGACTTTGTCGAGGCCTGGGGTGCAAACATGCACAAACACGGCAAGAGGCAGCAAAACCCAAGTGCTCACGGAGTCTCCCTTCTGTGGGCACACAGGTGTTCTGACAACGGGGAACACAGGTGAAAACTAAGATGATACCCGTAATCAAAACTGATTCTCGGTACCCTAAAAGAGCTTCTTACCTTTCTGAACTCAGCTATAAACTGAAAATATTCAGGCTTCTGACACAGAAGTGCCTTTCTCCTTGCCTGTTAGGCTCAGGCCTCACTCCTCACAGGCCTCATCTGTCCCTGGAACTCGCAGAGCTCACTCTCACCCGAGGGTCTCTGCCTTTACTGCTCCCTCTCTCTGGAATAGTCTCCCTCCAAGCTTTGCAAAGTGGATCCTTCTTGTCATTCAGATCTCAGCCTAAATGCCATTTCCGCAGAGAGGCTTTCTCTGACTATACAATTTTTTAGCCTATTTTCCACCCACAGTCCCTCCCGCACATTATGTAGTTTTACGGTTTTAATGACACTTATCATTAGCTGAAATTATCTTGTTTGATTTTTTTTTTTTTTTGGTTACTTATCTATTGCCTGTCTATCTCCAACAAAATGTAAGTACTAAAAAAGCCAGGCATTTGTCTTATTCCCATCTGTATCCCCCAGCATATGACTGCCTGGCACATAATAAGTGCTCTTTAACAATTAGTTGAGGGGCACCTGGGTGGCTCAGTTGGTTGGGCAACTGCCTTTAGCTCCCGTCATGATCTTGGAGTCCCAGGATTGAGTCCTATATTGGGCTCTCTGCTCAGCAGGTAGTCAGCTTCTCCCTCTGACCCTCCCCAATCTCATGCTCTCCCTCTTTCTCTCTCTCAAATCAAATAAATAAATAAAATCTTTTTTAAAAAAGAATTAGTTGTATTAATTTTAAACATTCATTTTCAGTTTCTCTGCAGTTGGGGGAAACACTCACCCTAGGTCAACAACAACAAAAAAAAGGGTGTCTCTAAACCCTTGTCTTATTCATTTTCCAGGTAAATGAGATTGAGGACTCCTGCCTCAAACTTAGAATCGTGATTTGTTCGTATGTGCTGACAGATCACTTTCAAGTTCATGCCTTTGACATCTTTGTACACTTGCCCTTTGCATATATCAATACTTTACATTCATTTTGCTGGAACATCAGCTGTCTCTACTGTTCAGACTGTGCCTCTTCTAACCCAGTGCTGTTGAAACAACACATTGCTAATGAGAACTTGTGATCTATCAGCAATGTAGGGAACAGCGTTTTACTCCATTAGCAACAATCAGACCACCTGCATACTTTGTGTCACTTCCCATCCTCAAAACTGAGCCTGCTTTAAAAATATTGGTAGGCAGAGACTCTGTTTGAAACAGAATTCAGGTCCCTCCCTTGTGTTTTAGTAACTTTGCATACCCACTGGGATTGTGTCTGATGTTTTCCAAGTCCTTTTAGGTGACTGGTTTGACACCAAACGAGCTTCTAAGACACATTGCTGAATCATCTTCATTGGAAAGTTTTAAGAATAGAATAGGTAACTGCTTAAGCTAGATGAGATGTCATAGCACTTTGAAGCTAGGGTTAGAAACAAATTCACCCCTTAAAATTTGCTCTAGCAAGGTGATTATTCTACCTCTGGATAATAATTAGTCCTCTAAAACTGGCAAGCTTTACTTTTAACAAACAAAATTATCTTGGAAGGAAAAAAACTTCATTAACCAATATTGGGGAAAGTATATATATTTCATATTTTTAAAATATTTATATATTATATATTTTTTATTTATGTAATATATATATATTTATATCTTACCTTTATATATTTTTTATATTTATATGTATATTCCTTCCCCCCTCCAACCCCAGTTAGGTATACAGCAAAATATTGAAGGGATGTTTGAGACCAAAAAAGACCAGTGACTTAGGGGGATATTTCCTGATGTGTTTGGCACTTTTAAAATTTTTGTTGTTTTTCTTTTTTCATGTAAATCATCCTCTAGTAACTAGCATGGGGTATTTCTGAAATTCATTTACTGCCATTTTGCTGTATTGTCCAACAGATTGTTTCTAGTACCTTCTGATGTGTGGCAGCTGTGTTTTAACAATTCCAAGTGTACCATATGAAAGTAATCAAAGACATTAACACACTAGTGTCTGCAGCTCTGGAGGTATTTCCTGAACTGGGTACTGCTGGGCCAAGCAAAGTTGTACGTAAATTACTTTTTTTTTTTTCACATGCTGAAGTTTCCTCTAAATATATGTAGAAGCATCACATGTTTATGTTTGTGGATCCCTGTCTTCATGGACACAGCTCTCTACAAAGGGCGAGCATACTCAAATCTGCAGTCAAGGGCCATTTTTACAGAGCGTAGAATACATAATACATTAATCTGCACAAAGTGATCTCTCAGATTCCCAAAGGAGGAAATAGTTAAAGTTTAGTGTTTTCTCTGATATAGTGTACCCTGGGCAGAGTAGTAATCGCTAACGGCATAACATTCTAATGTAAGCGGTTATTGGGAAATGTTTCACAAACAGTATTTTATTATAGTAAGGTTGCACTCCACTTAAAGTAAATATCCCTGGATCCCCTCCAAAGCCAAAAGAGTGTAGTTAGGTTACAGAATCTGCTCATTCAGCAATTGTGTCATGATAAATTAGGAATTTGAAAAGAGGGTTCCTTGTTTATCATAAAAGGTGCAGAGAGGTGGAGTAACCTGAAAAAAGTACACTTTCAGGGAACTGTTGGTCAATAAAATGACGTGTTGTGCAATCTCGAAAGGAGGTATAAAGATATGCCCATTGTAGTTCCTCACTGATTGTCAAGTCACATATGTCATGCAAGCTAGGTATCCAAGGATGAAGCTTAAAAAAGAAGGCTCCACATGTGGCAGATGCTGTCAGAAGTCATATTTCAAGATTTAAGTTGAGCTTTCCACATATCCAATTTTACAACACTTTTGCGATCCTTAGCAAAAAATGTGAACTCTCATTAGCTGACTCTGGATTCTGTATTTTAGGGGACATACATGTTACAGGTATAGATCTGGATAGATATACAGAGAACACCTAGCATCACACTTTACTGTACCAACTCCACTTTCCTTGCTAGAGGAAGCACGCTTTCCAAATGTGCTTCAAATCAGGGGTTCTAGGACTCTGCTAGAAGCCAAGAGCCTGCGTTTATTTGACATTCCACTTCTCCCCTATGACCACTACTGACAGAGCCTCGGCGTGTCTGGCCCTTGTAGAACTTTCACTCTTAATTAAAATAGTGACACCAAACGCTTTTAATGATTCCCCAAGTGCTATTATAAGGTACAGGGTAAATGTTGGAGCTGGAGCCCCCCTTCGGGGAATAAAACGATTTGGAAGTAACATTTTCCGCACTGCTTTGTCCATTGCTTTCCTTTGGCCTTCCCACAGGACTTCACTAGGCACTGGGCCACATCTAACCTTAACTCCTACGGATCCTTACTGAAGGAAACTTTTTGCAACATTAAGCACCAGAATAGGACATTTTCCCAATCAGAAAGAAAAACTGTTAAGACGTTCAACTCTGTCTTTTCAATTCCTGGCTTTCTTCTCGATTCCATGGTCTGTCTTCTTTATCCAGATAGATATAGAGGAACCATGAAAGAAATTGTCCCCTCCCCCACAGCACCTTGAAGAACTTACACAGTATCAATCCTCTGTGGAGTTTGTATTTACGGAGAACTTACTACTGGCAAATGGTGATACTGAAGATTTCTTTTTAATTTGTTTTTCATCCCTGTCCTTATAGTTGTGCATGAACATGGTCTAGTAGATCAACATAGATCTATTGATAGATAGACAAATAGATGTTGCTTGAAAAGGAAGAGTTAAGGATTATCCTGTAATACAGAACTCTCGCTGTCTACCTCTCTCATTGCTGAACCTCAACCTTGCCTGTTTTTCCTCAAGCAAAGAAAATTAGAAACAGTTACTGAAAAACTGCCATTTGGATCAGCTACTTTAATTTATTCCACAAATTCTTTTGATGATACTTAGAATGTGCAAGGTACTGTGCTATGCAGGAGAGATGCACAAAATGTGAAATCAAGCACCCTTTCCTCCCATAGCTCCCTGCCCGGTGGGAGGCTGGGTGTTTCAAGGAAGGGCTTCCAGCTGCGGAGAAGCAGAGCGAAGGCCCTGAGGGTGGCTACTAAAGGGAGGCACTTGTATAGCATGCTTGGAAATGAAGAATTTCATTTGGCTGAAGATTACTCTGCATGGAGAGATAAGAGAGGAGAAGTAGGAGAGGAGATAGGAATTGGAATGAAGCTAAGAAGAAAGCCTTAATCCAGATTATAGGACTTGGAACATCAGGCTTAAGGTTTGAGTGTTGCGTCCTCAGCAATGGAGAACCACTGGGGGCTTTGCAGGGACAATGACCTTGTGATCAAGTATCTCTCTTTCATATCCACTGCTGAGAAGGTCTTCAGTTTAGAAGCCCAGAGATTATTCAGGAGACCTTTAACAACATCCTCGGTATCACCTACATTTTGTGAGAACGGGGTGGTTTTGAAACTATCAAAATCACAACAGAAAAGACGGGAATTACATTGAAACCCTGTCTGTTCCTCTTCGAGAAGCTATGTGCTTAGTTATGATCCTTCTTAGCACAATCACAGTGCAGAAGAGCTTCGTCTTGGTGCGTCCCCCCAACCCACTGTACCACCAGCCCGCCTCACTGCTGCATCCCCACGTAGTCATCTTCCATCCCAGCCCCACCAGGAAGACGAAAACTAGCTCTCCACCCTCACCTAGCCATTAGTCGACCTAACTAATGCTTTCATGGAGGTGAAGGGCAGGGTATGATATAAAATTAATGTCAGAATAAATGAAGGACTCCTTCAGGTGTGATTCATGAGTGACAGATTTTAATCTTCCTGCCCTTTCCTCCCACACCAATGCAAATTCCACTTGCTTGTTTCTCCATGAAGTTTCTGGCAACCAGAAATCTTTTAGTGCCATAGTTAGACTTAAAATAACAAGTAGCCAAGGAATGGAAAAAGAAAAAAAACTTGAACCAAATTAATATTAATATGGAATGACTAAATAGTGTAGAGTAGTGTATCCATCAGGTTCTAGCAGGAAAGAGATGGTATGCCCAAATTAGAATCATTCCATGTGAATTTAATAAATTGAATAAAAAGACTATTTACAGAGTTGTAGGGAAACCATGAGGGTTCCTGCAGCACACTGAGCTAGTAAAAGCAAAGCTGGTACCATTTCTAGCCCAAGAGAGGAGGGGAGGGAGCACTCGTGCTATCATTATTCAACAGCGTACCCTGCAGAGAGGGGCATCATGAGAGGAGCTCAGACCTTCAGACAAGGGACACCCCTGGTCCAGGGTGATGGAGACAAAGCCAGAGAAATAAAGATGGTGATCTCCCTGTGATCTCTCCCTTCACTCTTTTCTCTGAGGCTCTCCATTGGTTGGACTCAACCAGAACTGGAGAGCAAGGTGGTGGTGGGGTCCCTTGATGAAGTTGTTGTAAGTCAGCTTTCCTGTGCAGAGCCAGGGAGAAATGAGGGCAGAGCAGATCTGGAGGCGTGAGTAACATACCCAGCACTAGAGGGAGGGAGAAAGGGAAAGTAGAAGCAACGAGCTTGGGAGAGCAGGTGCGGTATGTTGGAGAAGGAAGGGCTAAAACTTACTGTTCAGAGCGTTGATCTTGTTGAACACACACACACACACACCCTTCCAAAACTAAAGAAACACAATATTGGGACCTCCTTGTCCTAAAGCTGAAGAGAGACATTTTCAGACAACCCCTTACTCCACAAGATGATCACCCTTCTCTCTGTGAGGAGAATGAGCTCACTGAAATCCAGACACTACTGAGATCTTAAACCATGAAAAGAATTCACTTTGAGGTGCATAGACCATTTGACTAGTCAGCTGAGAGTATCTTGAGGAACTGCAGGTGGAGCAAACCATGTCTTCTCTTTTCCCATAGGATTACCTTCCAGGGATACAAAGTCAGCCTCAGGTGGAAGCCCAGGTGTTCTTGGAGTGCCTCCAACTTTCCTCTTCTCTCTTCTATTCCTTTGTCCTTCCTCCAACCATGGCCCCCCTTCTCTAGGTCAAAGTTTGGAAATCTTCATTCCTGGATTAATCCTGGAAGGTACTGAGGAATTTCTATTCTGTACCTCTTTAATTTTCACCAGGAGTAAGATTCTTGTGCCTGAAGCATCTACAGGGGAAACTCTCTTTTGCTAACAGTGAACACCTTTGAGGCATGATTACGCTGCAGAAACCTCTTCTCACCTGCACACATCTCACCCACCCCCTTTCGGAGTAAGTGTCCAAAGAAATCTGAAACTTTGTTTTGTCACACTAACTTTAGGGAAGTACTTTCTCTGGTTATAATTGGGTCATGGGCTTCTTTTTAATTTGACCAGTTTCACAAAATATGTTCATGTTGTATGTACTTAAATTACCTTTTCATTCCAAAACTTTTCTTTGGTTATCTGTAGCTACATAACACTGTGCTAAAATGTAGTGGCTCGAAGCAATAGTGTATTAACTTTCACAGACTTATGGGTTGTCAGGATGCTTGCTTCTTGCTTAGGATTTCTCATGCAGTCATCTTGAATGCTCCATTGGGCTGTCCGTCCAAGATGACACTCTCACATAGCTGTTGGTTGAGATGAGCTGGAGTCTTTGACTAGACCACTTGTTTGACCTCTCTATGTGGATTTCATTTCTCACAGCATGGCAGTGAGGTTCTGAGAGGGAACTTCTCAGCGAGAGCCTTCCAAGAAAGCCAAGTGGAGGTTGCCAAATTCTTATAACTTAATGTCAAAAGTCTCACCTCAGACCTTCCCTTAAGAGCACCCAGATTCAAGGGGAAAGGAATTAGACTCTACCACCCACTGGTGCTGAGGAGAAATATGTACCTACAAAGCGGTATGGAATTGGTGATGGCCACATTTGGACTCCAACACAAAGTTTCATCTCTTCTTTTGTGTTTTCCTAATGAAATCATGATCATTCATTTGTACTATCATTATTCAACAGTGTGCTTAATATAGTGGAAAGACCACTGAATTCAGAGTGAGGAGGCCAAGCCAACAGTCCCACCAGGGGCAAAGTGTAGCCAAAGCAGCAGCTGGGCTCTGAGGTACCCGTGCATCCATGGTAGTAGCTCCTGGGCTCTGGGGCATTTCCATGCCTTCTAATCCATTCCAGGGAGTGCAGAATTCAGAAGAACTCAGCCATGGTTGTTTCTTCTTCATTCAAATGTCTCTTACCTCCTCACATTTTCAGGGAGGCGAACTGAACAGGCAGAATTACCTCAAGAATTCAGAATAAACGGAGTAGGGCATCATCTGGAGTGTGCCAACACGTCAGTTTGTACTAATCAATCCCAAAGCTGTCAGGTACCCCCTCTGTGATCTTGGGTTAGTCACTTCTAATTTTCCTTTTTTGAATAGGAAATTCTTATGGGGCTTTAATTGTCTGAATTAAGAGATTAGAGGAGAAACTACATATCTATATATTTCCATTATTTCCATCTTTACTCCATCCCATGCTTAACCCTGTCCTTGTACACTTTGGATATTTTATTTTATTTTATTTTATTTTATTTTATTTTACTTTTTAATTGATGTATCATTGACATTCGATTTTATGTTAGATTCAGGTGTACAGCCTTGTGACCTGATCATTCTATACATTAAGTTATGTTCCCCACAATGTGTTGTCACCATATGTTATTACAATATTATTGAGTATATTCTCTATGCTCTACTTTTCATGCCCATGACTTACTTATTTTATAACTGGAAGTTTGTACCTCTTAATCCCCTTCCCCATTCATCCCCAAGCCCCCTCCCTTCTGGCACCCACCAGTTTGTTCCTGGATGTATGAGTCTGGTTCCATTTTAGTTTGTTTGTCCATCCATTCGTTTTGATTCTTAGTTTCTACATATTAGTGAAATCATATGGTCTTTGTCTTTCTCTAATTTCCTTCTGTACAATGGAGAGAACAGGCATTTCAGAGGTGCTAGAGGAACAAGATAAATAAGATAAATAAAAATGTTGTCAACAGTAGAGCTCTAGGGACAAGTATAGTATTTTCAAGAATATTGCCTAAATCAGGGCAAAGTTTCTCTCCAAAGGGCCAGTTTATTAATCTTTTCAGCTTAAGGGACCGCATGGTCTCTGTCACAACCATTCAGCTCCACTGTCATGGAGCATGAGTGTGAAACCAACCTTAGACAAAAAATGGTAACAACAGGTGTGGCCTCGGGGGGCCTGGGTGGCTCAGTGGGTTAAAGCCTCTGCCTTCGGCTCAGGTCATGATTCCAGGGTCTTGGGATCGAGTCCTGCATCGGGCTCTCTGCTCAGCAGGGAGCCTGCTTCCTCCTCTCTCTCTCTCTCTCTCTGCCTGCCTCTGCCTACTTGTGATCTCTGTCAAATAAATAAATAAAATCTTAAAAAAAAAAAAAAAGTGTGGCCAGATTTGGCCATCATGCTTCAGTTGCCAACCTCTGGTCCAATTTATGATCTCACCTGCGAAAAGAACAGAGCGAAAAGTCTGGACAAGTAGATTTGTAATAATGTCTTTTATTTAAACTTACTGTGGTGCAGACACTGGACAGGTGAACTAAAAATACAAAGAAATGGGAAAATACTGTTTGACACTACGATTTCACACTGGATTTCCTCCTAGAAGGGGAATGGTAAGAGAAAATACTCTGACCATGGAGATCATAAGACCTTGGGGAGAGGATGGCTGGTGTAGTGGAGAGAGGGAGAGTAATATTCCATTTATTCCCAGATAGGAATTAAAATGGCAGGGAGAGTCTAAATGATTCTCAGTATAACCCTACCCCCCGAACCTCCATTTCCCTACCAAGGCTATTTAATTCATGAAATGATTTGAGTGAGTGGCTTGTCTCTTTCTAAAACCAGTGAAGAGGGGTGCCTGGGTGGCTCAGTGGGTGAAGCCTCTGCCTTCAGCTCAGGCCATGATCTCAGGGTCCTGGGATCGAGCCCCGCATTGGGCTCTCTGCTTCTCAGGGAGCCTGCTTACCCTTCTCTCTGCCTGCCTCTGTCTATTTGTGCTCTGTCTGTCATATAAATAAATAAAATCTTTAAAAATAAAAATAAAAAAAATAATAAAACAGTGAAGAGATTGTGGCTGCATACCTCTTTCATTTAGAACAGATCCTCAATCTCCTACTAGGATGTTGGAGTACAGATGCAAAGAAAAACATAAAAGAGTAAGTCCTAGAAACACCTAGAAATCACAGGGAGGCCTGTATACCCTCACGAGCCATAGAAATAGGGTGCAGAGGGAGTAACCAGCTGTCCAGAGGGCAGGGGTCCCAGCTGGAGTCTTCGACAGAAACTCTGGGCATATCATGATAACATGATAACAATGATTGTGGCACTCTTAGAAAACATGTCAAACGCTTTCTATTAAAAAGGTAATTAAAGTTTTTTAAAGGTCACTAACTGTCCCATTCTATCAAATATGACGATTTCTTTGAAAAAGAAGAAATATACATAACTGGTCATCTCACATGCTTTTTAATGGAGATTTATCCAAATTTTGCCTCTCTGGGATGAAACTTTTTTTTTTTTTAATGAACAGCTCTTTTTATGAAGAGGTTTCTCATAAATTATATCCTCTGCAATCACATTTCCAAATGGCCCATTGCCAGTTTTGGTTTAGAAAAAAAAAAAAAAATAGGAGTCAGCAGTTAGCACTGGGCCCTTGAAGAAAGAATGTTCATAATAACAAAAGACTCCAGATAACCCTTCCATAGAATAGTGACATGTAAACGTGTGTGTTCGCTTCTCTGGGAATGAATGGTGCTAAGGACGTCACAGTTGGCCATGTGCTTACATAGTCTGGCATATACTTGGCACATTGTATTTGATTCTTGGCCATAAGATTGCAGCGAGCCCCTGCTAATGACAGCCGAAGAAAACATTTCAGAATGTCTTTATTTTACAGGAAAACCACTGCGATTGAGAAGAAAAACTTCTTACTCAGAAATGGGTGATCTGAATTTGAGTTGAAAATCTGCTACTCCTTAACTCTGTATCCAAGTTACTACTGGAGCTCCAAGAGCATCAGTATCATCTGTGAAGGGTAAGAGAGCCCACCCTTCATCTATCACCTGGTGGTTGTGAGAATTAAGGGAGAAAAGTCGGTGGAAAGATGTTTGCAAATTGACGTAGACATAGAAGTTTTTCTAAACTGATGTTTGAGATGATATTGTAACTAATTGTTCAGTATTTTTACTATAGTTTCAAGTTTCTCTTAGTAGTAGGATTCAAGCATGTATATACTTAGAATATGAGTCTTAGCGACTTATTGCCGGGGCAGTTGACTCTTGAACAACTTGGGTTTGTACGCTGGGATCCACCGACGCACAGATTTGTTTCATATCTAAATGCCCTACTATTGGTGGATTTTCTCTTCCTTACAATTTTATTAGTAACATTTTATTTTCTCTAGCTTACTTTATTGCTAGAATTTAGTATACAATACATATAACACCCAAAATGCATGTCCATCCACTGTTTATGTTATCGTTAGGAATTCTGGACAATAACAGGCTATTAGTAATTTTGGGGGGAGTCAGAATTTACGCGTGGACTTTTGGCTGGGGGTGAGGGGCTGGTGTCAGTGCCTCTGACCTCCACCGTGTTTGTGTCGGCTGTATGTGAAGAATAATATTGTCTTTGCCTCCAGCTTTTTCTCCCAATATCCCCACTGTCGGCGAACTGATAATGAATGGAATGAGAGTAATGGGCAGGTTGGGCATTGTGTGGTCAGTGCTGCTGGCTGCCTCCCCAAGAGCCGTCTATCCCTTCTCCCTTTCCTGTTAACGGAGTCCAGGTTTTTAGTCATAATCCGTATACAAATCCACATTTCAGCCCCCATTTCAAGGACAAATATTGAGTTTTCAAAGCCACTTACAGTAACCCCCTTCCCTTTGTCAGTGGCTGATTAAGAACTGGACTCATAGCTCAGTTAGGTTTGTTGAATGCATGATAATGGACACTTACGGAGCACTAACTCTATGCCAGACACTTTTCCCAATTCTTTACATATATATTGATGCTAATCCTTACACCAACCCTATGAGGTAGGTTGTAGGACTCTCTAAGTTTTGCTGCTGATGAAATTCAGAGCTAGAAAGACAAAAACTACTTGTTCAAGGAAGTGTGTAAGTAGAACTAGAATACTACCCCAGGTGGTGTATCTTGTTGCTCACACTCATTGTCAGTGTGCAACACTAAGGTGGACATCTTCTGAAGGCTTTTGGTAAGGGTCTCCTCACTAATAAAAAACAGTCAAGCAGGATATGCCCTGTTCCTTCTGCCAGATATCTGGTGATTGCATGTGATGCTCAGGAGAATGGCAGCCATCTTGTGACAAAGAGGAACACAAAGCCAATACACTGAATATAGTCCAGTGAAAAGAAAGAAAAATCCTGAGTCTTTGACATTATGTTGAAACACTGACTTTGCAAACTGTGAAACTTGCCTACTGCAACACTTACTAGATGCAATACTCTGTTTTCATCTTTGTGTAAACAATTTTGAATTGGAGTCATCTAATACTTACGCTAAATACATCCCAGCTGAGCTAACATGCTGTTAAGTATGGTATGTCCAACCTAACTGATTAGCTTCCTTCTGAAGTAGCAATTTATTTTCACTAGATATATGTCAAGGATGCTAAAAGGGGATTACAGTTGGGCAGAGTAGTTTAGAGAAAATGATCCAAGATGCCTTCTACTTCTAGATTGCTGATTTCAGCGAAATTATGGTTTTTCTCTATCAAATAAGATCATTAAGATGGAAGGTAATAAAATACAATTGAACAGTCTTCTGAAGAAAAAAAATATTTGGAAGATAATGGGAGAAAAGATAAATTAGCAGAAAGGTAGGCAGATCCTGTGGCTCAGTCAAGGAACTGAAACCAGAAATAACTTGAAGATCCAGGATAAGCCAAACTTAATTTAGGGACTTGCTTCCTCAGTTTCAACCTTAAACATCAATTAAACAAAAATTCTTAGCCTCTACCTCAACTACCTCATACTTCTCTTTTCCCTTTACCTCCAGCTTCTAGAAGATCACACAGCCTCCTTCCTAATTTCTCTCGTAACCACTGTTTCTATTTACTTCGTTTCTATTCCACAACTGAATGGGAACTCCTCAAGCTGAGGCGACTCACTTCTGCATTTGCAAATCCGAGAGCGTATTTCAGTCCTTGACCCATCCAGTCTCTTCATGGTGTTTGGCCTCAACTTTTAGCTCTTGCTCTACATTTCGTCATCTCTCTCTGAGTAACTGCACTGCCTCCCACTTACACATGCCCAGTTCTATTTCACCATCTCAGAACATTCTCCCAACCTCCAGACCCCTGTTTATAACTCTTTCCGGAATGGCTTCTTTACACTCTGGGAAAAAAAAAAAACAAAACAACAGTCCTCCTGGCTCCTCCATCTCTCTCTCTGCCTCTCCCTCCCTTACATGCTTGTCTGTTCAAACCCCCAAACATGTGTTTCATTTGTCCCCGATCTGTTTGCATTTCCAATTGCAGATCTTCCTCTAGGCCTCCCTAGGCTCCCAAGTGGCCCACCCTCAGATCCCCTGCTGACCACCAGAAGAGTAAGTCTGAACAGGAGTCAGCATAGGAAGTCTGAGCTTTCTTACTTTGCTGACCCCTCATTGGTTTGAATGGCAATTACCTTCAGAATAGCACCCATTTTTCTTTGGGTGTTGCTCCAACTGGCCCCATCTTACCTGCCGGCTCCGACTATCCCCTTCACGCACCCTGTGGTTTTCCTTTGTGAAACTGCCCGCTCTTCCATCTCTCTGCTTTGGCTGCATGCTGGTTCTTTGATTGAATTGTTCCCATCTACCATTGCATGGCCTGGCAAACTCATCATATCTCAAGGCACAGCTCCGATTGTGTCTTTTCTGTTTATCTTGCCCACCACCAGGCAGACTTTCAACTCCCCATCTGTTTCTAGAAACGTGCCTCCATTCAAACATGCATTGGAAAAGCAGGAGCTGCCTGGATAATGCAATGTGTCACCACCCCCAGCTTCGTAGAAGTGCCCAAGGCCTGAGGTTCTAACCACAGCTGAGCTAATGTGTCCCTTTCTGGACATCTTTTGGTTTGAGACCAGAGAGAACTGGTAACGAATTTCTCTGACATTCAGTCAGGGGAGAAAATTATTATCTTACACAAAACAAACTCAGGCTTAACCTAAAACTATGTAAAGAGCGACTGTTTAAAGATATTTTTTATAAGAAGAAATTGTAACCCAATAGTTTGAACCTAAACCATTTTTTCTATGTGTGTAAAAATCTCAGCAATCTGAAGACTAAAATTAAAATGCCACTCGGGTGTTTGTTTTGAAAAATTCAAGAAAGGAAGCAAAACTAGAACTCAAGACTTGAAAGGCTGAGTCCTTAAGGACTAATGGTAATCTGGGATTATTATTGTTAATTAAAATTAAACACAAATATTAAATTTGTTTTGATAAAGAAGATAAATAAGAATGACTCAGTAATATTGATCTGGATATAAAAATCACAAAAGACAACACAAAATAGAAAACAAAGGTATTCACATAATTAGACATTCTAATTAAACATTTTTGAAGTCCTGGCTTATGCAATAAGGTACAAAAGATAAATGGAGTACAAATGATAACATTATTATCATGATTTTGAGATGTTATTATTTATGTGAAAAACTCAGAAGACTCATTTGAAAAGAATAAAGTTAATAAACTTATATGTGAAAAGAACATGCCTATTATGTATACAAATTCAGAAGTTTTTCCTATGTATCTGCAATAACTGATTAGAAATTTAATAGGGAAATAAACTATAATTTTATTAGAAAAGAAAAGATAGTTCTTAACTAAAGAGAATGTTTCCAAAGTAAAAGTTACCAAATCATTAATAAGAGTAATTAAAACATACATATAATACCTAAGAAAAAAATATACCTTAAAAAAAGATACTGTTCCCAGAAAACTGGAAAATTTTTTGAGGAGCATAAAGACTGTAATAAATGGAGAAACATAGCAACAGGAAGACAGTATTAAAGAAATGTCAATGCCTTATCAAATAGTCCTTAAACTTGATGAAATCCAAAACAATATCAGTATATTTTTCTTGAAACTTAACGACGATCTATCATTCCATAAAATCAAAACAAAACAACAAACAAAAAAATTGAGAGGTAAATGAGAGGACCCATCCATGTCAAAATGTGTTACAAATCTACAATAATCAAAATAATATGCCACTGATGTTATTTTATGACCCCAATTCTTTTTCTCTCTTTCTTTGCCTACTATAATCCTGACCCATTCAAAAGCACCCCTTTCTGTGAAATTTCCTTGGACCACCCAATCTGGAGGTCTTTCCCCATAATAATGCCCTTCTCTTTGGTCATTGATCCATACTCTTGTCTACATAACAAAATTTGTACATGTCTTTTTTTCTCATAGTTTAATTTCCTCGTTTTTGTCTTTGTCTTAATAGTTTCACACCTCCAAGATACAAACAGTTGTTTTCAGTATCCTCATTGACAGAGGGCAGTGTGAGATATAATAACATCATGATACCAAGGCTTCGGAGTTAGCTCTGAGGACCACCGGGAGCAGTAGTACCTGGGAGCTTAGAAACGCAGCATTTCTGGCTTCATCCCAGATATACAGAATCAGAAGCTGCATTTTCACATGATTCTCAGGTGATTTGTGTGCACATTAAGTTGTGAGAAGCACTGCCCTAAAGAATTTCATGGAATAAAAATATTTCATAGCACTCCCAAAGCAATCAGGCATAGTCAGATATCTTCCTGTGTTGCAAACGAATAAAATTATTCAAATCTTGTTTCCTTGATAGGCAAAATTTTAGTGACACCAAAAGAGCACTAAAGAATCGTGGATTCAGGGCATGGTATAGATTGAAGGATAAAAAGGCTGAAGGGGTGTGTTCATGGGGAATGCAAAGGCAGTAGTTTGTAATTTGGAAATGATCTGATACCTGGTTACTTCTGTAGGGCTTGCTAATTTCTCCTTCTAACGCTGGTCTCCCCACTAAGACATTAGTCTTTACTGTTGTTCTACATTGGGTTGTCTTAATCTCCCCTCCCACTCACTGTCTTCTAACGAAAGCAATCCCCCTCATGAGTCTGCCGTTTCCTATCAGCCTAAGCCACAGTCCCCAGAGCATCCATTAGAATGTAAATCCCTTAGCAGCACAGAGTAGGGCTGTAGCATCAAGTAGTAGACATTCAACCTAGTAGGCATTCAATAACTGAGTAGTCAACAGATGAATCTTCTTTATTATAGCAGGTCCCTAAAGGGAATGATATCTACATGGGTTTGCAATCAATCCCTTATCCCCTTAGAACAGTGCTTATTTTATCCCATAAATTCCTTTTAAGTCTGTTTTCATTGTATCACTACCATTGCTACCTCATGGCTGGACTGTCATAGGAAAATATGAAATACTCTCCTTTCTCTGGTTCCCTAATCTAGCTTCAAGGAACTTTTTACAGTCTGCTCTTATCCAAAGCATCACACCCAAACCCTTTACCTCGACACTGAATTTATTTTAGAGTCCGAACCTTGGCTTCCTTTCTAGCTTCATTTCATGACTTCCCAAAGGCGACCTTCCTTTCTAGCCAAGACAATCTACACATGATTCTTTACTATGCTTTCTCTGCTAGGATCCATGTCCCCAAAGTAGAAGTGTTTTTCCCTACCATGTTTGCTGATCGAAACCTACCCATTCCTTAAGACTTGGCTCCTCTACTTTCTCAATGGAACATGGTAGCCAAGCACTCTAACCTGGCAGGATTCATCACTGATTCACTCAAGGAATATTTGCAGTGATTTCTTCTCTGAATTCTCCTGTCACTTATTATGTCTAGGGCCCATCACTTACTATGTATGATCTCTTGAACATATATCCTTCGGCATATGTATTTTACATTCAGGTCAACAAAGAGGTCAAGACAGGGTAGCCTAATATTAAAGCATCTCTCTACCACATAGTAATGATGTAACATTAGGCAGCTTTCTTCCCCTCTTTGGATCCCAGTGTCTTCATCTATTAAAAAAAAAGTACCTAATTACAAGATTATTGTAATTAAGATAAATCACATACTTTTCAAAGCTCTTAGCAGGTATCTGGAACATAAAGAGTACTCAACAGTATTGGTATTACATCCCCAGAATACTTACAGTTGGTGCTACTTTATATCCTTACGTATTTCAATACAGCAAAATATTTATTTATCCATTGGTGAATTGATAAAGATTAGTGTTGACTATCAACACTGACTTTCCACTGAAAGTTTTTAAGAAAAAAATGTCCTACTCCTTTTGGATCAAAGAGTAGGCATTCCTCTCTAAAAGAAGGGTATTTGGGGGAGGATATGAAAGAGACAAGCACACAGATAATGTGATTAGAGTCCTATCTTAGAGTATTTACTCTATCTTTGATAACATATCTTGTAAGGGAGTCTGGTTTTCTCATTAAAACTATGATGAGTAACAGAATATGTTGTAAAGAAACTTCACTGTTGGAGCCTTGGACAAGGGCTAAACCTCTGTAAGCCTGTCTCCCCACTTAACAGTCAGATTAGAGCGATGACCCCTACCGTCCCTTGGATTGCTCTGAGAGTATGGTTACTTTGCTGTGGAATATCGAGATTGCATTATCTCCTCCATCTTTCATCTATGTGTCAGCCTTAAGAAATAGCTGTTGAATGATTGATTGATTTCAGATTATAGAAGAAAAATTCTAGCAATTGTTAAGGTATTAGGTTGTCCCTCAGATCTTCACACTCACTCTGAAAAAGTATGATGGCCTTACATTATTTAACAGTAAATGGTAACAATGCTTCATCTTACTCTACTTTGGAAAAAAGATTATTATATACCTGTTGGACTTCCTCAAAATTAACTAATAGCTTATTGGCCAAAGTAAAGATGGCCCGTAGGTTTTCTGTTTTCTGCGTGATTGTACTAAATACTACACATGCCCTTTGAGTCTGAATTAGAATTATGTGTAAGTATGGCAGAGTTTAAGTAGGATGCTATCACTTTTTATTCAGTAATACAAAAAATATTTGCTATTGGGTCTCATGCAAGCCCTGACTTGATAGGTGATGTTGTGTTTAAAACTCACACATGCATATTTCCAGCAAATCAGCATCCATGCTCTGGGTGACATGGGATGGGAGGGCATGTCTGTTCTTGCTTCTGCCATAGATTTGTTGATATGTTGGGGAGCAGAGTGACACATTGATATTTATTTCCCATCAGCCTTATTTTAGGGTTCTCTTTATGAGTCTGTGGAAGGCCAGATTCAGGCCATACTGTTGCTTTCTGTGGCTACCCTTTCAGTGGCCCATGGGAGCAGAACCACAGACAGTCTCCAGCTTGAGTCCCCAGGCTTCAGTAGGGAAGTGTTGAATGGGTAGCATGTGTTAGGTGGGCCTTCTGTGAGTCTACAGCCCTGAGTTCAGTCGCACTGGACTTAGGAACTGGACATCCCATTTATGCAGGAACCTTGGTCACTATCTTTGCAACAAAGGCCAGATCTTCCTTCCCCATCTTGTCTGTCTCTCCATAGAAGAAAAGTTCAGGTACGACTTTCCATGGAAGCTCATGGGGGATATGCTGTACTTACGGAAGACTTCCTGAGCTGGCATTCCCTCCCACCAGACCCTCTGGTGGCTCCCTCATTGTTGCACAAGGTGACAGTGTCCATATAACATGGGAACACGGTGGGAACCTGTGCGACAAAGGCAAGGGAGGGCCTGGTGGCCTGACCTGAGATTGCCCTCTCCCAAGATTGAGGCTTTCAGCCCACTGCTTTGAACTGGGTAAACGGGGCTCGGCATGTTGGTCATTCAACAGTGGCCAGCCTCCTGGGGCAACAAGGAAACCTCAGAGCTGCAGGCTGGCTGGTGTTTCTGGGGAACAAGGTTGCAACATCAGCTAGATTTTCAGTGGTAACAAGGGCGCCGAACCGCCGTCAGAAGCATCTCCCAAATATCCTGCATCTTTGCAGAGGTAGGAGTTTGCATTTGATGGGTGCACTGTCCCATGTAAGAGTCAAGCCTGAGACCACCGAAATGGGTTCTGTATCAAGGAACATGAGGATATGCCTGTCCTTGATCTGTAGGACTCAGATATCCTGAGCCTTCTGAAGGTTTTCCTTTAAGTTCCTTCGGGAATAAAGGACCACACCATATGAACACTTCTGGGCAGCGTGGAAAGGCTTCAGTTTTATTCTTACTAACTTGACTTGGTTGCCGCTCCCAGCAGGTCTGCGTGAGACTTGAGCACTGACTGAGGTAAGGGACAAGCCAAATCAAGGTGACTTAGACCATGTACCCTAAGCCTCATGACAGAAACTTGTTGCTTATACAGGCTAGAAGTGCCCCCACATTCATGAGACCCTTGCCTACCAGTGTGTATCTTAGAACCAACCAGCATCATTTCTGAATAGACATAAGCACTGTCTTTGTGCCTAGATGATCCTGGATCAGAATGCAGGAAGCAGGGGTGCCGGCCTCCCATGATTTCCCCCTGCAATTTGTGGTCAGGTTACGATTTTACCTGGGGAAACAGCGACCTGGCCATCTTCTCTCTCCTTCCCTACCAGGCCCTGGGCCTGGGGGCTGGTGATGAGAGAAGCAAGGGTGGGAACTGGGGGTAACTCAGCCCCGTCATAGATGTTGGCCCATCCCGGGTCAGCCCTTTCTCTCCCTCGTCACCGCCTTCCTGCTGCCAGAGTTAGCCTGCCGGATCAGTAGGATACAAAGCGACGTGTGACCCTTTCTTGAGCTGGATGCTGTCGTCTGGCCAGATAAACTAACCGGCTAGGAAATCCAGCTGGGCTGGTTGTACTTTGCCCACGTCTGCTACAGCATATGGTACACTCTCTTGAAGTGGCTGGCAGAGCTCTTTGATTTTACCGTTCGTCTGATGCCCGCACCCAGATACACACAGACTGTCATGGGTTGATGCAAACCAGACTCAGCTTGGTCACAGGCATGGATCTCACGAGAAGAGCTCTTTAACACTGCATTTGCGCTCCACAGTTCCCAGGATGACAGAGCTGCATAGAAACACGAGAGGGCGTATCCCTCACAAGGCCTGCTCATGTTCCTCGAAGAACTTGAGGCAGAAAGATTGAGTGACCCCCCCACACACACACACACACAAACACACACAAGGTCTCACCCGGCCAGTTAGTCCAAAGACTAGAACCCTCGGCCCCTGACTTCCAACCAATGTTCTTCCCAGCCCAGTCCGTCATCCCACGGCCAGTTGAATCAGTTGTTGCTTCATCTTCTAAATCCAGCCCCTAGAACCTTTCCTGGAACTGGACCTCTGGGCCTAAAATGGTTTAATGCACACTTTTGGGAAAGGAGAGAGCCACAAAATCTCTAAGTGGTTTTGATCAAGTTTGCCAATATTTACATCGTAGGGTAATCTGCATAAACCTCATAAATAATGTAAAATTCCTCCAAAGCGAGTTAACCGTGAGCTACAGCGGTCTTTGGAAAAATCCGTGTTACGCAATCATCCCGACCAAGTGAACAGCTCGATGGAGCGGCGAAGGTAACCACTGATTGCAGTGACTGCTAGTGACCGTTTTAAGTGTGACTATTTTTAAAATACTGTATGCCTCATTAAGCTGTGCTCTGAAAATGAGAAATTTGCTTTAACTGCATTGTTTTGAATTGCTGAGAGAAGGATCTATCCACCACAAGGTGCCCCGCTGCTGAACTCAGCCAAAAAGCTGTTAATAACCCCAGCAGATGTTTCAGCTTTTAGGCCAATAGACTCCCTCCCTCCCGGCCCTCCCCTTTCTAGAATCTGATGCCAAGAGGACTGAACTCCACTTTCTGCGGCTGCTGCCGTGGCCGCCACCACCAGGGCCGAGGAACTGAGTCTTTGAACAACCAGTGGCCACCCGGCCTCGGTCATTTAAGGTCAGAACATGATTGCTTTGACTGTCCGAAGTTTAAATCTTCAGGGGGAAAAAAACGGTGGGTGCCCAGAATTGCTGTTTCCGTTTGGGTGTCTGCCTTCATTGCCGGCCATTTTGTCCCGCTTGTTGTGGTTTCGCCCTGCTCCTCAAAGTCCATTTCTCAGCCTCATGGGGGAGGGCTGGGCTTGCTGGGTGGAGGTCATTCCTATGCTTGTGTCCCCATTGGTCACCAGGAGATGCTGGCTTAGCAGCTTTACAGAGGGTTCCCCTGTGTGATGTACAATTGGGGGTGGTTGTCTGCCCGAGACCACAGGCCCCGAATGCCCTGACCTTAGCAGGTCTGCAGTATTAGAAGTGCGTATCATAAACACAGTGACATCCCTGGTAGGTCGGTACGTTACGAGAGCATCGTGGGCTCCTATAGTCCCACATGGGGATTTGTCAACATCTCTGGGATACACCTTATACCTTAACCTGAATTTAAATCTACATTCCAAGGCTTTCCAAATGAGAAGAATTTTTTTTAAAAGATTTTATTTATTTATTTGACACAGAGAGAGAGATCACAAGCAGGCAGAGAGACAAGCAGAGAGAGGGGGGAAGCAGGCTCCCCACGGAGCAGAGAGCTGGACACAGGGCTGGATCCCAGGACCCCGAGAGCATGACCTGAGCTGAAGGCAGAGGCCCAACCCACTGAGTCACCCAGGCGCCCTGAGAAGAAATGTTTTTAAAAAGGAGATCCTCCTGCTTCTCTCACACTCCAGCCCTTCCCCCTTCCAGTACTCAGTTATTTAGCAGAGAGCGCTTTAAGGCACCCCGGTGACAGCAGGGTGACCAAGAAAACACAGGTGCACCACATTTATGGAATATCACGTTGGCTAGGAACACATCCGAGCTGCACATCTATACATCCTCTCGTGCAGATAATTGCCATTTCAATGGGGGGAAAAATTGAAAATCAGAATTAAGTTCATAAATACTTCGCTTCCTTATTTTGATGCAGCACAAAGGCAGAATAGCCGAGACTCAGTGGACCTCTCTTGTCAGCTTCAACATTTGCCAGCCATAGTCATTCAACTCCAAGATCTCCGCTCTATGCCACAGTAGCTATAAAAAGTAAGTACCTTTTCCCTGGTGCCAGAGCCGCCATATTGTTTACAGACGCTCAACACTGTGTGTTTCTCTTTATCAGAAAAAGCTCCCGAGTGTGATGAAAGTCTTTTCTTTCTTTCTTTCTTTCTTTCTTTCTTTCTTTCTTCTTTTTTTTTTTTTAAACTGGAGAAGGTAATAGATTCCATCCTAACTTTAGGTCCACATCCTTTTCAGTACACATGCAGAGGCACTCATTAATGGGAATGGAATTTGCATGTATGTATCTAAGGGGAAATACAGTTGCCCGCACCTGTGTGTTCTCTATTTTCTTATCAGACCGAACACACACAACACGGTACACTTGGGAGTTCAGTGGCATCTACACCTTCTAATTCTGAAATTTAAGTAACTCGGATTAAAAATTATCCCAGTCATTCTGAAATGGGGTGTTCCCACCAGCAAATGGGATGGACGTTTCTGCTTAGATGACTGTGATTCCAAAAAGCCAGTACCAGATGACAAGTCTTTAGTAAAATAAACAACCGATGTCATAATAACAAAATAGGCTAAAAAAAATACCCCAGGAACTCCCTACTGAATCAGCAGAGACTACATCCTCATTATTAAAAAAATTCTGTATTAAATTACCTATACGCATCTCCAGAGGAGTGAGAACACAAGATGAGGGAAAGAGAATTGAAAATAATCATTGTTTCGTTGAGATTCCAGACCTGCCGGCGGTGAATATTGGAACTAGGCATTAATAAACTATGTGGAGGCATCTGGGACCCATGGAAATCCAGACCAGGCACTTCATTAGGTCCTGAACTTTATCTGGAATCTTCTACTACAGGTGATGAGTTCCAAGCTATTCTGCTCTTGATTATTTCCAGCCCAAGTGAAATGGACAATAAAGAAAAGATACTTCTATACTATTTCCATGATGGATGTTCACGACGAAAATAACTCCACCATCTGATGTATTTCACAGTTTTAAGTTAAAACAGACCTAGTATAATATGCTTGTACATCTGGCTCAGGTGCTTCGTTTGCCATATGTTTGTGAAATAATCCAAGGAGATGTTACAATTGTACCGCTCCTCTTGGGACCCGAAGAAAATGTGCCCGTGAAGAGTTACCTAATTATTCATTCCTGCCAACAACATCCTCGCCTCATAATAAGGGGGTGCTTACAATGAGACAATAGTGCTTTCAATCTTGAGAGATGTCAGTGCCACTTATTGTTTCAAAAACAGAAAGTCTTTTGCATTTTTTAAAATAAGAAAAAGATCTGTGGCCTTTAAAGCAAATAACGTACTCTGCAGGTGGTGTAGTTGGTATTCTCACTGAGGGGGGCAAAAGCTGGGCTACTGATCAAGGCCAGTGCTCCCTGGAACTCAACAGATGAAAGCTCCCCCGTAGCGATGCGGAGATGAGTGACCCCAAAATCCAGAGGAGCTAGGAAGTGGCCGCTCTGGTAACTCTACACAGGAGTGGAGAACTTTACAGTTGGCAAATTGCTAACCACATTTAATTCTCATAACTACCTTGCACAGCAGACAAAAAAGGCACACCTTGTTTAACCTTCCCAGTTGTGCCGATATTTCACAACCCTAACTAGCCAGAAATGTGAGCCTCTTTCTTAGATGTAAAAGAGTTTTTTAGTCTTGACCCATAAGCACCGGTTGCCACAAGGAGTTCTCACATGGAGTCATTGAACATCTGCTTTTCCCTTGCTCGTGAACTTGCATCTTTTTGTCCCGTGACTCACTTATACCCCCTCTCTCTGTCTCTCGATTCTCTTTTGACCCAAGAGGCATAATTTGACTGTTCGTTTGGGGGCTCAGGAAAAAAAAGAACAACAAGGAAATTAACTTAATGATCAAAATATAGGCCTACCACGAAAATACAGATTGTAATGAGGCTCCAGGCCAGGCTGAAGGTCAGTCGGATAAATCATGCTCTTGGCCTAGCTTTACCCACCACTAAATCAATGTAAAGGAAATGGGACAAAGATGAAGATATCAGCCAATAAATCTCTGTGTGTGTTAATTGTGCATTTGCAGAAGTGCCGAATGCCAGGAGAGCTGTGTCTCCATTAGGGTATGGCTGACATGACCCTAAAGTGCCAGATTAGTGTAGGGGTTGGTTTTCCCTGGAATTCCAATCTCAGGGCCAAACAGGACACAGAGGATGAGAGAATAAGGGTAGGAGATTCACCCCAGGTTACCCAGGTTGGATAAATGGGTGCCAGTGTCCATTTGCCTCCAACATGCTTGTTCAAAACAACTAGGAGCTACAACGCATCCCTTAGTTCTGCTTTGCTGGTTAACCTTAATGGTTTTGGATTACTTAATATACAATATTTTCTGGATATATATTTCCCATAAGAGGGGGAGTGAGTTATTATAAAGAAGTAATTGAATATTGGTCTCTTGTTAGGGTAAGAGATTCCCCAGGCAAAATTTTTTCACTCATTGCAATTATACACTTTCTGGAAATGTCTGCATTTCCTCCATTGTCTTAATGTTTACTGAGTGCCTACCAGTAGGCCACGTGCTGCGGATACAAAGTGGAGAAAGTGAGGTCCTACTCTCAGGGTGTTTAGGCAAGTGGAGACGCAGACTTGCCAACAAGTAAATACAATGAGATTTACAAAATTGGTTGATCCACAAAGTTGACTGACACGTTAGGAGAACACATTGCAGTCTGTTCTGGAAAACTTCCCAGAGGAAGGAAAAATATGAATAGGTGTTTCCAGGCAGACAAAAGATTTCAAATCGTGCACTAGGAGTCCTGAGATGCTAACGATCAATTTTAAGCAAGGCCGTAACAGAATCACATGTTTGTATTTGAACTCTAGGCCTCCAGTGAAGGGGACGAGGGGTGGAAATGAAAATTCCTGGAGAGAAATGTCAGGGATTATATGGCAGTACTTGAGGGAGTTAGTGGACCTTAATCAAGTCGAAAGGTGGCCCCCTTAGACATGAGAGGTGAATGAGAGAATAAATAGGGTTTGTTGCTTGGAACGTGAAAATGCGGCCCAAGGCTCCAAGAATGTTGGCTTGGGAAACTGGGCCAAGGGTCTAACGCTCACTAATACAAAGAGTATAGGAGGGAGAGCCAGTTTTGCGTGGTAAAGAGGCAGAGATGAGCACGCTCGATTCTGGACATACTGAGTTTGTAGTGCCTGTGGGATACCCAGGCGGAACGATTTAGAAAACAGTGGGAGACAGGGGCTCCGGATAGAGATTCAGATGTTCAGCCTCACTGGAAACAAGATCCCCCAAATGTGAATAAAATGGGAGAGAAAACACTGACATCTAAGGAGAGGGGAGAGAAATAGAACCCAGTCAAGGCACAGACAAGGAGTGACCAGTGCGGACGTCAACCAGAAGAGAGAGGGAAATGTCGTGAAAGGCAAAGCCAGCACTGCAAGATGAGAGAAGAGTCAGCGGGACAAGTCGCGTAAGATGAGAATGAAAAATGCTTCTTCTGGGGCGCCTGGGTGGCTCAGTGGGTTGAGCCTCTGTCTTCGGCTCAGGTCATGGTCCCAGGGTCCTGGGATCGAGTCCCGCCTCGGGCTCTCTGCTCAGCGGGGAGCCTGCTTCCCCCTCTCTCTGTCTGCCTCTCTGCCTACTAGTGATTTCACTCTCTGTCAAATAAATAAATAAAATCTTTAAAAAAAAAAAATCTTCCGTTGGGTGAGGAAGTGAAGCTGGGCCGTCTCAGGGCAGCGACAGGCCTAGAGCCGGGTTGGAAAGGATCAAAGCGCCCATGAGTGACGTGCAGTGAGAGTGAGTAAATCTCGCTTGAATTTTGCAAAGGAATCGCTATCAAAGAAAAAGACATGAAGGTGCTAAAAAAAAAATTGGTTATTTAAATTGTTTTTTTTTTTTTAAAGGTGAGGGATGAGCCTATTGGTCTGCTGAGCGGAACAGCCAACAGAACATCAAAGGTAAGAAAAGGATGTTATTGCTAAAGCACATTTTCAAAGGAGGCAAGGTGGACTGATGTCCATTGTCCAGTGGGCAGATGCCGTGCCCTCTGACGGGAAAAGCATCTGTTGCTAGAGGTGAGGACGGGGAAAGAACGGGTATTGATGCGGATGGGCCCGTGGGCGAATGGGTGGGAAAATGAAAGGAGCCATTTTGATGGCTGCGGGTCCCGAACTTAGAAATAAGGTCATCCCGAGAGAAAAGACTTAAGGCTGTGAAGAGTGAGGAAGGTTTCGGAACAGCAGCTGAGGGAACCCAGAGAAGCCCGGGTAATACGACTGTGGAGTAGCAGCGAAGGCTCAACTGAGATTAGTTTCCCTCCAGATTTATGGTCTCCATTCTCTGTGGCCGTGATGTTTCTGTTTCCTCTGGCAGAGCCGTGCTCGAGGGATGTTTACGGCTAAGGAGGTTCCGCGGGGCACTGCTTCAAGGACATGAAGTCCATCCATCTCTCCAGGTACTTTAGATTATATCTCAAGATCAAGGTAAACCATCCAAACCAAATACTTGAACCATATCGTTTTGGCTTCTTGTACTTCTACTCACTTTCAGTGACTTACGTTTCGGCATGGGGCCTCGGCCTGCGTCGAGGGACCCCGCAGGAAACACCCATTGGCCTGTTGGCATTGTTAGCATCATGGAGGATGTGTAGGAAGCCACTCACCTCTGAACCACGCATGTTCCACTCGTGAGAGCCCTTTCCCTTAGAAATAGGCATTCCTTTCGTTTTTCAGTAGCAACCCCAGTGTGTTCGTCGGGTGTAGGGTGCATGGTCTTGAAACCACAATGCTTGGGTTCCAATCCAGCATCCGGCACCTCGTAGCTGGCTGACCTGGAGGCTCTTAACTTCTCTGGGACTCAGTTTTCTCATCTGCAAAATAACCAAAGTCATCCTGCCTACTTCGGAAGGCTGCAGTAGGAATTAAATGGCACGGTCAATGTCCAAGTGCTTGGTCCTGTCATCCGGCAAATTGTAAGTCCACTGTACGCATTTGCTGTTACTGTTCTTGCGACAAATATGATCTCACCAGTGCTCCTTGTGGGTCTTGTGTTTATGCGTTGCCTTCATCCTCATTGTGGCATGCGGTAGGTAGCATTTTAAGTCATTTCTTGTCACCCATTAATACTGTTGTTTTCCTTTTGTTCTTTTTTAAAAAATTTATTTCTTTTCAATGTAACAGAATTCATTGTTTATGCACCACACCCAGTGCTCCATGCAACACGTGCCATCCCTAATACCCACCACCAGGCTTCCCCAACCTCCCACCCCCCACCCGTTCAAAACCCTCAGGTTGCTTTTCAGAGTCCACAGTCTCCTATGGTTCATCTCCCCCTCCAATTTCCCTCAACTCCCTTCTCCTCTCCATCTCCCCTTGTCCTCTGTGTCCTTTTGTTCTTTTCCTGTGCCTCGCTTAGTTGTTATCTGCTGTGCACCTAGCGTTGTTCTGGAATGAGGCAGAATTTTTAAAAAAGTAAACTAAAAAAGGCCTTATACCAATCAACAGCGACAAAGACGCATCTGCCTATCTTTGTTCTTGCTTTGGGAAGAGTTTCAAAGATGGTAAAAAGGACCTGGAACTTTCTTATCCCACACTTGTATCTAGAAATGCAAGTTTCCTTGAAGTCTGTTTCTGATCTTTCCTATTTCTGATACGTACTTTTCTTACCATCATTCTCAACTGGCTCCTACAGGGACTTAATCCTAACTCAAGCGCTCACACGCTTCTCGTGGCGAATGAACCGCACGCTAATTTTATGGCAGAGATGGATGGGTTGTTGTCATTGAAGAAGCAGCTACAGGGTAATGGTGGCATGAGGGCTGGATCTGGCCATCAGAGGGCCTGGCTTTGGCTGCAGGCTCTGTCACTAGGAACTCTTTGTCACCGAAGCCCCCTGGCTTCGGTTCTTCTGTGGGCCGAGTAGGGTTAACACGAGTGATCTCAATGTGGTTGCGCGGAATGAAGATGATGCTCTGCAGAAATTAGCTAATCCGCCTCTAGTGCGGAGAGGTGGCTTTCAAGTTGCCATTCAAACTTGCACTTGAAAAATTGGACCAAACAATTGAGGCTTCTCTCAAACACATTTAAAGCACCCTGAACACAGGTGTGTTACCCAGCTTCATGACTCGAAATGTACATACCAGTCACTGAAGAGTATTTAGTCAAAAGTCAAAACAAAAAAGCTCTCGTTTCCTTTTAAGAATATTCAAGAAACATCATCTCAGTATTCGAATATCAACTTGGCCTGTAATGTCATCAGAGAAACATGAAAAATATCCCAGATTGTGTTCTTTGCTTTCAACTAAATGAATGATCTGTAGACCCCCGGATACACAAATACATCTGCGTTACCTCCTGGCAGGTAATAGCTTTCTGTTTGTGTTTTGTTTCTCTTACCATTGCTGCTGCTGGTTTTTTGCTGCATAGACCAGTAAAGCACATGCAGATAAAAGGCAGCTGTTTTGGGGTTTGTTTCAAATCAAGGGATGTGGGTGTGGGATGGTTTATCCCACCTGTTGCTATCAAAAGGGTAGCAAAAGATCAGGGTCATTTCTTTAAGGAAATCAGAGGACTGACTTCTCTGGCCTCCCTCCCCCATTCAGGCCCGAGGTGGGGAACCAGAGGGCGTGTGCTGGCGGGCCACTCCCACCACCGCAGAACATCGCTGAGAAATCAGTGTAGGATAGCACAAAAAGAGCCCAACTACAATGGTCGGTCTTCAAAGGGGCTCATTTATTATATTGCTCAGTGCCCCACAGAGTTGCTCCAAGCTCATAACTGCCACTGATTTCAAAGAGAGCTCTGAACTTGCATACGCTTCACAAGGCACGGCGCGGGATGAGAAATAGGCTGAGTGGCTTGAAGCCATGTTCAGACATTTTTTAATGTTCGTAAATGTCTTTGGCACCATCACTTTCACATAGAAACCCACTTACCTCCTGCCGCAAAGTGTGAAATAAAGCCATTTTCAAGCCTGGGTAGGGGATGGTCTGGAAATTGGGCTAAATCTTAAAACTGCATGAAGACTGAAAATAGGATTCACAGGCTGGGGCTCAGCGCTCACTAAATCCCTTCTAAAGTCAGGTCACCGCAACCCCCTGCTCTGCTAGATACCGTCAGTGCTTCCTTGAAAGGGTTAAGACAGTAAATGCAGTCGCCTTAGTAGCTTCCAGACTGAAGGTCCCCAGCTCCAAGGCATCCCCAGATAAGGGCTCTAAAGGAAGGAAACACTGTTTCAGCTGGGGTTTGATGGGCATTCAAACTGCCACAGCCCTAGGGGACCTCAAGTTAGGGACTGGCATTTCCTACCACCCTCCTGTCTCAAGAGATGCTGTGGGTCCCTGCTTGATCCAGGAAGCTTGTGGGAGTCCGACTGAAATCCAACGAAGGCTTTCTTATTGAGCACCTCCAAAAAGATCAGACATGTTCCCTAGTTCTGTTTCCGGGGCTCTCCAGCCAACAACACAAGGAGAAAGAATTTCCTTGGGGACTCAGAAGTGATTTCTGTATTCTAGAGAGCGTTTGGGCAGCTAATTCCAGAGCCCTTCGGAAGGCTTTATGAGTGCCTTTCTTTTAGAAGGATGCAGGAGAAAGTGGTGCCCTCTCCATATTCACTGTTCCATAAACATTCACTAAATCTTGGGCAATGCGTTATAGGGGGTAGCATCTTTAGCTGGAAGCAGAAAGGGAAAAAAAAAAAAAAAGAATGAAATAAGGAGGTGTTAGGTGTGGTTTTCAGAAATCCAGAAGTGCCTTCCACAAGTTTGAAAGCATACAGCCTCATCTCTCAAGTTCTTTCGGAGAACACTGCTAAGCATTTATCTACAACAAATCCTCACGATTTCTTTATTCCCTTAACCAATGCTTGCTGAGCACGTCCTATGTGCCGAAGTCATTGAACTTGCTGGGATTCAGTAGTAGACAAAGCAGACTAAAGTCCCTGCCCTCAGTGAGATTGTGTCTTAGTGGCGAAGACACATGATAACACATGGTAACAAAATAAGACCGAAATCACTCAGGTATCTGAGATGTGTTAAGTTGGGAGAAACACAGCAGGAGAGAGCAGGGGTCCAGCAGGGTAGGACAGGGGTGCAATCTGAGGTGGGGTGGCCTTGGGAGGTGTCCTTCAAGTAAGAGTTTTTAGGGAGCCTTACTTCTAAATGCTCGCCTTTTTTTCCTGTTAGTTCGAATATTAGTAGAAAGGAACTCTGAATTACCTGTGACGTCTTTTTAAAACTTAAGAAGTAAAGGCATCTTGCCCAAAATGAAGAGAAGGCAAAGCCGCTCTGCTCTTAGCTGCCCCCGTTGGCCTGAGCTGTGATTTGGAGCACCTTCCATGGAAACAGGCCTACTGCCTGGAATCCTGTTCTGCATACAGCAAGTGCTCAGTAAATGCTGTTCCATGGTCTGGGCTCCGCTCTAAAAGTAATGTTTTTTGGGGGTTTTGTTGTTGTTGTTGTTGTTGTTTTGACAAAAAGAATATCTCCATATTTTCCTCTCTCTGTCAGGGGCCTATGATTATATTGCTTAGATACAGTCATAGGGACAGATGAGACATCACAAGTAATTTCTGGAAATTAATCAAGCCGTGTTTATTCACAGTAGCCTCCCTAAATTTCCCCATCGTCAATAAAGGACCTTTGACTAATCTGTCTTCACTCACTGCCATCATTAAATTTCGAAGCAAAATGCCAACGGTCTGCCTCCCTTCTTTCTGGGACACCTCCTTATCTCCAAGATGAGACAACCACCCCATCCCTCAAACACAACATATTTCTATAGTTTCTCCCTTCCTTCCTCCTTCCTTTGAGCTCGCCTTTTCTTTCCTCCGCGTCCGTGTTGTGCCAAGCATGTTGAACTCCCACAGGCTCCATCCTAACCACACTAGAAAAATTAATTCTTCATATAGGTGTTGTTAGAAGCACTGAAAAGAACAGTACAGAATGGAAAGGCATGAGGGTCAGTAATATTTTTCACTGGAGAGCATTTCCCAGTGGAGTATGTGTCTACTGCTGCTGTTTCATGTTACTCACTTGTACCTAGCAGTCTATGAGTCCTTTGACTTGTGTATCTCCTCTAGTCCTCTAAATTTTGGCTTCTCAAAGTGTGGCCCATGACCAGCAGCGTCAACGTCTCCTGGAAGTTGCTAGAAATGCAGAATCCCAGGCTCCACCCCAAACCTCCTGAACCAGACTACAATTTAACGAGATCCTCGGGTGCTTGGTCATTTGAGGAGCACTCCTCTTGGTAGTCCTGAGAGCACATCAGAATTTCTCTTGCCTCACTGACAGTTAAGAAATAAACAAAACCCGGGTTCAAAGATGTTCCTTCGGCTCATAGGTAACAAGATAAGACTTGGAGTCAAAGACCAATATTCTTTCCCCACAACTACGTCCCTTCTTTGGATGCTCTTGGAAGAAACTGTCGCATACCCCTTTTTGGATCTGGTATCGCCTAGCCCAGTATTTTATAAGGAGCATCTGAACAGTAATTATAGCCTGATATTGTCCCCTGGTGGTAAGTCGGCAGATGTTAATCTTGTACTTGATTATATATTCCTTATGTAGGCTGGTCTTGCTGCCTCTTGTCTAAAAGGTCTAGGGTTAATGACAGGAAAGAAATGTCAGATTTAGAAATTTCTCCAATTTTCTCCCAGTTCCTTACCAAAGAAGATCATGCTCTCTGGTTACCTTAATTCTTGAAGTTTCTATTGCAATTTTGTTTTCCTGAAGTGGGTTCTTAAGTGCTTCATCTGGTCATCTTGGAGGAAAAGGGAACAGCAAGTAACACATAGCAAGCCCTGCCTTGCACCCCATGCTCTGGGCTTGGTCTGTCTGTCATGGTTCCCAGAGAGACCTGTTGTGGAAGCTGACAGGCAAAAGAAACATGCCTGGCAGTGCTGGGAACTGACTGTCCTACCATGCTGGCCTCTTCCTAAAAGAAAGTCTCACCTGAATCCTCAGGGAAGTTGACCCAAGTCAGAAGAGGGGATTATCATGACCTTCTGTCTTTTGTCACCATTGATGATGGGACACGTTCGACCCACCGTCTTTTCTAAAAGAGAAAAGCGACTACCGAACTCCCTCTGGTTTTAAGGGTGAAGTCACAGACGAATTCAAAACAAAGAGGAACCAACTAGAAGCCACGAGTGCAGAACCTCCCCGAAAGGGACCAAAAAATCAGCACAGTGTCTGTTGCTGGGAACACCCATTTCTACACCACACACCTCGGCTAAAACCCAGACAGACGAAGCCAGGCCCTCTAAACGGGTCAGCTTTAAACTCTTCATGCTCAACAGAGAGGCAGAGAAATGTCACCTTACTCTTTAAGAAAAGAAAAGGACAAATAGATTTCGTACTGAGAAAGGCGTCTCCCAGAATCTCTCCTATCCATGTTCTCAACCCCGGCTCTGTCAGCTCAGTCTCAGCCGAGACCCTGGACTGAAATGTCCTCCCGTGTGACTCGAGGAGTCTGTAGATAGTTTGTGTGGCAGTCGCTCCACTAGTCTTAAGGATTTAAATAGAGTTATAGCTACTCAGATTTTAATATATGCTACAACTGTTTTGCTGGCTTGGCATTTAAGGATGCAAACTTTCCAATCTCTTCTAGAAGCATGACACCATAAAAGGGACTACCGTAATTAGGAATAAAGCTGTGCAGTCCTCATTAACCAGAAAAGCACTTTCTAAACCCAGGGAGGCTCTACTTTTATTCCAGGAAAAGTCAAGAAAATGGTGCCTCCAGAACCCAGTAAAGATTTTGGGTCAAATTGTCCTCGCTGGAATTGACTGGGGTTGATGTAAAATGCCTTTAAAAGGCGGAGAACAGCCAGCAATCTTGCAGAGGTGATCCGAGCAGAGAAAAGGCTGGCGAGTCGTGTTAAGTAAGCTAATCTTGCTCCAAGTTGCGTTGTTATTTAAGTCTTGATTGGCCAAGTTCATTCCGTTTTAATGCGTTGCGATAGGTCCTGCCCTTATTAACCAAGTACATTATGGTGACTGGTTGTAGGTCTTCTGGTCCCATGGCAACAACACGTGACCAGAAGAATGCTTTCTGAATTAAGCCCGGAGTGATAAGTCCCGAGTGACTCAAAATAGCTAAAGAGTGTATATAAAACCAGGCACAAGCTAGTCTCAAAGATAATTGCAGGCTTTACTTTAGTTCTTTAATCTCCACATCCTTTTCTGTCCTGCCAGAACTGTCTACATGGGGGCCTCCCTACGGCCTTAGCCACAGTAAGAACCAAGCGTTGTGTAAGCCAGTGCCTTCTTATACCTGTCTAAGGGGATTTGGTCACTCAAATCACAAATGAGCCATGTTAGAAGGGGTTCCACTATAAGGCAGTCCCACACGTAGGAGGAAGACCAGAACGTTCTGAAGGAATTTGATTTATTTATGTTTTCTGCATAGATACTTGTGATGTGTCTGCTTCCTGGAAAAGCTACATTGATAGATTGTGGATAGCAGAATATCTAGCTCTTAGTCTCTCTTTGAGCTGACGTGCTTATCACCCATGTTTTAAAACCTAATTAAGCTATGGTTCATTTATAACAAAAGGACACGGGACAGGATGGTCCAGGCTCCGATCTCTGCTTTGTCACTAACCAGCTCTGTGGCTCTAGGCAAATTAGCTCTCCACTGGGACTCTGTTGCTCTGTTTTATAATCCTAACAGCTCTATTTATTAAACACTGTCCCCATAGTCAGGATTCTGCCAAGCACTTCAACTAGATTATCTCATTTAAACCTCACAGACCCGCCGTAGGTAAATTCTTTTATTACCTCCATTCTGCAGATGGGGAAGCTGAGGCATAGAATGGGCATAGACCGGCTTTGCCTGTCAAAGAGCCAGGAATTCATCAAATTTCCCTAGACTGGGGGCGCCTGGTGGCTCAGTCTTTAAGCCTCTGCCTTTGGCTTAGGTCATCATCCCAGAGTCCTAGGATCAAGTTAGGCTCCCTACTCAGCAGGAAGCCTGCTTTTCCTTCTCCCACTCCCCTTGCTTGTATTCCATCTCTCACTGTCAAATAAATAAATAAAATCTTAGGTGGGGGGAAAAGTTTCCTTCGCCCAGGCTCTAGATCCCTGGGCTGCGTGTTTCTCTGATACCCTCAGCCGCCCAGCCCAAGGAGGTGTTCTCGCTCTCAAATCCTTCCTTGTACTTAGAGATGATTTAGTGTTAACTCACGTGGCTCATCTCAGCCGCTGTGTGTTTCCTTTATTAAGTTTGAAAAGTTATTTTGATTTTTAAAAGCTTGTTTCCTCAACTGAGTCAAATGTCTGAATGAGCCTGCGGGAAGACCACTTCCTTGAGGATAACGAGTGAGGTTTTCTGCCCTTTTCGGATTCTTCCCTTTATAAATGGAAATAATCATGCCTGGCTTAAGGATTATTTTCAGGCTCCAAGCAAAATGGCTATAAGGTGAAAAGCACTGTATGGATAGAATGTGTTACTAGTGTTTTAAAATATCCGCCCTTTCAGGGAAGACTTTCTTACGCGCTGTATTCTCCATGGCATGGAACGCGGTGCCCTCCAAGCTGTGAGACCTTGAGGTGGTTGTGGTGATCATTACTTTGATTGTGGTCTTCAATTACAGAGAAGAATTCTTAAATGCATTCTTATTTACCTTCGCACCATAAATTGATGTAGCAGGAGGAACAGTGTAATGGAGATGCTGAAGCAGAAGAAGAGAACTAACATTGGCTGAGGACCTAAATTTGGCCCAGGCGTTACTTCGCTGAATTCCCACCATCTGTCGCTGAGAAAGTTAAGCGAAAACCAAGTACAGAGATGTTAGGCAGCTTCCACAGAACACACAGCTTTTCGCTAAGAGTTAGGATTCAAACAGCGACCAGGGTTTTGCCGCGCCATACTGAAGATGAATTCACTTTAAGATTTTTGAGCCTAAAAATGTACATATTGTTCACAAATCATTATATCAAAATGTCCAACTCAGTCGTCAACATTTTCTTAGTAACTACGATGATCAACCGTTAAAGCAAAAACCGAAGAATCCTAAAGGTATACATGGAAAATGACCTTGAAATCAGCAAGTTCAAGAACTAGTCCATGACTTTTCTAGCTTCTCCTGGAACACCTCCCGATGTGTGGACGGCCCTGTCTCCAGTGGCCAACAGTTTCATCTTTGAACACTTAGAGAACATTACCACTTGGCTCTCCCTCAGGCATTTCAAACTTAAGATGCTTAAAACTTAGTTCATAAAGTAGTTTCCTAATTTTGTTTAGAGTTAATGGGGGAGTTGGGCTCACCAGAGGAGAGTGAATGCTACAGAAGGGAACATTATCCCATCAATAATTAACCACAGATTACATTCTAAACAACCCGTTCACTTTTTCATTACGGAGGCCGAAGGAAAACGTCAGTAAAAATTGTTACCCTATCTCCTTGGGATTTTCCAAGATCCTCTGGTCAGAGCTTCATCCTCTGTTTGCCTTACAAGACAATTGTATCCATCAGGGTTCCCAGCAAGAAGCTGATGGTGCATTCAAATGGAACTCCAGGCAGGTTAATGAAGGGATATTTACAAATGTATGGGCAGCGCTCAGGGAAATCAACAGAGTATGGTAGAGTGGAGAATTTAATACCTGAGAGGGTGAGGGGAAGGAGCAAATCTCAGCACCCAAGAAAGTCCTGGTGGAAGACCCTCCCCTCCCCCACCACCTAGAATAAATGGGGCCTGAGGTGGTGGTTTGCCCTTCAGCAGAGAAGTAGGCATGCTGATCTCAATATCCCCCACCCTAGAGTTCTTGCCCATGGCTCCGAGTTTTGGCTGGTGCCAGCTGGAAGACAGAAGACAAGGGAGTTTACTAATCCAGTTCAGGAACTCCCCGGCCTTCAGGACACAGAGCAAGACTCAGAAGAGCAGAGAATTACAGCTCCACAGTGCAACCCCAAATATTTCTCAGGCCTTGTTTTTCCTTCTTACTCCTCTCTTGCCATTTACCTACACCTTTTTCCCCCATCTCCGGTTACTAAATCAGTAACAGGAAGGACAGCTAGTTTGAAAACAGCCTTGGGTTGGGGCACCTGGGTGGCTCAGTTGGGTAAGCATCAGACTCTTGATTTCTGCTCAGGTCCTGATCTCCGGGTCCTGAGATCCAGCCCAGTATCAGGCTCCACGCTCACTGGGGAGTCGGCTTGAGGGTCTCCCTCTCTTTCTCCCTCTGCTCATCTTCCTGCTCTCTCTCCGTCTCAAATAAAAAAAATCTTAAAAAAGAAAGAAATTAGCCTTGGGTCATGATGGATAGAAATGAAAATCCTAGAGCTCTACTAGATTTTGCCATTCAAAGAGGTTAGCATTTGTCTCTTAAGTTACACAAATTCATTCTAAAAGAAATTGTGTGACCCTGCTTCCATAGTTTTGTGTCATAATCAGAAGACCAAATCTGCTAAGAAATATATAGAAATATACACACATGTGCACACACATACACATACACACACACGCATTTAGAGGCCATTTAGTGTTCCCACTTCAAATAACTTTTTCTATTCTTCTCTGATTTCTTTCTGAAACTTTGTCTAATTGTTCATCGTTAAAGCCTTTTTTTAAGCTTTAAATACTGCCAATGGAAGTTCTAAGCTCTGAATTACTAGTCTAATTGCTTTCTCCCCATCCCCAATATGTTCAAAGCCTTGCCTTTTGGGAATTATGTCTTAACTACAGATTTCTGAGATTAAAGTTTTCTGAATGAGAGGTCTCAGAACCAGATTTTCCAATGGGATCTGCTCATGTGCTTAGAGCAGACAAATAGCGTTCATGCCTGTCAAGCCAGGTCCATGGGGAGGACCATTTGTTACAGAACCCCTGAGATGGAGTTGACACAGTTTGAACAAGTTCAAGGAAATTTCTGCATCCATATTACTTGGATCCTGGTGTGATGGTCTGCTCATATGTATTTTGAGCCCGAGAGAGTTTTTTCCAGACCCCAGTAAATCACGTGCTAGTCTACTCCACCACACTGCGGAACACCAGTCAACAGCAACACACATCGTTGATACAGAGGACAGATTCTCATGCTGCGCGAGCAGAATAAGAGCAACGTTTTGTCATAAAAGGTAGCTAATACACTGGTAAGCTCACTGGTGGGGGCTTCAGTTCTGGAATCCTTCAAGCTCTGTGTGTTTTTCCCCTTGATGTTAGTAATAGGGCAGGAACACTGAGAAATAAGCCTTTTAAATTTACATACTCATTCAAGTATTGATTAAGCCCCTTCTTCAAGGCAAGTATGGCCGTAGGGGTGGGACATGATATGACAAGTAAGACATGATCCCTCCCCTTAAAGAGCTTGTAGTTCAGCTGAGTGACCGAATCACATCAGAATGCGGGCAAATTCTGAAAGCAAAATATCGTCAGAGTAGGGGGACCTTTTCATCTGTTTCATCCACAGCCCTTAAGCAGACAAGGACCGACGAGGCCATCTGAGAGGCCATCTTGTTGGCGTTGTCTATGTGCCACGGGTTCAACGCACCATGACTGCTGTGGTCATCAACTGATTCTTAGCGCCACCCCGTCCCCCAGCTTCATGACACTGTGTCGTCCAGACACACGTTCGTTCTTGTGTTCAGCAGTTGCAACAACCCCCTGATCGGTTTCCTTTTTCTGATACTTGAGTATCGTCACTTTATTCTCCCAAGATCCGTTCTCTAGCACCCTTGTGAGGATCATACTAAAACAGATATCTTGTAGTCCCATTTCCCTCCTATAATGCTTCACAGTTTCCTATGCCACCAAGGCAAGATCCAGACTCACCAGTGAGCACCACTGTGATCTGATCCCTGCAGAATTTCCCAACACCTTTCATGGCTCCTGCAGCTACACCTTTCCATGGATGCTGCTATTGTGAGGCTTACATTGGTAAGCCTCTCCCGGCTTCCATTTCAGGCTTTAACGCCTCCTGCCTTTGTGCTGGCCATCAGTCTACCTGGGCCAGTCTTCCCCTTCCCTTCCTAGTTCTGCCTTTGCTTTATTGGTCCAGGTCCATGTCTGTCTGTCTCCCCTTCCACCTTGCAAACACCATCACCTATTCCCTGAACAACTACATCTGCTTCCTGATGGGTCTCCCCTCTGCATCTACTCGTGCCCCCTTCCTGTCCATTCTTGAGTGCCAGGATGGTGGTAACCATCACGCAAGCCCTCTTTACCCTTTTCCTATCATGTTGGAGATAAAGAAGAGCATCTTTCCTATGGCCAATCAGAAAGGCCCTTTCAGGCCCTGCTTGTGTATCTGGCCTCATGCTCCTTATGCGGTGACTACAACCTTCCCCGATCGCGCGCTAGTCTAGGCTCTTTATTCTGCACTCTCGTGGAAGACTATTCCTTTTCTTCACAGTGCCTACCTCAGTCTGCAGGTGGTTGTAATCAATGTCTGACCTGCCCCCAAAGCAAGCTTCATGACGTAGGGATGACATCGGATTTTGTTCGTCATTGCATCCCTAGCCAAGCACAATATCAGGCACAAAGGGGATGCTCAAAAGCATTCTAATCCATCAACCAAGCAACCCTCTAAGACTCTTACTTCATTTGGAAAGCCCTACTGTCATTACCGCTAGCACTCCAGGTGGGACTGGCCTCCAGCAGCCTAGGAATGTGTTTTCGCACAGACCTTTATTCTCTATCATTTTCCTTGCCAGTCCTTAAGGATCTCAGAGTCCAGAAAGAGAAGCGCTATCGTAATCAACTCTACATCCACTATGCCTGACACGTAGATGGTGAACGATACATTCATCAGTAAGTTTTTTTTAAATTGAGGTGAAATTTACATAACATAAAACTGTAACCATTTTCAAGTGTCTAACTCAGTGGCATTCCTCATATTCACAATGTGGTACAATCATCAAATGTTCTGGTTTCAGAACATTTTTGTCACCCCAAAAGGGAGCCCCTTACCTGTTGAGTTGCCTTCTCCCCATCCAGCTTCTGGCAACCATTAATCTGCTCTCTACCTCTTTAGACTTTTCCATGCTGGGAAATGTTGTACCAAGAGAATGTGTTTGGCTTCCTTCACTTAGCATAACATTCTCAAGGTTTCTCCGTGTGATAATATGTATCAGCCCTTCATTTTCATGGCTGAATAATATTCTATCATGTAGGGACATCCCATTTTGCATATTCATTCACCTGACACACATTTGGGTCGCTTTCACCTTTTGGCTATTGTGAGTAGTGCCATGAGCTCCCACACACACTTCTGTTTGCACACCTGTTTTCAGTCCTTCCACTCCCTTCCTGAGAATGGAGTTGTGTCACATAACTACAGTTAGCTGACTGAGCAACCACCGAGATGTTTTCCACAGAAGCCGTCCCATTTTCACATTCTCACGAGCTGTGTATGAAGGCTCTAATCATTTCTCAACATCTTCACTAACATGTATTATTTTCTGTAGCTGCCATTTTTTTAAGATCTTATTTATTTATAAGCAGGAGCAGAGTGAGAGAGAGAGCACAGGTCAGGGGTGAGAGTCAGAGGCAGAGGGACAAGCAGACTCCCCGCTGAGCAAGGAACCCAAAGCAGGGCTCGATCCCAGGACCCTGGGATCATGACCCAAGCTGAAGGCAGACAAGCCACCCAGGCACCCCTGCAGTGGTCATTTGTTGAAGCAATCAGTATTACAGCCATCCTAGTCAGTTTGAAGTGGTATCTCATTGTAGCAGTACCACTCCCTATCCATCAGGATGACTACTGTTTAAAAAATTAAAAACAGAAAAATCAGAAAAGAACAAGTGCTGGCGAGGATGTGGAGAAACTGGAATTCCTTGTGCATGGTTGGTGGGAGTGTAAACTGGTGCACAAAGGAAAACCTCCTGTTAGGGAAGATAGTATGGTGGTTCCTCAAAAAATTAAAAATAGAATTTCTGTATGACCCAAGTAATTCCACTTTTGAGTATATACCCCAAAGAATTGAAAGCAGGGACTGGAACAGATCGCACATCGCTGTTCATGGAAGAATTACTTGCAATAACCAAAAAGTGGAAGGAACCCAAATGCCCTTCGGTGAAAGACCAGATAGACAAAACGTTGTAGGTGTGTATCACGGCATATTGCTCAGCTTTGAAAAGGAAGGAAATCCTGTTAAATGCTACAACATGAATGAAGCTTGAAGACATTATGCTAAAGGAAATAAGCCATTTGCAAAAAGACAAATATTGTCTGATTCCACTGATGTGAGTAGTCACTTTCCTGGAAACAGATAGTAGAAGGCTGGTGGCCAGGACCTGAGGGGAAGGGGGAGAAACAGTAGGCTAAAGGTTGAGAAAGGCTCCCATTTTTTTTTCCAAAGAGGCAGAATGCAAGCAGACCCTCACATGGGATTGTAGCCTGGATGTTTCACTGTCTCCTGTGTTCCTCCAACAGCAAAAGGAGGCTCTTCCTAATATAAAGACTCCCTAACAGTTGGCGATGACATTAGGCATGGCATGTAGAAAAGAAGTCCCAAATTGAGAGCAACAGGAGGAAAGGAACGCTGGAGAAAATAATCGAGAAGGGACTACATTTCACAAAAGTACCATTCGAAACCATTTTGCAAATGGGAGAAGCAAAAGAAGAATTCAGAATTTGTGACAAGACAGCTGATCAAGAAAGAGGAAGACATTCTAGAGAAAAATGCCAAGGCCCAGGGCTCCGGCTGATGAGCAGAATTGTTGGCTGGTCAACCTCTGGCTTCAAGATAGAAAAGCATTTTGTTTTCTGTAGGTAGCAGATATTATTGCCTGAGCATTAGTTCTAATGAACGAGCTGGCACAGCGGGATATTTGTCCGCAGGTTTTTTATAAGCAGAAGCCATGGAAGTACCCATTGAAACCAAAAAGCAGAAAGTCCTGTTTGGAGTCCTATATTTGGGGATTCCTTTTAATAACAATTCCTATTTATTTGTGTCTGGAAGAAGACCAGGGAATAAAGTTATTTTGAAAAGAGGCTAGATGAAGTACATCTCATATCCGCCGCGCCCCGCCCCCCCCCCCCCAGAACGCGCAGTAAGTAATTGTATCCAAATGAACTCTCATGTCTAGCCGTTTGAGGGAGTCCTTAGGCTTTTCTTAAAATGATTATTCAGGAAAAAAATTTTCAGTTGGGATTATCTTTACTTTTTATAACCCCTTTTTCTTTCCTGGTATGTGGCTTTTAGCCAGTCCTCTGATTCTTAGAATGCTCCCGAAAAAGATGAATTAAGGAAAAAGGAGAGGAAATTCAAATAAGTCAACGAGGGCTGCTTGGCAATAGTGAACATAAAACATGTGGTTAGGAAGAGGTTGAAATGAACTAAAATCAAGGCAACTGCGTTTTTTCAATAGGACTTGCTATTTCTATCTCCCATTTCCATAGAGGGAGGGAAACTAAAATGGCATAATAGAAACAGCTAATATTTATCCAACGAAACATATGATGCGCGAGGGCCCGTTCTAAAGGCTTCACACATATTAACTCACTTAATCTTCACATCAGCTCCGTAAGGATGGCACCGTGGAAGTGTCCATTGCTAAATTTTCAGGAATTTTGTGAGCCTGCCGGGAGCTTGAAATCAGTCATTGTGGGAGTATTTATTTATACCATGGAAATCGACATATGTTACCAATCGGGGCTTTTGGGGGGAGAGCCATTTGTCAAACGTTTTCTAGAATACCACTGCTGTTGTCCTTCTATCACAGATGGGGAAACTGGGACACAGAGCAGTTAGGTGGAGTCTCCACGATCATTCAACTCGTAGTTAAAATTGGTAGCGTTAGAACTGTCTGCGAGGCAGCAGGACTCAAGAGCCCAAGCTTTTCGCCATCCTACCGTCCTGCTTCTGATGTGTCTGACTTGCGCTGACTGGATTTGGAAAGCCTAGGGCTCTAATTTGGACTCTTCTACTATCCGCTGTTTAAGCTTTCCAGGTCTCCAGACATTTTATAATAGAGATGTGACCATCTTCAGAATGCTTCACGTTGATCTTTGCCCTATCACAAATGAAATCGATGATCACAGTGAAAATGCAAAATAGTCCTTGATTGCTCCCTCCCCCCAAACCTTCCTTCCTAATTTTGATTGTGTCTTCGCTATGAAAGTAGGATCTGTGTATACCTCTTTGGACTTCGGCAGCCTTTCAGGAGGGCTATAGTGAATTTTCTTCCTCATGCTCCCATACTGCTTGCCTCATTATCGTAGAAAGCAGAACAGCTGTGCTGACAGTGGGTATCATCATCATCGTTAATAAATATTTATTGAGCATGTCCTTTGTGCTGAGCTCTGAGGACACAGAGAGGTAGAACATAGGGTCCTAGAAGCTTGCCCAACAAGTGGCCCAGAGAGAGAGGAGAGGAACCCCAGTATGTGGGGAAGCCTTTCTGGGAGAGGAAGTAGTGCCTGAGCTCAAGTGGGCATCATAGATGGGCAGAAGGGTTTGAAGGAAGGCACCAGGACAGTAATCGTTTCTGTGTTTGGAATAAGTGATGCGATTTGGCCTAAGGAGATGTTCTGTAACAGGAGACGAGCCCGGAAAGGATGGACTGCTGTCTGAAGAGGACCTTTGAGCTTGACTCAGCAGCCTGAGCTTCCTATTTTGAACCGTAAGGAATCACCTGCGGTTCCGAGCGCACCAAAGATGAGCAAAGCCGTGCTATGAATAAGATGAAATTTAGCCAGGTGGGTAGAATGAACTGAAGGAGAGAGTTGCTGGAAATGGAGATAACAATAAAACAATAATCTGTTATGAAAGCTTCTCCAACATGGAAAATCCTCATGGAATCATTAGAATTGTAAGCAAGATACAATTAGAAGGGCAGACTGTGGTTACAACAGTACAAACACCTACGTGACGGGAAATACTGGAAAGAACCACAACTGAATTATTACAGTGATTGGATTGGGCTGAAGAATTATGGGGAATTGTTTTTTTTTTCTTCAATCAAGATTTTTGGTTATGGGGTCATAGTTTATCATCGTGAAAATGCATGGAGATAATTAAAAAATGGACATAAGAAGAGGTGCTCGAAGGGGACACAAATTTTAGGTAAAATGATAAATTATGCTGTAGGCAGAACAAGATGAAGGAGAACTGTCCAAACGCGATGCCTCTGGGGCAGCTGGAGATAAGGGGCTGAAAGTTTGGAGAGTGATCGACCCTTGACACCAAGAGTTTTGTGAGCCAGAGAGGAGCTGACGAGTTCAAGGGAGCTCACAGCAGGAAACTCCCAGCGAGACCTGAAACTTGGACTTGGCCCATGAAGGTGCAGAAGAGGAGGAAGAAGCGAAATCCTTAGACAGAGCCGAACGTAATTAATCCAAGGAGGAGGAGGAGTGTTAAGACCTGTTAGGACACAGAGACTAACAGAAGTTAGTTTAAAGAATCATTTCATTTACTGAGTGTTTTCCTCTGTGGTGACGCATGATATGTACATTATCTCTACTGTCTCCTACGATTCTCCTAACGGTGCTCTGTGTTACCTTCTCCCCACTCTACAGATGGAAAACCCAGACCGGAAACACAAGATGGCACAAATCTTTCCAGTCTGTAAGTGAAGGTAAAAGGGCTCCCAGGTCAGGGTCACGTGACTTCTCCAGACAGGGAAGCTTTCGTGGGAGGGAGGTTACGCACGCAAAATCCCCCTGGAGGATGGCCAGCCCACCGCTAGCTAGTGTCGCTGAGCCTTGCCACAATTTATTACAGGCTTTCACAATTGATACTGAAAGGACTTTAGTGGTATTTCCTCACTTACTTTCCACATTTTCTCAATACGTAGATTGTCTAAACGTACAAGTGTTGATGCTTCTGTCAGTCGGTGTTATCTAGTTGCTCCAAGCAGCTTTCCTAGTTCATTATCAGCAGTGTATCTGATGTCACACCACGAAGCTTCTGAAGCCTGGTAACGTATCCATCCGTAAATCGAGAACCTGGAGCGGGGGAGGGGGGTGTTATTCAGAAGAGAGAAGGAATTGTGACCGTTCAGCAGAATGTTGATTACAAGTTTAATTCAAGTTACATGCATTGGTGATTCAGTCCTACAAAACAAGGTGTTTAGGTTATTAGATGCCTAAGTGACCTTCTCTTTCCCTGTTTATGTTAATAGATAGTGTGTCTGACGCAGAGTGTTATTAGATAGTTTTGCTCAGTTTTCAGAAAAGACCGTGAATACACAAATCAGCAGAGGCCAGATCCTATGCCCTTCATAATGACTAGCGACCAACAAATCCATCATGAATCTATTAAAACCGTATGCCCTGGGAGCATTACTAGCAAATTTCACAGTCTGAATTCTTACCAAGGTGGGAAATTTTATGGATTTCGCTGTTAACATAATATGCAACCTGATAGTCACGTGAAAATGTAATCACAAGCTATAGTTTTCTTGTTATTAACTCAAATTAGGATATTGTATCTATTTTACTAGATTTCAAAAAATCTAAAACTGTTGCATCTGTAGTTTTAGATATATTTATATGTTATAGTTGGCTTTAAACACTAGTTAAATTTTATATTTAATGTCTTACTACAGCTGTAGGGGGCTGTTCATGCATACTAAGCCTGGTTTGTGGTACTACGAGTATCTTTGTAAAAATGACTTACAAAGAATGATTCTATTATAAAAATATAACTATTATTGCTATACTCCGAAGTCTCTACAGAAAATGAAAATAAAGGTACTTGATAAAGCTTTATTATCGCTGGCTATTTGCTGATTATGTGGAAAAAGTAAGCCTAGAACTGACTTGTCTCATTGTCATCCATCATTATTTACTTGGTATCTAGACACCTTAAAAAAAGAAAGAAAGAAAGAAAGATGGTCCAAGTATAGGAGCCTGGTGGAAATTTTTATTTGACTACATTTCAGATGATATAATCCGTAGTCTTGATCACAAGACCCATGTTTTAATAACCTGACCTGAAAGAATATTTAGGTGAGGGCAAGAGGTTCCTGAAATGTGTATCACCTTACGGGTCCAAGGGGTGTTTTTCACCTCACTGTGCATTCTGAGTCATAGTGGGGGGTGTGCCACAGTGACAAAAAGAAATAGACTGGGAACCGTTCACTTCAGAGAGCGTTGCCATTAGCAGGGTGAGTGCCCTTGGAGACTTTGTTGCCCTGACTGGGTCTGCTGGCCCTAGATCCCTTCTTCACTCTTTTGCTGGACTCTCTGGGGCCAGTGGGGCTGACTCTGTGGGGCTGCATTTCCCCGGGTGCCTGTATCTGCTGCAGTCAGCCCCTGGGAGGCACCAGCAGGAGACAGGACAGCTGGAGGACAGGAAGGAAGGGCAAGACAGGGTCTCGTCTCTTTCTGCCTCGGGTTGCTTCTCCAGCAACAGCTGTACCCCCGCAGTGGTTCTGAGAACCGTCATGGGTTCCCATCGCTCTAGGAGACCGTGGTCTCTGGGTTCTGAGTTCTGCCTCGTCCTTTAGCTCCCTCAGCTTCGAGGTGAGTGTGACTTCTTACTCTTGGTGCTCTCGGTTCCATATCTGACTTCTCAGCTCTTCCCTCGCCTGTGTAATCAATTTCCTGAATTAAATTCCTCCATTCCCTAGCTGGACCCTGACTGGCACAATTCACTATATACCTAAGTATTTGTGTATCGGGTCATGATGGAGAATACATTCTGTGCGGAGAGGAGTTGTTAGAGCGATTTGAAAGCCACTGTCTATGAAAATGAATCTGACAGCAAAGGGCGGACAGCGGTGGGCCCGATTCTTCACTTGGGCGTTGATGGCTGGTACTGAGCTGAAGACCGTGAACTTGGAGATTCTTTTTCTCTCTCTTAAAAAGGGGAAACTTTGTGGTACAGGAGAAGGAGTACCAACGGGGGGATGAGGAGACCAAGATTCTAATCTTGATGGGTGACCATGGGCAATCCATGTAATCTGTGTTCTAGTCCATGATGCTTCCTTTGTGCACGGAACCAGGGCCTCTGAGATTGGTATGTCTTTTTTCTTTAAAGATTTCTTACTTATTTTTCTGCAAAGAGAGACAGAGAGCAGCGCATGACCAGCAGGAAGAGGCAGAGGAAGAGGGAGAAGCAGACGAGACTCCCTGAAGAGCAGGAAGCCCGATGCGGGACTCGATCCCCAGACCCTGGATCATGACATGAATTGAAGGCAGATGCTTAACTGACTGAGCCACCCACGTGCCCCTGGCATGTCTTTTTAAAAGGGATTCCTATAAGAAGCTGTAGTGTTACCATTTGAAAGAAGACGTTGATACACAGCCTGTGACAGCTCAAAGACCAGTGAGACTAGCACCTGTAGGCTGTTTAAAAGAATAGTCACTTACCTAGATCATTCCATTACACTTGCATTACTTAATTATTTTCCTCAATTGATAAATATTTCTTTATTATGCTAGCACTAGAAATAATAGCTCAGCATTCGGGTCATAAAGTTCTTAGGGAATAAACATTGATATGGGCTGTGGGACTTGCAGAATATCAGGTAATAGTGGTCACGGTCATTAATGTCGGTAAATAAATCACTCTGTAAGACAAATGCCCCCATGGGAAGATGTATTTTTTAAGTAGCTCAGTAAGATATAGGTAAAGTGTGAGGTGTCGATCTCTTTAAGATGCACACATACGCCCCCCATGCCCTAAGTCCTATTGAACAAACAAAAAATGTGACATGTTTTGATGTTCTTTGACCTCATCAGCCATTCCCTTGCTTTCCTCCTGATTTAAGAAAAGTCTATGACCAAAAGTCCCCAGTCTTCAAAATAGTAAAATTCCAACAGATACCACAATGTCTCTGGTGAGATAAGCAATTGCATATTCACAATTCCAGACCAGATGTGAGCTTTTCCTCTATGCCCAGCGTTCAGTGAAGTCAGGAAAAGTTCAGCTGAGTTTATCTGAAGGGGAGATAAAAGATAGAGTCTTCCTGCCTGGCATTAAGCCCTGCCCCATGCAGAATCCAGATGCTCGCAACCCTTTCTTTAAACTTTGTATATTTGTCGTTGGTTTTTTTGTTTTTTGTTTGTTTGTTTGTTTGTTTTGTCTTGTTTTTAATATTCATCACTTTCTGGCTGGTGACACCACTGAAGACTACAATAAACCATATTGTTGTGGAATGTGCTTTGTCCCCACCTGCGGGGACAAATTTTTTTGGTCTGCGGAGACTGATTTTTTTTTTTTTTTCCCCTCCAAAGCAGATTATTTATCTCAATTTCTTTAAAGAGTCATCTAAGGTAGTTTTCATGGTTATTTCTGTTTTTATATGTTCCTGGTTTATTTTCTACTCTTCCCTTCAATTTACATAGAACGACTTCAGACACAGGAAAAAATGGCCGGGATTAAAACAACAGCAGATTGCGCTTTTGCGTGTTGAACTTGAAGCAAGAATCTGGTGGGTGATGTGTTGGAAGGCAAGCTGGAAGAGGGTCGCACACACATAAGGTGCAATGGACGGCAGCTGAAAAGATAAGTCCGGTAACAGCCGAAGGTGGTCTGAAAGTAAAATGCTGCCGTAAAATCTCCTACAGCAGCGTGGGAAGGGGACCCACGGCATGTTCTGCCCCCGCAGTGTGTGGTTGAGGGGCTTGGAGATGACCTAAGCGTCACACTGGTACAGAAGCATATCATCATTCAGGGAAACAGAGGGCAGTGGGGACAGTGGCCTGCCAAGGAGAAGTTAAAATATTTGAACAATTGATAACAATAAAAACTTTCAGGCTCTGGATTCTTGTTCTGATCCCCAAAATGCACCTGCCCAAAGAGGCGTTGAAGCCTCAGAGATAAGTTCACGACAACATTTGTAAAACCCCTTCTTGTCTGGTCAACAATGTATAATAAAGTATTATTGAAAAAATGCTTCAGAGTGAAATTATCCTCAGAAAGCGCATCTCCAGAGACAAATGAAGCCTTCCTTTGGGCAGTTAGGAAGCATTTGAATTATCTAGAGAAATACTGAATTCTAAATGGTTTTTCTAAGGATAGATATACATGATTGGACGTAGAAAGTGTGCCCGCTTTATTTTGTGAAAGTTAAGGGAAAGGTTAATTTCTTATCAGAAAAGTCCCCTAGATCATTAATGCTGGTGATAGCTCGATAGCAGTGCTTCTTACCCCCTGTGCTGAAGATCTCCTGGAGGATCAGACTGAAGGTATGGACTGCCTTTGCAGAAAAGCACATCTCAACATCATCATGGAATTTCAAACACGGTGTCGAGGGATTGTTGAATTCGCCAAAGATCATTTATATTCCACTGCCCCCCCATTCCCTAATGGGTTAAGAACCCTGTATTGATGATAAATGATGGAACAAGTTTTTACATGAGCAGCACAGATCACGCCGAGTCTGGAGCTTTACCAAGCTGGGTTAAAAATTCTGACTTCATCGCTTAGTTCTCTCCAAGTCGTTTGATCACATTCCGCTTGCAGTTAAAAAGGAAAAGAATAAAGTAAGGATAGACCATGACTTATGTCTATTAATTCGTAATGCATGTATTCAGTATTACTATATCAAGCGTATCATAAAACATACACAAAATAGAAGTTATAGAAGACCGAGATGAAGATGAGAAAATAAAATACCCCGCTAATCACGATGATATCATCCTCTATCAATAGTTAATATCTCACGGAAAAATAGATGCTCAGATCAGAATTCATCATTAATGACAGTTCATAGAAATCCAAATTGCAAGTAGTCTCGCAAATTTGTGAATGTTTTTGACCTATTTCTTGTCAGATCCAATTAGACTGTCATTGTTTTCACGTCTCCGTACGGCTGGCGAAAAACTCTTAGAACTGAAAGTGGCAGATCTGATCTTGATTTTCACCTGTGAGTGCATTATTGGTTTTATCTCAATCTTCGATTTCTTTGAAGGAATCTTTGAAGCCACTTGTTTTCCAAATAAGAGAGTTAATTGGTTAAAGCCAGACAAGACACTTTGCGGAAGGTGTGAAGTTAGGCAGTGTCAACACCCTGAAGTCAGTGAAAGAACGAGGTGGGGGCACTGTCACCCCTCCCCGGGGCTCTTCAGTGAGTACTCCTCAGCTACAGCACTAGGCACGTGACCACTTTCCTGGGCACCTCGTAAAGGTGCTACTTGAATAAATATAATGAACGTTTGGAAAGCTTTTCTCTTTTTGATCATTGTATATATTTTTTTAAAGATTTTATTTATTTATTTGACGACAGAGATCACAAGCAGGCAGAGACACAGGCAGAGATCGAGGGGGAAGCAGGCTCCCTGCCGAGCAGAGAGCCAATGTGGGAGACGATCCCAGGACCCCGGGATCATGACTTGAGACGAAGGCAGTTGCTTAACCAACTGAGCCACCCACGCGCCCAAGAAATAGAATTTCTTTCCTTTTTTTTTTTTTTTTTAAGATTTTATTTATTTATTTGACAGAGATTGCAAGTAGGCAGAGAGGCAGGCAGAGAGAGGGGGGGAAGCAGGTTCCCCGCTGAGCAGAGAGCCCGATGCGGGGCTCGATCCCAGGACCCTGAGATCATGACCTGAGCCGAAGGCAGAGGCTTAACCCACTGAGCCACCCAGGCGCCCCCAAGAAATAGAATTTCTAATGTTCTTCCCAAATCACAGTGAACTGCCTTGCTCACTCCACTATGGAGACCCCACCTGAGGCAAATAATTTAATGCCTCTCAGTTTCTTCATCTGTAAAATGGGGATAATGTCACGTAACTCAGTCGGATCAAGTGGACCAAGGGCATGGGTCAAGGCCTGTGCACAAACCCTGGCCTGTGATTTAAAGGAGAAATAAAAGGAGATACTATTATCATGATTACTCCTCTATCACACGGCTGTTAAGTGAACTCGTGTTGCTCCTAGCCTAATTTAAAAACCACACAAAACCTCCTCTCAGTGCTCTCTATATGACTTCAAGAGCTGTAGTTTCTCACCTCCGACCTCGCCCCCCGAAACAGAACAAACCAAACAAAAGCATATTAGCCTTTTCAGCTTGGAAAACAGCGGATTCTGAACACTTAGTAATCCTGTTCATTAGCTTGAGAATTACTAATTGGGAAGACCCCTTAGATCCTATCAGATAATTTTAATATGGGAGAGGGTTGTTTGCTTTTTGGTGTTTTTGCTTTGTTTTTAAACAACATACAATGTACTAGACGTCTGGCTAAGGGCTGAGGTTTCGAAGATGAATTGTACTTGCTCTAGGCCCTCCAGGCACTAACCATCTAGTGGAGGATACCAACCAAATAATCGCATCAAAGTGGTAAGAGCTATAATGGAGGTACACACTGGTTGCTATGGGAGCAGAGTCGGCTAAGCAGCTTCTTTTGCCTGGGGAGGGCAAGGAGGGCCACCGGAAGGAGGCTGGGCCATAGCTGAGTCTTGGAGGATAGGACTGGGAATCTGCATTTTGGTCGGACGGAGGTATATCCAGTATGGTCCCTTAGGAACCCGCGGGTAGTCCAGGTTTCTGGCGCCGGGGTTTGAGGGGTTTGAGGGGTTTGAGGAAGTCAACGAGGCTGGCAGAAATCCGTCGGTGCTCAGCCTTGGATGACATGCTATGACCAAAATTTATCACGGAATGGATTGGAAATAGACAAAGGCTCTTAAATGAGAGGGAGATGCCATCACAGAGAACAGGGCGGGTATTTTGGAGGAACGACTGACGAAACAAAATCTCTTGAGACAGTTGGTTGGGAAAAAGGAGAAAGAAGAGCTTTTACCTCTATGGTCAATTTACTTGCTAATTATAAACTCGTCACTAAAGTAAATGTCGGCTAATTCACTTTTGTCCAAGAGCCTAAACAAGTTTAGGCTCCACGACTGTAGAAAAAGTATTCATTTCCTAAGTGTCTGACTTGTTCCTGTCGGAAGCCTGGCAACACTTCAGCCGGCCATTACCAGTTTGCCTGGTGGGATTACAAGCTTCCAAACATTGCATGAGGAATTGTTCCCTATGAGGATGTTATAGCCAGATACCAATTTTCAAACCCAACATCCACTCTAAACAGAACATCAACCGCAGCCGACTTACATAACAAGTGAAAGTGGCCATACAGACATGAAAGAGCGACTTCCATCTCTTGATGCCAAACTAGAAAGAGAAAAGCAAGTTCAGAGAACACATCATGACTCATCAAAGTCCAAAAGGAAAAGCTTCACGCACACACAGCCACCCGCGCAACCTCTTGGGGTCCTTTTAGCCTGCAACCATATTGGCTTTTGTGTGGATCTTCTGCGAGACAAAAGAACCCCATCATTTTCCTCCTTAACATCAGTTGTTACATGTTGCTTTACCTAAGAGATGAAGCTTCTGCTCCATGTTCTACAGGCTTCCCCTGCACCCGTACTGAGTGAATGCCTTTTCATTTCTCCTGAGTGTAGGCCTTACTTTCTAACATTTCTACTTTCTGCAGCGCCTGCCACCAACGAGACGATTCTTCCGAGGGAAGACCAAAAGGGAGAAGGTGGTGCTTTCTTAGACCAATACAAAGGAAAAAGGAGATGCAGTATCTGTATTTAAGCTCTGCTCCCAGAGACAGATTTTATTTTTCAGTTCCCATAGTTGAGTATAGAATGCATTGATACCAGTCCTTCCAAGCGCTGCATCAAAATGTTATATGAGCCGAGGAATATACACGGGTAGCAAAGCAAGCATTTTCTTCTCCACTCTCCCTCTGACAAAACGCCAGGAGGAATGGCCATTCTCTTCCTCCAGTGTCTTACTAAGATGATTGTTCTCTCTTTGAAATGTGGCATGGCCGGTGAAGATGGAATCCTAAAGGGATCAAAGGTACTTACGCACAAGGAAGGATAAGTGTGAGGTTGGTGTGCCAGAGAAACAAATTGGGCCTGAAAAAAAATTAGAACCTATTATTAGCTAATATAATAAGCATTGCCATTAGGTGAGGGCCCTCTTACTGACAACTAGATTATCTGGCTATATTATTAGTTGCGGTTTATGAGGCAGTTAGAAGTTATACTTTTACTACATTGCTAATTTCAAGGTTTCTCGATGTTTGTTTCCTGGGGAAAAGTTATCCTGGCATATCCTCAGGCAGAAAAACAAGTTCTAACAGTCAGTCCTTTAGGGCATACTCTATCCTATTTCTCTTAGATGCGTTCTCTTTTGTTATCCCGAGGTTCACTTTGGGATAGATGGGAAAGTATAATGCTGAAGTTATCAAGCAGGTAACAAAGCCTCAGAAACTACGGGATGCTGACATGGACACTCCTTGGCTCCTGAACTTGGTGGCCTTGCAGACTTCTGCTTCCCCTCGCAATGGGCCAGCCACGTAAACAGATTTTGCCATTTCATGAGCCGATGCAGCCTTGTTTCTTGTCTTCAACTTCTCCAGTGCCCGGTTCCCAGCATCCTAGAACTGCGTTTCAGACCGGCCTGCTCCAAGAGTCAATTCTGCAACTGCAAAATGGTCTTAAAATAGGATTTTACTCTAGGGGGAAAATCCTCAACCAAATAGCCACAGTGCGCTTTGAATGACTAATTGAAGCCATTACATTACAAAATAAGGGATACATCATTCTTTTCATAACACTACCATATAGGAACAGTTTTAATTTTAAGAGTCAAGCACTTACATTAATCTGAGTCTGAAATAATAGGCCCCTGATTTAAAATCTCCTAACATTCTTTCACACTTCATAAAACTAAAAATAAAATTGTCTCAGCAAACACTGACCTATTCCGCCAGCCAAAGAACTGTATTTCAAGGAGAATTGGAACAAGAGGTCGCCCAACTGCCAAGCGCCGGCAATCTACTGTGCGGAGCCTTAATCGCTCTTAAATGCGAGGTGGGAGAGAAGAGCCAGCCTGTGGACTGTACAGGATAAGAGATTTATTCCCCTTCTTAAATCAAAAGCAGATTCCATGCTTCAGCTGTCCCCTAAGCCGCTCGCCCCGCCCCCACGGGGTTGTTTTTCCGTAATTTTGTATATATTCCCTTCGCAGATGACAGGTGAGGGAAGCTTCCAGTGCCCTATCTGGTCCACGAAGTAAACAGAGGGGTGAGGATGGGCTTATTTATTTACAAGGCGTTCAGCCTCTCAGCTTGTTTTTTTCCCCTCACTGGCATTTGGAAGCTTGCCGTCCTCCAGAAAAAAGACAGATTTGGCAGGAATGTTCTTTGTGCCCGCCTCCCTTTTTACCGGGGAGGAAGGGGACAGATTTATAATTACAACCTTGAGTGGGGGTTGGGGAGAAAAAGTTTCAGCCGGCACGACGATGCCTGTTTCTTCTTTCACGGTCAAGACCGTGCCACCAGCCGCTCTGGTGCCCCCCCCCGGGAGCCCTCCGCCTGTCCCCTCCCTTTCCCTCTGCAGGCTGGCTCCGGCAGGCGGAGGCACGGTTACATTCCAGCACCTTCTCCACATACCCCCAAACTACTACGCGCTATTACTACGGCCGCCCTGGCTCTCCCGGGGCCGCCTCCGCTTCCCCAGCCTCCCCGGTGCGGGGTGGGGGAGCCCGGAGCACCGCGGGGACAGCGACAACGGGCGCCCGACCCCGCCGGGGCTCGGGGGCGCTCGGCGTCCTGCGCAGTGTCCCCGCTCCAGGCACGAGCACGGCCCGAGAGCCGGCGCCTCGCAGACACACACGGATCCACGCATACAGTAGAGCTGTCTCGATCCACATTCTTGCACACCGCCCCCTGCTTCCCCCCGAGCTCCCGGAGTCGCTGCGCGGGCCGAGTGACAGGCGCGTCCCGCCAACCCGCGCCCGGCCGGGCAGGGAGGAGCGGCGCGCGGGGCCAACTGCGGCGCGTCTTCCGGCGCCCGCGGAGGCGGCGAGGGTGGGACGCGGGGCGGAGCCCGAGTTTAGGAAGAGGAGGGGATGGCTGTCATCAATGAAGTCATATTCATAATCTAGTCCTCTCTCCCTCTGTTTCTGTACTCTGGGTGACTCAGAGAGGGAAGAGATTCAGCCAGCACACTGCTCGCGAGCAAGGTAAATATAACTTACAACTCCTTTCTCCTCTCTCCCCTCCCTCCGGCCTCGGGGCTGCAGCCGCCGCAGGAACACCCCTCCGGCCCCGCGCCGCCTTCGCCGGGGATTATTCATTATTATCCTAATTATTATTTATTGTGCATGCACGGAGACCAAAACAAACAGGCGGGCCAACCGCCGCCACAACAACAAAAAAGCCCGCCTCCTCCCCGCGGGCCTCAGGTGGAATGCTCTAACGACAGCTCCCGGGCGGCCGCGGAAGAAACGGGAAAGTTTCAACCGAACCTCGCTGTTCTAATAATAACAGTAATAATGACTACTTCGGGGAGGCGAGGGGCGGGGGGAATCCCCACGAAGCCCAGCCTTGACCCTAGGTAGGCAGTCAGCGGAGCGCTGCCAACTCAAGGTTGCAACACACACACACACACACACACACACACACACACTCGGCCAGGTTGCAATCCCCCCCCACCCCACCATCCCCTTAAAGCTGGGGGAGGGGGACGGTGGAGGGGGGCAGGCTGGAGGGCCCGGGAGGAGGATGGACAGGCGACAGTTCACCCCAGCAGTCCTCCCCGGAAGAGTTGGACGGGGAGCGGGAGAGGAGGGCGAGGAGCCCGGGCTGGCGGCGGGGCGCCAACGAGCGCGGCTGCCGCCCGCTTCCCGGGGACTTGTTTAAAGGGCTCCCGTGGCCGAGACGCCAGCGGATCGCGGCGGGCGAAGCCGGAGCCGGCGCGCCGTAGAGACGGCCGCCACCGCCGCGGGGCCGGTGCGTGCCGGATCGGAGGTGTCACCTCCACTTGGCGGGTTCTCTCGGGCGGGGATGGGGACGCTGACCGGTACGCAGGCCTTTAGGCAAAGGGGTTACCGGGGCGCTGCGCCCGGGGCTCTGCGGACGTCCCTGCCTCGGGTACCTGGCGGCCGCGCGGGCTCGGGTGTTGAAGTTCGGGGTGTCCGGCCCCGGGCCGCACCGCCGGGAGGGCGGGAGGAGGCCCCAGAGAAGGAGGTCGGAGGTGCCCGCCGGGCTCAGTTACCCTGCCCTCCCCCTCCCGGGGTTTGTTTTCTTTTGCTTGGCGTCGTCCCCCAGCTTGAGCCGCGGGAACCTCGGGCGTCGGTCGCCCGCGATCGTCCGGGTGCTAGGGGCTCGCTGGGGCCCGGGAGAGCCGCCGCGGCTGCGGGCCGGGAGGCCATGATCTGGATAATCTTCTCTGCCTGACTGTCACAAACAGGACCCGCGCGCACCCGGGCAGCAGTGGTGGCGTTCGCCGGAGAAGGGGAAGGGCTGCGGGGGGGCGGGGGAAGGAGGGAGGGGGTGGCGAGGGCGGGAGGCGGGGAGACCGGGTGGGAGCCTCCTCCCAACGATGACACGCACCCCTTCCTTCTCGCTCCCTGCTTTCGAGTTTGCTTTATTCCCATCCCAACCTGATTTACCCCTTCCTCTGCTCTCCCCCTCCATCCGGCCGTCTTCCCTCCTCCCGTTTGCGTTGCAAAACAGGGCCATGCCATCTGCAAAGGTGTCGCGATGCACTTCCCCAAATAACCGGTCCGGCGTGCCAGTCCCTAGGCGCCCTCCGGCTGCGGGCGCACGCCGAGCCCGGTGCTCCGGGTGCCCCGCACCAGGCCTCGCAGCCTGGGCGCAGTTGCACCGCGCGGGGCGGGGCGCAGCAGTGCGGGCTCCGGGGGACCCCCGTGCCCTGGTCCCGGCACTCGGCGGGTTTCCGGTACACGCGGGGAGATCGCCGCCTGCCAGCGTCTTCGCGCTCGCCCCTGCCTCCGCCGCCTGGATTGCATTATTATTTTTATCCGGGTTGCAGCTTGCGGCGGATCCTGGTGAGCGCGGGGCAGGCCGGACTGCCGGGGGTGGGGGGTGGGGGCGGAGGGAAGTTGGACACGGATCAGGCAGGAAAAAAGAAAAAAAAAAAAAGTTTGGCAGGGCGGCTAAGTAGGGAGGGGGGCGGGAGGGGGCGGCGAGCTCCCGCCGCTCGCGTCTCCGCGCCCTCGGGGCCGGCGCGAGCGTGTCTGCGCGTGAGTGTGAGTGTGTGTTGTGCGCGCCGGGGCCCGTGCGTCGCGAGCAGAGGCGCCGGCGGCCGCCGGGAGCCCCGGGAGGACCAGGCGAGGTTTGGTGGCGGGGGCCGGGGGGGGGGGGGTGGCGTGTGCGTGTGGCAGTGAGTGTGCGTGTGCGCGCGCGAGCGGCGGGGAATCAGGAAGTCACAGCAGCGAAGCGCACACAGACATGTTTGATCGCCGTGACATGACGCGCGCGAGGGAGGAAGCGGCGGCGGCGGCGGCGGCGGCGGCGGGGGCCGGGCCGCGGGCTCGGGCGCGGGCCTAGGGCTCGGCTGGGGAGCCCCGCTCCGACAGCGGGTGGCGCCGCCGCCGCAGGCTCGCCGAGCCCCGCGCCTCTTTTTGTTCCGCGTCCCCCAGGTAAGGAGCCTGCGCCGGCGCCGCCCGCCGGGTGCGGAGCTTGTTCCAGCTCTTTCCCTGCCGGCCCCCTCCGGGCTCCCGGCTCGCCTTTCCTGCAAAGTCAGGCCGGCGGGGGAAGCGGGCTCCTCGCCCTCCGCTCGGTCGCGTGGAAAACTTTCCAGCGGGAAGCCCCGCGAGGGGGGACGGAGAAGGCCTCGCCGGCGGCTGTCGCTGGTCAGCGCCTTCTCCTCCGGGTCCGGAGAGTGGAGTCGCCGCTGTTGCACATGCAAACTTTGGGCCTAAACGTGCCTGCAACTCTCGCAGGATTTACTCCGGCAATCAAATAAATAGGCCGAGTCGTCCCTTTGCTCTTGCCAGGCGTTTGGATTTTTGAAGAGCAGGAGACGGGCTTGGGGAGTCGGGGGAAGTGGAGGGGGCTGTCGTGCAGAATCCATTCCTTCTCTAATGTCTGCGCCGGGTGTTATGTAATTTTAATAGCACATGGGTGCAAAGCCCACACTGGGCTTCTCCCCTCCTTTGTTTATATAACTTTTGGGAGAGTTTTGCAAGGTTTCGCCTTTTTTCCTTCCTCCCCAATCTGGTGGACGTTGGTGCTTTCGAAACCACAAAGCGACGGGGGTTGATATTTGATGCAGAGCTGTCATCATTGTCTCCTGGTCACTAGATAGACTCCATTCCCAAGTACCTGAAATGTTAGAGCCCGGGGGAAGCGTTAAGGATACACACGTTCATCTCCTGCATGGGGCGGTTATTTTTAACATCTGTGCGTCATGAAGAGCAGAGCTACATTTTAAACTCCCCTTTCAAAGGACTTTGTTATTTACACCTGGTCGTGCCGTGCTCCCAGGAGCAGAACGCTTGTAGGAACAGAAAGCTTGTTGCTGGCGTGTGGAGTAGCAGAGAATTTCTGCCGCACCAGCGAAGACTCAGAAGGCCCCGAGAGCTTGACTAAAATAAAAGCCATACCCACCAGCATATGTGTGTATAGACACTTCGATGTGCACGTTCAGATATTTCGGTACTATTTTGCGTCGATTTGGGGGCGGGGGGGCAGGGCCACTGCCCCAGGCTTGTTTGCTCACACTAGACCTGGTAGGCGACCAGCCTACTTTGAGCACGCTGGTGAAGTGTTAAGAGGTGTGGCAGGTCTTTATCCAAGTTGGTGTATTGTTATGCAAATCCAGACACACTCCCTCTTTTAGGGATCTAATTGCGCTTTTATTCTCCTGGACTTTTTTTTTTTTTAAGTTCCCTGACTCCAGTGTTTGCACTGGGAAGAAGGGATTTGGAGATACCTGTTAGGTACCAAAGATATTTATTGCAGTGGACTAAGGAAAAAATCCAAACCTGGGGACTGGGATCCATTTACCTGATTGGAGGCATTAAGCAGAGGTGGTGCCTTGTGGGTAAATAAGATTGTGAAAATAAATTAGGAGTTCGGGGTATCAGAACCCTTGAAGAATGGTCAGAGGGGAGGGAGTGTCTCCTTCAATGCAGCCTTTCTCTTCTGAGTGACAGCAGTGACATCCCAGCTCTGGGACTAGCTGCACTGTGGCGTCTTAAGAAAATATTCACCGCAAGAGTGTGTTCAAAGGAGCTTTAGATCTTTTCTTTTGTTCGGTTTTAAAGTGGTTTTTGAGCATTTCTTGTCAAGTTTCTTGAAAGGTGCTTTGACCAATACCTGAGGCTTGGAATTGACCAAAAAAATAATAATAATAAAAAAATAGAGTGCTCCTGCTTGTATTTTATTGCTAATGCTGGAATTATTTCTGACAGTGTAACTGGAAAGTAACACTTTGGCAAATAATTATTCAAAACTTTCTGTCTTTGATTAAGATCAGACATTTACAGGCCAGTGTAAAAGCGTATCCCATTCTCTCTAGGAGACCATTTGGATGCCCCTTATTTTACTATAATATTTTGACATCTCATTTTAAAGGCTTTTATTTTATTAGAGCAAGATCAGAAAAGTGAAAACTTTCATAAGCTATAAAAGTGGTGGTGTCCTCCAGTGTTTTCCTGGCTTTTTTCTTTTTCTTTCTTTCTTTTTTTTTTTTTTTTCCCCTTTAGAAGTCTTCCTTTGTAAACAAGGTCTTTGTTTGTCAAACTGCCCTAGGTCAGCAGCTTTCTGATACTCCAGAGAAATAATAAATCATGATTGGTGACATCTTGACATGCTGCCACGAGAACTGAATTATCACAAATATAATGCTGGGCAGGGTTTGCCAGCGCTGGCCTTGTGAGGGAGTGTTGATAGGACCTGATTTCAACCAGCCCAAGTTTTGATTCCCACTGTTTGGGGTCAAGTTGGTTTTCAGGGGAGCCACGGACAGTTTGTTGCTTAACATGAGTGGACTGGGAGAACTCCCTATAAATGAGTCACTTTTCTCTTCTGCAGTGTTTCTGGTGAACAGATGAGAAAATTTCCCTAATGGGAAAGCCATATTTGGGAGTTGCTTCTGATTTTTCTCTTGTCACTTTCTTGTGTGAAAGAGTGGTCTTCTGAATCACTCCTTGTCCTTAAATGTGTTCTGTAGATCGTTTCAGACCTACAGAGGATGCTGACTTCTCTGTTGTCTTGGGAAGAGTTTGCATGATGGAACTCTAATCTCTAGCCATTTGAAAAAATCTCGGGTCATTCCGTAAGTAGTTGCGAGCAGAAAATAGGAATGGCGGTAAAGCTGTTTGGTAGAGTACTTACTTAGGAAGGCCTGAGATGTTTATTTTTTCTGCATAGGAAGTCATGATTATATTTACCAGAGAATACAGAAGTCTAAAACTCAGTGCTGCCACAATCATTATGAAAGATAGCATATGTACTTTGAGGTTATTTATCAGCAAGTTAAATGGGGTCTTGCAATGTGGGTTTGCAAAACTTTACACCTCATTGCTATTTATTACGACTTCGGTTTTTTTTTTTTTTTCTCATGTGAATGTAGTACTTTTCCTTGGAAGTATTCAGGATGCATTAGACTGTCAGTATTACAGGTTTTAAAGATACAGTCAAAGATGCTTGAATAATTATACCTCAGCAAAAACATATCGTAGAGCTGATGACATTCAGAAACCACCTCGCTGGGTCTTTACGATGGTGGATAGAGGCATCTTTTGATTTTAATTATGGGTGAATAACTTACTAATTCACTCATTTGGAATGATGGTTTAGATACAGAATACAGGATTTTGGCTGAAATATTGACGTAAGTGGTGCCCTTCTGGGCGTCTGGATTTATAACACATTATTATGTAATTGAAGCTGTGAATTGTGATGCTTTCTTCGTTATGTAAGACTTTCAGAACATTCACACAGTTATAATCAGGCTATAGGCCTGTATCATGTAAAAGCTTTAAAAATCACAGCTTTCTCTAGTATTTTCAGGGGCATAAGCATCAACCCAAGCATCGGTTTTACACCAAGGCCATTATCTACACCATTATCTACAGTGATGCAAGCACTGATGTTTTAGAAACTTTTTAGGAGCTGATCTCCTCCAAATATGGGCTGACCCTTTCATGAATTGTCCAGTGGAACCCCTAGGAGTTGAAATGAGTTTGAAGTTTAAAAGCCATTAAATATAATTCTAATCCCCCCCACATCCCCCCCCCTTTTATAAAAGCTGAATTCAGGATTTGGAAATTTAAATTACTTAAAAATAGAAAACTCATATCCGAACAAAAAATATCGGGATGTATTGTTTGGTAGGTTAATAGTAACCCCAGGGAAATTGTCTGTTGGTTTGTGTTTGTGTTTCTTTCTTGAGGATGATTATGTATTTCTTCACCCACTTGATGTTGCGTATCCCAGTTGTTCTCGTCCCACTGGAAGATAAGTCACTGAACTTGCAAGTGGAATGGACAGGAGGGAAGCCCTCTCCCCTTTTCCCCGCACTGCTTTTGAAGTGGGCACATGTTGCCCTTTGTAGTGTCTGCAGCGACCCGGGCCGTTGCGCTGTGCCGTACTCATACATGTGCTAAAATGCTATTAAGCAAAGCCCATAACTCCGTGAAAAGTACACAATCTACAACTGAGATTAAATCTACAATTAAATCTGCAGTTGTGTTTTCAAGAATAGATCTGAGAATATGGTAAACCACGCAGGCCTCGTGATGCAGGGAGAGGTCGGGGGAGCTGTCGCAGGTCCATGGGGTAGCCTTGTGGGGAGGGGTGGCGCACATGGGGGTACTGAGCATCAGAAGAAAAATCCAGAGATTACAGGGACTGGTCTGAAGAATCCATGAGAAGACGTTTGACCTGATGGCTCAGGGAGGAGGTTCGTGTTGGCGAGAATTTGTGGAAGACAATGTTGGACGTGGTAGAAAGACTTGACATCCGGACTGTTGCAGGAATATTTTATCCGGTGCTTACTGGAGGCTTGTCTCAGAAGTTTTGATCGAGGGAATTCATGAGCAAAAATAGTTTACATCGCCCTGTGGATTCGAGGCCGGGGTGGGTGTCGAAACCATTGAAAGGGTGTCCCGGTAATATACATTTTTACAGCAGAGCTCATAAGGTGTCTTCAAATGTGGTATTTTACTTGATTCATATCAGAATCGTGGTTGTAGCCGACGACTGTTTTGCCTAGTTTGTAGATGAAGAACTCGAAACTTAAGCTCCAATGAGCTATGGTGGTGATTTCTTTTAAAGGGCATGTTAGCAGTAAATGGCCATTATCCATTTTAATTGCAGTGAACTTGAAGGGTTCCTACTTGAACTTTTGTGGCTACTGTGAAAGCCCCAGCAAGTGGGGCATATCAAAACCCGTCTGTCCTGTCCCTGAGGTTCATTCAGCAAAGAAGGGTCAAGCTTTACTGCAAAGTCATAGCGCACCTTCTCAGCCAGAAGAGTTTTTAAAATAGGTATTTCAGACTCATACGTTTAGGTTTAATGTGTAAATGCAGTTATCTTAGCGGACAGAGAAGGAGGTGGCTACCACCATTTCTTACCAGCATCCCAAATGAGGCTGCTTGCACAGGGACCTCACAGAACGGAGGAAGGAGGGTTGTACATGTAAATGGACACAGGACGGTACCTGTCAGGGTGGTGTCCTCTGAAGCGAGCTTTTGTCGGTTTGGTTGGCGTGGTGTGGTTTTGGCCAGTTGCCTAGCAGTTTGGGTTCAACTAAATGTTGGAAGTGATGGCGATCGGTGATAACCTTTATAACTACCAAAGGTCATGTGTCCTGCGTTAAAAGGATGCTCTGCCCTAGTGTTGTTTTGCTGAGGGACTTTTTCTGGTACTTTGGGTTTGCTCATAGACACCCTCCTCTGAAGCCGTTTTCCTCAGCGGAAAGGTTGGCTCTCCTCGTGGAGGAGGTCCTGGGATTGTGACATAGGTAGGCCACCATCTTGAAGGGTGATGGTGTTAAGTGCCAGGTTCCTGAGTATCCCCGGGGAAGGGCAGGGCAGGAATTAGCTGTTGCAATGTTTGTGTTCTCTTTTGTCCCACACAGAGCTTCCCCTGAGCCTTGGCCAGGTCTGATTCTGGGCAAGGACAGTCCCAGGCCAGGTTATTTAAAGGGAAGGCAGCAGCTAACCTCGTTTGTTTCCTTTGCCGTTTGACAGAAAAGGTCACAAAAGCCGGACCGAGTACCGTTTTTTTATTCCGCCCCTTTTTATTTTTATTGTTTTATTTTTAAAGATTTTATTTATTTATTTGAGACAGAAAAGGGCACAAGGCAGTGGGCGGGGGGAGGGGGGAGTCGCAGACGGAGAAGGAGAAACAGGCTCCCCAGTGAGCAGGAAGCCTGATGCGGGACTCGATCCCAGGTAGGATCCTGACCTGAGCCCAAGGCAGATGCTTAACTGACTGAGCCACCCAGGCGCCCCAAATCCAACCCCTTTTTAAAACCTACTTGACTTTGAATGGGAAACTGACAGAAAGCACTAGGAGGAAAATGTTTTCTAGGCTTTTCTAGAATTTGGGGTCCAGTGACATGTCCCGTTGAACTTCAGGCCCGGCGTGGTTTTTCCCCGTGGCGTGTACTGTTTCAAGCTGCACGTCCCAGACTGAGGAGTGGGAGGCCTTTTGGTAATGTTTCGCTGTCTATCCAGGCAACCTTGGTCTCTGAAAAAGAAACTTCTGGTGGATTTATTTCCTTTATCTTCACTGCTGTTCTAGCCCACGCCCCACTCCCCCATTAAGCACAGCAGCGCTTCTGTTCCCGTTGGATGGAGAGATGTTGCTACTTCTTGTAGGAGAATTATCAATTCCTTTATACAGAGCAGCACAGAAAGCGAGAAGCGCTTCAGGTCAGGAGATGTTCTGAATCAGCAAACAGACATAAAAAGAACCCTTATCTTAACTATCTCCTGAGCCGTGCAGTTCTCCCGCAACAGCCAGAGAACTTTAAAAGGACGGAGCTATTCCCCGGGATGCGAGGGGGGCCTAGTTTTTATTGCGAATGTGCCACCTTTGACCCGGACCCCAGTCTTTGTGTAAGTCCCGCAGCGATGAAGATGTGCTGTCGAGTTGGGATGTCCTGTCTCCCCCCCCAAACCCTTTCTGTGCCTAGAAAACAAAAGTGTCTGGGAGACATACATCTATTTATTTGTTTGGTTGGTTGTTTGGTTGGTTGGTTTTATGTTTTTTTCCTTGGAGGCCTAGCTGAAAGGTCACCTTCTCCAGGAAGCCCACCGGTATTCCCTCTGCCTCCTTCCACCCTGCAGAGCGCAGGCAGTCTCTCCTGTCCGTCCTTAGCTGTTTGCCTTCTTGTCTTGCAGGAGCTTCCATCTGGGCCCCCACTGCTATTTATGGAAAAGTCTCTTTCCCTATCAGACTGGCGGAGCCTTGGGGTAAGCCCTCGGGGCCTTTCTGTGCCTCCTACCTGCCTTGTGGGCAGTGGAGATTCAGAACAGTTGGGAATGGACAAGCAAAATGGGCCCTCTGGACGTCTGATTAGACTTCAGCGACCTTCATGCATGACCTCATGTCCACCTCCTATGCTCTCCCGGGCTTCTGGTCACTTCTCTGTCCCTTCATGGGTTGATCTAGTATCACAGCCAGATCCTCAGCCTGGCAGGATCTCCCTCCCATATTGCCACCTGGAGACTTCTCTGCCCTTCTCTTAGCGTTCCGGGTTCCTGCACGTATGGGGCTCCCGCCTGCCCCAGGGGTGAAGTGGCTCAGCACTGGGCTGCGGCAGGAGATGCAGAGTTCTGCCGACAGACGTGACTCTGAGCCAGCTTCGTGGTCCCTTTCTCACTTCCTGCCCTCACCTTTTACAGGGGGATGTGACAGCAGGTGTCCTCAACTCAGGTTGCTCCAGTGACTCTGACGCCCCCGGGGGCATGTTTAAATATGACGGCAAGAGGGGGGCCAGTAGTGTTTCGGCTGATCACAGTAGGACAGGAAAAGGTGTATGTTTGGTCGCTGTCGTCATGGTCAGGCTGGCGACCCTCCACGTTCCAGGAAGTTGAACTCCTGTTTAATATGCATCATGATGGGTGCGCTGGGGCTTGCTCAGCTCAGGAGAGAAGGAAGGAGGGAAGGCATCTGGGGTGGTTGCCGCTGTGGGAAGCTCCAACGACTTTTATTTTTAAAAACACACACTCCCCAGTTGTAAAGGCAGGATCCAGATGCAGAAAAAGACAGGGTGTACTGCTGAAAATGTCTTGGCCAAGAACAGGGCGGCCAGCCCTCAGGGAGCGCATTACGGGAGGGCGGAGACTCGCAGTGCTGTGCGTTGTGGGGGGGGGGTGTCGCTGTGCTTTACGCTTTGTCCCCCCACCCCAGACGCGTCGCCTTCCTTCTGTCAGCCGCGTAACTGTGGGACAGGCTGTGCTCCTCTGTGACGGTGCGTAGCTCTCGCCACCCTACCTCCCAGCCCAAAGGAAACTCAGATTTTGAGTGTTACCTTGTGCAGAGACGTGGGCTCCTCCCCTGTCCTGGTGATCTGAGCTTGTCCCAGGTCCCTGCTGCGTCCACGCCTGTCACTGCCTGTCTGCATGCTGTCATCCGTGCTTTGCAGGAGGAAGACGAGGGTTTGATTCCTAGGGACCCCCGGGTGGCTGGTGAAGGAGAAACTGAGTTGGCCAACGCTGGACTTGACACCCGAACCACAGTAACTTACTAGTGCCCCGCACCCCTGCTCGAAAGCTCAGCCGCTCTGTAATTCACAGCAGCCAAGTTGCTTTCCGCAGTGGGAAAGGCTGGTTGTGTCCTCACAACCGCGAAGAAGCTCCCAGCAGAAATACAGAGGGAGGGCCAAGAGGCCAGGGCTGTGACCTCCTCCTTGAGAGTCACCCCTCATCAGTCTACCTGGGTGCTGGTGGCGAGGCGTGAATCCCGGGACAGGCCAGATTCTGCCCCGCGAATGCCACCGCACACAGGACTGGGGCCCGTCCTCGAGATGCTTGGAGTCCTGGGTGCATAGGTGGGGGAAGCCTTGAGATGCTCAAGCCCAGAAGAACCAAAAAGACTCTATAGAGGAAAAGCACTGGTGCCCCGGATCCCAGGGTTGGTGGTGGTCTCGGGATGGGAAGACCAGACAGAACCCGCATCTCTGGACGCGATCAGAGCAGCCTGAGTGTCCCGTTCCCGGTTTGGATGATCCTCCAGATTCCTGCCTGCATGAGCCGGGGCAAGGCTTCTCCTTAGTTACACTTCTGGGCCTCTCTGAGCGCCTTTCTTTGCGACGCGCGGTTGGCCCAGGCGCCGGACGCTTCTCTTCTTCATAAGGAGTTTCCTCCACAACATGTTGCTGTGTCCACAGTCCCTGGAGGTATCCAGTACTTTTCCATCCCCCCCCCTCGTCTCTTTTCCCCTTAAAGAAGCTTTTTAGGAGTTGCCTTTAACATAAAAATGAGGAGCATTTGTTTGGGACAGTATATAAGTAATCACAGCATCCAGCCAGATTCCCCCACGGAAGCGATTCCATACCTAGGCATGAGGCAGGATTAAGGGTCAATATACGTTAAAACAGAAAATGTGGCCAGTGGGGACCGCCAGGCTCAGCATTCGTATCTTCATTGTTCAGACCGCTGGTGGGTTACCGGAATAGCTATTGAAGCCCATGTCAAGGTAAACCATAACAGGAAGTAAGCAATTTCCTTTTATTCACTGAAAAATAAAGGGGTGTATTAGTTTGCTGATATACATGAAAGAACATTATAACTTGTAGTACCTCCGAGTTGACGTCAGCTCCCTAAATTTAGGACGCTGACTGAACGAGCCTGTGTATGAGGGGGTGGCATGCAAAAAAAAAAAAAAAAAAAAGGTAAAAAAAAAGTTACTTCTGCCCGCTTTGTTAATCACAAAGAATAAATAATAACATTTGGCTCTCTAGTGAATTCAAGGCTATAATTCACCCTTGAAGCTTCCCTGTTGTTTTAGAAACCACTTCAGCTGGGTTCTGAGTCCCATCTTGTATCAGCAAAACACTGTGTTATAATCCCTCCAACGTAGCCTTTCATTGCTTCCCGTTTTAGCTCGAATTCATTCATCAGAATGGCCTAAATTCTTGCCTCCCCTTCCTAGATTTCTTTATGTGAACATAGCTCAGGCATGGATTACTCTCTAATTTTTTATTTATCAAATAACGGATGCTATTCATAGTTTGCCCTTGGAATCCGTGGGCCTCCATTCAGCTCCTTTTTGAGCCCTTCCCACACTACAGGCAGGCTGGAGGAGCCGGGGACACATAGGAGTGAAGGGGAGCAGGACCCGTGCCCTCAAGGCCTTCCCTTTCCAGAGACTCAGCAGGAGGGGAGAGCTGGAGGTGAAGAATGGAACTAATGTGGGTTTTTTGCGGCCGCTCACGGCCGGGTCCCTGTGGTCCATTCCCAGCCCTACCACTAAGTAGTGGGTGAGCAAATCACTGACAGGGTCTCATTCTGTGTTTTTTGAGGTTGACAGCAGAAAAGTTTTTGTGTGGACAGTGTGCGTGGCCCCAGGTAGCATAAGGTCCTGTGTCGCACTGAACACTGACGCTCTTCAGTTACCATCGATGCGGCCTCTGGGAAACAGCATCTTTGCTTGTTTTGGGTCCCGTCCAAGAGGTAGGCATGCCCACCATGAGGTGGTTCCCCACGGCAAGGGGATGCCAAGAAGTCTTGGAGTGTGGGTGATGGAATCTGGCTTCCCCGAAGTCGGAGAACTGGGATTTTCTCACCCTGTCCGTGCTGGGTGAGATCTGGTAGTCACAGATGACTTCTCTTGGAGATCTTGGGCCACAGAGAAGCCAAGGTTGAATCCCCGGTCTCAGTTCTCCAAGTGGTCTTCGATTCATGAGCCGGCAGGAGGACCACATTGAAACCGTTCCTTCTGGGGTGCCCGGCTAGCTTCTGCCTTCAGTCCAGGTCATCATCTCGGGGGCCTGGGGTCATCAAGCCTCCCTGTCGGGCATCCCTGCTTCTCCCTCTGCTGCTCCCCCTCCTTGTGCTCCCCATCTCTCGGTCAAATAAATAAATCTTTAAAAAAAAGAAATCAGTGAACTGTTTCTTCTGATCATTTGTGGTACAGCAGAGACGGTGGGGACAATAATGATGCGTGGGGGGCAGGGCAGGCCCGGAGGTGACACACCACTTACACTGCGTTTCGGTCTCAGCCAGCCGCTGTTCTGTGTGGGCATTTGAACCCCTGTCCCACAGCCTCTGCTTTTCCCACAACGGCTAATTCTCTTTCCTTCTCTGTTTCTGAAATTGTACTTCTTTCCCCCCTTTTAACTGTCTAGAATTCTCTGTGAAGTTTCCGGCGCTCATTCGCTTAGGAAAATGTGTCTTGGTTGGATACTTTTTCAGGGGTTTTATGTTTTAATGGCTTTGGGGGGTTAATGACTTGTAAGGTGCCCAAGCCAGTAAGTAATGGAGAGCATCTGTTGACTCCGGTAATAAATTTCCAACTTGTTTAGAATTCTGCTTATGTGTTAAATTTGAGTTTCTCCAGTGGGTCTTTTTTTGTATCTTGGATGATTTATATCTTTCTGGGGAATCATTTAGAGTGGTTTTTTTTTCCCTTTTAAACAAGTGGTCTTCATAAAGACTAGGGCAGATGGATCTCTATCACACTCCCTCAAACATCTGGACGCGACAGGGCAGTCCTGTTTGATGTTTGTTACAGAAATGGCACCACGAAAGACTAACACTGTTTCATTCTGATCTTAACATCATGTTGAAAACATTCCTTTCTCTTTTCTTCCTTCACACTCAGGATCCCTCTACTGACTGGTCAAGACCGGAGAGGTAGATGTCCACGCCCACAGACCCTGGCGCGATGCCCCACCCAGGGCCTTCGCCAGGGCCCGGACCCTCACCTGGACCCATTCTTGGACCCAGTCCAGGACCCGGACCGTCCCCGGGTTCTGTGCACAGTATGATGGGGCCGAGCCCTGGACCTCCCAGTGTCACATCACACCCTATGCCGACCATGGGGTCCGCCGACTTCCCGCAGGAAGGCATGCACCAGATGCATAAGGTAAGAGTTTCTTTTCTTTTTTTTTTTTTAAGATATTTATTTATTTATTTATTTGACAGACAGAGATCACAAGCAGGCAGAGAGGCAGGCAGAGAGAGAGGAAGGGAAGCAGGCTCCCCACTGAGCAGAGAGTCTGACGTGGGGCTCGATCCCAGGACCCTGGGATCACGACCCAAGCCAAAGGCAGAGGCTCAACCCACTGAGCCACCCAGGCGCCCCAAGAGTTTCTTTTCTTGTTCACTCTGTCTTCTGAGTCATGGATGGCTAGTATCCCCAATAACGCCCCCTCTTTTTTTTCCCCCTACTCTTATTAATAAGAGAATCAAGCAAGGTCTTTGTCTTATCTTGTATATTATTCAAAACATACGTTCTGAGTCTCTGTTATTGTTACAGATGTTGTAAAAGAAGATCAAATCTTGGCTTTTTGAACAATGCTAGATAGGATTTGTGGTTCTGACAATTAGGTTCTGTGATTTGTGGGTTGTGGGCTGTGGGCCTGGTGAGTAGGTATATTCGCGCATAAATCTTGATTTTTCTCCAGCCATATATGTAAAATCACATATCATCCACGAATGGATGTATTGAAATTTATTCTTCTTTAAGAATGTTGATACTTACTTAAAAAAATAGATCTCACAGAGTGGAAAGTAAAAGAGTCATTTTCTAAGGCTTCTTTTTTTTTGTTAAGTCTTTATCGAAATAAAGTAGTTTCCAGGGACTCCCTAAAATGCACTTTGCTGTCTCTTCCGTCAAGTGGCTTTATTCTGATTTTGGAAGAGGGCTGGGATTCTGCAGAGCGCAGGTCCATTTGTCTGTTTCTGGACTGAGGTTATAATACTCTCCTATTTATGAGGCTTGGATTGTGGCTATAGGAGGGATCCCTTCAGTATAACTAGGTGTTAGGCCTTTCACAGGAGATGCGGAGAAGTGAGAGCTGCCTCTTGAGAAAGCCAGCCAGATCCTGTGACCATTTGCTCTGCAAGTGAGTAAAGTGGCCAGTGAAACTCAGCGAGGCCACACTGCAGTGACCCGAGGGGCGTGTGTGATGAGACAAGTAGAGGTTTTCCATCCCTTTCGGATGACGTCGCAGATACATGGGGCGGTCAGGCTGCCTCTTGGTATTAAGTACACAGACCACGGAAGATCCTGGTTTAAAACAGAAGGATTACATCAAAAAAGAGCAAGTCTTTCCTCTAGTCATGTAGGACTGGAGGTCAGTTTTAAAGTAGGGCATCAGAGCCCAGAAGGGAAGACCCTTTTTCTTACCCTCGTCTTGTCTTGTCTTGTCTTTTCCTTTTCTTTCCTTTTCCTTTTTCCTTTTCCTTTCCTTTGCTCTTCTTCCATTTTTTTTTTTTTTAACAAATCTGGTTATTCGATGATTTTCAAATCAGGAAAGTAATATATACTCACTTTGAAAAGTAAAACCATACTGAGATAAAGAAACGGTTTATCCTGGCTTCACCCCAGGTAACAGTTTTGTGCTTGCTTTTTATACCTCACGTTCCTCCCTGCTCAGTGAATGGTCCTGGATAAATCCAGGTGTCCGCATCACACAGGTCTGACTTTTGGGTTTTGTTTTCCTTTCGCCATAATACCACCACGTCATCACTGTTAATGACTCTGGAACCTCCTCTTCTCCTTTGACAACACACACTGGATACCCTGCATTGTAGCCCCACGTTCTTGCTCTGCTTTCGAGTTTGTTTGGTTTTGTTTTCTTTAACATATTTTTAGCTTGTCCAGTATGTAAAGAAATAAAGCTGCTTCTTTTCCAAATCATATTCTTGAGGGGACGTATTGAACATCTTGACATACTGAAGTCATTACATTGTCTTGCATTCCTATTAAATTAATTTGGGAGCTATTATAGGCCTGAACTGTCACTCGTGGGCCTTAGTCCAAGTGGTTTGAATAATTTCAGGGCGGTTCGAGGCTGTCTCACCTCCCAAATGAAAGATAAAATCTGGAGGAAAGATATAGCTGACCTTTAGTATCATTTAGGCATTTGGAAGGTGAAAAGGTATGACTGAGTGTTGGGTCCCGGATGGATTTTTGCCCTGGGTCGTTTCTCTGGGTGATTATCTCTTCTGATCTCTTCTATTTTGTGACCTAGTGCCTTTCTCGTATCTTCTCATTATCCCCCACGATACTCTTTTTTTGTTTCACTTTTCTCTTGTTGTACGGAGTTTGCATTTTTCCCCTCCCGTTTCTTCCTTCCTACCAACCCCCCAGATGATTCCCTGCGTGGGGACGCTGTTAAGAGCCTCAAGTTCACACCTGCTGACCAGATGCCTCCCCTTTCTCGAGTCCTTTTCCAGGGCAGCTCTGTGCCTTGTCTTCCTCCTCCTTCTCCCTCTGAGATGCAGCTTTTCGCTTTTCAACATCGCTGGAAATAAACAAGTGGCCTAAATACATCTGCTTGTGTTGCTTTGATTTCCTCCCTATTATTACTATTTAACCGACTCAGAGACACTCTTTATACCAAATTCTTCCCATTTTTCTTCCGAACATCCTCTTTATGGTAAATTTCTCCTCTTTTCAAGTGCATGCTTTTGACTCTGCAGAAATTAACTTTCCTTTCTGTAAAACTGCAAACACTCATACTTTCTTGCTTGAAGTCATTTGGTTTCTATAAACTCCTGGAACTATTTCTTTCAGGCAGTTCTGAAAATTGCTCTTCCAGTTTGGGGAGGAATAGACTTTTCCTCCCCCCCCACACACATGCTCCGTTGCCCAATTCTGGATTGGATTAATGTCAGCTCGATGGCTCTTTATCGTGTGCCTGTTAGGCACAAGGCCTCACGTCCTGGTTGGAGTCCCCGTGATCTTGACTTTTTCTTTTTTCTTCCCAAACTCTGCCTTTAAAACGTTTGCAAGTCGTCTTCTGTCTGTGGTGCCGGTTCGTCCGTCATACCTTCCTCCTCAGGCAGCACCCCGCCTCGCCCCGGGTCTTCCTCTTTTCCTGACTGCCTGGAACTTTCTGGTTTCGACTTTGAAACTTTCCATGTAGTTCTTTTCTCCCTGATGAAAAAAAAATATATGACCAAAAAAGAAAAAGAAAAAAGAAAAAAGCATCATTGCAGACATTTCAAATAGCCTTCCTTCGGACTTTGGCCCGCCTTCAACCACAACAGGTTTCAGGACTGACTTGAGAGGGTAGGGAAGAGTGGCTTGCATCTGTGAGCAGGACGTCATTTTTATTTGTAGACGTTTGACATCACACACACACACAAAAATCCACCTGTTTAGGGTGCCTGGGTGGCTCCGTGGGTTGGGCCGCTGCCTTTGGCTCAGGTCATGATCTCAAGGATCCTGGGATCAAGTCCCGCCTCGGGCTCTCTGCTCAGCAGGGAGCCTGCTTCCCCCTCCTCCTCTGCCTGCCTCTCTGCCTACTAGTGATCTCTCTCTCTCTCTCTGTCAAATAAATAAATAAAATCTAAAAAAAAAAAATCCAACTGTTTAAAGCCTTAACTTCGGACTTATGAATAGTTTTGCTGACCCTCTTGGTGTAGTCTTATTTTTTTTTCATCCCCACCTGCAAAGTGTGGGTAATATATGAAAGTACAGGTAGTACAGGTATAAAAGTATATGTCTGTCGTATGAGCAGTGGATGGTTATGCCACGGTTTTGAAGACTTCAAAAGTGAGGGATCTTAAAGGCCCAGACGGAAATCTTGTACCTTCCGGAGGCATCTAACCGATGTCCTTTCTACGTTCCAGCCCATCGATGGTCTGCACGACAAGGGGATTGTAGAAGATATCCACTGTAGCTCCCTGAAGGGTTCCGGTATGCGGCCGCCTCACCCGGGAATGGGTCCTCCCCAGAGTCCGATGGATCAACACAGCCAAGGTTTGTGTCCGCTGCACACCTGCTATTGGCTCCACACTGTCTGTCTTCTGTCTTACCGGTTACTTTACTTGTGACTTCCAAAGAATGTGTCTAAGGAAGGCTGAACCCTGCAGGCCGCTTCTCCCCTCAGCCATGCCAACACGACTATGATTTTCGTATGGGCAGTGTTATTTCCAAGATCCTTGTAAATTCTACTGGCCCCCACTGTGTCCAAGCAATCTGCAGAGTGGCTTTGTACACCCGATGTGGATTCTTTATTATGATCTTTGAAGGTAAATGGGGTCAGCCCCGTTTTCTAGACGGGAAAGATGAATCTCCGAGAATTTGCTGTGTTTTCTTAAGTGAGTAAGCGACAGGGCCAGAAGGAGAAACCAGGTCTGCCTCTAGATGATAGCAGAGATGTGAAGGTAAGACGAGCCACCTGTGTCCCTTGAATTGCACGCTCAGACATTGTCAGGTGGCTCTTTCTGGCTGTGGAATTACCTGTCATTGCTGGTGGGTGGCTGTGTTTGTCTCCTAGGACCGCTGTAACTGATTCCCACAAACGGGAGGCGGGGGGCAATGAAACAACAGAAATTGATTCTCTCCCACTTCTGGAGACTGGAAGCCTGAAATCAAGGTATCCGCGGACCCTGCTCTCTCTGAAGGCTTTCAGGAAAAACCTTTGGTTTTGCCTCTTCCTAGCTTCTGGTGGTTGAGAGCAACCCTTGGCAGCCCTTGGCTTGTAGATCTCTCATTCCAATCCGTCTTGGTCTCCATGTGACCTTTGGAGTGTCTGTGCCCGCGGCCAGATTCCCCTCTTCTCGTAAGGACACCAGTCATCGGTTTAGGGTCCCCCCCAATCCAGTATGGTCTCATCTTAACTTGATGACATCTGCAAGGATCCTGTATCCAAATCAGGCCACCTGCACAGGTCCTAGAGGTTAGGGCCTTGGCCTATCCCTGTAGAGGACATAATTCAACCCACAGTAACAGCCAATCCGTATATGACATATTTCTCTTCTCCTCAGTGCCCTCCTTCCTCACTGTTGAAGGTACAGTGACTTTGAGTACAGTGTGACCTGTTTGCGGAATCACTGGACGGTCATTTCAGCATGCAAGGGCATGCCTTAACCAAGGACAAGTTAACCCTAGCATGTTGATCTTCGCGTTCAAAGTTTGTGGTTTATGTGTTGTCATAGGTAGTCCTTTGTCGTTCAATATATGTGGGTTTTTTCTCTGTTCATGATTGACCATCCCTCCACCCGAGGGGAGATTTTTTTGACTGAGGATTTTGAGAAAGGTATTCAGAATTAAATATGTGTGCGCGTGCGTGTGTGTGTGCACGTGCACATGCACGCGCAAATCATGGAGGCATAGGAGTGTGTCTTCATTCAGAGTCAAGCAGGCTTTGGCTATCCCAGCCTCTGACTGAAATTTTGATGGCCACAGCTATGAGTATCGCAGATGATGCCTCAAATTTTGATCACGGCCGCCAGCCAGCCTGATTCCTTTGGATTTTTTGCAGTATAGGAAGAAAATACTTGACCCGTTCAGGGCTAAGAATGAGTTTAGACAACACTCGCAGGATTAGCAGTTAAATTCTAAGGAGCCAGTTGTGTTCCCAGAGCTAATGAAGATCTGTTTTGTACTCCCGGAGAGGTGTAGATGAATGACGTTCCACGGCTGTCAAAGCCAACTGCCTCCTCTGTCTGCTCCTGGCTTTGCGGTGCCTCTAGGAGTAGGGCCTGAGGGAAACCTCCAACACAAAACACTTTAAATGCACGAATTTTCAGTGAGCACTTTCATGTATCTTAAAATTTCTCTCACTGCTTGGTTCCTTTTATTCTTCTTGGGATCTCCAACACTTGGTGCATCATCTGGCACTTCACTGGATAGATACCTTGTTCATTTTGCTCAGTTAGGTAGAGAAGTGAGCTGATGCATTCACCAGCCAACCATTTTAAATAGATACTAATTTTTATATAATTTTGGCAAGTCGTAATTACCTGGAAATGTAGGGGTCTGCGCTAAATGGAATCCGAATTAGCATGTAATATATTTCTGCCAACCAGTAAAGTGCATTGTAGGCTGGGGAATGAGTTATTTAAAAGCATATTTTTGCATAAAGTAGTATTGGTATAATAGAGTCTTATTCTATGTAATGATCTAAAAAGAAAATAGACCCTGTAATAGCATGTATCTTTAAAGACCTCATTGTAAACACACACACACACACACACACGCAAAACCCTTTATAAACACACGTATGGAGAGGTGTGGTATTGATCGGAAAGCTGCTAGCTTTAACTACCTAGCAACGTATTAGGTTATTTTGCGGTATTGGTTGAGAAACAAAACCATTTCCTTCAATAAATACTGAATCGTGTACCTTATGGTCCCAGTGATAACATTGTTTATTTTTAGTCCATTGGACAGGAAAAGCCTTCAAAGGCAAGTATATAATATTCAATGCGTGTGTGCCGGTGTGTGTGTGTGTGAGAAGAGAAAATTCATATAAAATTGGCACTTATAAGTTCAAGATTATTAAAAGGAGAGACATGACCGCTTCTCTTGAGGCAAGGTGAAACCAGGGAGATAATGGCCCTCACAGACTTAGAATGGAAAACTGCCACATTTTTTGGGACCACTTTTGAATGAGCAAATCAAACCAGAGTTCAAAAAGAGCAGATTCAGTATCGACACTGGCATCCCACAGACAAATGTCTATTCTCTCTCAGGCAATTGCTTTGCCCCGTTTCCTTAACTAAAGATAATTACTAAGATACATTATGTTGTCTCATCATTTAGATTCTGGTTTTTCCTGAAGTTTTATGGAATGCTAGTCATGTAGGGGGGAAAAAAATCTCTTCAGCTTAAACACTGTCACATTTTTAATGTCATACTGAGATAGAATGATTCTGTTAACATCCCCTGTATTTCTTAGGAAAAAAAAAATTTTTCCCATCCCCAGTTTCTTGTCACATTTGAGGTAAAATTTTGTTGCATGGATTAATTCCAGACAATGATTTTTATTCCACTCTCAGCGTTTTTCTTAGTGAATGTGAGGTAAACCTAATCGTTGTGCCGGATACAACCGTGTCACTTTTCTAGACTCATTTTCCCATACTTCGTAGTTTGACAGAGCAGATTAGTCAACAGCTGAGTTTCGACTGCATTGTCTGATGGTTTGGTCCATTGTTTTGGCCCTCCTGTGACGCATCTTGGGGAAGCCACAGATGATGACCTTGGAAATAGGAGAGACTGGAAGGCAGGAGACATAGGACCCATTTCAATGCCTGATGGTATCCATTCAACTATGCAAATCCCAGTAGGAAGATGTTTGGTAGCAGGTTTCTCCCGCTGTGGTAGACAGAGAGTTGGTCAAAAAGGTGTCCGGAAGGTGCCTTCAACAATGAACAAACTATATGCCAGCCAGGCACCGGCATTACCGTTAAGGGGCGGACGTAAGCCTCGTGGAGGAGGAAGAATATTAATGACAAAGTCCTGTGCGTGTTGGGGATCCACTCAAACCTTTTCTGTCATAAGTGACAACGTACCGGGCTTTAAATTTCTGCTGGGCATGCAGGCTGCTCTGGGCATTTTCTTGGCTGCCTCAGATGGCGACTAGAACCCTAGTGGCTGAGTGGTTTTGCACTCCATTATGAGGTAGGGATTTGGGGAATGAGACTTAGTAGAACTTGTAGTTCTCCTCAGGGCGGCGTCGCTTTGAATGGATCTCCTCAGCTCACCAGCTTGTCGGACAGAGCCTACCCTCATCTTAGAGCATCTGAATACATTTGTTTCCCTTTCCAAACTGGGATTCGAGATAAAATTATGGCCTTTCTCTTCTCTAGTCTTTCCAGTGGTGATGCTGAGTCCCCACTTAGCGTCGGTCTGATGTTCTTGGGCCTCCGTGATCCCACGTGGATGCCCAGAGCTTTCTGTTCAAGCCCGACATAGGTTCCAACACACAGCAGATGTCTAATAAACACCTGTGTGATGACCTTTATGATAATTGTGACTTCGAGTACATTTATTAAAGGGCAAAGACCTTGAATCTGATATTTTATATTGTGTCTTAGGACACCAGTGACTTGATTAATTAGCACTCAGTTTGAATTCACGGCAACCTTTAGGATTGCAGGAGGCTACTTCGTTCCCTCCTCACCTTGGCTCTCGTGCCAGCAATGCTCAGTCATAGGTTTTTCTAGGAATTCATTGGCCAGGATCTATAGTTCATCTTCTGAAATAAGTTCCTTGAAATACTTCAGGCTTTTTTTTTTTTTAACTTTTCTTCTCCGAGAAATGCATTCTTAAATTTCCCACATAGATCTCTTAAAGCCCAAACAGATTACTCTCGTGTTTATGTGATATTGTAAATGGTTCCTAGAAGATTTCTGAGACGTTCAAGTCTCTAACTTGCTTGTATAAAACCAAATTAATATTAGAGCCTGGAAAGAATATATACACATTGGAATCAGACACACTTTGGTTTGTATCTTAAAGCTGCCAAGACCTAATTATGTGACACTCTAAGTCTCAGTTTCCTTATTTAAAAAAAAAAAAAAATGGAGGTGACAACACTTAGCTTTGGGGGCTGTTGTGAGGATTAAAGAAATAATGTGTACGCCGCTCATATCCCTTTAATTGTCCTTACCCTTAGCTTTGGGGGCTGTTGTGAGGATTAAAGAAATAATGTGTACGCCGCTCATATCCCTTTAATTGTCCTTACCCTCCCAGTCCGTGCTCCCACCCATCTGAAGTCCACTGGCCAGCCTGCCATCTTGCCTCCAGTGGAGCCTCCAATGGACTTCAGCCCCTCTTACCCACACCTGGAAAAGTCCCTGGGGACTAGTAATCCCCAGAGTAAAACCAGTGACCTAAGCATTGATTGATGATCCTGAGAGTATAAATACCCCAACTTCTTCCCTAGGATAATTTAGAGGTGAGTCATTGACCTCATACCCTAGAGGTTGTGCCTAAAATTAGCACCCACCAGAGCAGCTGCTGTCTCCTACTTACTTCACCTGTCTCTACCCACCCACCCCCACGTCAGTGTGCTTGCACCTTCCAAGTAAATCCCCTGCACTCAATCCTTCCATCAGGCTCTGTTTCAAGGGAGAAAACTAAGTGCCTTGTGTAGTCTCTGTGGCAGTGGAGGCCCTCCATAATTGCGCACGATGATAAACCAAGTAATAATTTGCTGTCCCATAAGAGACTCTTCATTCCCCGTTGCGAGATAGTACACACTCACCAGGTTCTGTTCTGGAGGGTGGAACTACTTTTAACGTATAACAGTGTCCCCTGCTGTCTTGGTTTTATGTGTGCAACAGCCACTAGCAGCGTCCCTTCTAGGACACATGTGGCTATTGATCATTTTGCTTAAAATGTGGCTTGTCCTAATTGAGATGTGCTGTCACTTAGCATGAAAAAAAAAGAATGTAAACTACGTCTTTGATCATTTTTTATTTTGAAATGATGATATTTGGGGTATGTTGATTTCAGCAAAGCATTATTACCAAACTTGGCTCTGTGTCTTTCACTTTTTAATGTGATGACTGGAAAATCTTCACCGCATGTATTTGGTACAGAGCAATTTGATAATCACCCGTAGTTCTGTAATTATTAAGTGATGCATATTTAAATTTCTAGCAGGCGGTGCCATTGCAGAAAACCATCCAAATGACCACGAATGCCGGGCTTCCAGGGTCACTGGGGGCAGCATGTGATCTCCTTTCTTGTTTTATTCTAGGTTACATGTCGCCACACCCGTCTCCGCTGGGAGCCCCAGAGCACGTCTCCAGCCCGATGTCGGGAGGCGGCCCGACCCCTCCCCAGATGCCGCCGAGCCAGCCCGGGCCCCTCATCTCGGGCGATCCGCAGGCGATGAGCCAGCCCAACAGAGGTCCCTCGCCTTTCAGCCCCGTCCAGCTGCATCAGCTGCGAGCGCAGATTTTAGCTTACAAAATGCTGGCCCGGGGCCAGCCCCTCCCCGAAACACTGCAGCTTGCAGTCCAGGGGAAGAGGACGTTGCCCGGCATGCAACAGCAGCAGCCCCCGCAGCCCCAGCCGCAGGCGCAGCAGCCGCAGCAGCAGGCCCTTGTTAACTACAGCAGACCATCTGGTAGGTTAATGTGCAACCACATGAGTAACGCGACGGTCCAGCTCGGCTAAGGAGGACTGCTAAGGGCACAGAGGCGCTGGGCTGCTCTCAGCCCTGTTCTGGCCTAGCCTTTTGTTGTACCCTTGTGTGGCTTCCGTAGCTGGATCCCTGGGCTCCTGCCCCTCAGGGCTCCCGGGAAGGAAGCCGTGTCCCCGGCGATTCTGCATTCTCTTTCAAGAGGCTCAAGGTTGGTCCGGTCGGGAGCTCGGCCACCCGGCCCAGGTTAAGAACCAGGCCCCTAGAGCGTTCCCGCGGCCAGAAGGCGCCCCTAGACTCAGCTCTCCTTGAGCCACGCTGTGGTTGTTGATTTATTCCTCTCTGCCCCTTGGCGTTGGTGAAGAGCATTTAGGGAGACCTCCGCAGAGCAAACCTGTGGTGAAGTCATTATCAAGTAGGAAATCAGAAACAGAGGGAAATAGCAGTCGGGGTCAGGGAGGTCAGGGGCATGGAGGGCCCCCCAGAGCTCACGGTTGCTGCCCCAGAGCTCGAGAGAGGACTGCGGCTTCCTGGCAGCCAGGAGAGGAGACCCGGTGTCTGCTACCAAAGCCTCACCATGCGGGAGCAGGCAGCTTACCCGTTGCTCAGAGGAACGCAGAGCCTTTTCTAGCCTGAGACTATAAGGTAGATTTTCCAGGTGGGATTTTTCTTTTTTAAATTATTGGTATTGTTATTATTGTTGTAAGAGACACTGCATCATAGAGGCATCGATAAGATTTGTTCCTAATAAACAGAGTAACAGAATCCATGCGGCCTCTTTCTTCTATAGACCCTGGCATCAGACCCCAGGCTGTGTGATAGGACGTTAGGGGTGGAGATGAGCCGGTCCTGTGCATGGCCTTCTGACGGTCTGGCTGGACCCCGCCACTAGAACTCAGAGGTGTGGAGGGCTGTGCGATGAGCTTCCGTGAACGTTGTTTTCTCTGGCAAGGTTTCTGTTAACCACCAGATAAACGAAGAGTTGATGGTTCTGTCCTACGTAGAGTTTGGAATCCCAGGGTCTTCCTCAATGTTGACACCCTGTCCTGTGACTGCTTCCCTCTCCCTGGGGCAAGCTGGGACGTGCGGATCACTGCCAACGATTCATTTGGGACATTGGTACTTTGTCTAAGCTTGAGGACTTAGGCAGTGGAGAGGAGTTCAGATTAGTAGTAGTATTATCTTTCGGTTATCGTCTGCCTTCTGGGTTTGCAAATGTTTCTTTTCTGGTGGGGGAGGCTCCAAGAGTTGGCCTACTGGAAGGATTAACTCACCTTGTTAATTGCGGATGTAGCCTTAGGAATGGGTTTTAAGGAGTTTTAAGGAGCAGGAAAGGATCGCATCCGCTCCAGACCTCTGTGTAGGGACTGTGGTGCTCTGGCAGGTGGAGGACCCTGTGGGACTGAGGAAAGCCAGGCCGAAAATGGGACTGTGGACACCTGTTGTGTTTAGAGGGTTCAGAACAGCCTAACTCCAGCTCTTGGGAAGGCAGCCAGAGGGAAGGAAAAAGTACACGCATGTCTCTGGGTGTGTAGCCTGTGCTTCCTAAGCACCCATGGGACTGCCTTGTGTGTTGTGCGCAGCTCGAATGTTCTGCGCACGGCACCCACCTAGAACATGGAGAGTCGGGATGCCCATGCTAGAGGTTTGCCCCAGAGCCTGTGTCCTTACCCCTGCCCTGACTTCTTCATCACAGAGGTGCTCATGCATGGCCCGGAAAGAATGTGTCTTACACCAGGAGCCAAAGACAGCAGCCGTTTTCCTCATGGGTGTCCCAAAAGAAAAAGGATCTCCGCTCCTTACCTAGAGGCTGTCTACTGGTTCTCCAGACAAGGGCAGCAAATTTAGGACTCTTGACATGCCACATTGCAGTAGTTTCCTCTAGAACCACCAGAGAGTTGGTAGTTGGAGGAGGGAGAAGCAAAGCCAGTACCTCGCAGGCGCTAGTGGTGTGGGACCGAGTCCTATAGGCGTCCTTCATGGTGCATCGAAGCATGGCCTGGGCTGTCATCACAGACCTCCACGAGCATCACTACTTTTCTATTTTTTTTTATTTTTTTAAGATTTTATTCGAGAGAGAGAGAGAGAGAGAGTGCAAGCAGGGTGAAGAGCAGAGGGAGAAACAGACCCCCCGCTGAGCAGGGAGCCCGGTAGGAGACTCAGTCCCGTGACCCTGAGATCATCACCTGAGCCCAAGGCAGATGCTTAACCGACTGAGCCACTCAGGCGCCCCAGACATGAGTGCTTTTTCAAATGACCTGTGCATAGCAGGAAAAGAGGCCCGAGTACCCTTTAAGAAGGCAGGAAGCTGGAGGATTCATTTCAGAAACCTTTTCACCCAAAGTTCGAAGGAGACTGATTAAAGTAGTAAAACTTAGGGGATCAAGGTTTCGTTATCTGGACGCTGTACAACGGCCACTTCACGTCCCAGTGAGCACAATCCCGAGTGTGTTTTCTGGACCAGGCGTTACCCATCTCTGATGCTTCGTCTTTGCTCACCAGGGTCAGGAGGAAGCCGTTGTGTTACTCAGTGCTCTGTCTCTTGTATTTCCGGCGGTCAGGCTTCATTAGAAAGGAAGGTATTTGGGCAGATCGTGTTTGATGCCAGAGTGGGCAAGGAGGCTGTGGACAAGGCTGGAAGGAGCTCCGTCCCGCCAACAGAGCGGACCCATTCCTGCCACTGGGAAGGCAGCTACACCCCAAAGTGCTGCACAACTTGTCCCCAATTCTCAGCTTTCAGAGTCGGATGACGTCATTACTTGACAGACTTTTTTGGGGGGTTGGCACTTAGGGCAAGTCAAAATAAGGCAAAGCATATTTTATTTTTAGAGTTAATATTTTTTAAATTTGTTATTACTTATCTTCATCCCTCCTTAATTTAAAAAAAAGTATTTATGTTTATAAATACCTCTACTAATATATCAGAGAAAAAAATAAGTTTAAGGATGTCCATTTATCTGGCAGTATATTCCATGTTTCTTTTGTCCGGCTTTGTAGTGTTACTCATGTTTGGGAGAATCTCTTTGGCTGGGGTGGTCTGCCTCAAACCTACTCACCCTAAGTGACCCACATCCTCAGAGGCCACGACTGGAGAAATATGGGTTGACTGCAGGAGTTGCACACTGAACAAATAATTCTTCTTAAATTTAAACAATTCTAAATCCTTACCTGCTGTGGGCTCTGTGCACATCTAAGCCATCATCTTTTTTTTTTTTTTTTCACTTTGATTCATTTTTTTCTTCTATGGAGACTAAAGCAAAATTAAAAATAAGAACTGTATAACTTTGGGTTTTTCAGGGGTTTTTTGGGTTTTTTGTTGTTTGTTTTTTGGGGGGGTTGGTGTGGGGTGGGGAAGATCTTATGGTAGAAAGTAAACGTTTCGTTGCTAATTTTTCTCAGCACTTGCCTCTCCTGCTCCCTGCCCCTCCCACCCCCACTCTTTTTGGGTACCTAAAATATCTAGGTACGTTCAATTTAAATACACTTCATTACATTTATTTTTTTCAACCCATGGAAACCACTTAAATCCTTATTTAAGGCACAGAATATTGAATGAGGATCCTAGTGTGCTAGGAAGACAGTGTGAGCCCTGAATGCACAGAAATTCTGTACATGTTGAGACTCCGGTGTTTTAACAAGTTCATTTTCCTGTTTCTTAAAATCAGGCAGAGGGATGCATCCGAGAAAGATGCCCCCTGCCCACCTTAGCTGCACGGGGTCACTCTCAGGGGTGTCTGGACATACCTCTGCCTTGATTTCCGAGATGAGGACTGAGGGGGAAACAGCCGCATTTGGAAGCTCTGACAATTGAGCCTGAATTGTTTATGTTGGGAGTGGGGTGGATAGGAGATAAGCTAAGGAATGTAATTTGTCTTATGTGTGAAGATCCCGGGAAGCGGTCTGATCATTTAGCAGACCGCGGGTGTCGGTAGCAGCGATGGCTTCTGTTGATAGAGAGCCGACCTCGCCAGGTACCTCGGCTCTACGCGGCCTGAGGGACAAGCAAGAAATGCAAAGAACAGGCAGTTACATTCTGGGCATGTCCATCTGCGGCAAGCTGCCCTCGCTTCCCTGGGCTCTGTAAGTAGGAGTTTTTATGTAATCTGTTGGGAGGGAGGAAAAAATAGCCCCACGCAGTAAATGAACTCGCGGTGTTTAGTCGGGAAAGGAATTTGCTTGTAAGTGGCTCTTGATAGGAGCTCGGCAGGAAGCAGGTGGCAAGCCGACTTATCTGAGTGTTTGTGCCAAGTCGTCTTGAGCCACAGAAACATCCTGAAGTTTGCTGTAGGAGAGTGTACTCTCAACGCTGCCAGCCAGCACAGTACCAAGCTTCCCTAAAAGCCTTGCTTTCGCCATGGGGTTTCTCTATAAAGCTAAGTAACTGAATGAGACTTAATCTTCGTGGCCTTGCTAGTATTAAAAATGACCAGAGCGGAGGCTTGGAGCGTGTGGCTACCCGGTCTCACTGAGTCCTCGCTTCCATCCTAGGGGGTGAGGTTACTACCCCATTCTATGGATGGGGAGACTGAGCCTCACGGGGTTAAGGGACTAGCTCAGGCTCGTTTACAGCAAGTTGTGGGACTTTTTGAATTGGGAGACTTGAATATGGAAGTTCATGTTTGGGTCTCTGTCTCTCTGCTTCTCCATTTTAAGGGCCGGTCCGCTGGCTAAGAATGTCTTTGTCTTTAATGGATTCAGAAAGTCAAATTATTGTGTGTATTAGATCTTGTCTTGAGTCATAGGCTAAAAATGACTAGGACTGGAACTAGGAGTATCCCACATGGTTTGGATACCTTCCTTTGATGAAATGTGGCTTTAAAAATATAGACTTGAATATACCTCAAGGAGTCATCAGAGGCTTCTGCGTAGGTAATTACAGGCAAGAAAGCCAATGAAGATAGTTCTGGAACCAGGTGGAATGTGTAACACTAGTGCCCTGTTCTGGCTTTTGTTGATGAATTATTTAAACTTTGAAAGAAGGAAAATACTCGTAGAACTGAACACCCAGTAATTATTGTGATATCGTATCAGCAAGACCCGCATTTTCTTTATTAAAGATGGTGGTGTTTTTAGGGGGCTCAGTGAGTGGGTTTTAGTATGCTTATACCAAGTCTTGAAATATATTTAATTCTACCAGTTTCTTAAGTTTATTAAGGAGATTTATAGAATCACAGAGAATCAACCTGTTAGAAATCTCTGTCTCCTCTCTTTGTCTGGATCACCCCTAAAGTAAACCAGATAAAAAATCTACCCTGTTTTAAAGACCTCTAGGGAAAACATATTCTAAAACATCCCTCCATAACTCATTCCAATGCTTAACAACCCTGAGATTTAATGTGTAGAAATCGGTTTCTTATATACGGATGAAAGAAACTTCTAAATATAAAATATTATGAAACGCGATGCATTATGTAAAAGACTTCCCATTCAGAAAAAAAAAAAATCAGAAAGTATTTAGCTGAAAAGAATCTCTTTATTACGACAGTACATCTACGATGCCTAAAATAGAAAATTTTTAAAAATGTATTTTTCTTTTTCCCTTAAGAGTTTTTTCATCCCTCACTGGACCCAGGGCTACCTCAGGACTATGTAGCTGCGCGTGTTTTGGAAAGTTTACCTAATTTCACAAGGAAGGTGAAAAAAAGCACATTAGTACCACACACACACACACACACACACACACACACACACGTGTACAGTTTCCTAAGCAGTTTGTTCTAATCCCTCACATTCCTCCTGTCAAAATGTTTGCTTATACTCTCCTTGCATTGTCATTTAAGCCCATTTCTGAATGGTGTTGGCTGGAAATTGAATAAATGTGTCTAATTTTTCATAATGTATGTCTTTGTATGGTTAATTATTAAGGCGCTCTGAAGTATACAGACTATTATTTTATTACCGTTTAATAGTTTTAACTTTTCTTAGAGAAGATACAGAAAATGCTTGGGAGAATGCCTCTCAGAGGTTTTAACAACTTACTGAGATTTTTTTTTTTCATTTCCTAATTCATCTGGTAGCATCACTAATCTTATTTATAATTTTGAAGTAAGTAAAAATTTAACTATAAAGGGAGACAGAACACTTCTTATTTTCGGTCCATACCTAGCAATCAATTTGAACTCCTGAAGTTTAATGTGGAAAATTGCATTAAATTAACTTATTAAGTGCATTTTGATAAGCTTGATGATTGCATATCCCTTTATTCTGTTAGCATGAGAAAAAAAATGCTCTCCTGAATCTTAATATTTGCTAGTTTTTATGGGTGGAATGAGTGGATTTGCTCCCCCCCCCCCCCCGCCACACTGAATGTTTTCAGAAACACTTTCTTATATGTGGTTAAAAAAAACACGCACACAAACGAACCTTCAATTCCTGAGATGCACTGATTAAGCCTGAAATGTGCCTTTTAGGTCATTAAAGGAAAACGTGTGCCCCTTTTGGTTCGCAGGGAGGGCTGGCCGGGCTGCCGGCTGTGTTTGGAAACCCCAGCTTAGGCGAAGGGTCTGTCTCAAGCCCCACAAGGTGCAGCCTGCAGAATGGGATGTTAGGACCACACCCAGATTGCATCTGGCTGCAGGACTCCCTAACTTTCCTGAGCTCTTGAATGCACCTGCAATCCTTAAAAAGACAAAAACAAAACCAAAAAACCCCAACAGCCTACTCTAGAGCTCCATTAAGCGCTGACCATCCGTTTCTTGAATGTATGTACGAATTGCGTCGTCTTTGGGCCATGTCACCGGTGTTCATCAGTGAAGGCCCCGCGCTCTGAGAACAGATGCCAGGCTCTTCTCACTGACTCCCCCCCCCACCTCCCCCCTTCCCCATCTCCTTTCCTCCCCTCCTCCTCCCTTGTCCGGAGATGTTCTGTTGTCCCCCGAGGCGGGGGGTGGCCGGCGGGCAGGCCGGGGGTGGCCGCAGGGCGCCGGCCCGCCCAAGCTGCCCATGTCGCTCTTGTCCCGCAGGCCCGGGGCCGGAGCTGAGCGGCCCGAGCACCCCGCAGAAGCTGCCGGTGCCCGCGCCCAGCGGCCGGCCCTCGCCTGCGCCCCCCGCCGCCGCGCAGACGCCCGCAGCTGCCGTGCCCGGGCCCTCCGTGCCGCAGCCGGCCCCGGGGCAGCCCTCGCCTGTCCTGCAGCTGCAGCAGAAGCAGAGCCGCATCAGCCCCATCCAGAAACCGCAAGGCCTGGACCCGGTGGAGATCCTGCAGGAGCGCGAGTACAGGTACCCGCACCCATCCCCGGGCGGGGGCTGGCCGCAGTGTCCTCCTGAGCACCACGGAGCTCGGGGGAGGTGGGGGGTCGCCCTGCCCTGTGGGACGAGGCCCCGGGCCGGACCCCAAGTTTGTGTGCCACTGGGGTGATGGGAGTGGACAGGACTGTGATTTTCCACCACGGAGTTAGAAAATGGTCATCACCCCCTGTGACATGCCAGGCACCGTGCTGGGCGCCAGTGAGGAGCCCAGCCCCGAGAGCTTGTGGATCCAAGAAGGGCGTCTTCTCACTCGTAGCCCAAGCGGGGCCTTGTTGTGGCTTGTCATTTCATCCTGCAAATGACTCTGAGCTGGCTGCGCCTTGCGTGCGCCGTGCCAGCCGGACCTTCAGGGTCATGACCCATCGCATGCTACTAGAGCTACTGAGTGGGTTCTTCATTGTAATGTGTGCATTTGTGGCTCTCCTGCTTGCTCCGGCCTTAGGAGTAAGCTGCCTTCACGCAGAGTCCATATTTAAACTCTTATTCCAGAAACTTGATTCTCACCTGACTTGGCACATTTGTCCTCATCCGTGGTTGGCAAACTTTTTCTGTAAAAGGCCTCATGGTAAACATTTTACCCTTTGCAGGCCCATAGCGAAGGTCCCTCAGCTCTGCCCTTATCGTGAGAGCGTCCACAGACAATGATGTACTGGCCGTGTTCCAATAAAACTTGATTTATAAAAACGGACTGTGGACAAGCTGGAGCTAGCAGGCCCTTCATATAAATAAATGGTTAATGTTAACCAAAAAGAGAGTCCATGAGTAAGGATTCAAGATAAAACAAGGCTAAGATCATGGTCTCTGGAGTTGGCCAGTCATGCGGCCTCTGTCACTTACCAGCTGTGTTACCTTGGTCAAGTTACATCTCTCTCTCTCTCTCCTTTTTTTTTTCTTTTTAAGATTTTATTTATTTACTTGAGAGGGAGAGAGAGAGAGCATATGTGAGGGGGGTGGAGGGGGAGAGGGAGAGGGAGAGAGAATCCCAAGCAGACTCCCACTGAGTGTGGAGCCTGACATGGGCTCAGTCCCATCACCCTGAGATCATAACCTGAGCTGAAATCAAGAGTCAGACCCTTACCCAACTGAGCCACCCGGGCATCCCAAGTGACATCTCTTCTCTATGACTCAGTTTCCTTCGGTGTTAAAAGAGAGTGTTGCAGTACCTCTTGTAGTAGGGGAGACTAAACGATACGAAGATTTTGAGTACGTATCAGCCATTACCTTTTCCTGATTATTATTTCAGTCAAAAGAAGACTGAAGTTCAGAAGTCCTAGGGAATGTTAGTAAATAACATCCAGGCTCCCTTGAAAGACATTATCTGGGTCTTTATTGAAAAACGCATGACTTGTTATTAGATTAAAATACTAACTTGCCAGCTTTGAGTGTGACTCTGAGGAAGAAATCACAGTACTTGCCATTAAATGTGCTTAGCTTTTTGGATGAAGAGTAGAGCTCTGCTCTCATTCCTAGTACTAATCCTCAGCGAAGAGCTTTCATATTGCCGTTTCCCGAGTTTTAGGTACCCCTAGAGAGTTGATACCCATCAGTCCGTTGGGATTGCAATGTTGCTATGCAGATCACTGTGTGGTACGAAGTCAAATGTTAGCCCTATATTCTTATTTGGGGTCGGAGAACTTTTTTATACATGGTGCTGTATGCTGTTATCAAGTTAAAAAAAAAAGTCAAAAGTATTTCTTTTAAAAGATTTATTTATTTAAGACAGCGCATATATTGGCAAGCTGGGAAGAGCTCGAGCGAGGGGGAAGCAGAGCCCCGTGGGATGCGGTACTCGAACGCACGACCCCGAGCTCGTGACCTGAGCCAAAATAAGAGTCGGCTGCCTAACCGACTGAGCCTCCCATGTAGCCCCATAGGTATTTTTAAAAAAGACAGTAAATGGAATCAAGGAGGTATTGTTTAGTTACTCTAAAATCCTGACTTCCTAAGAGCTAGCATTTTTTTCCCCTTTCTTGAGTGTGCGAAGCTACCAGGACTGTTGTCTGTCATGCGAACGACATTCAGAACAGACACTCTCTATACCTAGAAACACATCTGGACTTTTTTTTTCCTTACGCAGCCTGTGTCATGGGTGTGTATGTGTTTTACTGAGTCCTAAATTTTCTTTATCGTTTTTACCAGAACTTTAATTTGCAGGCCTTTCTAGTCATGAGCCCATTTTAGCCCCTTTTTTAGAAGCGATCTTAACAGAAGACATCCCAGAGTATACAGGACCGAGTGGTACGGTGTAGCCTATTCCAGGGTGGAAATGTTTTGGTCCTCTGGTCCCATGCCAGTAAGAAAAAAAAAAAAAAATACAGGTGTCAGTATCTTTTAAATGATAAGCCCTGCACAATTTGGGGTAATGACTATTGTCATATTATTATCATTGCTTGATAAACATCTCCTCTTCTGTAAAGCCACGTGGCTTCTGAAACCATCGTTCTGGCAACCCTGGGTCCGCAAACTTGGTGGGGTCTTTGGACTTGAACTTTCCTGAGGCCATCTTGAGAAGAGGTATAGGTTTCCATGGGCAGCCTTGCAGTGTATCTTTTATCTTCCTTGGTCAGAGGGGCGAGAGCTGACTTCTCTGTATGGAGATGAATTGTTCAGCAGCAGAAATTAATTACATTTTTCCTTTAGAAAGGGTTTGATCAAGTGCTGTGGGCTCTTGTGAGAGACATCGGAGGAACCCTTGCCCCTTGATGAGAGAGTGGCTCACTCATCTTTAGCACCAGTAACTGGGGGGGGGGGGGGGGTCCGATTTTTTTTGTCTTCTGATTGAGTAATTTGAGCAAGGTCTAAGGGGGAAAAAAACCCCTCTTGCATAATTTTATGGACTTGGTTGGAGCAAAAATCATCTGTCAGAAACTCTAACAGATGTTCATGTCTTTGACCGTTGTAATATCACTTACCTCATCTGCGAAAATTGAAGGGAACTTGTCAGAATCTCAGCTTTCTTTCTAACTTTTAAGTCATTTGGCTGTTTCTCTTGTTCATCATAAAATCAGAATCTTGACAAATTGACCTTCTTCACGCGGCAAGAGCATAAATAAGTTTCTGCCTGTGCACACTTTGCCTCAGATCCGTACAAGCTGTGCCATTAAAACATTTTGTTCTCATTTAAATTGGATCCTTTTCTTCTTGACCATCTTTCTCTTAATGATGGAACGGACTGCCTTTTCCTGTAGTAAGTGTCGGAGAGATATTTCCAGTGCTTCTCCCCCCCCCCCCACCCCGGCCTTTGTGGCACACTTTCCTTGCCCTGTCAGTATATCTGACTTCTGTTCTTCCACTCCAAGGTACACATTTGGGCAAAAGGGCTCTCGGAGTTGTCACAGTAGGATGCAGACGAATTCTACAGATGTTTGCATGGAAGGTGCACTTGTCATTCAAAGAGTTCTCCGAGAAGAGCCCGGTCACATCAGGCCAGGCCTCTCCGGGATCACCTCTGGATTTAGTGTGGACATAGTGGCGCACCTTGCTTCAGGAAGCAAGCCTCGTCTGCTTAGTCTGCCTTCTGTCCTTCCCCAGCTCCCCCAGTGCAGCCCTGAAATTCCTTCCGAAAATTACCAAGGGCCGTTTTATCAGCAGAGTTACAAAAAGTCAGACTCCCTCTCCCTCTCTCTTATTTTTTTTTTTTTAAGTGTCACTCAGCTTCTTGAAGGAACAAAATGTACCAGTGTCATTTTCTGTTCAAATAACTCTCCTACAGGAATCATAAACTTCTCCTCCGGACCTGAGCAAATATTCTGTTACCTCTAATGGAACTCTTTTTCTTGCCGGAACAGTAACCCCTCTTGATTTACTGTTCAATCTGTATGAAAAACCTGAGTGACCTAATTCTGCTTCAATTTTCTGTGCTCGTGAGGACACTAAATGAGTCTCCTGCAGTTAGCAGTATTGCTTGTGTTGTTGTTTCTGGAAGTTTAGAATCTCAAATCTCTTTATCGGACTACCTGCTGGATCCTATTGATGGGGAGACGAAATTGTCTGGAGAGGAGCGTTATTTAAAATGAAGATTTCTATTAACAATGACAACAACCACTGCAAGGAGAGAAAATTTCCTCCATTAAAGGAGCCCCTCCTGGACCCAAACTCCCCACCCACCCCGCGCTGAACCAAATGCATGTAATTTTACTCTGGAATCTCCCTTCCCTATTCTGCAGTTTAAATGTTCACACTTGGCACTTCTTGCCTCCCTTTCGTAAAAGAAAGATTCTTTTGTGCTGGGGAAGCTGAGATTCACTGACCAGTCACTAGGCCCTTCGGAGAAGCAGACGTTTCTGGAAGAAGACCCCCGCCCCCACACCAGCCCCCACCTTCTCTGACTCCCCACCGTCCTCCCTCTCTTCCTGGTCCCTGTGACCTCATCTCGGTGCTCTCAGCCCTGTTGTCCTAAGATTATTTGTTTAGTCCTATTTCCACGGACCTTTGGAAGATGAAGGAAAAGCAGATATGCCTCTCATTTCACACCTGACCCACTCTGTCAAAGAGAGGAAACCAGAACACCAAGGATGGTTGGAGTTCTGGGATATTCAGATGAAAAAGGTCTACAGTCAATCTAGAACCAGGGAAGTAACCTAATGAAATCACTGGCTCTCATCACTAATTTTCCTATAATATGGTCTTCATTTCTGCCATATTCTGTGGGTTAAAGCCTCTGCCTTCGGCTCAGGTCATGATCCCAGGGTCCTGGGATCGAGCCCCACATTGGGCTCTTTGCTCAACGGGGAGCCTGCTTCCCCCTCTCTCTCTGCCTGCCTCTCTGCCTACTTGTGATCTCTGTCTGTCAAATAAATAAATAAATAAAATCTTAAAAAAAAATAAATTACATATTTTTTTAAAAAGTAGTAGGTTTTTCTATCAAACTTGTAGTTAAGATGCATCATCTTTGGCTATAATTGGAGATTTGGGGCTATGTCACTATTTAAAAAATTGAATTGGACAAATGAAATGGACCTTCGTTCCTACAGTGAAAAATAAAATAAAAATTAAAAAAAAAAAAAGAAACATGCTAGAGGCGCATGGGTGGCTTAGTGGGTTAAGCCTTTGGCTTTGGTCATGATCCCAGGGTCCTGGGATCGAGCCCCGCAACAGGCTCTCTGCTCAGCAGGGAGCCTACTTCCTCCTCTCTCTCTCTGTCTGCCTCTCTGCCTACTTGTGATCTCTGTCTGTCAAATGAATAAATAAAATCTTTAAAAAAAATGATAATGATACCATGAGTATCAATAGGAATGTGAAAGAATGTTGGGTAAGTCTGAATAATTTGATGAAAAGAAGAAAATGGTGGAAGTTCATTATTTTTTATTTTATTATTTATTTATTTTTTTTATTTCAAAACTGATGGAAGTTTACTGTTGTTGTTTGCACTCGCAGATGTTTAGTCTGTTGCAAAGAGGAGAGAGAGCGCCACTTAAAGGTGTGATCGCTTGTGTTGGCACATCCAGTTGAAACAACAGCAGGATAACAATGACAGTACTGCTAATAGCACATTCCGACGATGAATCAGTCAGGAAATCAGAATTAATAATGTGTGTGTACCAAATAAGATAGGAATCTGTCATAATATTGTTTGCAGTGAAGTCAGTGAAAAAAATGATGTGTTTCTCTTACTATCATTTTTGAAGTTTTGAAAAAAATCCCACTTTCTTTTCTACCAGAGCAAACAGCTATTAGTTTTTAGTTTTTGTTTTTGTTTTTTTAAATTACTCATTTTGATGTTTGGGCTTATTGAAGTATTAGGATATTTTGTGACATCTAGGTCAGACAAGATTTTACTTTTCCATGTTAACACACAGTATCTTAAAAGCTGACAAAACCATGATACAGATTTATGTTTAGTTTTTTTACTTTTTTTTAAGGTTTTATTTTTTAAGTAATCTCTATACCCAACATGGGGCTTGAACTTACAACCCTGAGACCAAGCATCGCAGCCTCCACCGACTGAGCCAGCCAGGCGCCCCACATAATATGAATTTTTACAAAAATCTTTAATTATCAGCTTTTATAGTTGAGGGTCCCAGCGCTGCAGTTAGGAAGTGGCTATTCGTTATCTAGGGTGTCACTGTGGGGAGTCAGGCAAATGAGGACTCCTGTCTGGGCCCCTCCTGCACTAGCTCTGTGAAGTCTGCCTGCTGCTTGCTATCTCCAAACCTGAATTTTTTCATCGGGAAGATGGGACCATTATAACATTGACCTTGTAGGGGGTGCGTGTGTGCGTGCATGTGTGCGTGCGTGTGACCGAGACAGAAGGAGAGAGGGAGGGAGGAAGAATTAAAATTTGTGCATTAGCTACACCTTAGTGTAGTGAGTGTTAACTTAGTTTAACTTACTGCCTTTTACTGTTCTCCATGAAATCTATTCCAAGACGCTCCTACCCCAAGTTTGGAGGGAGGGAGGTCTAAAAATAGATTTAAACGGCATGTAATTATTTGTAAGGACAGGATCCAGGCGAACCTGAAGCCAGTGCATATGGGTGATGGTAAAAGTATCCCAACTGAGTGAAGAAAGTGGGATGTCTTTTCTCTTCTGTTCTGCTTTTATTATGAAGAAGGGCCTGTAGTCATATTTTTGAGGATGTCTGAGATGAGACTCCACAGCAATCCTTCTCTAGAAGTTCATGGTTTTTATTTTTTATTTTTTTAAAGGTTTTATTTATTTCTTTATTTGGCAGAGAGAGCGAGAGAGAGAGAGCACAAACGGGGAGCAGGAGAGGGGGAAGCAGGCTCCCCGCTGAGCAGGGAGCCTGATGCGGGGCTCGATCCCAGGACCCTGAGATCATGACGTGAGCCCAACGCAGATGCTTAACCGACTGAGCCACCCAGGTGCCCCAGAAACTCGCAGTTTTTAAACACTGTTACTTTACCATCCTGTGCTGGGCCAACCCTGATTTTTAAAAATGCCTAATTTGCCTCTTCTTTTTTCAGACAAGCCCGGCTCACAGAGGAAGTGGTTGTGGTTGGCAGGGCTCTCTCTGACCGTTTTGGGTTGGCTGATTTCTGTGGCCTCAGCAGCACCTAAAAGGGCCCTGTTCACTCAGCTTTAACGGCTGTTGTCATCAGCGTCTTGGCAAGGAGAGCAAATGGCCCGGTTGCCTGGGGCAGGCCTAGAAATTAGGAAGAGATGTCAAGTTCTGCACTCTGACCAGCGGGGCATTTGGGAGACAACCCTGCCGTCCTGTTTTTCGTTTTCTGTCTGTTCAAGGCGAGCTGTGACCCTTGACTTCCCTCCTCGGTGTATCACGAGCCCTTCTTGTGGGTGTTAGACAGAGGTCAGGGAAGAAGGTCAGAGTGTCCCGTAACACGTAGCACCTGTCTGCATTCACGCGAAGGTAGCTTTTCTCTGTTGGACATCAGAAGCTCTAGTTGGGTATCAGAAGTCGGCCGGCCGGCAACGTCTGGAATGTGTCTGGCCGGGAACTTAGACCCACTAAGGGTTCTCATTTATCATTAAGGCTAAATCATAATGTGTATTTCCACCTCCCCTTCCCTCGTGTCATTGTTTTCTCTAGGCTCCAGGCTCGCATAGCACATAGGATACAAGAACTGGAAAATCTGCCTGGCTCTTTGCCACCAGATTTACGAACCAAAGCAACGGTGGAACTGAAAGCACTTCGGTTACTCAATTTTCAGCGTCAGGTAATGCCTTTTCCCCAGCGAATCTGAGATATAGGGCATAGATGTACGTCTGTTCAATGTTGTTATAAAGATAGAAACTTAGTAAAACAGTGTATCTTTTAGACCGCCTATATAGAGCTCAAAATAATGAAGACTGAATTGTTTATTGTTCTTTTTTATTTTTTTTGCTTCTGTATATCAGAGACAACCCCCCCCCCCCCATATTATGGTTTCCAAAGTCAGAGTAATGGCATTTTGTTACCGTGGATGAAACCTCGAGAATGAATGGGATATATATAGAGAGATATATATATCTCTCTCTATATATATAGAGAGAGAGAGACCAGAGCCTCTTTTGTAAACACGAATGTAAAACCTGAGCCGTGATGACAAAAATAATTTTAACAAATATGATAGCAGCTCTGCGAAATGAATAACTCATCATTTACAGAAACATGTCAAACCGTTTGACCCCGTCAGGCCCCCACGTGGTGACTAATTGTGAATGATCATCTCTTTTCTTCCTGTGGTTCTTAGTGGCCACTGGTGAATCAGAGCTAGTGCCATGAGCTGTTTTATCATCTCAGATACTAGAGAAATGAAGGAGAACGAATTGTTACGTCGATGAGTTTTGCTTTGTGAAGCCAACAGGTGCAGGTCGCCCAATCCGCGCACTGCCTCATTTAAGCCAAAGGGGAAGAGGGACATGTGCTTCTCAGGCGGGTTGGTTGACTTGGTGAAAGTCTCGGGGTGTGCAAAATGAATTATTAATGAATGAAAGTAGTTTGGAAGTATTGAATTGCATGACTCGGTCTGTTGCAGGAAGTGACTGAAATCGCAAAGCTACCCCACTTGCTACTGTCCCATGAACCCGGGAGTGCATTTGCCCTCTTGGTTATAATGTCTGTGGTGGTGGGGTGCTAGTTGGCCATAGTTCATGGGAGCAGATTTCAGCTGGAAGTCGAAAAGAAAGAAAATAAAAGGCTTGATCCAGTACTGTTAAATGATTAATAACCAAGCATATTTTCACAAGTGAGATTATAGTCAGATTTGCTTCACTATGCCAGACTCTTACTGGTCTCTGATTTTTTGCTTGATATTATAGAAAAATCCACGATTTATGAAGCTTCCCAGTGAACTAACTGTAATTGATGCTGAGTTGAGTTTCAATTGAATTATTATTTTAATGTATATTCCTAACCCCATCCCCGGCTGCCACCACATAACATACAACGTGGATAGGACATCATATTGATGATCATCTAGGGGCGCCTGGGTGGCTCAGTCATTAAGCGTCTGTCTGGCTTCGGCTCATGTCATGATCCCAGAGCCCTGGGATCGAGCCTTGCATCAGGCTCCCTGTTTCTCCCTCTCCCACTCCTCCTGCTTGTGTTCCCTCTCTTGCTGTGTCTCTCTCTCTGTCAAGTAAATAAATAAAATCTTAAAAAAAAAAAAGACCTCATATTAATGATAATCTAAAGGAACTCCATGATATAGTGTGAAATGTAAATATCTCCAAGAATATCATTATTGGGAGTGGGGGAAGCCAGCGCCAGTGCTTCCCGTCGTCTGTGTGAGCATGAACGTTGAACTAATGTTCAGTGTGAGTGCCTGCAGCTCCTGTATGCGAACAGGAAGTCATTTCTCCACTTTTTTTTTTAACAGAGCAGCATTCAAGCTAATCTTTAGACACAAAGAGAATGTTACTGTGGCACTTAAAATGAAGTCAAATATTTCAGAAGATCATTAGCTAATTAATACCATTAGAATAATTAAGCAGAATGAATGAATTTATTTAAAACCCAAGTCAGCGTCTGGTTTTTTTTTAGTGATAACAGTGCTGTGAGTGCGTGTGTGTGTGTGTGTGTGTGTGTGTGTGTGTGTGTGTGTGTGTGTGTTTCCCCTGATCTGAATGTCTTGGAAAGAAAACTTATGCCATCTTTGAAAATACCCCATAGATTTCGCATGGTGTAGTCCCTTCACTTACAAAAAAGGCCACCTGTGATGCCGAACCTTCTAGAGTCCACCGTGTGCCTCCACTAACCAGGAGCTGGAGCAGGGCAGGGCCCGGGAGCTGGGCCTTGCCTCTGGGGACAGGCTCTCCAACCACTCTTCCCCCCCCCCCCCCCCCCGCCCCTTGACAGCTGAGACAGGAGGTGGTGGCCTGCATGCGACGGGACACGACCCTGGAGACAGCCCTTAACTCCAAAGCCTACAAGCGGAGCAAGCGCCAGACCCTTCGGGAGGCCCGCATGACCGAGAAACTAGAGAAGCAACAGAAGATCGAGCAGGAGCGGAAGCGCCGGCAGAAGCACCAGGTACTGGGGGGCTGGACCCTGCGCCCCCACAGTGGCAGAGACGCCCCGACCGAGCCCTCCGGCGGAGGCAGGAGGACTGCAGAACAGACCACGGGGCTGGGCGGTGGGAACATGGCAGAGCAGAAGGGTTCCCTGGAGCTGCAGTAGGCCGACAACCCCAAGGAACAGGAGGGGAGACCAGGCCACGCTGGGGATGTGGGTGGCCTGTCCACGGCCTCCTGTGGCTGGGGTGAGGTGGAGGGCCCTGCCTTCTGGATACCAGGCAGGCGTGCTCCTCACCGTCCCGCCTGCAGCTGCCTGCTGGAGGGGCACGGGCGGGTGGCCGGAGGGCAGAGGCCCCCGGAGTGGGAACTTGGAAGAGGAAAGAAGAGAGCAAACAGTTATTTTTATAGCAAATATGAATACCATCTCCTGGGCTTTTGCAGGGCCCAGCTGGAGGTCTCCTAGGGGCAGATCTTTTGAAACATCCCTTTTCTAGGCGTTTGGAAGTCATTTGATGGCGGATCTGATTTTGCGATGCAATCCCATACATTGTGCTTGTTTTCCTGGGCTTCATTTAGTGCCCAGCTTCGTTTCATTTTGAAAAATGTTAGATGTTTATGGGTACACGTTTCCTCTCCTGTCTTTAAAAGACTGCTCTAAACCCTCTGCGGTGAGTTCAGCTGCCCCTCCATGGTATTTCAAGTCGCGGTCCTAAGACATCTGAGTTAGAGCAGAAGGAGGCATCACTTTTATGACCTGCTCTCCCTGGAAATGGCTGCCTCCCTCGGGTTGATGGGAGGGTGGTTTGCTTTCAGTCTTACCCTCACCCATTTTGCGGCTTCGGTCAGTCCCTGATCTGCAGTTTTCACGAGGCCCTATCCTCGAGGTCCTAGAGGCTTCCCTTACAAGCTGGCGCCTCCTCCCAGAGGCTGCTTTTCCCACTAGCCCCAAATCGCGCAGCTCAGCTACCAAGAGACATCCCAGGGCACCTGCCCCATGGAACATTCTAGTCTTCTGCTGCTGTGAAAGACACCCTGAGTGTTTTCTTGGGCTCCACGGAAACCTCCGATGACATTGGGAAGTAGGCTTTAAGGATCGTTTTCCCTCCTCCGTTCGGGTCCTGTAGGAATACCTCAACAGCATTCTGCAGCATGCAAAAGATTTTAAGGAGTACCATCGGTCTGTGGCCGGGAAGATCCAGAAGCTGTCCAAAGCAGTGGCAACTTGGCACGCCAACACGGAAAGAGAGCAGAAGAAAGAGACGGAACGTATCGAAAAGGAGAGAATGCGGAGACTGATGGTAAGGGGCTCACCTGTGGGGCCACGGGCGGTGGGGCTCCCGTGTGCGCCTGGGTCGAGAATGTTAAATACACCATCCAAGAGTGGGTAAAAGCAGCTTGTCAAATATATGCACACGTCCCTTTGAACTTCCTGAGGACAGAGTAAGAACATTTCCTTCCTGGACAATGCCTGCCGCAAACCTAGGGCCACAGCTGACGACTATGTAATATTTCCGTGTCCTGGGGTGGCCTTGCTGTGCAGAATACAGCATCTCCCATCAAGGCAGGCAGTTTGCAGGGCATTTAACAACTAGACCTGGAAGGACTGTTATGATTGTTCTTATTAAAATAGTGCCTCTTTGAGACTAAGGACACAAGTTGTTTTGAGCAAATGTGTCATTAACTTGTGTCTGGACTCGAAGAAGGTCCATTTCTTGAAGCCCCTAATGCTTAACCCCCCTTTTTTTTTTAATGGTAGAAATTTCTCCTTTCTAGTGTAAAAAGTGATTTTTAAGTTAATTTTGAAATGTCACTTTTTTGGTTATGGCTGTTATTGTCAGATGCTCTTCATGGATCGTTACCATTGTGCTGTTGTTTTTTTAATGGGGAGATAAATCCAGAAGGGACGGTTCACATTGCTGGCCCAGGTGTCTGGTTTTATTGACCATTCGTTTTTGGAATTGGACCTCAGAGCACACTGTGGATTTCAGAAAAGTCTGTGTGATCTATAATGATAGGAGACCTATCTATCTGGGACATAATGCCAGACTGTGGGATGGAGATGAAATCGTTAACCTTGACCCATAATTACGTCCCTGGAAAATTCCAAGTGACACTGTCTTCTTTGGTGGTCCGGTGGTTTGCATTTTGTTTTCATTATCTTTTTTTGGATTCCAGAGAGTAAGCACATTTCTAAAGGCTCTGCATCCAGGTACACTGAATCTTGTCATCGTCTCCTGCCTCCCTTCCCCTCCCCCCTTTTTTCCCCCTGGGAAGGAGAAGACTGTCCACGAGATTTCTACCCAGCCAGGGGGGCCCTTTTCTAGTCGTGGGATCTGAGTACGAAGCAGATTTGTCTGATTCAGCTGGAGTGAAACTATATTAGAACCTCAGTAACAGACTGGCTTGACACTAATGATTAGGCATTTGCAAATCATTAATTTTTGCAATTAAATGATAGAATATAGAGATAACAGAGAAACTGAAGTTTTTTATCACTCTTTCTTCAAGTGAGATCAACCATAACCAAAAGCAATTAGAGTTATAATAGCATTTGGGGTTCCTGCTCATCCACGGGGCAAACAGCAGCTAGACCGGGTGATAAAACGCCTGTCACTCGGGGAGACACTGAAGTGACGCCCCTGGACGGAAGATCCTCGGCTGCGCTGCGGTGCCCTGGCCTCTGGAGGATTTTGTGACATGTTCCTTTTATCCTGAGTCACACGAGGAAAATATTTTGGGATGTCCTTCTATTGGGATGTATTAAAAAGATTTCTCCTGCAATGGCTCCAAGGACATCAGTTTTTATGGCATTTAACCTCATGATGTTGTTGCTTAATGGGAGGTAGAGGTAGAAATGACTGAATCTGTTTTATTGCTCAGCAGTACCAGACTCTGGGTGCTAAACGCCTTGCCTGTGGTCACTTAGGCCTGCCCTTCCAGCCTGTGACAAAAATCCCCCCAGATCTGACATTTCCTATCAACCACCCAGTTTGTCATGCTTTTACATACAAGCAGTTACACTTGTCAAAGTCCATTTGGGTCTTTGCCCTTAGAAGTGCTTGATGAAATGTTTCCTACTGAAATGTTTCCAAATGAAACAATGATATGTCTGGACTTGGCTGCAGGATAGCCCCGTCTGGGACCAGCGAGAGGAGTTGCAGGAAGGGTAGCGGTGAGACAGGAGTCATCACGAGTTCATTTGGGTTGCTTGGTGTTGGTTACCTGACAGACTACACTCCTCTCTCCACTTTGGGTTATTCTTGAGAATTTCCATGCTTCCAAGTGAAGGATACACTTTGGATGATGAATTAGCAAATTTTAGCATCTTTCTCTCTCTTTTTGTTTTGAACAAAGAAACCTAGAAAAACACAGAGCTGAGTCAAAGTCCTTGCCCGCACTGGTAAATAGTGTTGTTTTGGGTCCTCACTTTGCTGCAGAGCCCGTGTCCTGGGACTCGGGTGGGCAATGCACTCCCAGGCATGCCCCCCCCCCCAACCCTGACCATCCTGGACTGCGCACAGTCACTCCCGCAGCCTGGGTCATTCAGTGCACGGCGCCTACCAGCCGTCAGTTCACATGGTGATGGGGAGCGCTGAGTGGAGTGGAACTGTGTATGTCTTTGCTGTGCTCTCATCATGTCCTTCTTTCCTTAATAGGCTGAAGATGAAGAGGGCTACAGAAAACTGATCGATCAAAAGAAAGACCGGCGTTTAGCTTACCTTCTGCAGCAGACCGATGAGTATGTGGCCAACCTGACCAACCTGGTCTGGGAGCACAAGCAAGCCCAAGCAGCGAAAGAGAAGAAGAAGAGGAGGAGGAGGAAGAAGGTGAGAGCCCTGATGGCGGCGGCCGAGGTGGTGGGGGGTGTGCGTATGGTCAGGGGCCACTCGAAGACTCTTTCATACGCACGCCTTCCTGACCTGGTGGATGATTCAGGTGACCGAGTTGCAAAAGATGCTTACGCAAGTGGGCCGCACGGTGTGAGGGAGGGAATCAGGCACCCCAGAGAGGATGTTGAAGTCATATAAGAGTGTAAGGGGTGGGAAGTGAACTGAAACACTGTAGTCCGTGTTTCCTTGTTCCAGAGCATGTTTCAAAATGAAGCGTACATGGTCAATTGAAAAAGGAAAAACATGGGCACACGTGTGTTTGCTTGAGGTTAACACCGGTGTGGCAGGGCCATGGGAATAGAGCAGAAAAGGCAAAGTGCTGTTGGAAAGAGCCCGAGGAAGGGGTGAGGGATGGCTCTGGGGTACTGTCAGAGCCTGTTTGAGCCTGTTTGTTCGGACGGACGGCAATGCCCAAATGGTGTATTCAGTTCAGCTGCCCTGTTGTGGCGCTAAGGTGAGTGGGCAGACCAGGGTTTTCGGTCCTGACAGAGGACAGTAAATGGTTTTGTATAAAATAGAACCTAATCAGCACGGAAAGGGAAGGATGAGATTTAGACTCTGAGCTCTGCAGCTGTTGTGATCTCGATGCAGGTGTAAATGGCCCGGGTCGACCTGTGAATGTAGGTCCTCTTGGAAGCTTGAGTGGTCTGGTGGTTTGGTTCTTGGTTCGTATTTGGTTTTCATGGGGGATCCTGAGTGGCCTGGATGCTCAATGTCCACAGGAACCAGGAAGGCTTCATCGGGTCGTGAGGAGCCCGGCTGGGCGGCATTCATCATGTATTCTCTGCACTGAATCACTGAACAAAACGTTTTTCAAAAAAAAAATAATTAATTTCATGGCTCCTGAATTCTCATACCTGCTTCGTAATTAAGGGAGGGGGGTAAATGATGGAGAAGGCGCCTCCTTGCCCCTGACTCCTTCGGTATAAGATCGCTGCCTGCATTGTGCAGATGAACAAGGGATGACTCAGGGCTCGGATTTAGACAATTTTGTCGGTGAGAAATACCTCATTTTCTTGTCAAGGTAGCATTACAGACTTTGCAGGATTCCAGCTCCCAATTTCTGACTTAAAAGGACGTGTTCAGAGTCAGGAGAGAGCACATGGTCCAACAGATGGGATTCTGTGACATCCCTCGAGGGGACCCCGTGAAGTGACGGTTTTCGTTTTTCCTAATGCGGAGATGTCTTTTGCACAGGTTACCACAAAAGGTCACCGTTGGTGTTTTCGGTACTGAAGTTCAGATTCCACTTTTTGTGTGTGATTAAAAGCTAATGGCCCGGATGTGTGCTTCTGGCTTATAATTACTAGACTCCTGTCATGATATTAGATGGTTATATCATTGTCGGCAAAGAAGGATATATCACTGAGTGATAGTGATTGTACCTGTATTTTCGGTTAATCTGTACAAGGCAGGAACCTGTCATAACATTTTTCCTGGTGCTGCCAACCCCACGTGATCTCTAGACTCTACTTGCCAACGCCTGCCTTTGGGTTTGCCGATGGTAGATACTCTTTCTCTTTATCCGTTAGTCTGGTGCATATTACCTGGACGCGTACCGTGAGCCCGGCAGAGGGCTCAGCGCTGGGGAGAAGGAGAGAGATGTGGAGGAAGAGTGCACCTGTCCTCTCTCTCAGTTCCACCGGAGAGGGGGAGACAGACAGACACTGATCAAACACGCGCCCAAAGAGATGATTGCAAACCGTGATGAACGCTGTGAAGGAAGACTGGGAGCCAAAACTTGGGGGGAGGGCGCCTGATTTCCTGGCAAATGAATGATCCATACAAAGCCAGTCCCGCTCCCCTCTGCTGGACAGGACGCTCCAGGGGGCTCCCACTGGTTACCTCACTTGACTGAATGTGCAGAATCATGACTTTGTCCTCAGCTCTGCCTCTTCCCTGGTGTGCTTTTCCCTGGCATTTGTGCTCGCCCTGCCCTCAACAGGACCTAGGAGCACAGGCAAGATTTCCTTCTAGAGCCTTCTTGCTGGGACGGATGGGACAAGGAAGGAAACCGAAGAGACCTGGCCCTTCCCGCCCCCAACCACCTCCAGTCCTTCCTGAGAACCATCTCTTTCCTGGGGCTTTGAGATTTGGTTCAAAGCAAGTTACCTAATTCCAGATGCACCTTTATTCAAGTGCAAAGAAAATGGTTTTGCTTTCAAAAGCCGATTATTGGACAGTCTGGATTATCTGTCATTCTTCCCTCCGTTAGAGTGAATGATTGAGGGTGGCTCGTTCCAGCTTCTCTGCTGGGGAGGACGGCCGTGTTCAGAAGCTTAAATAGTCGTCGCTGACCCTTTCAGCTTTTCCCACAGAACCGAATATGATGCTGTACCTATCTAGAGTGTGTTTTTTGCGATTAAGTAAGGCCTCAGTAAGCCTTTTTTTCTTGTGACCCACTGGACCGACGGCGCTGTGCTTCGGCAACAGGTGTAGGGGCAGCTGGGCCGCAGGTGCCTCTGTCCAACATGTTATCGGTTGAACATGGGATTTCACTGGAAAAGGATTAATTTTTTTTTTTTTTAATATTGCCCCGGTGTAACCAAGAAGGTGTCTCTCTTTCTGGGGAAGTGTATTGCGTTTCCTTGTTGTTGCTGATGAGGAGATGGGTTTCCTTGAACCTGCCATGAGCGTGTTTGCACCTCTGTTCTCGCCGTGAGAGCCGCTGCTGCCAAGTATACGTTTATAAGTCATTCTGGAACTTACTGCTCTCAGCCCGGTCTTCCATTAATGCCCTTGAAGTGGAGGAAAAGGAAGCGAACTATGTGTATCTACCTAGGTGTTCGAGGAGGAGTGATTTGCAAAGTAGTGAAATATCCATTATGTGAAACCAGCTTTTGCTGGGCGACAGGATTAATGGACTCCGACGTGCCCTCAGCATGACCTTGAGGTCTCTGTCCTCTTCTCTTGATTGTTCTGTAACATCTGCAGGCTGAACTATAGGATGAAAAAGGGCATGGGGATAATAAAGCCACCAGGGTGTGTACAGATAGGCTTGAGTGTGCTGACGTAGAAAATTGGGCCACCGCCCAAGAACTCAGATCTGACTGCAAACTTCTAAGTTCCTCACTGCATCAGAAAACATACTCTACTGATTTGCTTTTGTTCCTTTATAGAATATTTCCTTAAAGGATTGGTTGCCTGGTGCTTCAGTGTTCTGATCTGTGATGAGGTGATGGGATTACATGGCCAAATGTAACTAGAGCATTTAGAAGGTACCTGGGCACATAGTAAATGCTCAATAAATAGTAATTATTGTACCAAACAATTCTGTGGTATAAACATAGGCTAGCAATTGTTGAAACGTGGTTTTAAGGGCTTTTTTTCTTTTTTTAATAAAATCTTCTCTTTTCCCATGTTATATGTTTGCAATGATGTCAAGAGAATAAATGTTTGGCTACCATCCCCCCCCCCCAGTTTAGTATCAGTTAGGCGTAGGGTAGGATGTCTTTTTGGACATTGACAGATTCTTTGACCATTGAGGCATGCAGTTGGAAATGAGGATTTACCCTTTCTGCTGGACTCTGCTTACCCCTCCCTCGCTAGCTCTGACACAGAGAATTTTCTAATTGTGGGGCCCCTCATTTGCAGTGGTTTCTGATGGTAATCAGGTGGTCCCTGTGCAACTCTAGGGTGTTTTTCCTTAAGCTCTGGTTAGGAGCCCAGGCTCACCGCCCCCTACAACACCTCCCACGTCCAGCCTACTGAGAAGTCTAGTCCCTTCACGGGTTCTGCCTCCTGAGCGGTTGACTTCAGGCCGGAAATAAATATTTAATTCCCTCTTCCAGATCTTCCAATGCAGCATATACCAACAGAACTACACCCTTGTTGTGAATGTGTGACATTTCTTGGAAACGCAGGACACTAACAGGAACCAGCAGAGAATCCGTGGGGACCGCTGTGCCAAGTATTTTTTTGCTCTTCCTTCTGAAAGTTCTTTTATTCTCTTTCTCAGCAAATGCTGTTATAAAGCACATCTCAGGACTGTGACATTTTGGAGGGGGGCTCTTTCTGGCACAGAATTCTACACGGGTCAGTAGAGCAACGGGAAGTGTGTTTTTACCCTTTTTAGAGAGCAGCAAATCAGAAAAACCTCTTGGCATAATTTTTGGTGACAAGAGCATGAGAGGCACAGGAGTGACGTCATTGAGACATTCCTTGTCAATTCAAGTCACCCTCCTGTTCTTCTCAATTCTTTTCTCTCTCCCGTTTGCCCCCAAGATGAAGATTTTCCCTTGCAAAGAGAATTTCACAGGTGAAAGGAAAAGTTTCTTTTTCTTTTCTCTTTTTTATTTCCCCAAAGATTTCTTTACTTTTTAGAGAGAGACAGAGAGCACGAGCAAGGGGAGGGAGAGAAGGTGCGGGAGTGAATTCCAAGCCGACTCCGCTCTGAGTGCAGAGCCTGGCGCGGGGCTCGATCTCACAACCCTGAGATCAGGACCTGAGCCAAAACCAAGAGTCAGATGCTTAACCGACTGAACCACCCAGGCGCCCCTGAAAGGCTCTAAGGTAATGCTGGGCATGTTGAGTGTAGGGACAACCAGGAACGGCAGGTGATTGTGGTGCCACCGTGATCAGTCATTTGATTAGTCCAGTATCAAAATGGGTGAAAACAGAAGTTTGGATCAAAGTCCTGCTTAACTGGATTGACCAGTTACTTGAGTCAAAAATGTTGGAATTGGCTTTCGTTGCAGGGTGCAACCAAAGTAATGTGCAGTTGCCTGTTAATGTGATATTCTTGGATCTTTTTTATTGCCCGGTCACCTGTCTTCATGCTCAGAGATCCACTTAAATGACAGTGTAAGTAACCCAGGTGGTTTCTGGATGCTTAGGTTTCCCCTGAGCCAGAATGAGCCTTGAAGTTGCCCGCACTTTCGAATGTTGTTTTAGCGGCGAAGAACCCTGCTGGGAGGTCAGAGGCACTCACTTTATAATATAAATTATAAAATTGTAAAATATTGGTACAAAACTGTTTTCCTCACAGATTGAGGCTGTGGCCCATGTTACGGTCATGGGAGTGAAGCGCCCCTCTGGGGTTTATTTTTCTGGGTTCGGCTTACCTGGGATTTTCCCGTCTCGGGATTCCTTTGCCTCCTCATCCCTGTTGCTGATTATGTTCTATAGCTTCTGCCGGAAGACAGGTAGCGGTGAGGCTGGTGAGACACAGCTTGGTGAGGCCTCCCAAGTAGGATTTCTAAATTGGCTTTGACCTCGGAAATTGGGGAGCCACCTTGTTTTCCGTTTTTTGTTTTTTTGTTTTTTTTAAAAGATTTTATTTATTTGTCATAGAGAGAGAAGCGAGAGCAATCACAGGCAGACAGAGTGGCAGGCAGAGGCAGAGGGAGAAGCAGGCTCCCTGCCAAGCAAGGAGTCCGATGTGGGACTCGATCCCAGGACGCTGGGATCATGACCTGAGCCGAAGGCAGCAGCTTAACCAACTGAGCCACCCAGGCGTCCCTTGTTTTCCGTTTTGAGGGGTGTGTCCCACATCCCTTCCCATCACCACGACAAGGGCCTTCCCCTCTCTCCAGCAGCATAATTTGTTCCCAACTTCTTGATTCATGGGTGAAGGGCTGCAGATTGTTTTGTTTTGGTTTTGATCCTTGGAAAAAACCCAGCTCAGGCTTCTGCTGGTCATGTAGGACGTGTCTGTGATGGCAGGATGGAGATAACTGTGTGACATTCCCCAGGTGGGGGGAGACATGGTAGCCCCCGTCGCAGTTTGTTTGGGGTTAATCTTGAACCAAGAAAAGGGACGCGTTTTGTTTTGTTTTGTTTCGTTTCATTTTGTTTTGTTTTGTGGGGAGAGGATTGGGCAGCGAGGATAAAGCCACCCCTGTGATGTGAGAACCGGAGATTGTCACCAACTGAAAGAATCCAAGGCATGATGGGAGAACGTGGTCTCTCTTGTCATAGAGAAGACTGCCACCTGGCTTCCACCGCCTGTAATAACAGCTAGACTGGGTGTAAGTTCAGACCTCTCGCCTAGGGACAGTTGGGTGAGGAGAGAGAGAGAGAGAGAGAGAGAGAGAGAGAGAGAGTGTGTGTGTGTGTGTGTGTGTGTGTGTGTGTTGGGTGAGGAGTGTGTTTTATGGCTTGCAAATAGACCAGCATTTAATTCCAATAATGGTGACCCACTGAGTCCACTGAGTGTGTGCTAAGTGGAAAGCATTGTTCCAGATGCTTCCCTTCCTTCAGTCACCAAGCATTTACCGAGTACCTTTCATGTGCTAGGACTCTGTAGGTGTCTAGACACACGAATGACAAAAACAGACAGAAATCCCTGACTTCAGGCAGTGCTATAGCCAGTTCTCGCGAACTTAAAGGAGCGGTCCTCGGACTAGCATCAAATCTTTTACATTGTGGAGATGGACGCTGGCTGTATATATTTCATGGAGCCTTGGATCGTGCATCCTAAAATTATGACCTAGTCCTGCCTCCACCCGATGAGGGAGGGACTGGTACTGTCCCTTTCTGACGGAAGAGGGAACCAAGACTCAGAGATTTGCTCAAGATCACACAGCTCACGTCTCTCCTATGGAGTGGCAGAGCTGGGATTCAAACACCAGTGGTCTAGTCCCAGAACCAGGTTTCTTTCCTCTTTTTTTTTTTTTTTTTAAAGATTTTATTTTATTTATTTTGACAGAAAGAGATTACAAGTAGGCAGAGAGGCAGGCAGAGAGAGAGAGAGGAGGAAGCAGGCTCCCTGCTGAGCAGAGAGCCCGATGTGGGACTCGATCCCAGGACCCTGAGATCATGACCTGAGCCGAAGGCAGCGGCTTAACCCACTGAGCCACCCAGGCGCCCCAGAACCAGGTTTCTTAAATCTCATATTACGTTGCCTCTCGAATTTGATACCATATAGAATTTTTTAAATGAGTTTAGAGGATTTTCAGTAAAGGAAGGGCCTGGTGGTGGGGTGGTTTTTAGATAACACTCTAGCGAGTCAGTAGCATATTCATAGAAGACCATCCTTGAGAATGGTTCTGAATCTATTATTTATGGTCCTCCAATCTTTTTAATGTACTATTCATTGAGATGGTGATGCAGTTCCACTAGCGAGATACTGGAAATTGGCTTATCCATTGTCTCATTTGATTTTCTTTGTTGGCCAAATTTGTAGCTTATTTCCGATTTGTATGGAAAGAATGGTGGGATTAATTGACTTCTTCCCATTAATTAAAACAGCCGCCTGAGTATAGTGCCTGAGAATTCCAAAAAAATGGAACTGTGAGGGGCTGGTTGAAGGGGTGGTTTCCTTTCTGAGCCTTTCTGCCATTGTTCTCTGTGTCCGTAGCCAAGACATAGGGCCTGGCGCTTTTCAAAGCTGACCCTTCCTTTCGAGCCTGGGAATGTTTCACTTTGGGGTGACATAGATAATTAAATTCTGGGGAAGTCATAGCCAAAGGGAGCGTTTTATTTCCAACTCTGTGGTAGAAATGCTGCACTTTTTCTTGCCTTGTGCTTTGGCTTACATACTTACATGTATTTCTTGTAAGAAAATTTTGAAAAAACTTCAGAAATTTCAAACGTCTATGGGAACTGCTTTTCTTCAGTGTAGACAAAAGGTTGGATTTGGAACATTTTCTATAAGAGCTGTTTTGTCAAGAGACAATGGAGTTATTTTTCATGGAAAGCAAAAATGTATTCTATAATCAATGCCTTAAGTAAACAAAGTAGAGTTAATATTGATTCTGTATCATTATATATATTTTTAATTAACTAAAGAGCCCAGGGGAAGAAAGCTCATTTTCTTAAATGTCTTGATAAAGGAAATGACTAAAGTTGTGTTTGGTTTTTTTTTTCCTCACGCAGAAGTAGTGTAGCTTTCCAGCAATAAAAATAAGGATTCTGTAAAGGTGATGGTAAAGATTTCACTTGTCAGAAAGGTTGTTATAAATGTAAGAAATTTCAGACTTTTTCGTGTTTATTGCAGATGAGACCCTCTCAGGTATGTACAAAACGTGACATAATCTTAGCTTTTCATTTAGGCTGTCTTTGAGGCACATAGAGGTTAATGGACTAAGATACTGAAATATTTAAGAAATGGTCGATGACAGAATTTTTTGTGAGATCACAGTATCTGCATCCAACTTCCTCATATTGCCAACCATGGAAATACTATATACTATGAAAAGCCAATTAGGTAGAATGGAAAACATCCAGAGAGTTCACAGAGAGTTGTATGATTCTGTATTTTTATGACCCAGGAAGCAGTTCCAAGTTTACCGGTGGTCAACATTTTTAGAAAACTTGCTAAGGGGAATGAAAAAGTTGGGCTGATTATGTCAGGGTTTGCCAGACACGAGAAGGACATCTCACACGTGCTGACCTCAGCCCTGCTGCTCCCGTGTCTTCAGCTCTTTGGGTTCTAGAAAATGTCATCCACGAATCTTTGGCGTGGGCCAGACTTGTATCACACCTGGCATTCAGTAACTCTCTCCAAGTTGCCAGAAAAAAAAAAAAAAAGAAAGAAAGAAAAATCCCACACACTCTGTATCAGACAGTGAAGAGAAATGGAAATAAAAGACGTCAGTACTTAAGCTCTATTAGAGGACGGTGGTGAGTAGCAAGGAAGTGCTCTTTGGGGCCACTGAGTTGCCATGAAATCTTTCCGATAGCCATCTTCTTGATTGATGTGTAACGTCTGACCTTGCTTTGCAGAAGGCTGAAGAGATTGCTGAGGGAGGAGAGTCTGCCCTGGGACCAGACGGAGAGGTGAGGAGTTTTGTGCCCATTCCTGCCCGTGTTCTGCTCAATGAGTCCCTGCCATGCCCTCCAGCACCATTTTCTGTGAACATCAACTTTATTTTTACTCAGCTTTTCATTTCTAAGTAAAAATAGTAGTACATTAGCATAGTAGAAAATTAGGCAAGTAGAAAAGGGATATACTGGAACATAATCTCCTTCCGTCTCAGACTGCCAATCAACTGATATTAAGTTTGTGTACTGTTCTGGAATCTTCTGTGCGCATATATGTTTATGACTCTATAGAACGTGTAAAAATCTCAAGTGATTCTATAATTGCATTTTCCCCGTAAGTGATACAGAAGCATAAAGATATGACCCAGTTTCCTCAGTGTATTACTAATTTGAAATTATAAAACTCCATAAACACAAACAATTTACATATTTGGTGAGCTGCTTTTTTTGACATTTTTGTGTAGGCTCACAAGAGTGCTTTTCTGTATAGATTCACCACCACATGCCTAATGTGATTTCTCAGGATTTTGAAAGTTCCCCGGAATCATGAGAACACAGTTACTTACTTACTGGATTTAGTTTCTCCTCCAAAAACTCAAAAAAGTTCTCTGCCAGGGATTCACATGAGGAGGTGCGGCCCCAGAGCGGAATGGGAAGGAGTTTGTTTCCAATGGCCTTCTCCTCTCTCAGATTCTGATAAACCTGCTGGGCGGACCCTTCTAGAATCTGTGCACACGAGGCGTACCGCACGTGTGAGCAGCCTGGATCCGGAGCTGAAAGGTTGAAACCACTACTCCCTGCAGAAACTCCTTGAACAACAAGTGTCGCTTGAGCACTGTAATCCGTCACAAGGAAAGAAAGGATCGGGATGGGTTGTCTCACGGGTCAGCCACCCTCGGTGGGCCGCTCTGGGGGAAGAACACTATTTACTGGAGCGCTGCGAAACAGCGCTAGTGTGTGCAAGCCCCAGCCTTACCTACGCGCGGCTCACGTGGGTCTGTAATTAACAAGCACGCAGGGGGAGAGCGAGTGTGTTGGTGGGACCGTGCTCCTACCTCTTACCGTCGGTTGGGAAGATCCCCTGCTGATCTTGGGCTTGCGATGTACACCTTTTTTGTTTGTTTGTTTTTTCAATCGTAGCCCATGTGCATTCTGCATGCTGAAGTTGGCAGAGTGGGCATCTTGCTCAGTTTGTTTTGAAATCATGTTCTTACTCTCTGCCGGGCTCCTTCAGGGCCCTTGCCAAAGCCCTAATTCCAGCCACGGCAACTCCCGATTTTCTCTGCGGCACGACATAAGCAAGAAAACAGGCTGTGTTCTCAGAGTCCGCAGTAACGGAATACAGTTTCTCCAAGGGAGGCGATAACGACTGGTAGATTCCTTGCTTTACCGCGTGGGCATGTGGTTGACCTTGTGCCCCAGTGAGGAGGAAAGGTCACGCGTGCAGAGCAGTAGTGCCCCAATCTGTTGCTTTAGCCCACATCAAAGAAAAAAGAAGAGATGGCTTGGAGTTGGCCTCTTCTTTTTTAAAAGCTTTTTTTTTTTTTTTTTTTTTTTTTTTTTTGGTAGATACTCGCTAATATATTGTTTTTTGGGGGTTTTTTGTTTGTTTTTTATTCTGTTTTGTTGAAGGAGAAGGGAGAATGAACTTTTTTTTTTGGTCATTTCCTCTAAGATATGGAAGATACACTGCGGTATCCTGTGTTTCCTGTCACTTTTATTTAACTCCAATTAAGAACAATTGAGAAAAAAATTCTTCAGAATTAATGAATTGTGTAAACATGGAATTTTATTACTTCTAAGGAGATGGATAACTTGGACTGCTCACAAATCAGGCATTTCCAGGCCAGCGTCTGGCCTGGGGGGTCTGTCCTACAGGTGTGGTCCCCGGGTAATCCGTAGCATTCATTTGCATAGGATTGATTACTCCATTTTTTTTTTTTTAGGCCTTTTAAAACAATTTATTCCTTGAAGTAGGTTAGACAAGGCCTCTGTGATTTCATTTATCCTCTTAATTTTCTGAGCAAGCCATTCTTCACGAAGACTCTAATAATGAACTTCAGCTCCGGCTTGGTCCATGCGCGCGGTTTCAGAGGATCCAGCTTCTGGCTCTGTCTCGCTGTCAGGTGCCTGTGGCCAAGCTAGAGAACAGGACACTGGGTTCTGCAGAAACTCAGACTGGCCCCTCGAGAGGGGACACAGATGACAATACCTCTTTCTTTTCCCATTCTCTCAGAAACCATGACTTTGTTGTTGTTACAGGGAAGGGGTATTATGTGGGGATTCTTATTTGCAAATGACAAATGACAACTCTGCCAGATTTAAGTAAGAAGGGAGTATGTTCATAAGATATTGGGTAATTCATCAGACCTCCAGGAAACCTGGAGAGCCTGCCTTGAGGCTACAGTAGGCCGTGTTCTACCGTCCAGCCAGTCAGTGAGGCCGTGGCTGGTGGCTGACGCGGTGCACCGGCAGGGGCTCGGCCCGGCCCGGCCCTGTGCTCTGCCTTCCCTCCAGCATGCCTGTTGCTGCCGGCTTCCCCAAGCCTCGGGCTCCTAATCCCAAGCCGTGGTGAGTGCGTCCAGTTGATGGAGCTGAGGTCTGCACTGACCTCCTTGCTGCAAGGGAGGTTGGTGCTTTCAGCGTCTTTAGTAGGAGGTGACCTCCCGCCTCCCACCAGGACTCATAGGTGGGGAACTTTCCAGTCACAGGAAAAAGTTTCAGATGCTGGGCAGCTCCAGCACAGAACTGGGAGGCGGTCCTAACACCCAGCGGTGATGTGTTTTTGTTTCTCCTTTCTAGCCCATAGACGAAAGCAGTCAGATGAGTGACTTGCCCGTCAAAGTGACTCACACGGAAACGGGCAAGGTCCTCTTTGGACCAGAAGCACCCAAAGCAAGTCAGCTGGACGCCTGGTTGGAAATGAATCCCGGGTACGGCATTAAAGCAGAAATTCTGGGGTCCAGTGGCTTCTTAGATGTCTGTGGTCCCCATAAAATCTCAGTGCACCAGCACCATGACCTTCGCTGAAACAGTTCAAGTGATTCCCCACATTTGTCATTTGTACACAGAACATGCTACGTAGGTCATGTGCGTGTGTGGTGTCTTCTAATTTTAGAGAAGTAAGCCCCCTCTCCTTCCCACTCCTTTTCCTGCAGTTACGAAGTTGCCCCGCGATCCGACAGTGAAGAGAGCGGTTCTGATTACGAGGAGGAGGTACGTGGGCATCTCAGTCTTTGGGGTGCGTGTGGGAAGAGCCCCTGTCTATCACTGCGTCCTCCAGTGCTAACCTTGGCGTGACGTCTGTTGCTGAGGATGCCCCAGAGCTATGGCGATGGTGCCCAGCAGTCTAGCGACCTCGCCGGGGCTCTTGGCCAGTGGCGGGACTCGGAGAATTCTGAATTTATATGAAACCAAGAAAAGAGAGGCTGACACGAAAGGGGAGGTGGTGGAAAGGTCTTCTGGGGAGAACTGGAGACGGGTTATTTTGGGAAGGCGGTGCCCTGCTTTCCCTGGCCCACGCTGAGGCTGAGCCACCCAGAAGTTTCCGGGGTCCTTCAGGTCTTAGAGTCTACTCAAAATTGTAAGTCTGGAAGGGTAGATGAAAGGGCAACGCAGATTTGGTTTGATGAAGTTATTGATCCTCTCGGTTTCTCTTTAAACGTGATTCTTGTTTAAATTCCTTGGATATTCCCGTTACCCCAAGAGAAGCACATTTCTCAGTCTCTTGGAAGGAATGAATGGGCAGTAAGTTTACCTAGAACCTAAAATGGAATCCTTGGATACTTTTAACAGAACTTAAGAAAGAGTAATAAAGGGTTTTCTTTAGATCAACTCCGAAATGTGTTATAATTATAAATAGAAGGATTAAAAGAAGATTTTTATCTCCTTGCTGAGTGCATTGTTTGTGGGTAGTCATTAATTCTGTTTACCAGCGTCGAGGAATCTTGGTTCAAAGAGCACCGTGGCCACAGATCGGGCGAAGCCGCCCTACCAGTCAGGTCACTCACCAGAATTCTAAGACAATTGTGATTTTCTTCTATTTTGCAGAGCCTTCCCTTTTTCCCCCTAAATTAATCTACTGTGAACACTTGGTAACTTTTACAAAGAGGAGGAATTAAAAAGTTACGTTTTAAGAAAAAGGCTTTAGCAAAAACTGCTGCTTTGGGTTGTGTATTATTTACTTTTTACAGGCCGCTTTGGCTCTGAGGTCTTTGAAGCTTCCAGAATCAATTTTTAAAATGTTTCTTGTTCACTTGGATGAATGGGTCCATAAATGATCCATTGGAAGAAACCAAAAGATCCCCTGGAAGTCATTGGGTCAGAAAGCCAGGGAGGGACAGGGGGTTGCTGAACCCGCAGGTGTCAGCCCAGGACAGACAGCCACACACAGCTCCGGGCAGCTGGGACTAGAATGAATTTGAACCCGAGTCCTCATCTCGGGTCTGTCACTCATGGCGAGTCACATCCCTACTCAGAGCCTCACTCCTTTCCTGGAAGACAAAGGAGCCAAACTGATTCCTCACCTCCCAGCATCTCAGTGGTCCGTTCCCTTGAGGTTTGGTTGTTAGCAGGAATATTATGTCCACTCCCATTTCTTCATCCAAGAGTGATGGGAAAGCATTAATCTCTTAAAACCTGCTTTTAAAGAAATTCCACCGGTGAGTCTGGAGGGTTTAGCTCCCAACAGCAGTGGTTTGCCATGGGCATAATGACTGTGTAGCAAAGCTTTCCAACAGATCAGCAGAACGTAGTATGTGGCTGAGAGGAGCCTGTAATGAATCCTTTGCCAAGTTACTGACAGCTTTCGTCTAAATACTCGGAGATCTGTGCTGTGAAGTAGTCCCAAAGCAGCGGGTTTCAAGTTCCAGCCCCACTACCTGGAATGCATGGGGGTCATCCAAGTCCCCTTGGCTAAATTATCGGGGGGCATTTTTATGAGAAGGGCAGTAGTAAGCCTCTAAGTCTGGCTTAGGCTGTAGAATTTTTCTAAGAGAGAGCAGGTGTGGTCTGTCAGAGTCTTTGATAACCAATGATAAATACCCATCTGCCAGTTATATTGGGAACAAGGGTTCTAACGGATCCTCGAAGGGTTTCTTCTGTTCTCTTCTCCATGATTTAAACAGAAATGGAACAGTGTATTGCCTGGTTTAGGGAGGTGTTAAATTTACTTTCTCCCTACGTCGTATTTACTCTGCGAAGCTGAACACCGTTCAGTCTCCCTTCAGAAAAGGCCAATCCTAGAGATTTTGTCCCTGAAATGGAATCCTTCCTGTGTCTTTGTTCCTTCCCCCAGGATGAGGAAGAAGAGTCCAGTCGGCAGGACACGGAAGAGAAAATACTTCTGGATCCCAACAGCGAAGAGGTTTCCGAGAAGGACGCCAAGCAGATCATTGAGTGCGTATCACTCAGTTTTCTCCCTTGTGAAAATGCGTGTCCCCAGAATTGTGCTGTACGGATTTTCTTTCAGAGAACTTTGTCTGAGGAAGGAAGGCGACCAAGTTCATGGCCACGTTCCCCTTGAAACGCTGCCATAAGAGGTCACCCCCTGCCTCTGGAGCTCGGCTTTCCCACCTTCCTCAATGGCATCAGCACTTACCCAGGAATGCCCGTGAGAGATGCTGTTCCACCCAGGTCCCCGCTGCCAGCCAGCCCCCCCTTCCCACATATTGTCCGCAGCACCCCAGGACCTCTCGGCACCTCGTCCTCCTCCCCGAGTCCGAGTGCCGGATCTAGTCTTCACTAGGGCCGTTCTCCATGTCAGCTCTTTGCTTGTGTGGCTCTAATGTTCACATTTGGGGGAAATGATATGTAAAATAGAACATTTTAAAGTAATGAGATTTAAAAAAAAAAAAAAAGCAAAAATAGGCATTGTGATATTGTCTCCTTTTTTTTTTTTTAAAAAAAGGTTTTATTTATTTGAGAGAGAGCACAAGCAGGGGGAGTCACAGTCAGAGCTGGCAGGGTGAGAAGGAGACTCCCGGCTGAGCAGGGAGCCTGACACAGGGCTCAATCCCAGGCCCTGGGGACCATGACCTGAGCTGAATGCAGACACTTAACCGTTTAACTGACTGAGCCACCCAGACACCTATGTTTCCTCCTTTGATTCGAGGTCTGTGGGCCCCACACTAGGAAACTTTGTTTTCTGGGCCCGCCGAAGGTTTAGAGCTGCCCAGTGGTTCCTCACTGCCCGTGGAGTTAAACACCAGCCCGTGAGCAATGCGGAGGAAGTGGAAGCCGGCTGGTGCCTCTCCCATCTCTGTGGTCACGTTGCTCCCTCCCTCTCGTGCCCAGCAAGCTCTAGACACCATTCTGTGGATAGGGTTTATCTTTGCATCTGGAGAGCCTAGGATGGCCTCCCTGGCCACTGGGTCATCTGCAGGGATGCGGTTCCTGCTGCGATCAGTCATTGGAGGTCAGGCAGGCCTGCCTGCCGGTCCTGACTCTGTGACCTTTCCCAGGGCCCGGGCACACGAATTAACCTCCAGCTTGCTCGCTTTCTGTGAGGGTTACCAGTCCTGTCTTTTAACCAGAAGACGTACTGGAGATGATCAGTAAACTATACTTTGCACAGCGGGGCTCGGCTCTCCATCCGTGCACCCAGAGATCTGTGGATGATTCTCGGCTCTCTGTGTCTCAGGACGGCCAAGCAGGACGTGGACGATGAGTACAGCATGCAGTATAGCGCCAGGGGCTCCCAGTCCTACTACACGGTGGCCCATGCCATCTCCGAGCGCGTGGAGAAGCAGTCCGCCCTCCTCATTAACGGGACCCTGAAGCATTATCAGGTAACTGGTGGGGGTCGGGCCCTCTGGGGCAGCCATGGCCCTCACCTCACTTTGGGCCGTGTGTGTCTTGCACGTGCGTATGTGGCTTGCGTAAGGTGTCTGATGGTGGTGAGGCCTCTGGGGTCATGTTGCTTAAGATACAATGATTCTCTGTGGCACCTGTAATTCTTGCTTTAGAGACACTTCCATCGTACGAGGGCATCCCCTAGAAAGTTCCCTTCCGTGAATTTAGGATGGCTCATGTTCTAAGAAATACAGGCTTAGCAGTTAGAACGGTTTGATGTTGTGGATCTCTTCACAGCGGAAAACCCAGTATAGGGAACATGGGTGCCTCGTCTTGTAGTCCATGAAGCATTTCTTCCAGAACTTCGGTGGTAGGTCTAATTTAATGCCATGGATTCAGCTTCTAGGAGCCGCTGTCCACTACATGTATGGCCTTTTTTAAGACACAGTAAAGTGGTCGGCTTTGATGAGACGCCCACTGTAAACAGAACAGACATTTCATTTGACCTGTTGGAGTAAGGGCAGCTCCTATTGTCTACCGCCTACCACTCTGGCGTTTCCCAAAGTGTGTTCCTTGGAACACTTGGTTCATGAGCTGTCCCTTAAAAAAAGGAAAATGGGGTCATGGTCAAATGAATACAAGGAAATACTATCATCCGGAGGTAGGATTGTCATGTAATTAACTACTCCAGATTTGGATGCATACAAGAGTGAATAAGGGCCCTTCTTATTCGTACCAAGCATAACCCAGGACGATCCTAAGCCAACCAGACAGAAGGGCACCGTGGCAGTGACCCCTCCTGGTAATCCCTGGTGTTCATGAGCACATTCACGACTCTTGTAATTGACGACTGCGTGTCAGCGTCCTGCAGTGAGATCACTTTGACTTCCTATTTCCCAAATTTCTTGGACCACCCAACTTTATGTTCATATAACCCCTATTAACGTCCTGTAATTTAGGAAGTATATGCAAAGTTCTCTGAGTTTATGGGTTGGCTCCCCTAAACTCCTCACTGCCAGCACTGGGCTGGCTGCCACGGCATGGGCGTGAAGGGTCCAGGCCTGTGGACCTAAATCACGCTTAATACCATGTTGATTTCCTCCTGCAATTAAAGCCTTTCTCATCACTTGTCCTCACTGCCTTTCCAAACCTGTGTCCCCCATTGCCATCTGGGAGCTTCCTCTTCCGGGCTGCCTGTAGACTTCCTGAGCATGCGTCCACGTCAGTCCCCTTCTGGGCTTTGGCTCCAATGACTTCCTCCTTCCCAGCCTCTGACCACCCGCATCAGACCCATGAGATCCTTTCCATTTCTCACAAACTGATTCCAGCTGTGGCTCGGGGCCTGCCTGGATCACCCTGTCCACGAGTAAGCTTTCTGCCACCTCTCTCCTTGATGGTTCGTGTATCTTTAATAATTACGTAACCCTGACCCAGTGGGGGGTCTCCCCACGGCTTCCTGGGAAAGCCACACACGTCTGGGTCACTCCCCAGACCCACCCCTTCACGGTCTGGGGAAACCCATATCACCTCCCACTGTTTTCATGAATTTCTGGTCTCCTCTGCTGCCAGCTTATGCTTCTGTTTTATCTGGGTTTAACACAAATGCAAAATTCAGCCCCTTGGCCAGTTTTCATTTAAAAAAAAAAAAAATCAGGGCACCTGGGTTGCTCAGATGGTTAAGCCACTGCCTTCGGCTCAGGTCATGATCCTGGAGTCCCGGGATGGAGTCCCACATTGGCTTCCTGCTCTGCAGAGTCTGCTTCTCCCTCTGAGCCTCCCTCCCTCTCATGCCCTCTGTCTCTCATCTTCTCCCTCTCTCTGAAATAAATAAAATCTAAAACCAACAAAACAAAACACCATCACGACTATCCAGATGTTTCTGGCATTTAGTTGACTTTCCTAAAGGTCTGGTGGTCTGGGATCCTGGGGCAGGCCCGCCGCCCTTCCAGTCTGCAGTCGCTTCCGGCTGCCCATTCCCTCGGGGCTCTTCCTGCTTCTCCCGTCTCTTGGCGTTGCTGTCCTCCTGCAGAATCCTTTAGGATGATTCGGAGTCTTGCACGGTACCAGGTACCCTAAGTGGCCTGTGGAAGTATTTCTGCAGACCATCGCAGGGCTCTCCCCAAGAAAATCTCTGCTCGCTGCAACTCAGCGTGCGTGCCAGAACAATTTTAAATAAGATGATACGTATTCATATGTGTGCCACGTACTTCGAACCCCTTCTCGGTGCCTGTGGATATGCGATTGCCTTTGTTTCCTCTTGGACTGCAAGCTTCTGCAGGGAGGCCGCCTCCTGCAGAATGGGCAGACGTCCATCTGCTATACCCCCTTGCATGGTTCTTCGCGCAGAGCAGTCATTTAATAAATATTGAAAATAATTGAATTACTCACTTGGTTCTTACATAAAACAAATTAAAATTAACATTTCCCTGAGCATAACTTAATTAGCAAGCTAAATTAACTTCAGCAGACATGCATATTTATATATTTGTGTATTTATGCTTATTCACTTACATGTAATACATAATATATAATATGCACAAATAGCTGTATGTATTTTATACTATGTACACACACACACACACACACACACACACACACACGTATATATACAGAAGTATATTGAATTGCTCCTACCATTTGAGCTCAACATCTGTGTGACGGTGGTGGTATTGGTATGGCGGTTGGGAGAAGGAAGGGGAACAGTCTTGTATTTTCACCCCAGCCTTTCTTGTACTTAACACAGGAACTCCGCAAAGCTCTGTCTCTGGTGCAGGCCTTTCGTCCTTTAAAAATATGTCATCCGTGTTTCCAGCCATCAGCTTCCCTTGCGGTGGCCCGGGGGAGCGCCCCCATGGCCGCTCCCACGTGAGGCCCGTCCTGCGGGCCCCGCAGCGGCCCGGCTCCCTGGTCAGCCGGCTTGCTGGCGGAGGGGATCCCGGCCCGGGAAGGCTCCTCATGGCCAAGAAGGCTGTGTCTAATGATCTCTGATCTGTGTGCCAAACCTGCCTTCTGGTTTGTTTGTCTCTAATCCTCACATTGGCTTTTTGTTCTTGGAGTGCTTGGAATGGATTTTCGTTTGGGTTTTCTTCATTTATAATAACTCTGGAATGTCATATACTGTGAAATGCTAAGTAGGGATGAGCAGCAAAGCTGCTTAAAATCCCACCAGTATGCTACAGCCCGTCATTTCTAAATCTGATTAACACTTAGCACCTGCCAAGCAGCAGGGATGATTACAGGCTCATATTTTAAATTCTTTTTGTGTTGGTGCTTCCCCCCACTTTCCTACTGTGGGAAATCCAACATATAGCACCGAGGAGTTAAGAAGTCGCAGCCTCACTTGAGTTGTATTAGTATTAATTACCTGTGCAGATCTTGGATAATTGAAGCAATTACTCTTCATTTCAGCTCCAGGGCCTGGAATGGATGGTTTCCCTGTATAATAACAATTTGAACGGGATCTTAGCTGACGAAATGGGGCTAGGGAAGACCATACAGACCATTGCACTCATCACTTACCTGATGGAGCACAAAAGACTCAATGGCCCCTATCTCATCATTGTTCCCCTTTCGTAAGTAAAGTCATTTATTCCTTACTTATCTCTCCGTAGGTTATAGATTGTCCTATTAGGAGCTTGTCCTTGTTTTCCATTTAAGGCAGAATTGTAACCTATAGCGGGATCACCAGAAGCTGCTGCTGCTCTGAACTCAGGTTTCCGCTTCCCACCCCCGGCCTCTTTGAATGGCTATTTAACCACAGGACAAAGTGATTTCATCAGCCCCGATAATCAGGCCGCAGTTCACAGCCCGCATCACACCTTAAGTGGCTCACGGCGCCAGAAAGGTTTTTGATTCCTATTTTTTAAAGATTTCTTGGATTTTTTTTTTTCCCCTTGTCCCATTTCCAAAAGCTTACATATATTCAAAAAAGAATGACTTCTTCAGTCTGCCTCGACTGTATCTCTTAGAGCAGAATCTGGGTCACAATCGTACCTGTGAATTTGACCTTAAACCGTTTTCAGAACGGACAGTCTGACGTCCGTGATCCTGGCTGCTCCGCAAGCGCAGGTCCTCCTGTCCTCCATCAGTGCCCAGAGCCTGGGCGGCTCCTCCTAGGTCTTTTCTGGGCCTGAGAGAAGGAAGACCTGTTCAACGCGGAGCGGCCCTCCCGGGAGGGCTCTGGCAGCTGGCGTTAGGTCGCAGTTCCAGTCGCTGAGATCTTTGTCGATCTCGGTGCTAAGACAGACTTGGACCTTGCAAAACAGACAGACAGACGAGCAGAGGGATTCTGGTTTCGCATTTGCAAATTTTGTCTAAAGGAGAACTGTTCGCAGACCTTCGGAATCTGTATTAGCCAAATCTGTAGTATTTAGACGTCCTTGGTATTGTATCTACATTTCAAGTATATATTCAGTTCTTTATATATATTTTGCATGTTCTGATTCCCGTATTATGGTGATGCTTTCAGGGATTTAAAAAAAAACAAAAAAGGCATTCCCTATTTCTCCCCCGTTCCCTCTTGACAGATTTATTTAATATTTTCATGTGCTTTTGTCATTTATTTTTTCCTGACTCAACTTTTCTGTGAACCTACATGGCTGTTTTTCAAGAGTCCCCAAATCACTCTGGCAGTTGCTGTTTTCAATATTGCAATTAAGGGTTGGTTTTTTTTTTTTTTTTTTAATTTTCCCTTCTCTATGTTTATGCATTTTAAAAATTTTATTTATTTCTTTTTTCTTATGAGATTTCTTAGAAACTGACAAACACACTTGTCATGCTTTGGGCCCAGCTTCTTTCCCACTTATCTCTTATTTCCACACCTTTCAAAGAATCCTGTAGTTGAGGTATTTTCTATTCTCTCTCCCCTTTCAAGGTGAGGCCTGAGCATGAATAAGGACATCTTTTTAACCGCCGATCGCAACAGCAATGTCGTTTTCTCTGTCTGTTTTCTTCTTTGTTCTACAGGACTCTGTCTAACTGGACATATGAATTTGACAAATGGGCTCCTTCTGTGGTGAAAATTTCTTACAAGGTTTGGAACGCTGTGTTTATATATAAATGTGGAAAAGCAAAAAATAGGCCCTCCTCTTTTTTTTTTTTTTTTCTTCATTCCATATGCACATCTGTGAACTGTATTTGGTTGTAAAGTTTTGTCATGTACATCATGTACCAAACAGTGTGAGTTAATCATCCCAAGAAGATTACTGTAATAAACCATAATTACTTTCAGATAGTGAAATGCAGAAGAAAATTGTTAATTATCATATTGCGCGGTTTCTGATGAGAGTAATACAAATGACAAATACCGCACATTCCGCGGGCCGCCGCCACCGCACCCGCTGTTCCTGCGAAGTTCGCCAATTACCGGGGCGCCCGGGCCGCCTGCTCCCACGGAAATGGAGCCTTTCAGCCGAGCAGCGGGTTCCCCGCCACCTCGGGGTTGCTGTAATTTCCCTCTCCGTCTTCCCCCTCCCTCAGTTTCCAGGGGGAAAGCCTGCCTAGAAGGGTCTGGAAAGTGTCCAGATGGTGCGCGATTTGCCAGGCACTTTCTTTGTGGATAATGGTCCGTATACGGTAATGCGTAGAGATGCAGCCCGCGCTCACGGGTCCGGGCTCCATTAAGCTGTGAACAGTGAGGCAAAATGCACACATTACTCGCATTGGGTCATGTATGTATGTGTGTGTTTCTTTCCATTCAGGGCACCCCTGCCATGCGTCGCTCCCTTGTCCCCCAGCTGCGGAGTGGCAAATTCAACGTCCTCCTGACTACTTACGAGTACATTATCAAAGACAAGCACATTCTTGCAAAGGTATGTCTTTAAAAAAAAAAAAAAAAAAGTTCCTTTACCTCTCATGATGGACCATCGCGCTAGAGTGTAAAGGATTTCCCAGATCGTGCCCACTGGGATAATTTGATCATTAGAGGCTTTTCCCTCTCTCTCTCTCTCTCTCTTTCTCTTTCTCTTTCAGAGTCAGCTATATTTTGGGAATGGGTTTTAATTTTAGGCATGCTTTTTGTTTGTTTGTTTCATTTTGTTTTGTTTCTTTTGTTGGCCTATGTCGCCGATCCTGGTTCTGTGACGGAGCCTCTCCTAGTTTATGAGTTTACATCTCTTAAAAAAATTCACCTGGGCTCCTTGCGCAGCTTCTTTTCTCTCCAGCGGCCCTGAACGTGCTTGTGGAAGAAATAATTGTTTTTGTTGCCCTGGGTTATTGTCAGCAGCATGACTTCATTCCTCTTGTGCCTTTGTCTCTCCAAAGATGAGTAGGCACCCTTCCATATGGTTTCTCCGTGTGAACAGTTGTCCACGCTGCGGCTTTGCTCTTCCTGTGTTGGGTTTTTTTCCTCTGGTGAAATAATGGGCCACTGTACGGATGGCTCCGGGCTGTTTCTGTGCCTATTCACTCGACGCCGAGAAAGAGCTGTTTTCTACCTGCGACACGCTTGTCTCCTAATTTGTATGTCCCAAGTTGTCCTTCAGCTAGAAAATAGAAAGTTGTTCTTTGATTTCTATCGCCTGGCCTCCTAATGCATTCATTCAGAATACCTTCTTTCGTGGGACCAAACACAGAAACTTCAGTTTTCTTCCTCTGGTGATTTCTCCTACCCTGTGGTGTTTTGGAATTGGCTATAATCGGAAACTAAGCGGTGGCCAGAAGAGAACAGAATTCCTGTTTCTGGGGTCTGTTCTCTCTCCCCACTAAACCTTTGCTCTGGGAACTGTTGAGTTCCCTTCCTGGCATCACGGGCGCTCCCTTGCAGGAAGTATGCTCCCAGGGGAGGTTTAATAATTGAGATGGCACTGGCGACAGTGCCGTGTTCCTGCTCCTCGTTCCCAGAGAGGAACTTGGCAGTGTCAGAAATTACATGTTTTTGGTAGAAACTCTGGAATGTGGGTTTGTACATCGGAGAGCCTTTAAAAAAAAAAATCCTATCCCATCTTCTGCATTTGTATTTCCACGTTCATCAGAGATGCCTGGTAATGAGATGAATTGCTTTTATTTGTTGCTGGAGGAATGAAGCTATGGAAAAGGGTAGTGGAATTGTGTTCAAGTGGAAGACCTAATTGGTAATGAGCAGATTAGCACAATCGAAGTCCTCTCTGATTTCCTTGTTTATTAGGTCCTAAGCTAAATCAGGAAAGTGGATTTTGACTGCTGACTTAAATATGTTTGTATCTGGTGGCCCCATTTCATGCCGTGGGTAAGCTTGGGGGGTAGTTGGCCATATAATTTCATTCTCCTGGACACTTTCCTTGGAAGTAGTGGAGGAAGAATTAAAATAAGAAAAGCTCTGGTAGTTTCTTTTACCCAAACATCCCAGCCTGACTGATTGTATACTTCTTCTCCCCCGACTTTACGGTCACTTCTAATGAGGAAGGCAGAACCCTCTAGAATCCCGCGCTCACCTCCCTTCTCTCTGTCTGGGAGCTTTGGAGCAGGATCCAGGGACATCTGAACACCAGATGCTTTTCTTGGCCATTGCCACTGTTTTGTAGGGAATGAATAGGCTTAGTGGGACATTCCACATTGTTCTCACTTAAAGAAACTGAGACCAGTGACCTTGAAGAGGGCTGAAGGGTAAGTTGTGAGAGAGGAAGAGGCCCACGTACAGATTAGGGAGGAAGATTGTGTTATGTGGCCTTTCTTTATTTTTCACGCAGCACTCATGATGGGAAAGGAGATTGTGTTTAATTCCAAAGTTCTGGCAGAAACAGAGGAATGATATTTTAGCATTGTCTTCACTGTCAGTGAGTATATCCTTTCACATTAGCTCTCTGAAAACAGTGATCTGAGACCTGGCCAGCGAGGACCTCGGTCAGAACCCAGAGACTCCAGGTTGCCAGATCTACTTTTTAAGAGAAGCTGGATGTTCACATTTTTGTGTGAAATATTCCAACTTTTAAATGTTAGCAACTCATTCAAATTAAGAAGAGAAAAGAACACTGAGCTGAGCAGGCCCTAATGATATAACAATAGAAAGCAAAGGCAGGAAGCCAGAGCATCTCAGCTGTACGTACCTACTGAAGCCATCTTGGAAATCGGTCACTAATTTCTGCTTCAAGTGGGGAGCTCTCCTCTCTTCTTGCTACGAGCCGAGGCAGCATGAGCACTGAATCAGGGAGAGCCGTCATGGTCTAGCATTAACAGAGGGAGTGTTGGTTCAGGAGACACAGGAGCCAGTCCCGGCCCAACCATTTCATCTTGGGCCCAAGTTCCCCTCTTTGGCAAGAGCAGTTTGGAATCACATGACCCCTAAGCAGCATTGGCACTGACATCCCATTATCACAAAGGAGAGTCACACCGTATTATGCGCGAAGTCTGAATTCCTTGGTTTTCCACACCACGGTTTGCCTGTTGGAGGTGGTTGTATTTCCCCTTGCTCGTCTCATGTTGGTCCTTCCTCTTGGGTTACAGATTCGGTGGAAATACATGATCGTGGATGAAGGCCACCGGATGAAGAATCACCACTGCAAGCTGACTCAGGTCTTGAACACTCACTATGTGGCCCCCAGGAGGATCCTCTTGACTGGGACCCCTCTGCAGAATAAGCTCCCGGAACTCTGGGCCCTCCTTAACTTCCTCCTCCCCACCATTTTCAAGAGCTGCAGCACCTTTGAACAGTGGTTTAACGCCCCATTTGCCATGACTGGAGAAAGGGTACTGGTCTACCTTTTGTATCTTCCACTCTATGGCAATGAAATGAACGTAAAGATCCAGAAGCTGGGAGTGTTAGAGCCCCAGAAAACCTGTAGGGTGGTTGGCAATGTCGCTCACTTTACGAAACCCATCAGTGGGTCCGTGTGTTCTCTTTCCAGGGGTGTTTTCTGCCCTGAGAAAATGGATCTAGTGATGGGTATAGGGTCCTAGGATCTAGGATCTTTGGTCTTTTCCTGACATGTTAATCAGGCCACTAGAGAATGATCCTGACTGATGGAATCCTTATTTGTACGGGCCACAGGAAGGACAAATGGAGAGAGATTTGTTGAATCAATTTAACCAGATCAACCGACCCAACTGAACACAAACCTTAAAGCACATACTTCCTTGTAAAACTTGGGCTTCTCCTTAAGCTGTTTCCTTATGAAGAGTTTGTATGTGAAACTGAATTAGCTCATGCTGATTTTCTGTACACACTTTTCCCCCAATTTTAGTGTAAGCCTGTTTTATGTCTACATTAATACTCCTCAAATCCGGAGTAGCCATTTTCAAATTCCTTATTATTCTGTCCACCATCTGTCTTCTCTTGGAGCTCATTTATGGAAGGAAGACACGGGCCATTGCAAGAAAAGGAATGGGTTCCTGTCCTTTTGATTAGTGGTTTCTTAACTGTGGGAATGAAAAGTCACTTAGAAGGCTTTCAGGACATTTATGTTGAAACTATTCAGCACTTTAATTTTGAAGTACATCATAGGGACTTTTGCCTTTTGTCAGTAATTCATTGGCTTGCCCATTTGTAGAAAGTAATGTCAATCAAGTCTGCCCCCTAGAGGTTCATAGAGGAAGGTGACCAGAGGTTCTAGAGAAGGTTCCAGATAAAAGAGGGCTGACCAAAGATAAGGGGAGAGGGAAGGAAGAGTGAGGTACAGGGGCTTGGAAACCCACCACCACCCACTGGGCCTACTCTCTTCTTTTCCTGTTCAGGCCTTGTCGCCTTGGGGTGTTTCTGCTTCTGAGACAATCCAAGTTAAGAGCCTAACTTAAGGCTTTGACTTTGAGGAAGCACACATGAACTCTTGCCCCTCTCCTTGCGTTCTGTCTCAGTCTTCAGTAAGGCTTTGTTGCAGTCCTATCCAAAAAATGTCTGAGCTGGGAGACTGGTTGCTCTGGCCCCTTTTCCATGGAACTCCACATTAAGACAAAGACGCCCATTTAGACGCCATTTTATTACCACTTGGCACGTAGGAAGAAGATTCTGAGGCATGCAAAACAGGTAAAGACCTAGCCTTAATGGACATAAAAATTTCAATCACATATCACAGCAAATTAATAAATGTAACCCTACAGCATTATTTTGTGAAATATCATAAAAAAAAAAATGTCCGACTCATCTGAGGTTCTCTCGTAGGTGGACTTAAATGAAGAGGAAACTATATTGATCATCAGGCGTCTACATAAGGTGTTAAGACCATTTTTACTGAGAAGGCTGAAGAAGGAAGTCGAGTCCCAGCTGCCCGAGAAAGTATGTTGCAAATTCCAAAGCTATGGTTCCTTTCCCTGCCGATCTCCCAAGTACCTGCATCTGAAACTTTCTTTTCTTTCCTTTTTTTTTTTTTTAAAGATTTTGTTCATTTATTTGACAGAGAGAGAAACAGCGAGAGCAAGAGCATAAGCAAGGGGAGTGGGAGAGGGAATGCAGGCTTCCCCCTGAGCAGGGAGCCCCATGTGGGGGCTCGATCCCAGGACCCTGAGATCATGACCTGAGCCGAAGGCAGAAGCAAAAAACAACCAGCTCGTGTTTTAGTCCCAGGGATCTTGGAAATACCGTATAGGACATTTTTGTTTGAGAGAAGCTAGAGGTTTGAATGCAGAGAGAGAGAGAGAAGGGAAATTTCAACATTTTCGGCCTGGTTTCCCTAAAGCTCTGGCGCCGGCTTTTATGAAGTTAATAAATTCATCGAGTCTCCTGACATTTTCGCTCACACTTACATTAACTCAGTTGTATTAGTTTAACACTATATTTTAAGTCTGGATTTTTTTTTTTTTTTAAGTTATTAACCTCGTGAAGTTCACTCTTGTGGGCACCACGGGATTGATCTGCCAGTGAGTCCAATGAGGATATGAGTTTGGGTCTTACGTCATCACCAGAAGTCCTCGTAAACATTAACCAGGTTTCCTAGAAGTGTATTTAATGCTTATGATGTCACTCTTTGGATAATAAGTGAAAAACAAGAGTTCCTTCAAATTACAGACACATCATCTAATTATTCTCGGATGTGGTTTTTGATCTGTACCATAAAAGCTAAGTCCCCATGAATACTTGAAGCAGGTAATTTTCACATGGTGTTTAGCACCCTGACTTCTCGGAGCTTTAGAATGTCTTTTGAGCCCTTTGCTCCACATTTTCTGGTTTGGTTCGGGTATTAGTTTAGTATGTTCCCGATCATATTTTGGAATCACACCCTTCTGAGTTCTAAATTTTATTCTCTCTTTTTTTTAATATTTTATTTTTATTTATTTAAGAGTCAGAGAGCACAAAAAGAGAGGCAGGCAGAGAGGGGGGCAAGGAAGCAGGCTCCTTGCTGAGCAGAGAGCCCGATGCGGGGCTCGATCCTAGGATCCTGGGATCATGACCTGAGCCGAAGGCAGAGGCTTAACCCACTGAGCCACCCAGGCACCCCTAAATTTTATTCTCTTAAAGATAGGTTGTTCGGCGTTGTGTACTACTTGTGGCAGAAGAGAGATGTGGATTTGAGTCTTCTCTGTACGTGAGCCAGTTCTGAAATGTGTATTTCGCGTCACTGTGTTTTTTCTGTGCCATTACTCTGGTTTTTGTACAGGTTGGTTCGTCCTATTCATTTCTTAAGTAGCAGTTGACAAGAGAGCATAAAAAGTTGATCACCTTATCAAGAGAGGATTTGGTTCCAGATTACCCTGTTCATTAACAGTCAGGGAAAAAAAAAAAACTTAAGTACCGTTCTTACATCATGCTTATCCCAGCAGAAGCCTAAATATTTAAGTATTTAAGTATTTTATTTTTCTAGTGACTGCATCTTGGGTTGAATGGTCTTGATACTGTTTTTGACTTCCCATGGTCTCGGTGTCTTTGGGTGACCCTCTCACTGTTCAGGGAGGACCTTAGTTACTGAATAAACTGGGGAATGGTCCAGTGGCCACCTTGAACTACTTCCCAGCAAGAGATCCTGCAAGGTATAGAGACAGATGTTAACGGTTTTAACGTGTCCTGGGCTCCTTTGTTTCTTTAGCAGAGGTATAAAAATCAAGGGTAATTAACTGAAGTCCTTCATTTATTCATTCTTTAGAACGTCTTCATCTTAGTTACTTAATTTCCAGGACTGGCTAATAGAGATAGATTTTTGAAAGCTCATCACAAGTTGGAAATATGCCCAGTTTGAAGAAAATCCACTCTATAAAAATCCAGACTTGCCCAGCCTAAGGACCATGGGGTGATGAGTTGTATCACAAAGGAATTCTCTGCTTTACTAAAATATTTATTCCACTGTTCCATTCACAAAAGAGCCCCCTGAGTATTGGTACACTTAAAAAAAGAAATCAGGGTTAGATTATAGCGCAGTATCTTCTGCGTAAAGTATACTTACCCTCTTTAATACTCAGGGTAGTATTTGAGTATATGAGTATATATATGTTAATCTAGCCCCGTATGTGATACATTATCTACGGATAAGCTCCCCTTCATGGAGGAAGCTCGGTGGAGTGGAAATCATGGGCCTCCTGTCAGAGCGCACACGCCCTGTCACCGTCCCTGTGTCTTACTAACCATTTGGCATCAATCAGTGAATGCAGTGGGGCTCCGTGTTTTCCCGGTGAACTGGCAGAGAAATACCACCCGCCTCATGGAATCGTTGAGAGGACTAAGTGGATGCAGGACCCCTGAGTCAAAGCCTGGTGTGTGTCGGCTCTCAACGCCGACAGCCACTGCTGCCTTCCTCCTCGGCGTCAGCTCCCGCTGCCCCGACTTCTAGTTCCCCTTTCCGTTCCTCTCAAGTTCTCTTTCATGCTCTGCTCCTCCTCGTGCTTTCGGTGGCCCCTCCCCCACCTGTGTGCTCACCAGCCTTTCCAGGGCAGTTGGGGAACTCACCACTTTGCCCACGTAAGTAGCTGTTGGTGTGGTTTGGCCGGCGTTCTCTCTACTTTTTCTGTCTTGTTAGGATTTTTTTTACCTGAGAGACATTGGCCACTGAAGTATCATCCTCGGGGGTTAAGGAGCTTCCTCTGCCACCATCTGCTTATGGCCACAAACAACGCGTCTGTCTTTCTCAGCCTTGCTAAGAGCCTGGGCAGGAATTCTGGCTGATGGCAGGAAGAAGGCCAGCTGTTCCAGAGCAGTCATTCTGAAATGCTCTCATGAAAAGCCACCCATTAAGGATGTGGGGGTTTTTTGGGTTTTTGTTTGTTTGTTTGTTTTTAACTTTATTTCTAAATTTACATATAAAATCCACTCTTTGGGGTCTATAGTTCTGTGGGCTTTGACAAATGCAGAATTGTGTGAACCACACCCACAGTCAAAACACAGAACAGTTCTCCCTCCAAGGACCCCCCACAGAGTCCCTGGTGCTATTTGTTCTTAGTCGCATCCTTTCTGGAACCCTTGTCCTGGTCTGACCGCTGATCTGTTCTCCATCCCTGTAGCTCTGCCTTTTCCAGAATGTCACAGGGATGGAGTCACACATCAGATCTTGTCATCAGACCTTTTGCTTCTGGGTTTTTTCCTCTCAGTGTACTGTGTTGGAGCTCCATTCAAGTTGTTGCCCATAGCCACGGTTGTCTCCTTTTTATTGTTGAGTTAGCATTCTTGTCTATGGACGCAGCACAGTAGGTCCGTCCGTTCCACGGAGGGAACAGTTGGATTTTCTCTGGTTTTTGACAATTATGCATGCATGTGCTGTACCCATGGTGCATAGGTTTTCATTTCACTGGTGTGAAGACCCAGCAACAGGATTGCCGGATCCTATGGGAAATGCACGCGTAGCCTTGTAGGAAACTTCTGGAACCATCGTGCGGTTGCACCAACAATGTCTGAGCCTTGCCTTTCCTCCTCGTTCTCATCAGTCCTCATCGGCTGCCATCAGTTTCTTGACCTTTTTAGCCATGTCAGCAGGTGTGCACTGGCATCCTGTGATAAATTTGCATTTTTCTAACATCTGTTGGTGTTGGGCATCTTTTCCTTGCCTGTCTGACACCCATATGTCTTCCTTGATGAAATGGTGCTCAAGTCTTTTGCCTATCTGTTTGTTTTTTAATTGGGTCATTTCTTTTCTTATTATTGAGTCTTACGCTAGGAAAACTTGTAAAAATACAAAATATATTTTCTGTGTCCTACACGGTCATTCTGTCTTGTGGCTGGACTGTGCTCAGGTGGAACTAAAGCAGCCATAGGAGGGTCAAAAGTTGGGTGAGTGCAGCTCTGCTCTGTAGCAAAAGCAGTGTTTGTTCATGGATGAGTATTTAATAAAAACGAGCTTTTATCAATGAGGATTTAATAATGTCATGAGTCCGATGACACACCTAGTGGGCAAGGGAAGGTACCATCCCCCCAGTACCCCAACACCACCACCAGGCTGTAGCATTAAATCCATTCCTTGAACTCAGGAAAGATTGGCAGCTCGTACGAAAGGACGGATGTAAAACTTAACGTAAACTAAATAAAAATTGATCTTGTGATTTAGCTCCCATTTGGGGTTGTCTATGCTGACTGTCCACTTTGTTAATTCATAGATAATCAAGAACCAACTAGACTTGCAGATGGCTGTGTGTGTGTGTGTGTGTGTGTGTGTGTGTGTGTATAGAGAGAGAGAGGGAGAGAGAGATGCCTGAATATGCTAAGATAGGTGTACAGTGTCAGAAGCTCACTAGAGGCTGACCTACCTAAAATCGGTCCTAATTTTGATTTGACCTGCAAGAAACAACAAATCAGCTTCACCGAGATGGGCAACTTGTACATTCATGATGCAGACATTTGGAATGCTTGATGTAATTAAACATTACTCTATTCCGCCTTTGTTACTGTTCCGAAAGTGGTAATATACCACACGCCATAGTCTTGAGCTGCTGTCAGGTCCTCGGGGTGGGCTCACCTCTCTGTTGACCAGTGTGCTGCGGGCGGTGTGGTTTGGCATCCCTATCTACGTGGCATCATCATCCGTGCCTCCTACTTCCCATACTCCCTCCCCTCCAGCACTTAGCACTGGCTGACTGATGGGAAGGGGGTTGAGGGTGCCGTCCCTAATTCTGTATCAGCGCACTTAAGAGCCAGCAGTGGGGCCATCCCTTCCTGCAGAGAGTCCCCCCGATGGCGGTGAGCGTGGGAAAGCCTGAATGTCTCCTAGGTCGTCCTCAGCACAGAGCTTAGGAGAGTGGACTCGGTGACTCGGTTTCCAGTTCTAACCGCACCATTAAATACCCCCATCACTTTGAGCCGGTCTTTTAAATTTCAGAGGCTCAGGGTCTGTATAAAATACAGACATGACATTGTCTTGTGACATAAAGCACTCCGTGTAGGTCCTGGTCAACAGAAGGAGCTCAGTGATATTAAGCCTTGGGGCCATTTTTTTTTTTTTTAAGATTCATTTACTTATTTTAGAGAGAGGGAGGGGCAGAGGGAAAGAGTCCTGCAGACTCCATACTGAGCACAGAACCCGATGTGGGGCTTGATCCCACGACCCCAAGGTCATGACCTGGGCCGAAATCAAGAGTCAGACGCTCAACTGACTGAGCCATCCAGGCGCCTGCCTTGGTGCCATTTTTATGCTCCTACTGGTTGCGTCTGAAGTTGTCCAACACTCTTCTTCACCGTGATCAGATTTCATTTTGAGAGTGAACAGCTCTCGAAAACGTCGCAGTACTTTAAAAATAGGACATGATCAGGCATCTGGAACAGAAAGCCTGGAGCAAGTGTGTTCTTATTTATTAAACTTGGAGATTTCTGTTTTTCCCCCTCTGGCCAAGGTCATTCATTAGAAACAAAAACAAGTGTATAAAAGGTCACCTGCTTCCCTTAACTTTTCTGCAAAGGACCCTTTCTCCAGTCTTTAGTGCATTAAAACAAGTGGCGAAAGGCTATTAATTGCAGTTCCATCTGGCCCGACAGGTTCCTTCTGAAGCCACAATTGAATGAATATTCAACTTCTCTTCATCTGTGACCTACTCGCCCTGGCCCTCGGAGCTGAAAATAACCTGATCATTTTTAATCAGTTTATTAAACATTAGGCAGCTTGCTGATTTACTTTTAATCACATTCTGCAGATTTCTAGGCAGTTATCTGATGTTTATTATGAAAATTGCACATTTGTATTCTAGGGATTTTTTTAATAAAGAAAATAATACCGGGAAATAATCAAGGCAGATTTATGCATTAAGAACCTTCTAGAAGTATTGCAGGTGTGTGCTAAGCCAAGGGCACGTGAATTCCCTTTAACTGTTTTAAATCGGATTTTTTTCTCCCTTTTTTTTTTTTTGATAGTCCCACTGGAAGCCCATGAGGCTTTCTTTGCCTTCTTGAGGTGGTCATAAAGTTGCATCCAATTCCCACCTGCCATCCGCACAGGAAGTAGTCTCTTGTCTCTGAAAAGCAGAGGTCAGTGGCAGCCAACCTAGGGCTGTTACAGCTCTCACTTGTGGATTAATACTGGGGGTTGCTGCCTGTGACCATTGAAAAAATTATCTTACAGGGGTTGCTAGGTGACTCAGTTGGTTAGCCGTCTGCCTTCAGCTCAGGTTTATAATCCTGGGGTCATGGGATCGAGGACCGCATCAGGCTCCTAGCTTATCAGGGAGCCTGCTTCTCCCTCTCCCTCTGCCTGCCACTCTGTCTACTTGTTCTCTTTCTCTCTTTCTCTCTCTGTCAAATAAATAAATTATCAACAGCATCTTACAGGGGCTCCTGGGTGGCTCAGTGGATTAAGCTGCCACCTTCGGCTCAGGTCATGATCTCAGGGTCCTGGGATCGAGTCCCGCATTGGGCTCTCTGCTCAGCAGGGAGCCTGCTTCCCTCTCTCTCTCTCTCTGCCTGCCTTTCTGTCCACTTGTGATCTCTCTCTGTCAAATAAATAAATAAAATCTTTAAAAAAAAATGTCTTACAGAGCAAGTCTTGGGATATCGGACAGTCAGTGTTTTTCTCTTATATCAAAGGGGGTATACTGGGCAGTGGAAGAAATACTAGGAGGAAATTATATTGAGCATCTTTGAATTTGAATAATTTGTAAGCTTCTCTCTCTCTCTCTCTCTCTCTCTCTCTCTCAAATATGGAGCAAGTCAAGAAATTTCAAAAGACGTGACCCTCGATCGCATACATCCTTTGGCAGGTTCCCCCATCGTTATGGTCCCTTTAGCAGTGATGACCACGGTCTCCACCGCCACCCCCAGCCCACCCCCGACTCCATGAATCCAGGGACGGGAAACGGAGGGACCGCAGAGTTCCAGGACTGCCGCCCACTGCCACGTCCCCACGGTCTTCTCAGAACAGGCCCCTTCCTCTCTCCTGCTCCAACACACCCGCTGTTTTCTCTCCCCCAGGTGGAATACGTGATCAAGTGTGACATGTCCGCGCTGCAGAAAATTCTCTATCGCCACATGCAAGCCAAAGGGATCCTCCTCACGGACGGTTCAGAGAAAGATAAGAAGGTACGTTTCGGAAGATGATGCAAGGCAGCGTGGGGTGTGTCTGTCTTCCCTGGGCCGTGACGTCGGATCCTCCCAGGAAGCGTCCCTGCTCCTGCTGATCTACTCAACCGTATTTCTGGGCCTTTTCCGTAGCTGCCGTAGCTGCCAAAGGAAACCTCATAACCTCCTAATCGCTAACTGCATCGGGGCAGGAATAGTGGAGTACATCCGTATCACCAAAATAGCTTTTATCTCTGCTCATGTCAGTTCTACAGGGAATATATTCCGCTTAAATGTCGGCAGGGAGCACCTCAGAAGGTGTTAAAACCCTGTGTCCCTCCCTGGGCATCTATCTGTTCCAGGCTTCTGTCTTCCCAGAATCCTGGGGAACAGTCGATCATGTCACCAAGCCATCAACTCAGTGTGGCTCCCTCCTGTAGCACAAGTTAGTCACGAGAAAGATGTTCTATCTGTCACTGAGAAACTTTTATAGCACAGGACCTCCAGATCCCCACAGGCGTAGGTTACGGAGAAGACCTCTGGCCCTTTCGTCAACGCCTCCTGTTTAAGAAATGGGGGGTATCCGGTCAATTAACGATTTGTTCTGTGTTTGCTCTCCCCGCTCGTCCTCAGGGGAAGGGAGGTGCCAAGACCCTCATGAACACCATCATGCAGTTGAGAAAAATCTGCAACCACCCCTATATGTTCCAGCACATCGAGGTAAGTCCGCGTTCTCCACTGCGCTTCTGATCCCACCTGCCCTGTTCCTAGTCACGCCACTTTTTTAAAAAGGAGAAAGGGAGGAGGGTCGAGTCGCGTGTGGACGCTGGAAGGACGTGTTCTGAAGCTCGACAAGGAGAATCGACCCACGTGAACGTTCCGGTTCCCCGTCCTCCCTGGCACCGAGCGCTGAAGCATCTGGAATTTTAGAACCAACAGTGCGAAGCATCGAGAAGACACTGCAAGCTCGGGCTCGTCCCGTGGGCTGGGGACAGGATGTGAATGGCCTCGTTACGGTAGGAGCCGTGAAACGGGAGGAAGGAGGCTATGAAAAATACTACGGTGACGTGTTTGTACCCACTGGAGAGGAAGATGCCCTCGAAGTATTTTCTTTGTAACAGACGCTGCCTATGGTGCGGCTCCGTAGATCGGCCTTTCTCCTTTCTGGCTTCCATCCCGACATAACGGCTTTTATCCTGACACTCGGGTCCTCACAAAGCTATTTTTAGGGGCAAGCACATTTTCTGGCCTGTTCACGGCATGTAAATAACTTTCCTAAATGGACAGGACTTCAGCCCCATGGGAGCCGTTGACCTGAGCGGGAGGGAAGAGGAGCCACACCAGAGGCCCCACTGTTCCGTGTAGCGGCCGAGACATGGGGTCGTGGTGGGGCCTCCTGGCCACGGCGTGCAAGCGAGCCCTCCGGCGCCTGCCCTGGTTCAATAAAAGGGACATAAAAGAAGGTTCCGGGAAATCAGAATTGTAATAATTACAGTATAAAAATCAAGTTGAAACACACCTGCCTTTGAAATAGTCTTGACTTCGACAGTTTTTTTTCCCCTCCCTTATTTTGGGCCATCACGCTTGTCAGATGAGTATTTCACGGCACGCCCCCTCCCTGCTCTGGGGACCCGTCCCAGCCTGAGCTGGCTGTTGCCACCACATCCAGAGGGCAGGGTGTCTATAGGCAGACAAGCTCTACACCCAAGTCCGTGGACAACAGCAGCAGGACCAGCGACGAAAATAAAATCCCACGGAAAGTCACGGCTGTTGAAACACTCGGGTGAAGAGAATCCCACGTACAACAAGGAGGCTGTGTCCCTGGGCCACTTTGTAACCATGACCTGGTGAAAATCTCTTCGCGTCTCCAAACTTCCGTGCACTTGTCCCGTCATCACGTGCTGATAGCCTATGGGACTGGCAGAGGCAGAACTTTAACAAAAATATATAAATCACAGAGGAAGTAGCTTAAAAATTGATAACCTATATTAAACAGGTAGAAGGTATCGATGAATTAGTAGCAGCTCTGTATTGGTCTGTGGCTGGTGGGAGCCAAAAAAAAAAAAAAAATGTCAAATGATGAAAGTGACCAGTGTCAGGGCAGGTGAACCGGTCACCCACCGTCCCATCCCCTTCTTCCCCGAAAACAATTTTGAGATACTTATTCTGATTCATAGAAGGGTTTGAGGACTTTAAAGTTAGGAAAATTAAGTGTCAGTCTTACTTCATTTTGGTTGTCATGCAAAGAATTAGCCTTTGAAACGTGCTGGACCGTGTCAGAAGGGGGATGAAGCCTTCCGTCCTCAGGCTTCTGTCTGGAGAACCCGGGGAGCTGGGGAGCTGAGCCTAAGTAACCTGCCCTCCATTCTTTGCATATTCTAAATAGCCGTCAGTAGAGAGACGGACTGATTTGCAATTTGTTTTGAACATAAAAACTTTCGGAAGCATATTCCTAGCCATGAGACCCAGAGTCTTTGGCACACGTGGCCCAGCTCTGGCTCAGGGCTGGTGTGTGCATTTTTGTCTCTGTCTTTGTATGCTTTGCACATCACCTCTGTTCATAGGAAATCGGCCCAGAAGCCCCCTTTCCCTGCTGGGCTCACTGTTTCCCTGGGGACCTTCAAACCAGGGAAATGAAGACATTTTTTATAAAAGGGTGCCGATCTCTGGGATGCCTGGGGGGCTCAGTCAGTTAATCGTCTGCCTTCTACCCAAGTGATGATCTCGGGGTCCCGGGATCGAGCCCCACATCCGGCTCCCTGCTCGTTGGGGAGCCTACTTCTCTCTCATCCCTGCCTGTGGCTCCCCCTGCTTGTGCTCTCTTTCCCTCTCTTTCTCAATAAATAAGTAAAATCTTTAAAAAAACAAACAACAACAACAACAACAACAAAAAATGATGCTAATTCCCTAAACTTATCACCGTGCACAGACATGTACCACTCTCGGGTTTTTATAGTCCTGCTTAGCGATAAGGATGGATCCCCAAATGTAGCAAGGTGTGGGCTACAGGTGAAGAGGGAGGGCGTGGCTCTTGGAGTCAGAGTGGGGTTTGTGGCCATTGTCCGTCGGTGGTGACCTTCAGAGCCCACCGTCAACGATGGGCAGTAAGCAGACGTGAGAGGAAAGCTCAGAGGGAAGAGAGCTGGTCCCCTGGGAGGAGCAGCTTTGCTGCTGAGGGAAGGAAAGGAAGAGGAGGGAGACAGCGGGCGGCTAGTGTGAAGGTGTGACATGCTTCCCTTCCCCACAGATGGCCGCCTGTTCCCTCCAGTCAGCCTGGATTCTCAGTCCTTTATTTCTTCTACAGGATCAGTGAGGAAGGAATTACATGATTCAGGAGTTTAAATTCAATTGGAAATTCTGAAATTCTCATTTGAAATTTCAAGTTCTGTGTTTTGAAGACGGGGGCCCGGCCACCTGAGGGAGCGGCCGGTGTGGCCACTGAGGGCCGTATGTGTAACAGAGAAAAGCATAGTGTGGAGGGTTGTCGGGATTTCTCGAAATTCAGAGTTAGAATATAGTATACAGTCACCGTGACTTGTCCTGTTAAATATTTTTGCAGTGTATTTCCGTGTCCGTCTGAATCCTCATTTGCTTCTGTTAGGCCCTCTCTCTAGTCTAGACTCTAAACTCCTAGGGGACAGATAGTTCAGTTCTTTCTGGACACCCCCCCCCCACCTGCCTGGCTCAGCCCTGGGTCAGTAGATGCTTAATCACTGTCTGATGTGTGAACTGACCGTGACGTCTCTATGAGATTCTGGAGACTTATGGGACCTCCAGGACACGTTTATGTCTGCATTCAAAGTCTGCCTTCAAAGACCTTGAGTTTCTGGTTCATCGTCTAAGGAGTATTTTCATACTTACTGATTATTTTATTTAACTATTCTCTAGAAATAAATGGGACGACCTCACCAAAAGAATAATTATTAAATTAATAATTTTACATATCTGGGTGGGTTTTTTTTTTAATCATTTTTTTTTCTCCTCTCTCTTTTTTAAAGGAATCCTTTGCTGAACACCTGGGCTATTCCAATGGGGTCATCAATGGGTAAATGTTAAAATTTATCTTTCTTCCAAAAAACGGTTTGTTGGTCATCCCGAAACTTTTCACGCCCCAGTGTTTCCTATCACACACTGCCAGCCTTCTGTGCCCACCGCTCACCTCAGCATCAGAGCTGTTAACCAAAGTGGTATTAGCCCTCTCTGGCATTAACTTCTGCATGCTTTGATCAAGTCCCTATTCAAAGAACATGGATCTCATTTAATAGAATTAATAGTAACCTTGTGTCCTAAAAACGCGGTGGAAACTTGGAAGAGTTGTACTCACAACCAGTAGTGTAGCTTGGGCCAAAAGTCCATGGAACGTACTGAATTTCAAGTAGATACTTAACAGGGGCGCGGTTGGGAAGAAAGGTCTTATCCACCCTACAGACGTGTGACTTTACGTTCATCAAAGTATGGTCCGTACAGGAAGTGGGTTTTTTTGTGAGCAGTGGCCATCCTTACAACAACAACGGAAAAGATGCTTGTATTCACAGAAAGTCTCTGTTTTGTACCCGGGACATTGATTATTAGGATGTGGGGGCCACACTTGGGTCCCAAGGGCAGACAGTGTCACTGGGCTAAGAACTAGGACTGGGACCCATCTAGAACCAGAGCCATGAGGCTGTCCTGCTCCTTCTTGCTTCCCTCTCTTCCGGGTCCCGTGGCCACGCCTGGTGCTGTGAGATGGGCCAGGGTTGCAGAGTAGCACTACAGGCCGGGAGCAGGGGACAGAGGTGGGGAAGATGCACGTGAGAATGTGTCCGTTAGAGACGGTGCACGCTACCAGCAGTTGCTGATGAGTCGTTGTGGTGGTGTCGAGTGAGTGCGCTGATGAGTTCTGCCAGCCATAGCCACCCGACAATTAAGTTTTAATAATTTATCACATCCCTGTTGACAAAAGAGAGGAGTTTATTATGAAGGAGCAAAGGCCCTGCTTTAGCTCCTTGACACTCTGAGAGCAGGTACCACCCCCACCATCCCCTTTGTGATCTGAATTTCTGCATAACCCAGACCTCATGTCCCCTCCCCGGTCCATTTGTACAGTGGACATGGTGACATATAGAGGTGGCAGATCTCACCACTGCCCTGTTTCAGACCCTTCAGGGGCTTTCTGTTGCACTTAAAGCTAATACAGTCAGTGTGGCTTAAAGAGTTGCCTGGCTTCTGTCTCCCCCCAGCCCGCACACCCACTGCCCCTCTGCCCCATCTCCAGAATTCCCCTGTTGCTTATGTTCAGTTCCTCCGACTCCCCAGCCTCTTTTACGCGACGGGGCCTTTGCACATACTCTCCCCACTTCCTGGAATCCCCTCCTCTTCCAAGCCCGCATTCTTTAGCCAGCTGTCTTGTTCATTGTTTGAGGTTTTTGCTCAATTGTTCTCTCTTCATCAAGGTCACCTGCATCAAGGGCTGGGAAATTTTTTTCCCTAAAGGGCCAGATCTCAAATATTTTTGCCTTTGTGGGTCAAAAGTTCTGTGCCCCAGCTTTGCCATTGCGTGGCATGAAAGCCACCACATAGACAAAACAGAAATGAGTGAGCCTGGCTACGCGCCAGTCAAACTCTATTTACGAAAACAGGCAGCGGGCCAGGCCCTAAATTTGCCAAACCCTGCTCTGATTTAAAGATGTCCTGTGTTGCTATGTGTCGTCTCATGGCAACTTGTTATTTTTCTCTTTAGTGCTCATCACAATTTGCAATTAGCCGTTTGGAAGGCAGGGGTTCTGTTTTCCCATCCCTATACACGTGCCTGGAATTGTGCCCAGCAGGTTGTAGTAGATGCTCAAGAAATATTTGGACACATCTTAAATGCCCTAAATTAGTAACTTTACGAGCTTACCAAGTAGCAATTTAAGGAAATATAACAGATTCATGACTATGTGTGTGCATAAGAGAGAAAGAGAGAGAGAGAATGAGGAGGGGGAGAGAGAGACAGAGAGTGAAAGTATTAGGAACATGAAAGGATTTCCTTCTCTTTGCAGAATCAGTCCCCATACGTAGCATCTGGAACGTACTCTTTGTGGGTTTTGTAGAGAAGTGTTTCCTTCTCCATGCCCTGCCCCCATCGCTCTGGGGTGGATATCCACACATTCATTCAGGCTCTCCTGGATCCTTGGAGAAGACAGCAGTAACACCGTCTTCTGGTTTTGCCTTTTTGGGTTCAGGGCCGAGCTGTATCGGGCCTCAGGAAAGTTTGAGCTGCTTGATCGTATTCTGCCAAAACTGAGAGCAACTAATCACCGCGTGCTGCTTTTCTGCCAGATGACGTCCCTCATGACCATCATGGAGGATTACTTTGCTTTTCGGAACTTCCTGTACCTTCGCCTTGATGGTGAGTCCCAAAGGGATCAGGCTTGGAAGCCAGGCCATGGGGCGTGCAGGGGGAGAGGGGGTGTGTGTGTGAGGGGGCCCTTAGGTCCAGCCCCAGCCAGCAGGAGGAGGGAAGTTGTTGGAGAGTTAACTAGCAGGGTGAGGGGCAGCTTTGCCAGATAGCGTTTTTTATATCCTCCAGCTTAAAAGAAGCCGACATCACTGGCACAGCTGTTTGCCCCCCCTCCCCCCAACCCCAACAAGCCAGCGCAAGTGGACTCGTGGCACTGATAATTGCCACGATTAAACTCAAAGAAACTAAGCTAAAATTTAAAAGCCCTCTCTGCTTTTGGGATGGTGGGTTAGCTACGCGCCCTCCCGAATGTTCTGATGAGCCCTGAGCTTTTTCTGTTGAGGCTTATTTTAAAGGGATGAAGGCTGTGTCTCCTCTCTTTGGTAACACTGTAATCATTCATTTAGGATGATACTGAATTATCGCTAAAGCTTCTTTCTTCTCCTAAGTAGAACATATCTCCATGCTGCATTAAGAGATAGGGCCCCATTGTGTCCTGGATTTTATACAACTATGTGAAGTAGTTGCTTGATTTGCCTGGTATTTCACTTTTTGGAAAATCGGTAAGAAAATATGAATGGGGGGTGGCGCTCCGTTGGTTCAGCCTCTGCCTTTGGCTCAGGTCATGATCTGGAAGTTCCAGGATCGAGCCCCACATCGGGCTCCCTGCTCAGCGGGGAGCCGGCCTCTCCCTCTCCCTCTGCTGCTCCTCTGCTCTCTCTCTCTCTCTCAAGTGAATAAGATTATGTAAAAAAAAAATGAGTGGAAGGAAACATGTATTTAGAGATATTTATTTCCAAAAGTACTGTATGATTTGGATACCAGCCCTAATATTTTTGAGGCTGAAAGATACCAAATTCCCCATGTTGTGGCAAGGGGATAACACTTTCAAAGAGCAGTGCGTGGGAATAAGAGCAGGTTTACAGCCAGGACCCTATGGAGTCCCTTGCACACAGAACAGTAATGGTGTTACTACTGTCTGGTTTTGTCTGATGTAATCTTCAAGTTATGGCTACGTGGGAAATTTAAAAGTTTATGTTCCTTTAAAAGGTTTTGTTTTAGGCGCCCGAGTGGCTCAGTCGGTGAAGCCTCCGACTCCTGGTCTAAGCTCGGGTCTTGATCTCAGGCCCATGAGTTTGAGCCCCTTGTTTGGCTTTGCACTGAGCGTGGAGCCTCCTTTAAAAAAAAAAAAAAAAAAGAAAACTAAAAACAAAACCAAAAATAAATAAATAAAAGGTTTTGTTTTACGTTCAGTCCAACATTCTGTCCCGCTGGTTGCCATAAATTAGATAGAACTGGACACACACCAACCTCAGACTTGCCCTCCTGTCTCTTTTATTTTTATTTTTAATATTTATATTTATATATATTTTATATATTTAACTATATTTAATATTATGTAATTTGTAGATATGTAATATATAAATATATTACTTAATTATATATATTTGTATGTATTTATATTTATGTATTTTTTATATTTATTTTTATTTTTTTATATTTTATCTTTTAAAAGAATTCTCTTCATGGCATGGGGGTATGTATGGCTACCTCCTAGGGTATTATTAGTTTTTGAACTAATTATGCCTCAGATAGACTTGATTTTGAAAAAGCTTTTTACCTCTCCGGTCCGAAGTCCCTGCAGACAGACTCACGGCCGAGTCAATGCTCCTTCTTGATTTCGTGACACAGTTCTGCCGTCCGCAGTCTGTCTCTTTTGGCCAATCTCCCGCACTGTGTCTCGTCCTTTGTCCTTTGACCCGATTCTCCCGTCTCTTCTCCAGGAGGGGCAAGGTCAGCACCCCTCCGGAGGGCAAGCCCGCCTTCCCAGCTGCCCAGGGGAGGGGCATCCTGGCGTCCCGCTTAGCTGCTGTTTCACTGTGTGGCTTTTCATGTAGCCTCTCCGCTCTTGGAGGATTGCAGCCTTGGAGTATTCGAGTCTGGGAAGCTGGCAGGAAGTGCTTTCCTTGAAACAAATCTCTTGTTCTCCTGCCAGCTTGAGAGAGTGTCCTTCACAGGTCGCTGTTGCTGGCGGACTGTCTCGATTATTTACTAATAATAATTGTCATAAAAGGTAACGTTGGTGGGATGCCTGCTGCATGTGGGCTACCGAGCAGGGCGCTTCATGTGCGTTACTGATCTAATGTTCTCAGCAAACAAGCTACGTCTGCCCCCTTTTACCAAGGTATGAATAGGATTCCCCATTTCACAGATGGGAAAACAAAGGCTTAGAGACACACGTAAGTGAGAGACACGCGCAAACTTACGCATGACGCAAGCGGTGAAGCCAGGTTCTAACCTCGATCTCTCGGATGCCAGCGTAGTTCAGACTCAGTTTCAGCAGACCAGGGAGCTACGTCCCCTCTCCGGCCATGAAGGCTGCTGTCCCGGTGGCAGCATTTCAAGAATGATTTCGAGCTTACTCAGCATTTTTAAAAATGATGAATTGAAACGAGGTACAAGCTGACTGGAACCGCTGTGTCCCTGTCATCAGGGCCCTCACCGTTAGGCGGGAGGAGACAACAGGTAGACGAGCTTCGTAACAAAATGTTACCGGTGGGGAACACAGTAGAGGCTCTGCCCACAAGAAACAGCAGCCCTTTGCGGAGACGCCGGAGAGAACCCCCGGGCAACCGATCGGTCTCCACGCTCACAGGTGCCCCAGCCTCAAACCACCTGCCTCTTCCCCTGTTTGCTAAAATGACTTCAGATTTCCGTGGCTGAATTTGAGGTCTTAGATTTTTGACCTCAGGGTGGGGGGAAAAGAAATCACTCAATGACAGCTAAACAGATTCTTCCCCTTGCAAAGATGATGGTTGCGTGAACAGATTTGGCCGCACCGCCCGTTATAGTCTTTGTTTTCCCTGGAAAAGATTTTTGAGGGAGACCAAGCGGTGCAGCTACATCCCAGAAGACGAAATTTCCCAAAGCAGCTGAAACTAAGTTAAAATTAGTAATCATGAAAGCCTGGCAGCGTGTTCCTTCTGGCACATTCTGCAACTTTCAGCACAATCGCACTTGCTATTAGTTGTGTTCTTGGTTACGTTCTACCTCAGAAGTCTAACGGAGCGTGGGACTGACACTCCTACTGAGCGTGCGAGGTCATGTGCCGCGTACCAGGAGCATTTATTTGCTCTGGGGGTAAACCGACAGCGCTTTGAGTCACCCTGAGGCGCTCTCCCCAAGATTGCTGACGATGAGCAAAGATCCTGACTTGGGGAACCTGTGACTGATGGGATTGGTAACCCAGCAAACTGTGAACCTCGTCGTTAGAAGGGTCTTCGTCTTTTGCATGAAAAGTAATTTAATCATAGATTTTTTCATCACGTTCCCAGCTACTTAGCATGAATTCATACCAGACACACGGTTGGTCTCTGCTTGAGTTATGGGGCGGAGGAGGACCCAAAAACTCCTTTGACCAAGTCGTTTTGGTGTTTCTTTTGCTTTCCAGTGCTTTATTTTGCCTTTAGGGTTGTTTTCATCCCCAGGAGGCATATCCTCGAGCCCCTTTAGTTTATAGCTTAATGCATGTGGCCAGTAGCCAATTGGTTTTCAGTGTATTTAAAACCAAACTTGTGGGGCACCTGGGTGGCTCAGTGGTTTAAGCCTCTGTCTTCGGCTCAGGTCATGATCTCAGAGTCTTGGGATCGAGCCCCACATTGGGCTCTCCGCTCAACGGAAGCCTGCTTCCCCCTTTCTCTCCGCCTGGCTCTCTGCCTACTTCTGATTTCTCTCTGTCAAATAAATAAAGTCTTAAAAAAAATACTTTAAAAAAAAAAACCGAACTTGTAACCTCACTGTGCCCTGCTGTCCGGAAATGGACGTCCTTGTCTCTGGAAACTCCTTGCCTTCACTTTGGAAACGTTTTTGCCGTTGCCGTTGTTTCTGTGACTTTCCCTCCGGCTGAAGGCGGAGGTAAATCATGTGAGCGGTGACTGTGCCTGAGTCATTTTGTTTTAATGATGGCACCTGGAAAGGCGACAGCAGCAAGCCGGCCTCACGACGCCACAGAGCCCGTCCGCCGTTAGATCTCGCGAACAAACCCGTCACTGTGGTCTCAGAAAGCCAACTCTGAAAGGAAAAGAGAAAAAAAAAAAAAAAAAAAAAAAAAGCCCCACAGAGTGGAGACCTCACTCACTCAGCACATTTGGTGCCCTCCCCCCCACCCCCCTGCCGCCAAAATAGCCTAAACTCTTTGCCGTTTCTCCCTGCAGGATTTGACCAGGTGGGTCAACTGGAAATCTCATTTAGAAAGCAAAACGAGCTCTCCAGAACGCTGCTTTGTTTAATGAGGAGAACCCCCAAAGCCCCTTGGTCCTAATCCCCATTTGCTCTATATGGGGAATTGGGCTTGTTTTTTTTTTTCTTTCCCCTCCTCCTCAGGAGGTACTTACCATTTTTATTCACAGGAAGAAGAGCTCTCCCTGTCCAGCCCCCCAACCCCCCCCCCCCGTTTGGGTATTTGACCCTCAGGGTAACATGATTTCCTAAACTGTCCTCACCTACATGTTTTAATCCTCTGAAATAAGTTGCTCGTGTGTTTTTATCTTTAAAACAAGAACACCACGTGGAAATAATATTTGTATAGCAGATGTTTGGGAACTATCCTGAGACATGCATATCTGCTTCCCAGCAGCCTAAAGCTTTTCTCAAAACTCTGCAGCAGTGCTTCCCCCCCAACCCCGCCACCCCAGAAGACATTACAACACCGGTGGCTGAGTGGCTAATTTGGGAGGTGGGTATGGGGACATCAGGCCCTGCACCTGCTCGCCCTGCTGGGGGGGGGGGGGTCTGGTGCTCTCCACTTACCCTCCCCCCAGCCATTGTGGAGTCCTTTCAGGCCCCCTGGGTTATATGCCACCGCTGGGCTGGGTCGCAGGTCTGCACCCTGTGAACTCGGCAGAGCAGAATGTGCCAGTGCGAAGCAGCCTGAAGAGCTTCCATGTGTGTGTCCTGGTATGCATGGGGTTATTGTGGCTTCAGGTCTTGCTAATCAGGATAAAAATATTCCTTTCAGGTTTTGTGTTTTTTCCCAGCCAGATCACGCTCAGGAGCAATCCAAACGGTAAAATGCAGCGGAAACCGGTTTCCCTTTTTTTCCCACCCTCTTGGCATCAACAAGTTCTCCCTCTAAATGCCTGTTGGTCAAATTGCCTTAAACCAGTACAATAATGTTCGTAGGGGTGTGTGTGTGTGTGTGTGTGTGTGTGTGTTCATTGATAGACACGTGTGCGTGTGTGTGTGTGTGTTGGTAGATGGGCTTTTAAAAATTATTTGGTGTTTTAAAGCACAGAAATCTAGAAAATGTTTCGTTAAGTTTTAGGTTAAATGTGAGAATGTTCTGGAATTTGTGGAGTTACAAAGATACCCAGTCCTAAGTATTTAAACCCAGCATTTTGAAACAATGGGTAGTAGACAGTGTTCCTTCTTGATTTAAGAAAAGTCTCTCTCTCTCTCTCTCTCTCCCCTCTCTTAATTGCAAAATGTCCGAAGTTCCTTTCAAAAAGTAAAAAAAAAAAACGAAACCTCAGGTGATTACCACACTAATGCCAGCAGGCATCTGTTTCTCCAGGAGGCTGGCCGATCTCTCTAGCTCGGTGCCATTTTCGGGAGGGAGTTCACTGGCAAATTTACTTTTCTTCTACCCCCAGGCACCACCAAGTCTGAAGACCGCGCTGCGTTGCTGAAGAAATTCAACGAGCCCGGGTCCCAGTATTTCATCTTCCTGCTGAGCACCCGAGCGGGCGGCCTGGGCTTGAACCTGCAGGCAGCGGATACCGTGGTCATCTTTGACAGCGACTGGAATCCTCACCAGGTCTGTCTGTCTCTGAGGCGGGTGCCCCCGTGTCCCCTCTGGAGCTACAGGGGCCGAAAGACTAGCAGTGTCAAGAACAATTTCTAAAGGAGCCGTCGCTCCAGAGGGGAGACAGCCGTGCACATCAGGACGGCTGTTGGCTTGCCTCCCTCGGGGACTGGGTAGTGAGACGTCGTCCACATGCCTTCGATGTGCCTTTGAAAAGCTCCAGTGTGGGGTCCAGAAATTCCATTTCTGCTCCATTTTCAGCCCATCTCCTGGGATGGATGTTTGGTTACAGGATAAATCACAAAGGCTCTGAAGCAGCAACAACTCACATTTATTGCACCCAACTCTGTGCCGGCCTCTTCATGGGCATTGGTTCATTCCGTTTTCCCAATCCTGTAAGGTTGTTGATGTCACTAAATGCACCTTTCCCGGCAAGGAAAGGAGTTTCCAGAAGCCTTAAGTTGCTGAGGGTCAAACAATTAGTATATTTGTATACAATTAGTAGTTTTTCTTTTACTCTGTGTGTTTTGTTTAAAAATCGCCATCAAAGACTGTCCCACGGAGCATCTACTACCGAGTTCTTTGAGCCAGGTCAATATACGCGTCAATTTACTCCTTTTTAGAGGCTGCTTTGATGGTTGAAAACGCCCCAGAGAATGGGTCTCTGGGGTTGCCTCTGTGGCCTGTGGAGGTAGGGCACCTGCTCATGCGGAATCGGGTAGAACGATGTTCGTCGGGGTTCGATTCATTTTGGAGCACATGCGAATTCAAAACAGTCGATGGGAAAACCGCAGCTCTCCCGTAGGAATGGGAGGTGACGTACGTCAGTTTCACCTGGGCTGCGGCCTGCGCCTCAGTTTCCCCCACTGCAAACACGCCAAGCGGTTGTCTCACCGGGTCACGGTGCAGACTGGGATGAAAAGGCTTACGGGATCATTTGGAGCAGGGAACGGTCGTGGGATGCACAGACCGATGAGAGAGCTTTTTAAAAATGCATGCACGCCTGCTTCCCATTCCCTGCCACCCCATGCCCCATTTTGCAGGCACTTCCCAGACTTGTGGAGACATTCAAAAGGCTCCCCAGAGATTCTGTGTCATTTCTCTCCTAGCTGAGGGCCACTGATTTCAGAGCCATGATTCTGAGCCTCGGGGAGGCCATGGCCACTGAACCCCTGCAGTGGCCCCCAGCCGTTCTCCGTGAACGCAGTAAAGAACATTTCTCTGCAAACGTCCGGACCTTGGAAAGGGTTCGGGAGCCACCAGCGCAGAGTATATTAGTTCCAAGTCTTTGGAAAGTATTTTTATATTTTTTATATATTGCTATAGCCCACATCGCATTTCCCGGGCACAGGTGCAATTCTTATTCCTGTGGCAGACCTGCAGTTTTCCTGTTCACTGTTGGGAACTCAGTGTCCGTCCCACATTTCAAGAGTGGCTGCAGCCCACGGGCACTGAGGCTCGGCTGGGCATCTAGGGGAGGAGTATGTGATTCTTCTCCTCCCCGGGGAGTTCAGGGTGGTTTATATCCCCCTACATCTGCTGCCTAAATCTTTCCGAAGGGGAAAAAAAAATACTAGCTTGTCTCTAGGTGATTGGAGGGTTCGCTGGATTTTGTCTTTGGAGGTAAATACATCTGTGGCTTCTCGGCTGACCACCTGCGTTGGCAGAGTGGATTCCAAGTGCCGGGGCATTCACTGCCTCTAGACATGCTGATCTACCAGGGAAAGGATGCTGGGCCATGCTGGGCCGTCCGTGCCTGTCTCTCTTTCTCTCCCTCTGTCTCTTCCTCTGTCTTCCCTCTTCCCCTTCTGTTTCTCCTTCCCTCTCTGTCTCTTTGACTCCCCTGCCTTTCTCCCCCATCTCTCTCTCTCTCTCTCTCTCACACACACACACCCCAGCTTACAACCCTTAACTACGGGGGGAACTCCAGAACAATTCATTCACCTTTCTTTGTATTTGAACTAAAACTTAGGCAAACAAAACACACAGGACCTCAGACTTCCCCTGGTCTAATTCACTACAGGTTCCCGGCCCATGGACCATATATTTCTCCAAATTCTTTTATCTGCCGTAGGTAGATTTCACTGCCACCTGATATTTTTCATGAACATATTTTTTTTCATGAACATATTTTTCATGTCTTCACTTAAATGTGGCCATAAGTTTGGGCAGAACTTTTTTTTTTTTTTCATTTTCAGAAGTCATTGATCTTTGAGTGGTATTGATTTTCCATATACAAGGTAAGGAACTAACTTTCATTAAGCAGCAAACTCCACTAGATGCTACAAGGCAGTTTGCAAATTTCGTACCTAGTTCTCAAAGTACCTTCCACGTAAGGAAACCAGTCAGTAGCAACTTGTCCTTGTCTGTCTGGGTGTGAATCTTGGGCTCTTTCTACCCTATACCCCTGCATGAAGGTTGCATGGTCCCCAAGGTGAAAGTTGTGGAGCTCTTTGTACCATGTGGGTTTCAACTTGCATTGGGGGGGAAGGCATTTGTAGTAATTCTTTGTCACGTTGAATCAAAATTAAGGCATATTGACCAAATAGTGGTTCTGTTCGACAGAAGTTGACAGACTGAAGATGAGAGAGGCATACAAGTCGCTGGCTGGGGGCTCTTGTTAGAAGGAAAGTTTGAACATACACATGTGGCATTAGCAGTAAAATCCTGCGGGATTACCGAGGCTCTCATTTTCCAAACTGTGGATTGGAACCATGGGTTAGTGCCCTTACTATTGGCCCATAGAGCTGGGGTTGAGTTGTTTAGACTGTTACCCGGGAGGCCCTCTTTCCAGACTAGGTCCTTGTCTTCAGGTACAATCACACCTGCTAGGCGTGATGAAGCGTCTGATCCCTAAGACCTCAAAAGTATTGAAGAATCCATCCAGTAACAGCACCACATACAACCCCTCCCCATTTTGACTTAGAGACTCACAGGCTTACATTCCGTAAACTGCTTCAGCCTAGAAACACTAATTTTTGCTGCTTTCCAAATAGATAAATGGCTTTAGAGGCACAGCACACCACTGCCAGCCCCACAAAACAAAATCCCTTATTGCAGCCAGCTGGCAGGGACTCACGAACTTAACTCCCCCCCCCCCCCCCCCCCCCCCCGCTTTGTAGATGCCCCAGGCCCTCTGCTTTCTTGCCTGTCACAGTCCTCTGTCACCTGGATCTCAATATTTTTGTGATTTATCAGCATCTTCTATGGTAGAAGTCAGCAAACTAAGACCTGGGGGCTTTCGTAAGACCAGTGAGCTCAGAATGGTTTTCCCCTGTTTTTAAGTAGAAAAATGTAAAATGGGGAAAAAAGAAGATGATGATGAGCTTTTTGGTGAGAACAGGTGCTAAGTGTTTGCTCTAGGCCCAGACAACCTAGAATATTTATTATTCATAGAAACTTAACTCTTGGGCCCGTTACAGAAACAGTTCCCTGACCCCTGTTCTAGAAGATAACCCAGAGTTGACAGCACACAACTCGCCATCTTGGTCACTGCCTCCCCATGCTGGTGAGCATGCGTTGAGAGAGATGATTGAACCAAGGTCTTATAAATGATGTGTAGGGCTCTGCCTCCCCCCCTCAACTTTGGATTTTACTTACCTGCCTCACTTTCTCCTCTTTGGAAAAACATCTGATCTGGATGCGTGCTGGCTGCGTTCAGGGGTCAGTCGTCTGATATTTGACATTATTCAGACATCTTCTGAGGAACAATTTTTGCCTCATTAGTCTTTTTTTTTTTAAGATTTTATTTATTTATTTGACAGACAGAGATCACAAGTAGGCAGAGAAGCAGACAGAGAGAGAGGAGGAAGCAGGCTCCCCACTGAGCAGAGAGCCTGATTCAGGGCTCAATCCCAGGACCCTAGGATCATGACCTGAGCCGAAGGTAGACGCTTAAACCATGGAGCCACCCAGGTGCCCTGCCTCATTAGTCTTTTAATCATAGAGGTCCCTGCAGCAAAGACGGGGTATCTCCTGGGTGGACTTTGACCCGTTGTCACCTATGCCACATGCACGACCAGGAAACTCACATGGTCCAGGGGATGAGCTTAGAGCTGTGGAGTATCAGCTCTGTGTAAAATCGGGATGCGGGATACAAGGGACAGACTTTTGGCCTAAAAATGTAAACAGGTCTAATGGGGGGACACGTGGAAATCACTCCTTAGCATGGGCGCAGAGACTGTCGCCTGGGCCAGAAGGAGTGACAGTGACAGACTGAGAAGGTTTTATTGTGCAGCATTAAAATCAGGTAACTTGGCCTCAGGTTTAGGGAAGGTTTTTATTGAAAGATTTCATTAAAACCTTTTTCTTCTTCTAAGAATAATATATGTTGAAAGCAGAAAAAAAAAAAACATTTGAACATAAAAGGAGGAGAATTTAATAGTAACTGTTCTCTCATTACTTGGGAATGTCAGTATCAATGGCATGTCCCCGCCTGCCTTTTCTTGGTCTGGGTCCTCATGTACCTACTCATATGTAACTTGTAGTTTTTACTTATCATAGCTCTGTGTCACTAAATTTCTAGTTGATTTTGTATGGTACTATACCGTATATAGTATATGGTACTTAACATTACAAAGACGAATTATTTTAACCAATCTGTTATTGTTGGTTTTTTATTTAATTCTGCTTTCTAAAAATTGTAAATAATACTTAACAGCGAGACGCATATCCTTGTAAATCTTGGTACATATCCATGATTATTCCCATAGGAAAAGTTGCTGGAAGTACAATTTCAGGAGTCAAGGACCATCCCCAGTTTTCACACCTTTGATACACACTGCCAGATTTCTGCCCCCCAAAATGTGATCCATTTAGTATTATACTGGCAATCCTTTTCATTCCCCAAACTGAAGATTGCGTCTCAGGTGGGTTTAGATGCCAGGAGATCTGTCCCCTGAGCAACCCCTGTATGTGCGGTGCGTGCACACGCACGTGTGTGTGTGTGTGTGTGTAATTCATGACTGTTTTTAAAAATCTTCTTGAACACTTGATATCAGTGTCCATGATTTCTTGCAATTTAAGGTCACCTGTAGGTAATACCAGAGTCCTAATTCTGATATCAAATGTATTGAGTTTTGTTTGTTTTGTTGTTTAGCTGGGGACTAGGCCTGATGGTGAACGGAGCTCTGCGGAGCCCAGCTTCCCTCCGTTAGGCAGGAAGGAGCAATGAAAGCAGAATCTTCGATGCGTGCGGGTGGTGAAATAGGCCTCCCTCCCGTCTGGGGCAGGCTCCGCTCACGGGCACGGGTGCCGCTCACGGCCTGTCCTTGTCCCGCTCAGGATCTGCAAGCGCAGGACCGAGCTCACCGCATCGGTCAGCAGAACGAGGTCCGGGTGCTGAGGCTGTGCACCGTGAACAGCGTGGAGGAAAAGATTCTCGCCGCCGCCAAGTACAAGCTGAACGTGGATCAGAAAGTGATCCAGGCAGGCATGTTCGATCAGAAGTCCTCGAGCCACGAGCGGAGGGCGTTCCTGCAGGCCATCCTGGAGCACGAGGAGGAAAATGAGGTATTACAGAAAGCCGAGTGCATGAGATCCGACGGTGACCTTCTGTCTCGGGAGGATTAAGAATGACCTCTGTTCTTTAAAGAATTTCCTGGGCTGGCGTTAATTAAAATGAATAAATTAGCTGCTATCTTCCATCCCAAGCCCAGAAAGCCTCTGAAAGTTATCCAAGCCAGGGCCTTGGGAAGCATTTGCTAGAGGGACCATGAGGCTCAGCCAGGACAGCCTTCTTCCCAGGTTTCTCCCCAGAGATGCAACCCAGGCGTGGGGCTGGATCGTGTTATAAATACTGCCCCCTGTAGGGCGCACGCAGAACTACAGGCCGGCCCCTAGGGCAGGAGGCTGGTGGGGACAAAACCAGCCTTTGAGACAAGACCCCTGGGGAGGAAGGGCCCCTCCTTGCCCTTTCTCTCTGCCATCCCCCGGGGCCCTCTGTTGTCTTTTGCCTTGCAATTAACCACCTCGGTATGCTTGTAGGATGAGCCCTCACAACCACCTTAACCTATTTACTCCTATTTGGAAAGCATGACATTGACCTCCAATTTGGATTTTTCTGTAAAAGCCAATGAATGGCTGAGAAAATGACCACTTTAAAAAAAAAAAAAAAAGAAAAGAAAGAAAGAAAAAGAAAAGTAAAGAACCTCTTTTTTTTTTCCTTGGCAAGGTTGTTCAAAGAACACATTACTTATGTTTCTCTAAGGGGGGAGTCTTCAGGTCATCACTTGTTTTTTGTTTGTTGTTTGTTTTTTTAGATTGCCAGTTTGGGCAATTTTTTTTTTTTTTTTAGATTTTATTTATTTATTAGAGAGAGAGAGAGCATAGCAGGAGGAGGGGCAGAGAAAGAGGGAGAAGCCGAGTCCTCGCTGAGCCAGGAGCCGAGCTGGGGCTCGATCCCAGGATCCCGGGATCATGACCTGAGCCGAAGGCAGATGCTTCACTGACTGAGCCACCCAGGCGCCCTGCCAGTTTTATTAATTCCGTACTAAATTTTCAACCCAAATGGATTTGAAAGAGATTGAAAGACATAGTTCCAATGTAGTCTAGAAAACTGCACAAAAGTTCCAGCACCCATCCTTATCACAGGGTTGTCTTGGGAAGGACACGTTTGGTTTGATGTCCCCATATTTGTAAACTGAAGAGCGGGTTGACCTTACAGTGACCAGCAGAGAACTCTTCTCATTGCGTATATTAGATGCAGCTGGACTTTGCCTTCTGTAGGATATAGGTTTTTGAAATCTCCTATAAATTATAAGGCAAATTCTTTTAAAAGCCTCCCGTACTTTTTTTTTTCCTGAAACAGAGTCTTAAATATGAAGTAGATTTCGATATTTAAATGAATCCTGAAATAAAGTTTTCCACACACTGAAGAACATTTTTCTAGGGTGCTTCTTCCTAACTTGTCTTCTGTATTGGATGAGCTATGTATGTGATTCCATTAAAATAATGAAAAGTAGGTGTGCACATGCATTCCTACCTTGACACACATTTTTAAAGTTTTGATCTCGAATAGTTTACCACTCTGATTCTTGAAACTGAATATGTGATACAGGTTCGATTTCTTGAAATTAAGTATTTGGTACTAATTTAGAATCAGGTTTTTGGGTGATTTTGTTGTTGCTGTTATGGTTTACACACCTGGGAATGTAAAAGAAAGGGGGACGTGCGATACATGCATTCCCAAAGCAGGTGTGGGCAGAGCTGACACTCAGCCCAAGGCCTCCACTGTGCTTTTGCTTCATTTGTTTTGTGGAGGCCTTGGGAAAACAGAAGCTGGCCTGGGTTAGATGGGGCGCAAGGTAGCCTGGAACTTTCTTTCCCTCCTAGGCTGCGGGGACATGTCAGTATCTCCCAGCCCTGGGGGCCGCTGGGGTGGGGAGCTAGAGTGTGATCATTACGAGCAGTCTTGCTGGAGCTCCAAGCTCCTTCCAGGCTGTGAGTGTGTCAGACACAGTACCATTTTCTGGGTGGACTTCAGGATGTGAAGATGTTTGGGGACACTGACAGACCACAGTCAAGGCCTCTGGTACCAGATATTAAGGCCACTATCTGCCTGGTTGACAGGCCAGGAAGGACTAAGGCACAAAGAGTCCAGGAAAGAATTTCACCCGCCTCTGAGGCATTACAGTCTCTAGGAAGATCAGGTCACTTTAAGAAGTCTTCTTGCCAGTTTACGAGAGAATCTTTTTTTTTTCCTTTTTTTAAGATTATATTTATTTATCCGACAGACAGAGATCACAGTAGGCAGAGAGGCAGGCAGAGAGAGAGGAAGGGAAGCAGGCTCCCCACTGAGCAGAGAGCCTGATGTGGGGCTCAATCCCAGGACCCTGAGGCCATGACCTGAACTGAAGGCAGGCGCCCCATAAGGGAATCTTTTTATCCTAATCATGGGGAAGTTGGAGTCCTCTATTGTGTAGACAATAAGTGGACAGTATGGGATTCTGGGTATAGAGTGGGCAAAGCAGAGCACATTTTCACCAAAGGATCCGTTAACCAGATTCTTTGTATGGTGAAGTATCAGCCCCCTGCCAGCTAGTCTTTGTCAGATGAAATAGAATATTGAGACAAATTGACTTTAATCAGTCTAGAGATGAACTAGCATAGAAAGCTTTTTAGAAGTAATTATTAGCTTGAATCATTAGAGTTTTGCGTTATGGAAATGCATTCATTTCTAACACAGCACATCAGACATTATCTTGGGAAGCACCCGAGTTATCTCATTTAAGCCGCTCGTACACTCACACTGTTTCTAGAACAAGGTGCCTCGTTGTGAATGTCTAATTTGGGAAATTGGATGTTTGAAGTTCTGGGTTTTCCTCCTTCCTCTCCCTGCTAATACACTGAAATTCTCCATTCAATTTTTAACACGCTTAGCCAGCATATGATAAAAATAATTTTGGAAGGTAAGTTCTGCAGCTTCTGCCCAACTTTTAAAATCATGTTTTTCTTCAAGTATGGAAGTCATCACATTTCTAGGAAGCTGGAGCACTTGGTTTCTGAGGAATTTGCAGAGAGAGCATGTGCCTGGTCTAACACAATATAAAAAGGAAATGTTAGCCCCTTGTGTACCTGCTTTCTCTGCTTAATTTAATTTTTTTTAATTAAAGATAGTTTGTGGGGGGATTGTGATAGCTACATTCTGAATTGTCCCATCCACAGCTTTAACCGTTAGCGTAAGAATTCCCACTGAAAGACACTGATGATACGTATCTCAAAGGCTCTGCATTTGACCTGTGTAATTTTAAGGTCTTGCTCTGTGCCTAGTCACAAACTATCAGCTATTTGTGGGTTTTGTAAGGCTTCAAAAATCAGCACTTACATGAAGATTGAGATTAATAGAAGTAAAAGAATTTATGTTAGGCACTTTCCTCTGTGCATTTCCGTACTTAAATGTTGCAACTTATCTTCAGAGTAAATGCCATACCCATTTTACAGATGAGGTCATTGAGGTGGGGAGACGTTAAGTATCTTTGTTTTAAAAGTAACGGAATCAAGATCCATGCCCCCCAAGCCCCGGGATTTTCGTCATTTCCCATGTTTTCTTTACAAACCGATTTTTCTCAGGGAAGATGGTTTGAATGCCTTGTGAAATAATGATGGCAAAGAACACACCCAGTGACACTGTCTTTGCTTTCTGGCTGTGGTCTGCAGGACAGACCCACGTGACTCCTTGGGACCTTGCCCCACTTGTCCAAGCTCTTCCTTAAAGCCTGCTAAGTCCTTGTGTTCTTGACCCCAGGAAGAAGATGAAGTGCCCGACGATGAGACCCTGAACCAAATGATTGCTCGACGAGAAGAAGAATTTGATCTCTTTATGGTAAGGTCATAGGAACTCATGCCTCTTTCTCTGTTGACCCGAGGTGTCCGGAGCCCGCGGGCCCCCGGCGGCATTTCGTTTGTGAAGCCTGTGACTTCCCTTCAGTTCAGAGGCTGCAAACTGGCTGGGTTTAGCCTGCAGACATATTTTGTTTGGCCCACGCAGGGTTTTTTTTTTTAATTTCCAATTTGTTGCCAACATAAAAAGAATCCTGATTTCTGGCTTCTCTTGAAAAAGGAGACTAGGCAATACCAGGCCCACGTCTCTGTGTGGAAGCAGTTGGCCAGGACTTAGTAGCAGCTGTGCCCTCTGGACAGGCCATGTGGTCCACAGCTTTGCCACAGATTCCCACCCGCGCCCCTCACCTGCTGCCCCCTTCCTGGCTCATTTCTAATTCCAAGCCAGCGTCTTCCGGGAAACCTGCCCGGCTTCTGTAGGTGGTCTGTAGCCATTCCCTTGCTGTCTCCCCACTGGGTCACAACAAACATGCCCCACGGCGACCCAACAACAGGGTCATGCCTCTTCTTAACAGTGACGGGAACCTGCTGAAGGGAACAGGAACCTTCCAGAAGCATCTCAAGGTGCAGCTTTGACGTGTCACCTTTCAGTGAAAGAGTCAGTTGGATTTCACTGGTCCGGCCAGGTAGACTAGACCTCGACATTTGAGGGTTTAACATCCACAGTTTCAACCTTGATGGTCCACGCTGCGTAGGTAGTCATGGGTAATTTGCGGAAATCTGCATTCGATTTGTGTGCATGGCCTGCCGCAAGGTCAGGACGTGCGGAAGCAAGTCCCCTTGGCAAGCGAAGGAGGCCCTGAGGAGGGATGTTTTATTCCATTCTCAGGGCACGTGGGTAACTATCTCTGCTTCCCCGGCGCTCAGAACAGCTCGCGGCACGTAGCGCTTGCTTAACAAATACCGACTGAATGAATGGCGGCCTTTGCAAAATGTAGGGCCTTGAGACGATGTCCGTGTGGATCAGGACATAGACAAGTTGCCAAGCCCCTCCACTACCGTCAATCACGCGGCTCTTCCTGACATTTAGTTTGATGGCAGAATGAGAGGATGAATGTGAGCTGTAACGGGGAGCCCCCAGGCCCCCAGTCTGAGTGCCCTCAGGTGTCAGACACGCAGTTTGCAGGAGTGAGGCGAGTGGAGGGGTAGGGGAGGGGGTGGCGGTGGTAACCTGGAGCTGCTCTGTCTGAGGGGGACAGGGCCCCAAGCCCCACGGAGCCGGGAACTCCAGATTGCCAAGAGAAGCTGGAAATCTAGGTTTTTCGTGTGTGATCGCTGGATTTCAGAATGTTTGCGGCTAAATTCAGTTTTTTATTATGATCTAATACTGCGTGCCAAACAAAACGGGACCCTGGGCCAGATATGACCCACAGGATTTGCGTTCTCTGTTTTCTTGTGCAGACAGTCCGAGAAGGGAGTTCTAGCTGTGTGAAGGCTTACTTTTTTTTCTTTTTTGGAGGGGGGGGGGATTTTGTAATTTTTGTCTAGGGAACAGTCATTGTGTCCACACATAACGATTCAAGATAAAAAGACACTTAATTCTCTCTGAGGGAAGTTTTAGGTCGTCCTGGGACTGATTCCCACCCTGGAATGTGTTCTTTCCTCCCCTCCCCCCATGCACCACCCTCCCCGGGTTGGGCCATTTTAGATCAAAATGATGCAACAGGATCATATAACAGCAGGGTCCATGTAGGGTGTTCCTAAAACCAAAATTTCTTTTTTTTTTTTTTTTTTTGAGATTTTATTTATTTATTTGACAGACAGAGATCACAAGTAGGCAGAGAGGCCAGGCAGAGAGAGAGGAGGAAGCAGGCTCCCTGCTGAGCAGAGAGCCCGATGTGGGGCTCGATCCCAGGACCCTGAGATCACGACCTGAGCCGAAAGCAAAGGCTTAACCCATGAGCCACCCAGGCACCCATAAAACTGAAATTTATTAACTTAAACTGTTGATCCCTCCCTTTATAGCCTGTTCTCTACTGAGGGACGTTAGAGATACACAGAGGAAGCAGACATTTTTTTCTATCCTTGAGGAACTTATTAAAACGTGAATTCCTGGGGAACACAGGGGCAAGAGGCCCTTAGCTTCCCTGGCTGGTCACTGACTGGCAATAATTCAGCACGGCCCACAGCCTCGGATACTCTTGAGGTCCAGGAACGGGCCTCATTGTGTGTCATTACACAAATCAGAGCAGGCCCAGAGATGGAGATTTCTATCAGTAGCCCCAGAGTGAGGGGAAGAGAGGACTTCTCTTCTCTGACTTTTGGGCTGGGTATTTGCAGAAATCAAAAGCCTCGGGGTGGGGTGGGGGGGAAGAAATTGAATGTCTGGCCAAGGCCCAGCCTTCTTTTAATTTGGGAGTATTTTATCATGCAAAGAACAGGCTTAGAACCATAAAGCTGGCGAGGGAGCACTTTTTGGTCGGCATTTCAGTTTGGGGGCATGTTCTGCTTTTTCTCAGTGGTTGACTTTTCATTTTTGGATTATACAAATTTGGGGTTGGGTTTGGTGGTGTGCTTTCTTTTAGTCTAAGCAGTGGCCGCCTTGGACCGGTTTCCTGTGCATTAGCACCTCCACCGGGGGCAGGAAATCAAATCTGAATCCTTGCCAGCTGCTCTGATGAAGTTCAGTGAGACAAGAATGGAATGTGAGCTAGATTCGGATTTCATATATTTAACCTTTTTATCTCTTATTATTAAAAAAAAAAGTTCTCTGTAAAATTTAATATAAGCTTATGATTTGGTTTATCATAGACTTGGTAGTTAAATAACACTCATCAAGCAGACAGTCTCTTTAAAATAAAACCTTTCTTTTGAATAGTTTTCTCATTTCCTTCTAAAAATGGGACTTCAGAAACAGAGATCTTTCATGCCGGTTCCCTATGAATTTTACCTGAAAAGATCTTTGACACACCAAGGTACAAATAGGAGACATTTTGGTAACATACAAGCATGAAACTTTATAAACTGTTATGTTCCCTACAAAGGCAAGAAGTACTTTTTAAAAATAACTGTACTTGTTAACACAACATTTATTTAATCAGGTCTTAAGACAAATATATTCATGTCATACCTGAGTCGTAAATTAGACATCCTTGCATGTCACCTTCAGATTTCGTTCTGGTCTTCTGCAAGTAGAAATCCCCGGGGAGAGATGCAGCCATCAGAACTTTAAGCTTATTGAAAACTAGTGCATCAAGCCCTTTCTAAAAGAAAAAAAAAAAGGAAGTGCAATTTACTTTTTATATCCAATTTTATATATCAATTCACTTTTTATTTTTTATACCAATTTGTTTTTATTTCTATGTCAGAAAAGATTATGTTCCCAATTGTGGACAAAGGCATGGTGTAAGTCATTTTTAACAGCTCTTGGTTTAGGTAATGGTGGTGGTCAAACCAAAAACCACAGTGTCATCTCAGTAGAATGCATTTAACCAAAAAATGTGTGTTTGGGTTTTTTTTTTCTTATTAGCAGTCTAAAGTAGTGTCAGGAGGGCACGTGGAGAGGTCCCTCTCCAGGCTGCGTCGCCAGTAAGGCGTGCGCTGTGCTACCAGTGCAAGTTTGGTGGATCCCATATCTGATACCAGAGCATTAGGAGTCAGGATTAAGAACAGCCTGTCCAGCTAACTATAGCACATGACAGAACGGGACGGCCACATTTATCAACCAATGGGGCTCCCCCATGCTGCAGGCCGGCCCCATCTTGGGAATATAATGATTTCCAAAAAAAGTCGAAGCGCTGTTTAAGGGACTTTGAACTTGCATTTTTTATGTGGATCCTAGAGGTCAAGTTTGGATTTGAATAGAAATGTCATTGACCTTCGGTTGCCGGTTTTAACTCTTACGAAAAAGTTATGTTGAATCTCTGTTTCAATATGGTAGAACCGAAGGAGGAAAGGGGCAAGGTAAATCATTTAACGGTTAATGGTCTATTCGATTGTAGCAATAGTACATCTAGCTAGCAACCTCTCTATCTATCTAACTATCTAGCTATCTATATACTTATATAATAACATATGCAGCCGTCCAGTGGAGGTTTTATTTGCTTTTTGAAGCTAGCAGATTGTTTAATTATAGGTTAAAGCCAAGTACGTGGCACTTAACTTTCTTACAAGTGCACTGGATTTTTTAAAAGCAAGCAAGAGGTGGGGACACAGGCATTTGGGAGCCCAGGAAAGAGAGACACTTCACTGATGACCTGAGCAGCTGAGGTGAGCTCGACCTTCTTCTCTGGTGCTGTGGTATTTTCGTAAGGGCTCAACTTTTTAAAAGCTCGGGCTGAAGGACATCCCTCTCGCGGAGCCCATATTGCACCAAAAATTCAATACCTTCGTGGCTGAATGACTAATCAAGCCTTTAACGTGCCCACATGTCCCAGTCCAAGGGTCGCCCCTCAGTTGTTTCATTAAAAGCATGAGCCCTGTTGAGGAGAGGGGAGTTTTCTTCATGGAGTTTTTCTTTCCTGGGCTTTCAGAGCACTTGGATGCCAGGGTAGCAGTGAGGTGTTTCAAATACATCCCCAACCGGACTTTCCTCCCTATGCCTTAAAGCGGGAGCTTTGTGTACATGCAGACGTAGTATAGAAATTTTTAAAGAGTGTCTTCTAGAGGCATGAGCTTCGAAGATGGGGTCCAGAGGGAGGGAGATTTTTACCTTGCAGAATCTCCGTGGGGCCAGGGCGCTCGAGGAATGAGCTAGAACATGTCGGTCGGGATCTAGAGACTTTCTGGGAAAAGCAGAGAGGGACCCCGAAACCCCAGGAGGGGGCCCGGGGACGTTTCGTGTGCCGTGAGGTCGGCCGTGGGCCGAGTCCCCGTTCCCACCGGTGACGCTGTCGTTCCTGCCTCCAGCGCATGGACATGGACCGGCGCAGGGAGGACGCTCGGAACCCGAAGCGGAAGCCGCGCCTCATGGAGGAGGACGAGCTGCCCTCCTGGATTATTAAGGACGACGCCGAAGTAGAGCGGCTCACGTGTGAGGAGGAGGAGGAGAAGATCTTCGGGAGGGGGTCTCGCCAGCGCCGGGACGTGGACTACAGCGACGCCCTCACCGAGAAGCAGTGGCTGAGGGTAGGTGTGGCTGCTTTCCCCTGGCCTGGCCTGGCCTGGCGGGCGCTCCTGTGGGCTCGAGCCGTCGGGAGCCCGGGGACGCGTGTCCAGGGAAAGCAGAAGCGGCTCTTGAACACGGGGAAGGTCGTTTGACGGTGGCGGTGGCCTCGTTGCGTTTCAAGGCAGGGCCTTGGAGAATGATGGGGAATGTCGCGCGCGAGCAGAACTGGCCACTGGCAACAGTGAGGCCCGCTCACGCTTCATGACCCCTCGCCTGCCCAGGCCTCAGGGTCGGATTTAGGATCAGAATGCGGAAGGGGGTCCGAGAGATCTTTTTAATTGTTCCCCCTCAATTTCCTGGTCTTGACTCGGAGTTTTACTTTTCCAAGGCCTGCGGAGAGAGTTTGGAGACAGTGTGGTTTCTAGCTGCGTGGTTCCTTCCTTGACCCAAGAAATTAGAGCTGGAAGGTGTCTTTGTAGGGTCTTGGTTTTAGGGACAAAGCAGTTATGGCCCAGAGAGGTTCAGTGACGACGCGGGGACGCACAGCTGGCTAGGAACAAGAATTTGCGAGTGCTGATGCATTCGCGTGCTCAGTTTTGGCTCATCCGGTCTGCCCATGGCAAGCACAGACGGGAGTCACTGAAGTTTGGGAATGTTATTCTGCAGTTTGGGGGTACACCCCCCCCTTTGGAAAATGTTGAGTTCTCATTTTGACTGGGGGAATGAAATCTCAGAGTGTGGCCTGGGGAGCGGAGGCATCTCTCGGTGACCCTAGGAGTGACGTGTGTGCATGCCGTGGCCGGTGGGACTCTCGCATTTGAAGGTTTTGCCCCACTTTTCCTCGCTGGGAGCAGACTTAGGACCTGTGTTGACAGCAGTCTGGGACCCTCGTCCCAGGCAGGACCGGTAAAGGCGCTCTGGAGATAGCTCCATCAGGTTGAAAACCAAACAAAACAGAAGCTGTTGTGAGGAAGGGGAATGCCGTTCTGAGCTTTGCGACACGTGGCTTTAGGACCCAGGACACAGGTAGGTAGGCGGGTAGAAAGGCAGGGGACGTGTTTCGAGATTGGTTATCCAAGGCCGACGGGTCTGGGCACCACTTGAGATGTGATGTACTGCGCTTGCTGTATGATGAGAGAGACGTGACCTGAATTTTGAAAAGCCTGAAAAAAAAGAGACGAAGAAAGCATCGCTCATATTTACGGCTGAACAATGGCATGTGAAATGCGGCTTCCTACGTGTGACTGTCTGACTGTCCTGTCCACACATCCCCGTGGCCTCAGAATGTTTTTTGTGGGATCCTTTTGTTTCCCTATTGTGAGGCTGTCGCGGTATCGTTAAGATTCGTTCTGTAATGGGAAGAGTTTGGTGTTTGTTTAATAATCATTTCTGAGCTCGGGAAAATTCTCCTCCTTTCTCTTTTATTCAAGCGATAAACTGAGTACCCGGAGTCCCATTATGACAGATGAGACAGCCCTCCAGGCCAACACGGAAAGTCGGTCTTTACGCACAGAATCTACAGATGTTACAAACAACATTACCTTATCTTTTAGGCAAGAATGTAGCTGAACTCACCCATTTTAAAATACTCTTTGGGCAACACTCTTAAGGAATAGAACATGGATCTTAGGGTTGCCTGGGTGGCTCAGTCGGTGAAGCGTCTGCCTTCGGCTCAGGTCATGATCCCAGGGTCCTGGGATCAAGCCCTGCATCAGGCTCCCTGATTAGCAGGAATCCTGCTTCTCCCTCCTTCATGCCTGATGCTTGTGTTCCCCCTCTCTTACTGTGTCTCTGTCTGTCAAATAAGTAAGTAAAATCTTAAAAAAAAAAAAGAAAGAAAAGAAAAGAAAAAGAAAAAAGAAAAATAACGTGGATCTTAGAAAGTTTTCAAGTGTAGAATGCCTCGTTTGCTCTCTTTTTCCTTCGGTGTCTATGACTAGTGAACAGCACAGTGCCCCGCACATGGTAGGGACCCAAGGAATGTTGGCAAAATGAAATTGTAACTTTTAAGAGGAAAGTGGACATTGACTCCTTTACCATAATGTTAGGATAGCATTTCCCTTTTCTGGTGGTCCGGTAGACCTTCTTTGACTTCTAACATACACATCTAAAAACAGAAAACTGGTTTGTTTTTCAAAATGACACCGTGAAATTCATGTTTATAATATGATATAATATATAATGTACATTATAATTTATATAAGTTATATTTTATATATTATATTATATTATGTCATACTCATGCTGAGCTGTCTTGTGAGATACAAAGTTACCCAGGAAGGACAGAAGTGTGCTCAGCACAGCTCTGTTGTAATCCATCTTTTTTGTGATCCGTTCTTTTGCAAACCGTCTGTCAGTATTTGGAAGGAACCGGTAACTCGCTGTCAGCTGCGACCCACAGTCCAGGAAGCTCGGCCCATGGCCTGAGCATTCAGAATAGATGCTTTACTGTCATTTGTTTTCTCATTCACCAGCTGCAGTCCTGTTCGGTATCAGCCTAGCAAGCTTTTTTTTATAATAACATTATATTCAAGGGGTTTTCACAAGCCCAGACGCGAAGAGATGTTCTCTCCTGGCGGATGACTGAGCGCGCTGAATGGACCCGGCCGACCCAGCCTTGAAAGGGAATATGGCAGAGACTGTTGTGGAAGAAATGCTGAGACGGGGCTAAAATAATTCTTCTTTCTCCTGGCAATGTTGTACAAAGCCTGCTTGGCAGAGGCCTCGGAGATGCGGGGACTCTCAGAGCTGGATGGCAGCCGAACGGAGCAGCTCCCCGCCCCGGGCTCACACCACGGTCTCCGCAGCCCCGGTGCCAGGAGACGGGCCGTCCCTCAAGGAAGCGCTCTGCCTTTTTGCCCACGTTCGGTGTGGGAGGCCCTCCCCCACCCTTTTCCTTCTGTTGAGCCTTTCTCATCCTTCAAGGCCCAGCCCCACCTCCACCTCACCGGTGGCGCCCTCACAAACCGTCCTGGAACGTTCTCTGAGCCCTCACGTGTCCGTGCTCGTTCTTGGGGCCCAGCTCACAACCACAACCCAGCTTCCTGGCGTTCTTGGTAGTTGCCCCCACGCCCGCTCTCCTCGTAGTGGGTGAGGTGGATCTGGTTGGAACTTAGGAATTTTGTGTGCAAAAAGTATGCGCCCACTGATTGCCACATTGAATTAGCAGCAGATTGAGGTGGAAGAGTGCGGCCTAGACTAATGCTCACGGTGGCAACGGCCGGACCTACACGTGTCCTACTCATGGGCCTATCGGAAAAAAACCGTAGAAATTTCTTCCTCACATCAAAGCCCAAGGTGGGTGTTTCTGGTTGTTGGTGGCCGGGGCGCTCCATGCGGCCATTCAAGAGCCCGGACTGAGGGAGCTTCCGCGGGCTTCTTCGTCTGCACCCCAGCAAGCGGGAAGTGGAGAGGACAGCACAGAGTGGCGGGCGTGGGGCTCGGATGGGCCGGGCCTGCCACGGCTCCGTACCCCCTCCGCTCATATTCCATGGGCTGTGGCTCGGCCATGCGGCCACACCAGCCATAAAGGAGACCGGAAGTGGGGTCTGGCCGCCAGCCCAGGAGAAGACGACTCTGGTGACTAGCTAGCCGTCTCTGCCTCATGAACGCTTAGGTTAAATTTAAGTGATGTGGCCACTTTCTTTGAACATTGTATTATGGTTTTATCACAAACAGGTTTTATTTTATAATCCTATTATGCTAAAAATTCCCACAGTGACCTTTAGACAATCTGTTTAGTTGGAAGACTTTGAAATTTTTCTGTATTCGTAATGTTGTTTTAAATGAGAAGGATCACAATTTCAAACAGCTCAATTTAAAAAAAAAAAAAAAAAAAGGTTTTTTAAAGTTATTCTGAAATCCCTGTTTTCCATGTTAGCCAATTCCCTGTTAGCCAATTTCAAGTTAATTGGGTAATCTTTTGGGGGGAATCAGGTCAACATTCATGAGTCCTAGGGGCTCTTGCCCTCCTCTCCTGGGGGCCACTGTCCTGGCTTCCTTCCCAGGTGGCATCTGGATAACGGTGGAAGCTGGTGTTTCCTGGTGGCCTGGGGGACCGGGAGCCCTGGTTCTCCCGCTGTCCTGTGGGTCTCTGCTGGGCTCCGCACAGGCCTACCCGTCTGTCCCATCCCTGGAGGTCTCGACGGGCGTCTGGTCCCATCTCGTTTCCTGGGAGATGTCCATGATTTGAGCTCTTCAGGTCTGGGGGCCGGGCTCGATCTCCGGTTGGCAGCTTTCTGGCAGTCGGAAGTCTCATGAAGACCCCCAAACCCCTGGTGCTGTCCTCATGCTCCCAGCTCTCTTGTGCCCTGCTTGAGACTCCGCAAAGTCTTGGCTGCTTTCTGCACACCGCGCTAGACCGTGCTGGAGAGTCCAGCCCTGTTTCTCAGCGAGGGCAGTCACCACCAGGGGGTTGTCAAGACTGAAGTTTCTAGAATCTGATGGCTGGGTGGGTGAGGAAGGTTTGTTGTTGTTGTTTTGGGTTGGTTTTTTTTTTTTTTTTAAGATTTTATATATATATTTATTAGAGAGAGAGAGAACATGGGGAGGGGTGGGGCAGAAGGAGAGGGAAACTCCTCATTGAGCTGGGAGCCCGATGCAGGCCTCATGGGACTCGATCCCAGGACTCCAGGATCATGATCTGAGCCAAAGGCAGACGCTTAACCCACTGAGCCACCCAGGCGCCCCAGTGAGAAAGCTTTTGAATACAAGCAAGATGAAAATGTTTAGTTTTTGCACATTGTATCTGCCCATATGAACATATCGTAAGGGACCGTCCCAGAGCCTTAGAAGGAGCATGTGAGGTAAGAGTCCTGAGGTTTGCATGTTATTAGCTTCACAGAATACCTATCTCTGGGTACCTTTAGGGTCTCATTCCTTTTGCTCCTTGCACCCAACCCTTTAAACACACCACTTTTGGACCCTCACGGGCAAGGCTTCCATTTCAACCCAATTTGGCTCACTACCCAGAGTTGGCACAGACGCCACAAGTTAACGGGCTCGGGCCCCAACAAGGCCATGCTTATTCCCCCCACCCGCTGCACTCTGGGGACCCCCCAGGCTACCTCCACTACCCGACTGACTGGCTGTTAAGTGCAGGGGTTCTCAGGAGCCCTTCAGGTTCAGTAATTTGCTGTGATAATGAATGGAACTCAGAAAAGCACTACTTGTGGCCACAGTTTTCTGACAGACCCAAGTCCGCACCAGCCAGTGAAGACAGGCGTAGGTAGGGTGAGGTATCAGAAGCAGACAAAGATCCCCTCCTGGCACATCAGTGAGTCTCCCCGCGCAGGAAGCTCCACTGACCTTCAGTGGCCAGTGTTTTTACCCAGGGCTCTTACTATGTAGGCACAAATGATGAAAATCATTTGCTGGGGAAAAATAAATAAAATGAAATGAAATAAAATAAAATCATCAGCTGGGTAATTAGACACCCCCCCCCCCCCCCCCCCCCCCCGCCATCCCAGGTCCGCCTGGCTCCACAGCCCAACCATGTCATCAAGCAGTTGGTCCTCCTGGTGATAGCCCCCGTCCTGAAGCCCTCTGGGGGGCCCTCTCTGGTCACCTCATTAGCATAACAGAGACACCACCACCACTCCGGAAATTCCAAGGGCTTTAGGAGCTCCGTGCCAGCACCCCAGGACAAAGGACAAATTCTTGATGATACAACAGGTGGCAATACCCTGGAGCCTGACCTCTTACCTCCCTCCCTCCTCACTCCCAACACAGAAGGCCCCCTGCCCTGCCTTCCTGTGACATATGCTGAGCAACTTCCCCTACACAACGTGGCCCGGCCAGAGGGGCCAACCCAGTGGCTTCCAGGGGTTCTCAGGATCCCTGTCCCCCAGGCACTGCTGTCGATCCCAAAGAGGCTTTGCAACTGGGGAGACGCCTCTCCCTCCACAAATCCTGATTTAGCCTGCTGTCTGATGGTGGGCTGCTCACAAATCCGTTTTTGGAAGGTGCTGGTATCATTCGTTTTTTTCTTTTTTTTTTCCTCTTGCATACCAACTTTATCCTAATCCTTCTGAAGGCAGTGGGTGGCTCCCCTGAACGGAGGATGGCGCCTTTAGAAAGCGTAAAAGAGAATATGAACGCGGTTTTAAAAATAGGGTCTCCATCAGCATTTCAGAGCTTTTCCCATGGTGGACCCAAGGCGATTACCGGGCTGCACCGCGGGCTGTGTGTGTGTGTGTGTGTGTGTGCGCGTGCTGGCGTGCGCATACACAATAGTTGGCTCATGTTGATAATTTCTTGGAAAAATATCTCTGTGTCTCCGTGTGAGAGCAGGCGTTCCATCAGCCTGAATTGGCAGACGTCTGATGAGCCCAGGGGGACAGGTTTTTCGGTTTAGCTCCAGCCATGCACGCTGTCTGTGATGTCTCCAGTATTGTCGTCATTATCAGGGGCAGGGGCTCCATAAAATCGGCGGGGGGGACGTGGATTACAAAGCTAAAATCTGAGCCGAGGGTGTATCCTGGAGTCTTTGCTTTTTCTCTTCTTCCTGTTCCTTTGGTCCTTCTGCCAACTTCAGAATCCTTCCCTCCCTTAAAACATTTAGTGACACCCCAGAATGTTTTTAATTGCCAAGTGAGTGATTTGTACCCTACAGCACTGGAAGATAATTGGAATGCAAACCAAATTATGTGCTCTGTGTAATATTTAATTACCAGCCGGACAGAAGGAACGAACTTTGAAGAGTACGCTTTTGTATCACAATGGATGTGAGCGTCTCGAAGCAGTAATTTGGCAGGTCCTTCTTACTCGCTGGTGCCTCTCTGTGTGGTCCTCCTGGATGAGGAGGAGGATGCTTTTTTAGGTATCCTGTAGAAGCTCCCAGTGTTGAAGGAAGTTATCTCTGTGTCTGCAGTGCCCTGTTGTTGCAGTTGGGCCCCAACCCAAGTTACAAGCAAGAGTGGGATAAGACTCGCTTCCTCCCATCTTCCAATCTAGGGATAGATGCAGCTGGTTTGCGACGATTTGGGATTTCGAGATGGCAGCCCAGAGAGGAAGGGCAGCCCAGAGAATGCCCTCTTTGTCCAGCCAAGTCATAGCCAAGCGCCCCATGATTTCTGTGCCCGAGTGGGGACCTCTCCTGGTCCTGTCTTCTGACCACTCAGAGGATTTGGGGGGATTCTCCTTCCCACAGCTTGAAGTGGGGGAAACAGTAAGAGAGTCTTAAACCATACAGTAGTGGGGGTAATCAGTGAGTAAAATGCAACACTTCTCAAGGAAATTTACCTGGGAGGTGTCTTATAAAGCTACCTAACACCAGGGTGCTGAAAACAGGGTAAGATCCCCTGGCTGGCTTTCCGTCACCAGCGGCCCGTGTCAAAAACTATCGGGGAGGGGCAGAGAAATCCAAGAACTGGAAAAAGTACCAAGAAAGTTTAAAGAAGTTGGAATTTCAAACACAGTATTTGAAATTCTGTTGACATACACAAGGAGAAAGAGCGAACTGTCTTGTCACCCATCGGAAGAGGATTTTTCCTCTCGAGAGAAATTTCTAGAAATCTCTGAAACAGTATAGTGTCTCCTGTGTTTGGTCTGGATTCAGTACAATCCAACCTGAAATCACAGACGGGGGCTGGAAACTCCTCACTGTAATCCCAGTTGAGAGCACCTGTGATTCTGTGAAATGTCCCTTTTCTCCTAAAATATCTTAGGCTGACAAGACTTTATGTGTGTTCATTTTTGTTTTTTTGGGATTCTTTATCAAAAGTATAATGTGCAGAATGCTTTTAACATTTTGTTGCTTTTGTTTTGTCGCTTTAAATAATCTTTCTTTGCTTTTCCTGTAAGACATAAACATGGGGTTTTTTTGTTTTTATTTTTTTGTTGTTTTGTTTGTTTTTTAATCAAATGGCATTTTCCAGCTTTTAAAATTGGGTCATCTGATATACCGGGGCAAAATTTCTAGCAAGCTGCATTTCCGTTTTTATACACAAGGGAGAGCTAAGGACCTAGAAAATAGATTTGGATTTTGCCAAATTCCTGTTCTTTGTACTTTAGGAAGGAAGTACTGAAATGACTAGTGGCAAGCGTTTGAGCTGCGTGGGGAAATGCTTGACACTAGTAAACGAATTTTGGTAACTTTTCTACAGTTTTTATTTTATGCTCAAATCCAAATCCCGGCTAGATTGTTTTCACAGCCCTTGGACCTTAATGTGCTCCCTTTTGTCAGAATTCAGTAGGGTAAGTTCGGTAGAAGAGATAGTCCTCTGAGGGCCAACTAAACTAAATACTAAAGGTTGAGAAGCAGGAGAGACTTGTTTTGCTCAGTTTTTGAAACTGTGATGCTTGGAATTTCTGGTTTCAAGTTCTATCTTTTGAAATAGGGATTCAGGTCAGAAAGGTAACTCAGTCATGGAAAGGAACCATGGGAAATTGGATCGGGCTTACAGATATTTACAAGCCCGAGTAAGTTCGCCTTATCTTTATGTGGAGCCAACTCCTGCGGAGAAATTGATGGTTTCAGAAATATGTCTGCTTTTTTTGAAATCAAGATTTGGTTCCTGTCCCGTATTTTTTTTTTTTTTTTTTTTTTTTACTTTTGTTTTCTTTAATCAGTAAGGCTGCAGGAAGAAAATCTTCTTTGTTTATCCTTAGCAGATAAAAAAAGTATATATACTTAAGGCATATGATGTGACGTTGTGATACAGGTACACATTCTGCAATGAGGTCGTTCATGGTGGAGGTGGGGAAAGGTGCTGGTCGGGAAGTTAGAGGCAAGGCAGGATGATTTTACCACCCCTGTGTCCACATCTGGGACTTTGGTGATCGTGTACCTGGATAGCTTAGGATCATGGTCCAAAACGGAAGTCTTGGAATCTGATGACCCAGGGTTCACATCCCAGCTCTGTCTAATTATAATTAGCCTGTGAGTCTGGGTTCTAACTATAACTAGTAGCTTTTGCCATAAAATGGGGGAGGCGGGGGACAATAGCATGTACTTGGTAGAGTTTTCTGAGATTTAAATGTCTTAACGCTTAACCTGGCTCACATAAGAAGGGTTCCAAAAACAAATTGCCTATCACAAAAAAGAATTAAATTATGTCAGAATAAACCTGATAAGTAATAGTAAAAGAGGAAAAAAAAAAAAAAAAACCCAAACCATTTCCGTTGTCTTGTCCATATGTCTTGAATATAGGGTTTGGGGCGACCGGGGAAAGGGAAAGGAGAAGTTAAAGAGGTTCCTTTCCCCGCTCATTAATGGACTTAAAGAGGAGGATATGTGAGCTTCCTGAATAGGTGGTGGGTGGGCCTCTTCTCCTCAAGCCCCCGCAAGCTCTGCACACTCAGCTGTGAGCTCTCTGTCCTGCCGGGTTTTCTACTTAACCCTCCATGTCTGCAGAAGAGCATGGGGGCCATCTGTCGGGAACGGGGCCGTGGGTCCTGGCCCTGCCACCTGCTGAGGATGGGCCCTGGGCCTCCTGGGTTGAGTGAGCTGTATTACCTTGGACTCGCAGGGTCCCTTCCACAACCTCTAAAACCATGTGAAGCCGCCTGGACTTTCACTTTGTGCTCTGGTTTTAGGAATGATCACGCTCTGGTTGGGTGATGGACATTGGGGAGAGTGTGTGCTATGGTGAGTGCTGTGAAGTGTGTAAGCCTGATGATCCACAGACCTGTACCCCTGGGGCTAATAATACATATGTTAACAAAAATAATTTTTAAAAAAACCGATCCTTCTGCTTTCCTACTGGCAGGGCCGTGCACAGAGGCTGCTTAAAAGCAGATTCAATGTGACACCCATTTCTCCAACATGGAGGAGGCTGAGCCTCCAGTCCATGCCCGGACCAGGAAATAAGGTGTTAATTGTCAAGTCTCCGTTCCTTACCGGCAGAGCGGTGCCCGCCTTATTAGTGCAATTAAGAGCCAGATTGGAGAGACGCTATTAGAGATAATAGTGCACACTTAGCCACCTTAAAGAGCTTGTCGAGAGCCGGTCTCCAAGTGTACACAGATGGGAATTAATAGAGATTAAAATAGATTGTGAGATGCTCTGACTTGTACAGCTTGAACTGTTCAAGACACGAGCAGAGTTTAAGCGATGTAGATCCTACTTTGTTAGGGTTAGTGTCCTGCTTCTGGGGACCCTGCTTAGGATTTTCCCCTCCCCCACAGGAGGGAGGGGCAGCTCCCCCCATGCCCTCCATAAGAGGAAGGCAAGTTCACCTGCTTGGGAGATCCAAGCCTCTGATGGCCGCCCCTGTGCCCCTGGCCCCCACTGGAGGGGAACTACAGCACGTCCCGTACCTTTGAGTAAAGAAAAGGTGATGCAGGTTGTTAGGTGCTGAGGCCTGTGGAATGTGTTGATTCCTGGCTTTGCGGGATGGCTTTTCCTCTTAGTTCACGGCCATTCCGTGGCTACCCTGAGAGGTCAGAGGGTCTACCTGCCAAAGCAGACACCAGCTCCCTGTCACGCCCTACCCACTACGCCCCCTCCTCTTCCCAGCCATGCCCCCATCCACGCCCCCTACCCCTTCATATCCCCCCCTCGCCACGGCCTCCTATTGCAAGTGCAGTTAAGCCCAAACACTTTAGGGCGCCCAGGGGGCTCGGTTAAGCATCTGCTGTCTCCTTGTCCTAGTGGTCTCTTTCCGGAGAGATCCCTCCTGACCACAGCAGCTGAAGTCGCCAGGCCCGGCCAGTGTCTGTCACGTGACTTAAGCCAGTTTAAGTTTAAGCCCTGCCATTGTGCAAAGGCGAGCTCCTTGTCTCCTTCCCGAGTATGAGGCTCCAAGAAAGCCAGTGCCCTTGCCTGCCTGGTGCACTAGCACAGGCCGTCATGAGAGCGCCCCGCACACAGTAGGCACCTTATGAATACCATGACTAAGTGAGCATACCCGCCGGAAATGCAGGCTTGCAGGAGATGTGGCTGCAGTCTGTGTCCTTTAGGCAGAGTGAGTGGATCCTGTGCTCTTTGACTCATGAGGGTCAAGGTAGACATTGTTGGCATTCTTCCCTTTCGATGCCAGTGATCTGCGACTTCTCGGAAAGAGTGCTTCCTTAAAAGAATTCAGAAGGCATGCGGTTCTGACAGAAGGGCTCGTGAGCTTCTCAAGAATTTGCAGGCGCTGTTCTCATTTCAGAGCCCGGTGATGAAGATCACTTAAATTTGCACCCAAAAGTACAATCGCCACTTTCCTGGGGCAGCCTTGCTCTGCCTTGCAAACGGCCGTAGATTTCACAACTGCCCACCAGTTCCGACCTTTTCTTTCTTTCTTTCTTGGCAAAACCCAGAGTAATACACCCAGTCTAACTCCAAATTAAAAGACAAAAAGAAAGCGCTACAATAACTGGGGTTTCATGTTTAGTTTCAGACAAGAACATACCCAAGAGAGCATGTTGTTTTAAGCAGAAGGCCTTTGACTTTTATATTTTCTTAGGGTTTCTTTCTTATTTTTTATTAGAGAATGTTGGATTGTCAGAATTCATGAAAAAAAAAATTGTAGATGGGACCATGAAACTCCGCTCTAGGCAAAGCTTTTTCTGCCACTCCTCCTGACCTACAATATTTAAGATCGTGGTGCTCAGCGTCCTTCGTAGAAAGCATATTCCTAATGCAGGATGCCGTTTTCTAAAATAGCCTTCCCTTGGACCTTGTGTAGAGTATTTTCTAAAGATGTCCTACAGATTATTTAAAAGGATATCTTCAGAACTTTATCGAGGTTGTCAGTGGATCTATTCCTCTCTTCCATGTTGCCTTTGATGACTTAGTGGGAGGAAGGCGGGCTCAGGCACCAGGATCTCGGAGGTCTGTTTCCAGATCTGTCGTCATTTTGCTACGTGACATGTTGGATAGGTCATTTCACCTCCCTGAGAGGGATGAGGGTGAGGAAGAGTACATGGTCCCGTCTTTCCTGCCCTGCCCGTCGTTGACTTTGCCTTTGGTGACCCTGGAGAGAACTCTGGATTTACCCTGGTCTGGTTCCAGCTCTGAGACTTGGCCCTAAAACTTGGAGGCGCATAGGTGAGAGACTTGTTCCTTGTCCTTGGGAAGGCTTTGTTTTGAAAATGAGGGTTTGACACAGGGTCCTGTAGCGTGTTGGTGGCCTCAGGACACGGTCCAGCATTTGGGACGATCTGCTTGTTGGCCGCATTCAGAGAGTTGAACCGCGTCCATGTGCTGATGGGACATGATGGATGGGAAACCAGTGTGGTGGTGGCCACGACGGACACACCTGCCTGTCATATGGAGTTCCCTTCCCCACACAGGTAGCTGGGGACTTCTGCCATTCTATGCAGAATGAGACCAAGAATCTTCTAGCACTTTGACGTCAAGAAGAAACGACCCAACCCCTTCATTTTTTTTGAGTCCCCTGCAACTACCAAACAGCATGCCTAACAGGTGCCAAAGGGACCCATTTTGTCTGTGGACACATAACAAGTCCTCCCTCCCACCCAAATTATCAAGACCGAATCCATTTGCGTTCATATTAATTTTTTTTAAAAATCAGTACACCAGTGTCAAGGGATACTACTGGAAGGCAGAGGAAGGTACTTGGAGTCCAGCAGACCTCAGTGTCAACCCCGCAGGGGATTCCCTGTCATCAATACAGATTCTGCAAGAGAAGTAATAAACGCAGTTTAGGGTTTCACTCGCCATTTTATCTTGTTACACGAATCTGATGATTGTTTTCTTAGTTGTTATCTTTCTGCATTTTTTATAACCCGCACCCAAAAACCCTTGGAGCTTTGCTTTTTTTTTTTTTTTTTCTTTAATGCAAAGTTGAAAATAGCTTTTTGGGAGGCATCTTTCCTCATTGTAAAAGCGTAACAAGAAGTACAGAAGAGCGAGGGAAAGAACACAGAATCACCTGTGATCTCCCTGACCTTCACGTCCCCGGGTTGGAAGAGTAGCCAAGGCAAACATGGCCAGGGGTTATTTCAGTGCCATTACGTCCAGAATTATTTTTAACCTGTTACGAGGCTGAGCTCTTTTGTAGCCATTTCAATAAATCCCAGCCGGCGATATCCATCAAGCCCCAGCCTGCCGTTAGTAATATTTGCATGTCCTTCCATTTGGTTTAAAAACAGCCTATTTTACAGGGTGCCCTGTGCCAAACAACTGACTTTTTTTTTTTTTTTTGGAAAGCCATTAAGGGATATGTGGGGGCATGCCATCCCACACTGGGATAGCGATTTTTGCTGCTCCATAAACAGAGTATTCAAGTCTCTACTTCAGATTTCACAGGCTGTTCCCTCCTCTTGCTTTTACCTCTCCGTGTCATATAGCTGGTGCTTTTTTTTTTTAAACCTACAAAATGGGCTCCCATAACTCCCCTTTGCAAGACCGATGTGTTTTCTTTTCTCTGGGGTATAATTTTTTTTTAATTAATTTATTTATTTTCAGCATAACAGTATTCATTATTTTTGCACCACACCCAGTGCTTCGTGCAATCCGTGCCCTCTGTAATAGCCACCACCTGGTACCCCAACCTCCCACCCCCCCTTCAAAACCCTCAGATTGTTTTTCAGAGTCCATAGTTTCTCATGGTTCACCTCCCCTTCCAATTTCCCCCAACTCCCTTCTCCTCTCTAACTCGCCGTGTCCTCCATGCTATTTGTTATGCTCCACAAATAAGTGAAACCATATGATAATTGACTCTCTCTGCTTGACTTTCTCTGGGATATAATTGATGTAAAAATACTGTCTCCTTTTTAGTTGCCAGGTCTGAATTCTTCACCCAAATGCCTTCCGCTGGAATTTTCAGGACTTTCGGTTCCTCCGCCGTCCTCTCCCTCTCTGTTCCAGACAGTGCCAGCCTGGGACCTCTCAATCTCTGTCTCGATTTCATCCCCTTACGTATTCAGAATCGCTATTATCTTGCCCATTTTACAGACGAGGAACTAAGCCTCACAGGCAAGGAGCTGGTCTTACTACACAGCAGGTAGATTTGTTGGATGAATGCTGAACCTTCAGTTACTTTATCGCCCTGTAGATTTTGAAAATGCCTATCAGGGCAGGTCTGCGGGACTGTGGGGTTTTGGCAAAAGACAAATCCTGTCCGGATTGGCAGCCCCTTTGCCCACTAGCTGACCCCTTCCTGGCATATGAATTCCAGCTGCTTCTTGACAAGGTTGCAGGAGCTCAGGACAGATGGGCGACAGGTGAGTCTCTTGATGACTCTGGGCGCACTTACATCTAGAGAAACTGAAGACAGCCCTTTAGGTGGAATCAGTGTTAACACGCGCTTCGCAAAGGTGACTCGCCCCGCCAGTCCTCAAGAGGGCGCTCCTTGCGGCCTCCATCTTCCCAGCGGTGGGACTCTCTATCCCGTCTTGTTTGTCTTGTTCTCCGTTCCCCGGGGGGTCCGAGCCCCTCCCCCTCCTCGCAGGCTCCGCTGGGCTTGCGCACGTGCCCCTGCCTTTTCACCAAGGGAGGGGCTGTATTGGGTGTTCCTCCAGGTTAGGGCGTTCTTTTTGCCGGCGAGGCTGAGTATCTTGTTTCGGCCGCTTTACTCCCAGAGCCGGAGCAAGACACAGGGTGGTATAATAACCAATTAAAATAAAGGCGGCTTAGGGACCCCTGGCTGAGCCCAGTCTGAAGAGCGTGTGACTCTCGATCTCAGAGTCGTGAGTTCGAGCCCCACTTCGGGTTCAGAGATTACTTAAAATAAGTAAATAAAATTTAAAAATAAGATAGTGGCAGTTTATAGAGGGAGTTTGGAACAGGGTGAATAGAAGCCAAAAGTACTTATTCTGCCCCATTTGTCTGGCTTCTTTTAGTTCACCATATTAATAGCTTTACAATGTGCTTCCTTGATAAGGCCTGCTACTTTGAGAAAGCGGAAGAAAAAAGAGCAAAGATTTAATTTTCTTGCAACAAGATTTTTGGGCCCTGCTGGTGAGTAAGGCATCAATCTAAATGCCTTTACATTTTGATTAAGGGGACTTTTTTTTTTTTTTAATTCCCAAAGAGATGTCAGAGTGATAGGAGATTTGGGTATATTTTGAGAGAAGAACAAAAGTCATACAAAGCAAAATTAAATCAACAGTGAACAAAAGTACGTGTGATATATTGTAAAAAGTACAAGGGAAGGGGGAGGTCCTGTAGGATTTTATGAAGGAAGGGACATTTTAGCTGTTTCTTTGAGCAAGGAGCCTGATTTGTGGAGGACGGGGCTCAGAAGGAGAATTCCAGGCTCTGCGCCACACTGAGGTGTGGAAATGTGTGGCTCCTCCCTCTGTGACCTTGTGTGTTAGAAGCACAGTGTTTTTATAGGGGTTTTTATAGGGATAGGAGTAGAGGAGAAAGATTAAGGTAGGGCCCTCCCTGGAGGCTATACTCTAGGCTTTACTTTGTTCCATAGAAAGACCATAGGGTCTGAAGTGTAAGAACAAATGTGCGTTCCTCCTTCTAAGCAGAAAGAAGATAACCGCTGGCTTTGTAAAGGATGAATTAGGGCCCAGGAGAGAGGGCAAGAAAAACCCATAGGGAGGCCATTATAGCTGACCCTGCCTGTGCGAGAGGAGAATGAACAGAAGGGAATGAACTATTTCAGAGGTAAAGCCCGCAGTGACGGGCAGGCCTGCCTGACTGTAAGGAGGGAAAGTCATGATTTAAAGGTTTTTTTTTTTTTTTTTTTTTTTTTAAAGTCTGGATAACTGGGGGGAAATGATGCTGCTGCCCTTTGATGAGACAGAGAGATCCAGGGAGAAATATTTGCTCTTCTGGGAGAAAAGCGTTGACTTTGAGCTGAGCCATTTGAGGGGATATTGGAAATCACAACTAGTAACTCCAAAGCCAGTCCAGGCTGCAGAGAGAAGGTTTGAAGCCATGTGCATTGAAGTCACAGGGAGGCCAGGGGAAATCTGGATCTCCAGGGGACCCTACTTCTTGTAAGGACCTGTCACCAGTGGCAAGGGTCTGTTCAGAAAGCACCCACCACCCTGCGGGTCGAGGGGTCTGTGTCCAGGTTGCTCAGCAGAAGGAATTCTGCCAGGGACCCCGCGGTAGAAGTGGGGAGGCCAAAGCCTTCCCAAAATAATGTCATATCTCCCCCCCCACACCCCCCAGAGAGAGGTTTTGAAGTTCTCCAGCAGCCCGTCCTCCAAGGGCTATTAAGAGACATCTCAGCACCTGCCGTTCTAGGCACCAGGTGTGTCAGTGATGTCCACTGCGGGCCTGGGCCAGCTGGCCACATTTCACCACATGTTGACTATCTCAAGCAGGAGAAAAGAGACAAAGGCCAAAAATAAAACCTGGGGAATCTGCGTTTAAGGAGAGAAAAAGGTAGTGAGAAAAGCTGGGGAAACCCAAGACTGTAGCATTATAGGGAGAGATTTTTAAATAAGGAGCAGTGGAGAAGGAAATAAAGACCAGACTAACAGGGGGATTTGGAAGCTTTGTGCAACTTTTGGAAAATCTCCGTGTCCTGTCCTGGGTGCTAATGGGTTTTCCCCTGTGCCCAGGAAGTAGAGTTGTTCGTTCAGGCAACTCCAGAGGTTGGCAAGTGAGCAACGAGAAGGCAGAGGGAAGACACAGCAAGTTCAATGCTAGAGTTTATGATTTTGTTCTTGAAGATGAACACAGAAAGATCTAGAACAGAGATGCTTGAATTCACAGCTGGTGTTCAGTAACCAGGTAGAGAGCCACGAGCAGTTTTCCCAGGGGACCCTGTCTAAAAGTTCAGTTTGTATTCGACGGTATTTGTACTACCTAGCTTTTCTTCCCTAAGGTCTGCGCTAGCTGCACAGGGGAACAGAGAGAAATCAGGCATGGCCTTGGTAAGGACACGATCAGAGTGCTAGGTTACGGCTGGGCAAGACCCTGAGCAGGGAACGAGCTGGTGATTGATGCTCGGCACAAGGTGCACAGGTGCAAGGGATTGGGAAAGGTGCTCCAGGTGCGAAGTGTGAGAGGAATCTCGGAGGGGGAGGATAAATATGGCGCAGTAGGGTCGGGTCCCGCTTCTGCTCCTGTTCCGTGCGGGGTGTTCACGGGCCAGGAGGTAATGGCCAGCCGGGTTGGGTAAGATCAGACTGGGGAGACTCGGAGTTGGCGTCCTGAGGATCGCCCTGCAACTTGAGTTGGGCAGTGACCCGATGAAAGAGAGATTGAAGATCTGGCCAATGAGACGTAGCCCACAACTGCTTAGGGAAAAATCAGAATCCACCTGTTGAGATCTTCCTGCCGGGGAGAGAAGGCTGAATGACAAGAAAGAACAAGGTAGTGTGACTTTCCTTTTGACTCCCACTCTGAAAAGAAGCCTTCTTAACTGAAATAATCATAATCCACAGCAGGTCGGTCACTGAAAATATTAAGCTGAGAAAATGCCGCCTAAAGTAGACAGAACCTTTAATAGAAAACAAAATGTGTTATTTGCCACATTTTTACTTAAGGCTAAAGTTGACTCTTGGAGTCCGCCGACTAGTCTTCTTTGCATAAGTAGCCCTATTATGTTTCACTTAGGATTTCCAGTTTTGGCCTTCTTAGAATCTTTATTTTATTTTATTTTATTTTATTGGAAGTTAGCTTTACTGAGGTATGAGTAATGAGGTTCGGAGTCGTCTCCAGCACGCGTTCTGAAAGCATCCCCAGCCTAGTTCATGATCACCGCCGTCACCCGCGTGAGACCCTCCTCTCGGTCCTTACGGGCTCGCCGAGGGCAGACTGTCCCCCACGTGAAGAGAGTCAGCGGCGCTTCCGTCTGTGTCGTGAGCCACTCGCCTCTTACGGAGTCTTCACCGTCTTCCCTGTTCTTTGAAATCCCGTGTCTTTTCACAGTCGCGCTTCATTTTACGTAATCTCCAGTTGCGTTACGTAGTTCCGAGAACAGCGTAACTGTCATCTCCGTCTTTGGGAACACAACTGATTCTTGGCCTACACCTCAGGTGGAGCGAGCAGCGGGTCCTCTCGGTGGGCAGGGCCTTACGTGGAGGCTTTTTCCCTCCTTCAGATCTAATGACTGAGACCTGTGCATCCCCTTAAATTCCCTTTCTCTGTGCTCTGTTCTTAGAATGCGATGAGGAGAGATTTTCTGCAGTAAATGTCCCTGCTAGGTAGAGCCAGGCCCTGTGTGCATCCACACTGGGCACGTCGCTGGCCACGTTTCAGGTGACCCAGTCTCCCGATGTTGCCTCTTCTGCTCCCCAGCACAGCCCATACACCTACACCAGCCGTCACTTCCCAGCAAAACCCTGGCTTGCACCCCAGGAGGCCCTGGGAGCCGTGCAAAGCCAGAGGAGTGCTAAGCATGTTTGTTAGTAAAACCTGGTCTGTCTTAACCTCTGTTCTCGTTTCTTTGTGCTTTAAAATTACAGACTTGTTGCAAGGTTTATTGCATGACAGATTGTGTTAGAACACCTAGAGCTTGTAGCTCCTCAGGGCTCAAAATTCATTTTAGAATTTTTAGCTTTACTGGCCCGGCGTGATTTGGCCCGGCGTGAAGCAGAGGAGGAGAGTCCCCCCGACAAACAGCTTTACGTGTATTTAGAAGTGCTGCGTAGACGTACCTTGAGCAGGTCTAAATCTGAAATTAGGACTGCATGGGCCCCAGTTGATTCTCAAGTTGAACTTGGCCTGGGCGCTCCTCTGCTGACGCTCTAGTGGTCTCTTTGCATGTGCGTGTGTGTGCGTGTGCACGCTTACATGTGGATGCAGGTGTGTACCCGCATGGGTCTAGTCCGTCACAGGTCCGTGTCTGTGCACACGGGCTTCCAGCCTCCCTGGCTAGAACCAGCGACTTTCTTTGTTCCTTTCATTCAGTTTCCGCGCCCACACCCGTGGGACTCCCTCTTCCATGCTTGTTGTCCAAGTTCCTAAAAGAAGTGAACTAATTTGTGGGCTTGTCTGCTAACGCTGAGATCCTCTTGCCAGGCCCCGCACAAGCCTGGAGACAGGCCACCCTGAACACAGGGCGCGGGTCCCGCTTCCACCGGGCGAGACCAGCCGTGGGAGAGGCCGCCCAACTCAGAGCTCTGAAGCCCGGGTCCGGGCAGGACAGTTTCCCTTAGCTTCTAGGACATCGTGAGACACAGCAGTCGCTGTCCCGTACTCACACGGATGTTCGGTTTCTTGGAGGCAGTCCTCAGGCAGCGTCCTTGCCGAATACACCCATTTCCCTGATAGAGACCATGACGGACTTAAAAAACCTCAGTCCCCAATCAGAAATTTCAGTGACTATATAAATCGGTCTGCAAAGGCTGCAGGAACAAAATACCACAAACGGGGTGGCTTACAGAACAGAGACGGACTTCCTCGTGGATCTGGAGGCCGGAGTTCAAGAAGGTGTCCACAGGGCTGGTGTCTGCTGTAGCCTTCCTCAGCGCACAGCTGCCACCCGCTTCTCCCGTGTCTTCCCGTGGCCTTCCCTGTGTGTTCCAGTCTCCTCCTGGTAAGAGGAGGGCTCACCTGAAGGCCCTCTTTCTACCTTAATTACCTCCCAAAGAGCCCTATCTCCAGACACAGCCCCATTCCGAGGCACACCCAGGGTTAGGACCGCCCGTATGAGTTCGGGAGGGGACGCGGAACAGCATGATACCGTGTCACCGTATCAAGTACAGACTTTGCTGCTGGCCGTTTAGCCTGTGCTGTGTCCGAGAACAGGTGCGTGTCATGATCCAAGACCGTTCCCATCCCTTCTTGCAGAGTGTGTTGGTGACCGGTCACGGAGTAGCTGTGGCTCAGTCCAAGGACTGTCCATGAAGCATGGGGTTGTGGTGCCTCCTTGACGCCCGGTGACAGACCCACACGACCTTCCCACTGAGTAGATGATCAGGAGCGGCAATTGGCCCCCAAAGGTGAAAGTGAGGCGGAAAAAGGAAAACAGGACAGAAAGTGAAACTCGAGGTGGCTAGAGGGTTTGGAAATGTGGCACCAGGCGTGAAGCCAGGAGTCCTGCAGGAAATTCTGCCGTAGACCATATCAGAAGGGGCGCCTGGGTGGCTCAGCTGGTTAAGCGTCCAACTCTTGGTTTTGGCTCAGGTCATGATCTTGGGGTTGTGAGGTCAAGCCCAGCGTCGGGCTCGGCTCTGGTGCGTAGAGCCTGCGGGGGATTCTCTCTCTCCCTCTTCCTTTACCCCACCCACTGCTCATGCTCTCTTAAAAAACCATTGGCAAAAGTTGATGACCATTAAAAAAAACAAAACAAAAACCAAGCTCAAGTCCTCTCCGTGTATTTTAATTGAAACTGAACTGGAGCATTTAGTTTGAGTTGAACACGTGTGTGTGTGTGTGTGTGTGTGTGTGTAAATCCCAGTCCCCTTGGCTGGTGTTCAGGCCAGACTGTTGCAGCGAATGTGTGCGTTGAAAGAGAATGGTGATGACAAGGACAGAGGAGAAGAACCTCTTCTGCCGGGAAGGGCTGGTTGCATGGTTTCAGGAGCCAAAATCCATGTGACCTAAGTGGGCCAGTGGTGCCTTCCCGGGCAGACGAGGGCACTGCTGTGAAGTGTGTCCTCAGGTTCCAGGGATGACTTCGGGCAGCAGGCTCCCCTGATCATTCCAGTATTGACAGCTGGGGAGACGGGTTTTTCCTGGAAGTCCCTTCTGTGGAGAACGGAAGGAAACTGTGAGGTCGTAGAGAGCGGTGTGGAAGGATCTGGATTCTCATCGGGAGGAACTTCTATTGAAGACGAGTTTAGCGAGGTGAATGAGGAAAAGCGCTTAAAGAAAGGCATGCAGAGATCAGCCAACCCCTCCCCATCAAGGGGCTCATCTGAGATACTCCGGGACATCGGAAGGGCAGAGGGTAAAATGTTGGGAGCTGATCCTTGGCAATTAGCCAAGGCCCAGGAATGAGGCTTCTTCTGTATCCTAGATTATTTAATGAGTGGAAGAGGGCAGATGGAGTCCAAAACTGATAAGGTGGGTTTGTTTTTTGTTTTTTGTTTTTTGTTTTTTGTACCCCAGAAACAAAACCAAAAAACCTCTTACTGGTCTTTTCTAAATGTTTTAAGTCCGTGTGCTAAATAGGTATTCATGCTACTGTGTTTTACATTTTCTTCTGCATAATGAGAGTTCTAAATTTTTCAACGGGCATTTGCAAGGGGCAGGGGATAATCATCGTTTCCTGATTGTCAGGCTGGCTTTTTGCGGTTTCACCTTGCACGGTCATCTTTGTGGTCCCACACTGCCGTGCAAAGCAAGAACTGCACGTGTGTGCGTGTGTGTGCGCGTGTGCCATCTTATTAAGATGTAACCTGTTGTGTCTTCAGACGGATTATTCATCTAAGCCTAGCCAGCATAATTAGACTTTACCTGATGGTTCCCGGTCTTCATTCGTGCTATAAAGTAGCAAATACCGTGGCTAAGGGTGTGCGGCTTATGCAGCAAACTTCAGAGCTGAAATCCTGGCTTAGATGCTCACCTGGGCCTGATCTGGGAGCCTCCGCTTCCTCCCCTGTAACCCGACAAGAGTAACAGTACCTGCCTCCTGGTGTTGGTGCAAGGTTAACTGAGCAAATGTGTGTGTAGCTCGGAGTGCCTGGCGACTGTGGAAATGCGTGGGTAGGGGATGCTGCTGGTGATGGTGATTGGTCGTAGGGACAGCGGAAACGTTCCCCATGCCAGCTATCTTCAGACGGACTGAAACCGAGACCCTTTCTTCTATGGGATGGCCTCGGGCTGCAGTGCTGTAATTCCTTGCTTCGTGCTATTTACTCTTCTCCTCTCTTAATTTGTCAATTACTGGTCTTTGCCTCCACCTCAAGCAGAACAAGCAGAACAAGCCTCCCTCTTATTTGGGATTTGATGCTTTTCACCTATGGGGTGGGGTGGGGGGGGTCAGAGCTCTGAGAATGTGTCTTGTGTAGAAGCCCTCAAGGATCCCCGTGTCCCAGGCAAGCCCCGAAGAGAACCATTTCCTTGGCTCGAGGTTCCTTGGCTCGAGGGCCTCCAGAGGAGGTGGTACTCCGTCATTGTCCATCACCTATCTCAAAAACATCATGTTCGTCTTTGTAAGCATTGAAATTACGCTGCAATCTGTTACCTTCTTTTGGCATTTCCTTTCTTTTTATATTTTAATATACTGAGAACCCTGAAGTACAAGGTGACCCAGGCCTCCCTGAGAAGCCCCATTTGGGGGATGAGTGGGTTGTGAGTGACAGTCACTGACACCTGGTCTCGGGATAAGAAAGCAGAACTGCGTTTCTTCTCATTCTCCATCGTTTGTCCAAGTCTCTTGCTGGTTCACAAATTCTCTCCGGTTCTTTATTCCACCCAAGGGAGCTGGAGCGTCGCAGGTGCCTGATTTGTGAGAACAGAGGTGTCCATGCCTCGCGTTTGTAACGTGGCAGGGTCTAGGGGGCTGGATGTTTCTGGGGCTGCCTTCTACAAAATCTGAAACTCATGCTCTGAACAGAGTCCCGGGCTCAGTACTCCCCAAAACGTACCCTGTGGGCTCTTGGTTGATCCTGTGGCTGAAATAAGTTTTATACTTCTGTCCTTATTTTTTCCCCCTCTTCCCACCCCAGAATTGCTCTTTACCTGAACTACGGTTCTAATTTGCCTTGTCTCAGTTGTATAAGCTCACCCCTTTCCCTTCTTCCAGAGCTTCCTTGGCTAGCCATGAGGGGCAAGAGAGCACCTCGGTTTGTTTTTGCAAAAGTGATCTGAAGTCGTCGAGGAAGAGACAGAAAAGCTCACTGTACTGTGGTTTATGGGGGCTCTAGGCGCTTGCCCTTCACGGCCAGTGCTGTCCGTTTCAGTGGCCAACTCCCAGGTGCCTGGCATGAGGAAAGTAAGAAATAAGGGTCCCCCGAATAGGTTATCAGTTGATTGCACCACAGTGGCGGGGGGGGGACCCTATGCTTTAAAAACAAAATAAAACAAAAAAACCTTTTAGATCAACTCCTCTCTCTCTCTCTCTCTCTCTTTTTTTGGTGGAGGATGTGGGTATCGATCCCACTACCTCTCTGCTCTTTCTTTCACTATCTGAGGCATTTATTAACAAAACTCTAAAGTCTGTGAATCAATAGGGCCCTCTATGCAGGTATTTTCATGCATCCTGGGTATTACCTTAATAACCTTTGAATGGATAAGGATTTTTGGAAAGGGCTCCTGGTCCCTGACGAGGGCAAGACGGAACGTGCTAGCTGTTGAAAATGCTGGAAGGTCTGAGGCTGGAAGGAAAGCTAGCAAGATTTCCCCCGGTCTTGTGCACCGGTGTGTTGAGGTGGTAGGAACACGTAGGAACCTGTCGATGGGTTTGTTTGTTTCTTAAATATTTACAGAGCTGGGTTCCACCACCCCCACCCCAACCCCGTGACTTTTCTTGTTTCAGTTGTGGGAAGAAGCACATCGTGCAAAATTGACTCCCTTCACCATTCCGAGTGTACATTTTAGCAGATGGCTCTGCGACCATCACTCCTGTGTACTGCAGAACTATCCCAGCCCGAAAGTCCGCAGTCCTTGAACACTAACTCCCCACTCCCCCTCCACTCCAGGCCTGGCAACCTCTGTTCTTCTTTCTCATGTAAGTGGAATCCTGCAGTGTGTGTCCCTTCTGCTGTCTGGCTTGTTCTACCCTGGGAATTTGATTTTATGCCGAGATTTATCAAACAGTTGCTTTCAGGGATGGTAATGATCAAGAACCTAAAATTTGTCGCAAGCCCCAAGTCTTAAATTCTGTATCCAGAAGTGCTAGGGTCTTTATTCAACCAAGTGACTAAAATGAGGTGGCATTTTGGGTAAGAGCTCCATGTTCAATTTGTTGCTATCATTAAAAAAAAAAAAAAAGAAAAGAAAAGAAAAGAAAAATCCCCGTGGTAAGAAAATTTCCCATATGTGAAACCTTAAAGTTTCTTTTAAAATCCACTTTTTTTTTGGCCACTGCTACTGCTGGTAGTCTGGTTGTCTTGGAGAATCCCTGCCCTTCTTACTGGCTTCTAGGGTCTCGGCAGGGCTGAAGAGAGGGTTAGCCTCCCCTAATATTAGAATCAAGTTTAGCCAAGTGTGAGTGGTCTTCAGGAAGCAGTGTCGAATTGAGCTGTAATGGTCTTAACCCACATGCTTTAATGCTTAGCCCTCCATCTGTAGCCCTCCCCTACCCCAGCAGTATTTAGGATCCTCTTCTGGAATCTAATGCAAGTTCCTAAGGAAGAGAGACCCCTCCCCCATTACCCCCCCACCCCCCCACCCCCACAGAGAGCAAGAGACCTTGGCCATGGGCAGAAGCTGTGATATTTAAACGTCAGAGTTAGGTATTAGAATATGGACTCTCCCATTTCCTATCCAAGACATTTTCCAGGCATTGTCTACATGTCTTTAGAATTGCTCCTTTTTATTTTTCTTAAGATGGTCCGTTCCGCCGTTGGGGGGGCTGTGGCACTCTGCGTGGTGGGCTTGGAGATCCCGAGTGGAAAAGGCAACCGCAGCGAAACAATGCCCCAGAGTTGCCTGTGGCTTTGTTTGCTTGTCCCTGTTTACCTATTCACAGCCATGGATCCTTTCTCCTGCGTCCTCCTGGGACGCCCCGTTCCAGAGAGGGTGATAGGAACAAGGATAATGCCGACTTTCTGCACTGTCCGTCTTTCCCTGAAAGACCTAGCTTGTGTCAGGGTGACAGAGAGGGGCACGGACCAGACCCACGTGTGGGCGATTTCCCGGTCGGGTCTGCCATGTGCTTTTTTTGCAAGCTGCAAAAGTGTTTGCTCTCCAACGGCTCACCCTGCACAACGGTCTCCTGCATTCTCTTATCAGAACCTGCGCGCTGCTTTCTTAAGAGCTAATTGAAGAAGGAGCCCGTCTGTATCTCGTCCCTGCACATCCTGTGTCGTGAAAATGTATTCTTAAAAAAGGGGAGACAGCGAGAGCGAGAAAGAGAGAAAGAAACGAAAAGAAAGAAAGCAAAAAGAAGGGGGTGGGGGGAAGAAAAGATTGCCATCCAGTGGAGGAAGGAGTAATTCCCAGCTTCATTCAGGAAAAACGCAGGCTGGAATATGCTTAACTATTTTAACTTGGCCGGGGATTTTTATCCCCAGAAGGGTTTTTTCAGTGACATCCGGAGCCAAATGGGTGCAGTGTGCCTTTAAGGAAAGAAGTGCCTCACCAAACTTCCCCATAGTTGTAGCTCACCGTTCGGATAGGGAAGGAAAGTGTTAATTACTTATTTGTACACTTTTTTTCCCCCGACTTCCTTCCTATTCACTTCATTAAATCTAGAGGCAGTTCAGCATGGGAGCCGTCTGTATGTTGAATTAGGGCTCGCACTCTTGCGCAACACGTCACCAGTCGGAAACTGGGGGTTTGCTTCTGTGATTTATTTCATTATTGTGCTGGTAAAAGGTTTGGAAGGGCATTCTTTTCGGGGTAGTACTTTAGCATTGTGTAGCAAGTTTTTTTTTTTTTTTTTTGGTTTTGGTTTTTGGTTTTGTTTTTGTTTTTTTTCTTTTTTGTGCCTCCCCCCACCCTAGCACGGAGTTGAGTCCGTTCAGCCAGTTTACTAAATAATTAAAAAAATAATAAATAAAAGAACAGTTTTAAATTTCCATGAATAATTTTTACTTCCAGGCAGGAGTAATCTTACTCTACTTCTTTAAGTGCGAAAAGCACTGGGAAATATTTAGCGAATTGATTTCCATTAGAAAAAGACCCTTAGAAACCCCTGAACATAAAGTACTACATATGGATGTGTTTGGGGTCTTTGGGGAGGAGGGAAGATGTTTTGTAGCTGACGGCATTCCTGCATAAAACCTTAATTTAAGGGGAATAATGGTCAGTACTTTGTGTGTTTCCTTGTGATTCCAAAACCTAAATTTAATAGGGATCTGCACGTATTAGCAATTGTCATAAACATTGTCTCCACTAGTTCTTTTTGCAATTTAATTTGTTTTCGCTTCTTAGCCACCCCCAGATTTAAAGATTGATAAGTCCAAATATCACGAGCTTATGCTTTGTTCCGTTTTTTTGTTTTGTTTTGGGTTTTTATTTTTGTTTTTTCAGAATTAAGGGGAGGGGGTGAGCATAGACCTATCCTTTTCACAACTTCCCCCTCTTCATGTACCCCACTGAAAAGAAAAACAATGAGAAATTTTACAGCAGGGAACTGAAAGGGAAGTGTCATAGTTATTTGGGATTTTCTTTAAGGAGAAAGAGGACATTGTATTAAAATGTTTGAACTTGAGAACATGCACATTGCTTTTACTGACATGGATTTAATGAAAAAAATTCTTTTATACCAAAAGAAAAAAAAATCATCTTAGATTACTCCAAAAACATATGCAGCCTGTCTTTTCTTAAAAGCACTAAAATGAGGTTTAAAATACAAAAAAAAAGAAAGCATAAATTGTTTTTAATTTTGTAAGATAAATTTGAATATTAATTTGTTTTCTTATTGGCTTAATTGTGAAAATGAGAGCAAGAAGCAGAAACCATCTGAGCTAAAAAATCTCTAATTCTGCTGCCTGGAATAATAAGGGGGGAAAAATATGATAAGTAGTTGTCAATATTAAAACAGGCTGAAGGAGGAAGGCTTCGGGCCTTGTAGTAGGTAGAATGAAACAGCAGATTTGAGTATCCACAATCCTTTCAGTATTAAATTTTCAGTAAAATAAAATTACTTGTATATGAAAACATAGCCTTTCCCCAGCTCTCTTTTTTTTCCTGATCAGCTGATGAAGAGACTAGCAGCTCGCTGCTTTGCTGGCTTGTTAATTTTATCCCCACTAACTGTGATTTCCGATAGCCGGCCTGCTGATAGTGGTAAGGTAAATATCCTTTTTCGTTGCCGTCTTGAAGATTCAGTAGAACTACATCCCAGGCATGTGTAGGTGTGTAACACATCAAAAGCCGGTGTTCTCCGTATTTCTGTGTGCAACTGGGTGCCTGAGGAGAGCAGTACCATTAACTGTTGACAGCTTTGCATGCTGAATTCATTATTAGTATGTTCCGTCTCCAAGATCTGCGGGACAATTTCCTTCTCTTCATCTTCGCTTAGCTGCAGTGTGTTTAGCTGTATAGTGGGTGTCCTGCTTTTAGGCAAATGAATATTAATGAAATAATGTGGAGCTTTTTTTTTTCTTTTTTCTTTTTCTTTTTTTTTTCTCCTCTTCTTCTTTTTCCTCATAACTCATCAGATCTCGCCTCCTTCATAGTGGTTATCTGAACACTGTAGGATCGTGATGGAAATTGTCTTTTGATTATTAAGGCCTGGCCTCAGACTGTCCCTTAGGATTCTTGTCTGTGTGTATGTTGCTTCTGATGGGTTTGCACCTTGGAAAGATGCATAGAAAACATTCTTTTAATCCCACCAGCATTTTTCCCATGCCAGGTTGTTTTGTGTTCTGTACCAGGTTTTCTTCATAAAACCTTTCTTTTTCAGGAGGCATTGTACACAAGTGAAAGAAATTATGTCTGAGCTGTAATCACTCTTTATATTGATTGTTATACTCACATGATCATAAATATTAGCCATGTTTGGTGCTGTGGAGAAATGAAGGTAATTGCTTTATGATTAGGGCTCTTTCAGCTACGAGAAAGGATTGATTAACATTTGCATACTGGAAGCAATATTGAGAGGCAGGAGGAACAAATAACATCAGTTATTTTGTGTGAGAAAGCAATCTTGAGATGTAATGTAAAGGTTTTGCTTTGTTTTTTTTTTTTTTTTTAATTTTCATGGTCAAATTTCCTTTTATCTACGTTTTGCTTTTTTTTTTTCCTCATTGCAATTTTATTTTTAAGTTCTGAGGTTTACCAGGTTGGGGGGGGCGGGAAAAGAAAGTTTAAACTTCTGGGTCTGTCACATGGATCTTTTAGCCATTTACGAACAGGTTTCTTTTATACCTGGTTGTTTTTATAGCTATTTTATTATCTCTCTGCATTAGTGCTGCTGGCTGTGGTTTAAAGCAAGCGTTTGCAGGTAATTGGAAAAAAAAAAAAAAGTGTTTGTTGTTTGTGAGTGTGTGTGTTCCTTATCAGACGATTTAAGTACGTTTACCAAGGAATGTGGCTTTTGTGCTTCCTGTTTCCTTGTTTACTAATTGCTACATTAGAACAAAATCTGGATGGAATTCTGATTTATGTTGTGAATCATGAGTAAATTGATGTAAAACCTCCAAGAAGGGTCAGAGCTTATGTGATTGTAAGGATGTATTTTTAGAGGGATTTTTTTTTCCTTCACCCACTCCTCGTTTTGTTTTGCTTTACCATTCTCCCCACCCCCGCCCCCACCTTCCTTACAGTAATGAGACAATTAAGGTCTTTTTCTTACATGGAGCTAAAATTTCATTTGGATTCAGTTATCTTTCAGACACTTAAATGTATAGCTCTTTTTGTACTCGTCATTTCTTCTCACGATTAGTGTTTCCGGCTTTCAACATATTTTGTTCATGGATTAGACGTGGTTTAAAGATGCGTTGATTCAATATGGCGGCCTTCGCTCTTCTCACTTGACTGGTTACTGTTAACTTTTTTTTTTTTTTTTTTGATGATTTTATTTCTGTTTCATTTTATTCTTATTACTCAGGTTGCCTTTTTAAAATTGTCTTGGTGATTCTCCTGTCTTGAATTTTCCTCCTTCGTTCCCTGCCACGCCAGGCCATTGAAGACGGCAATTTGGAAGAAATGGAAGAGGAAGTACGGCTCAAGAAGCGGAAAAGACGAAGAAATGTGGATAAAGATCCTGCAAAGGAAGACGTGGAGAAGGCCAAGAAGAGAAGAGGCCGCCCTCCGGCTGAGAAACTGTCCCCAAATCCCCCCAAACTGACGAAGCAGATGAACGCCATCATCGATACTGTGATAAACTACAAGGACAGGTGAGTGTTTCACTCCTACCCTGTGATCATCTTCACCAGGAGCAGGTTTGATACTCACCGCAGAGCAGGATTTAGGGGGGCATGTGCTGGAGCGTTCAGGTTCTTTCTCATTGATGTTTCATGGCTTTTGCCCCAAAGGAACCAGGGACCTTATTCACCACGGCTGCCATTGCTGTTCTGGATGCTGTTTGATTAGCTGCTGTTGGAGATACTTGGAAATAGGAGTTAAGATTACAAGATTAAGGTCTGAGCTGGAGGACGATTCTTAAAGGATCTCAGAAATAGCATCCTTTACGGGGAAGTATTTGGGAGTGGTTGTATGAAATTCTACTTTGGGGCTGAGTTGTTAGGGAGAGAAGAACCCTAGCATACTTAAGGTAAATATTTCATGTCAAGATTCTGTTGAAAACGGAACAGAGGCTTCGTCAAAAATGCCGTTCCTTCTTTCCTTCCAACACACTTGAATGTCTGAGCGCTTGTTTCGACCATCTCCTTCTTCGTCATGATTCTCCTTAGTGTGGTCTGTCAGCAGACGTAACTCGTGTTTGTGGAACTTTTCAGCGTAACGTTGAGAAATCTGTGCTCGACCCTGTTACCCCAGACCAGTGTCTGTCAGCCCAATACGGTAGATAAACTAGTTGGGCGACCTTTCCGGTAGTTGTTTTTGGTTTCTGCTTGATAATCATGTGATGCAGTTTTCATAGGAAGATCACATCTCGTTCCGACTGAAGAATCGATAGGAAACAGAAGAATTAAACACTGTATTTCTCTCAATGGCATAGCGGCGTTGATCAGTTTTTGGTTACCAGTTTTGTTGTTTGTCGTTGTTGTTGTTGTTTTTACATTCACTAGTGTTGCTCTCTACATCTGGGAGTGTATAACATGAATAACTAAGTTGGGATTTTAGTTTTTCATTGTGACTTTGGTGTATGTTTTATACCAGGAAAAAAACCTCATTATAAAGGTGAAATAGTACAAAAAGGAAGACACTTTCTACCCAGAAGTGGTGTTTTGTTTTTTTGTTTTTTAAAAATGTTATTTATTTATTTGACAGAGATCACAAGTAGGCAGCGAGGCAGGCAGAGAGAGAGGAGGAAGCAGACTCCCCGCTGACCAGAGAGCCCAATGCGGGGCTCGATCCCAGGACCCTGGGTTCATGACCTGAGCTGAAGGCAGAGGCTTTAACCCACTGAGCCACCCAGGCGCCCCAGAGATGTTATTGTTAAGTCTTTTTTATATTATATGTAAGGAGTTTCCAGAAGTGGTGCAGAGTGGCAGGAGGAAGTATGTGTGAAGAAGTCAGAATGTCATGCCCCGATTTGTGTCCCAGATTTTTTAGGTTCTCTGCTCACTCTTTTTACCCTTTCTTCCTCCTCCTCCTCTTCTCCTTCTTCTTCTCTTGTTTTTGTTGTTGTTTTCCAAGTGCATCCCCTTGTGTATTTCTGAGGTGGCAACAGAGAGCAGCCCCATTATATTGGGTTTCGATGAGCCTGCTCGTTGACAGGGGAATGACAGCCGTCCAAGGAGGAAAAATTTGGCCATAAGCCCGTTTCTTTGACCAGAGCAAACATGCAGACCTCCCTGTAACCAAGAGTCTGTAACTCTGTCACGTTTCTCTCCGTCCCCAGCCCTACCGGCAGACGTACGATAGGCAGAACAGTTTCCAGGAAACCAGCTTGGACAACAATGCCTTATTTGAACAGCCCCTGTTGCAAGGAAAAATAAGTAGGATCCCTCCTGCATATGCCATCAACTCTTTTGTCGTTGTCTTAGAGAGTGCAACATCGGTCACTTTGCCCAGGTGTGCCTTAGTTTGTAACCTGCTGGGTGAGTCTAGGGCCAAGAAGAGGGTTAGAAGCTAGGCCTTTTCCTCCAGGTGATGGCTCGCTCCTCCGTGCATGGTGTAAAAGAGGTCACCAGCTGGTGGACCACATATTGCCAACAGATTGATTTATTTCATGGTTCATGTTGTTGGGGTGGGGGCAGGGAGGACAAAAAGAAAGCAAATACCTTAAAACTGGTGAGATTTCTTAGAAATTTCAGGTGTTTTCCATTCTTTGCAAAAAAAAAACCCTAAAGATCGTGCTGCATCCTACCCAAGTTTCCCTAAGGTCATAGTTGGTGGGCGTGAAGACGTGGCCGCCCCCGCCCCACGGGCTCTCCTGCTCTGGGGCACGCCCCCTCCCCATCACCTGCTGTTCCCCTTCCCGCATGGAGGGCTGGCGGCCATTTGCCGTCAAGCCTTTCCCACCTGGCCCACTCGACTCCTTATATTATATCACCTGCTGGCTCCTTAGCCTTTGGGGTTTATGCCTTTTGGAAACCCATAGCTGGGCGCTGGTCACTATCCATCCCTTACCCTCAGCTAAGCCCAGCCCAGGAGCTGATGGCACAAGCCCTTGTCTCTGGGTTCAGCTCCCCATGTTGGAGTCTGCACTCCCGCCTTCACTACCTGCGGGGCAGTGGGGCAGCTGCCTCGACCCCCCTGAGCCCGTGTGCCTCATCCACAAAATGGAAGGCTGCCTGTAGCTGCCTCGAGAGGCCCTCCGTGAGCTTGAGGACTGAATACGGGCTGGTGGAGTCGTCTCCTTCCTGATCGCCAGCCTCTCAGACTACTTTGAGCCCCTTGGGTGGGTAAATGGAGCTCCTGGGTGCTTGAAAGGAAGTGCCCTTGCTGATAGGATTTCCGTGCCCCCCCCCAAAAAAAACCCAGAAAACACAGTTTCACTGGGACTGATGATTGAGCCTGTCTCTGCTTGTATTGTCAGGGAACGAATATTTAAATATTTTAGCATGCAGACATTAAGTCCTTTATTTATTTATTTATTTTTAAATTCTTCCCCTCCCCTTTCTCTGGTTTCAATGACTTCTTTAACCCTTCCTCGAAATGTCCTCTCCCAAGGCCCATCCTGTCGGCTTCCACATTCGGGTCCGTTCTAGGGGGCACGTTCCCAGTAGCTGCCGCGTGTTTCATGGCCTGTTCGTGTTAGTAATCTAGAAAAAGCACTGATTCTGAATATTTCTGTGTTTTATTTCTCTTACCAAACTTGGTTCTCAAGTAGGAGGCTCTCAAATTAGGAGGGCCTTAATTGGATACATTGTTATATTTTTGTTGGTTTTAGAAAATACTGCTGGGAAATGTACCTACCCCTCCATGTGTTGAGAGTTCTCTGCCATTAAAGTCAGCTACTAATATAGCAACTCAACCTACCTGTGCAAGAAATACCAGCCATACGCACTTCCCTCCTAGCACCTCAGCCGAATGTTAGGGTTCTGACAGTCGTACAGATTAGCGATGTATTAAATAAGAACTGCCATCTATATTTAACTGATACATAAGAATTAATTAGCTCTCATGAGACAGTTTTTTTCAAAGTTCTTGCATGATTCTGGGACAGATGTATCTTTCTTTTTTATAAAGAGCTAGGATAATTTAAGAGTCTATTTATGCCCTTTGTTTTCAGTGCCAGGCCTGTTGTTTTGTTTTGTTTTATTTTGTTTTTCAAGGAGGATACTTTTTAAAATGCGACCCCAAAGAGCCAGTCATTTTGTGTGGTTCACAAATGTAAACTCCTTCGGCAGTAACGGCTCTCTAAGGGTAATTCTGGTCAGCTACGACTCGTTCCCACTGTTTTCTTTCCCCAAATCAAGTAGTGTGAGAAGGCTTTGTTTTGACTTCCTATATTATGCGTTGTTTTCTGTTTCTGTAGAAGTTTTAAAAAAAATCCTGTTGTAAGATTAGGTGCTATTTAACCTCAGACTTAATTTCTTTCAAAAAGGGATTCATCCTGATGTGCATTTGTAAACCTTTAAAATGGCCCCGGGGATGAGCTCTAGAGCAAGGTGCGGAGGGGTAGGGTCTCGGAGAGAGAGCTGTCCCAAGTCTGGAGATGGGGCTTAGACTTCTCTGGATAAGGGAAAGATTCTGGAGGGATTCCATGTTTTGGCTCTTCCTGGTTGGTCTTCCCACAACCCAGGTGTGTCCCCCACACCACCCCGTCGGACAGACCACCATCCAGCCTCTGTGTGTGTACCCCCAAGGGTTAGGTTACGGGGTTAGGGGGCAGTTCACGGCACCGAAGGTAACCTCTAAACACAAAAGTCATTTCCCATATTAAAACCGATTCAGCCTGCTGTCATCTACTGTTTGTTCTCTTTGGACCTTCAGAGAGTAAACCCATTCCTCATTTCAAGAAATGTCCTTTGTGGACAATGTACCCACCTCCCCACATTCTCCTCGTGGTTGAAACCCCCCACCCTTTGCTTTCTGAGTGGTATCTAGACGTGCGTCTTTCAGTCCCCTTCCGTGGGCACCTCCTGCTTTCTTAGTGTCCCATTTAACATAGAGCACCCAGAATTCCGCCTGTGTCCTCATGCCGCAGGCGGGGTGGTCGTTTTCCTTGGGCTGGATACCAGTGTTCTGTTACCGTGACTCGAGAGTGCATTAAAGTTTTCCAGCAACTCTGACACAGACTTAACCTTTATGGAACACGGGCTTGTTGAAAAGCTGCCATTCCCCCAAACATACAGAAAGCTCTTTTGTCACTTGATGCTGCCAAGGTTAGCCTTCGACTAAGGATTTGATTTTTTTTTTTTGGAACCTGTACCGACTGACTTCATTCCTTCCCCTGTCAGTTCCATTTAACTGACTCATGTCCCATCTTTCCAGTCTATTGTTATAACTTAATTTTTAGGCCTTTTAAAAGAAGATTTCCTTCTCTAAGTTCTTTGTTTGTTTGTTTGTTTTTCTTTTGGGCATCGGAAGATTTGTTACAAGCTGGTGCTGAGAAACTTCTGAAGGGCAAAGGACAGGTCTCTAGCCTGTGCCCCCTGAAAATCACTTCAGGGTCACAGGAATGTGGTAGCCAGTAATCCCTAAAGTCGATTAGCCATGTGCAAACTCACATGACCATGCCATCATGTCACGCACATTCATCTGTCCTTTGTCAAGGCTATCAAGAAAGGCTGAAACCAAGAGGCAGCCACGTTCGTGGCCTCTCCAGTCTCTCCACCCAGAAACCCCGCCGAAAGAATGAAATGAGGTTGGCCCGCCATGGCTTTTTCTAGGAGACCCCCTGCTGGTACTCAAATGATGTTATTTATCTTCCCTAAAGAGCCCCGTGGCATCTGAATAATTTCTTCTCAATTTTTTTACCGAGGGTCCAACATCAAGCATAACAGCCTCAAGTTTCCTTTTCTGTTTTGACATGGGGACACGGGCGCTCTTCTCGTGTTCCGACTCCATTTCTACTCTTTGTGATTTCTCAAACATGGTGAGAAGCCGTCCACCCTCCTTCAGGATGTAATTCGTTTGCAACCGGAACTTGTGCCCGCTTGAAGGGCCTTCCTGTGCTCTGCCGGTAGCTTTTGCTCAATGTTTATTGTGCCTTGCTTTTCAAATCTGAGCACTGTTCTCATCCCTGAAGAATCTGGACACAGAAGATGAGGTCGTATCATGGCCTGGCTCCCTGACCGTTGTTGTTGGACCGTGGCAGGAGCATTGCAGGAGGACAAGCCCTGCTGTCTGCCAACAGTTGGGACTTCAGGTCCAGCATTAAGGACAGACACAGGGAAGCAGTGCAGGAGGCAGGAGATACCTGTCTGGCCGGTCTGATCGGTGGATGAAACCCTGGCCTACGGTGGGGGTGGGGGCAAGGCCGGTGACCGCTGGGCTCCTTCCTCTCTGACACTCTTGAGGCCCTGCTGTCCTCCCAGAACAGGGACTGTCCTCTTCTTGCCCTGAATTTTAAGAAGTCTTGGTGACCTGTCTGAGAATGGTGGAAAGCCTTGGCTTGTTCCGAATTTTAGTTGTCCTCACCTGTAGAAAATCATTCCTTCATGCTGGAAACATTTATGGCATTCCTTCCTTGTTTCCAGCCCTGTCCTACAGAATAGGGCCAGAAGGTAAAAATAAACAAACAAAAAAACCTCAAAGTACTTACCCACTTGCTCGCCATTCGTGCATTGGAGGACATAGTCTTCCTGCCACGTGGTCTTCCTTCCAGTAGGTGGCTGGCCAGGGGAATTCAGGGACGGAGCGGTCACATGAGCTCATTATAAGAGGACACAGTGACATTCTCTTGTGTTTAGGGTCACTTTTACGGGGGAAAAAAATACTATCATCATAAAGACGTTGACCCCGGGAATGGAGAGCCAACATTTCATTTCATTCCATTCCATTTTAGCACCTTTCCACGGAAGGACTCGGTAGACCTCCAACCTTAGGATGAACTGTCCTGGCTGACGTCCTGCATGTCCCGAAGTCCCTTGTAGCATTTTCCCCCTATTTGAGGAAGGCCGAGCGGCAGTCTTTGAAGGTCCACATCCCATCAGTCCATTCTCCAGAAGGGGTGGGCTCCTGTTAAAATGTCCCCTTCTCCTGAGGTTTCCTCTCGGGTGCTTGACCTCTCATGTATCACTTACGGTGGGCTCCCCCGCTCGGAGCATCGTCAGAGGCTTCCACCCAGCGTGCACTGCTCAGACACTGTTCCTCCTGGCCCTCCAAGGTAGATTTCTGGCAACAGAGATGTTTAAAGCCAAATCCACATTCCTCTATTCTTGCTTGAACTCTTTTGTTGTTGTTGTTGTCACTGGCATTTTGTACCTTTTTTTCCTTCCCCACCTAAGGTGATCAGATCGCTGACCTGGGTAGCTCTGTCCCCGTGCACTCCCTACCCAAATCCCTCAAAATGCCTCTGCCGGGATCGCTCTTGTTCCAAGCCTTGCATCCTTTGCGATCTCCAGGCCTCATTAGCTTCGGCTCCCAGAACCTTGCCCATTGTTCAAATTATTTCCATCCTGCGCTGCAAACTAGGCTAGTATTTCTGGTGGCCACGTTGCTCTTCCTCTGCTACTGCAGGTCCTGTGACCCCGTGGTTAACCTAATCACTCACCCAGCGTCCCAGAGGCACAGCAGAAAAAGCGTTCCCAGCCCCATGCCTGATTCCTGATAACGCACACACGCCAAGTGCCCTCACCACACGCATGCCAGCATCTGTCCAGGCCACGCTTCTTCCGGGGGCCGTCCCGTGGCTGGCCTGGCCTGCTGCCCGTGTCCCCCCATCTGCTCCCCATCCTGCCTTTCTGGGGTGTGGATCTGAGCCTGTCTCCCAGGTAACACTGCACACCTTCCCTTTGCCTACCGGGTAAGGACGATCTAGTTTCTCAGCACCGGAGCGGTGGTGGTCCACGGCCCACCTCGATGGCCTTCCCACCATCATTCTCCATCACGTCCCTTCCCCCCTTCCCGTCTCCCTCTGCTTTCGGACGGCCCAGCTCTTTCTCTCTTTTCCCACCTCTCTGCTCTCCCTGGTCTATACTCCCCCACCACCGCCCCCCCCCCCCCCCCCCCGGTCGTGCCTCAAGCCCTCAAGCCGGCAGCGGCCGAAAGGGATTTTTCTAGGCGGCCCCATGTAGGCGGCATATGCCAGAGGGAGCTGTCCTCACCTGGAGGAAGGTCTGGACGGGAGGGCGGTTTCTGCTGCGATGTCTCGTGCCTGGCAGCTGCTTGGTTGGCCGCCGCACAAAGGGACACCCGTGTAGCAGGCCCAGGATGGCTCAGGATGGCTTCCTTGGAGGCCATGGAAGGGCCAGAGACCTCAGGTGGTGTTTCCTGGTCCTCTGCAGTGGAAGGGACTTACTTGCAAAGACTAGAGGTCTGGGAGGCAGAGCCAGCCACCCCGGGGGGTGTCCCTAGGCTGGCTGCTGTCAAACCGCGTGTTCCAGCTCTCTGAGGTAAGTAGTAGGAGCCAGGCTCGGACAGGGACAGGCCACCGCTGCTTCCAGGAGGTCACAGCCCCCCTTGCCCCTCCCCATCCAATGCTACCTGCCTTGCACTGCTCCGGGAGCCGTGGAGGGAACCCGCGCCCTAATGCTCCCCCAAACATGTGCAGGGGGAAAGGCAACCGGAGTAACAGGCTTTCGCGTGTCTAAGAGAAGCAGGACAAGCCTCAGAGAAGGGAGGAAATCATTGTTTGCCCCCCACCAATTTCCGGAGAACTGTGCATTTCCTCCGAGTGTGGTTCCAGGCATAACCTCCTGTGGTCTTCCTCAGACCCCCGGAGGAGGTGAGGCAGGGGGTGAGCGGGCCGAGGCTTGGACAAGCGAACCGCCTTCCCCCAAGGCCACCCAACGGAGGAGGAAGAGCTGGGCTGGGACTGGCACCCAGGTCTTCTGACGCCGGTGTTCTTTCTACTCTACCGCAGGTGTAACGTGGAGAAGGTGCCCGGTAATTCTCAGTTGGAAATAGAAGGAAACAGGTCAGGATCTGTCTCGTATGCCCTTGTCTCTGAACACAGGTATCCCTTGGCCCATCCACAGTCCGACTCCAAAGGAGCCGGAAGCACATTTCACCGCGGGCCCCGCACCCCCCCCCCCCGACCACCCCCAATGGGGTGGAGGGGGCGTGGAGGAGCCCGGATCCCTTAAAACACCTGCCGGCCCCCGGGGCTTTCCAGGTGTCTCTGCGCGCCTCCATTCGGTGTGTCCGCGCCGGGAGAGCCCCTCTTCCTCCCCGCGGGCTGCTGGGGCTCCCCGCTCCCTGAGGGCGCAGCTTCTGCCTCCCACCCGTGGGCCCCCTAACTCGGGGCCGCCTTGGCGTTCGGGTTTCGGGAACAGCGTCTGCGGCGCGTGGTGCCTGGTGCGGGGCTGTCCTGGGGGCGCGGGGAAGGGCGCACGCCCTGTGCCGCGTTTCTGGAGGCGCCCGGGGGGGCTTCTGGGCTCCCCTGCCGCTGGTCCTCAGTGTCCCGAGCCAGTCCCTTTGACCTTTGTGTGCTTTTGCTTCTGTGGCTGTAAGTGGAAATGCTTTTCTTCTAGAGATTTTGGGAGAAGGAGGTGCTGTTTGTGGAGTGGGAGAGGGGGATGGGCAGGATCTTCCCAGGGTGGAGCTTCTAGTCCTGCACTGAAGGTTTTTTTTCCTTTCCGTCAGCATGAACTTAAAAAATAGGTCTCTCGTTGCGACGCTTGACGGTCCATATTCCATTTCTGTTGGTTGACCCAGTGACCTCCTTTACGGCATCTTCCTCACTCGTGGTAGGATCCAGTCTAGGGCCAGGAGGAAGAGGCATCGAAGCTGCTTCTCTGGTGCATTCCAGAACGAACACCCCTCCCCGGTGGTGCATGTAAGGCGATGCGACGTGGGAGTGACTGGTGCCTCCCATGCCTGTGTGGGGATAGGACCCGTGTGCAAGACGGTCGATTTGTTGGTAGTTCCTGTGGGTGTTGAGGAAACAGCACTGAGCCCTGGAAGCCAGACCCCCTAACTCTGGTGTGTGTGCCGGACGTCAAGAATCGGGTTCCATTTCTGCCACCGGGAGACAGAACTCCGTCTGGATTTGCATTTGGGGATTGAAACAACATATAACTCGGACTTTATTAGTTTGGCCGCTTTAAATAAGGAAGCAGCTTGGTTAAACACTCCCCCTGCCCCCTCCATTGCCCCCCACAAACATGGAAAGGACGCTTTAATGGTCTAAATGGCGTGATGCAGCTAAGCACCCAACCCAGTAAACAGGGCAGACATAAGCTCCTTTTCCCCCTTGTCCGTCAGAATGGTCATGTGACCATGAAAAGTGGATTAATCCCAACTCTAAAGGCCCTCCCGTGTCCTGCCTGGGCTTTCCGTGGAGGTTGATAAGGCTGTATGTAGCCGGGACCTAGGTAAATACATTTTTACAGAAGACACAGTTAGACTGATTTTTAGCAGTTTCAGGCCTTGGCATTTCCTCTGGGCTCTGGACTCTTTCTCGTCCCTTACTGTCCCGTGTGCTTCTCTTCTCCATACGCCCAAGTTTATGATGTGTGTTGTTCAGAGCTTGTATTAGGGTGAACAGAATTGAAAGTTCTTCTCATGTGTTCAGAAGCACCGAGCACTCTGTGTGCCAGTCTCTGTGCAAGTACTGAGAACCGGGTAGAAATGAATCCAAGGGAAAGCCTTAAAACATAGCTGCAGGGGTGAGGAAGGAAGAACACGACCCCAGTATGAATGTGGTGTGGACAGGAGGGCGGGGAGGGCCAGCGTAGGATCTGTGAAGGTATTGGGTCATCGGGTCTGCTCGTGCACGGAGTGGGGATCCCCAAGTAGACCGCAGGGGTGGGGGACAAGGCAGAGGCCCTCGGTCCCCTGTGCATGGGCCACCATGGTGATAGGGAAAAGCAGGACCCTCTAGAGACCATCTGGATCCCAATAGGACTGGATCCTGCAGGGTCAGAGAAGGGGCCAAAGTGTGGGACAAGGCGGTGGGTGTGGAGACAGGGGTGACATTCTCAGACATGTGACTGACAAGACGCAGAGCAGACTGGGTGTGAGAGGGGAACCTCAGATCGCCCTGGGGTCTCTGGTAGGTGGATATTGTGCCGCCCACGGGAATGCGGGGGGAGGGACGGGTGGCGTGTGTGGGTCCCACATGTGGAGAGTGTGCGTGCACAGCTCCCCTGCCCGGCATCCTCCCTCCCAGAAAATCCGATTCCTCTCGTGGCTATAAACGGCCCTTGATGTTGTGATTATGTTGCTAGTATTGACTAGCCCTTCAGGACTAGCCAAGAAGCTCTTTTAGACGAAATTTATTTTTAGCAATGTTGGCACCAGACATAGTTCTCTCTTTAAATAGGGGAGGGAGGGAGGCTAGGACTGTGGATCGAGGGCCCAAGCCCTTTGGCATATAGTAGCTCTAATTCGACGCGAGAGATGTTGTCGTGAACTCGGACACACTTGGAGGGGAAGAGCCTTGCTTCCTGCATTGGATACTTGGGGCTCAGCCTCCTCTTACGTAGCTGTAGCCTGGTGAGGTTGTAGCCTCCTGCATTGTCTGAAATGGTAATCCCTGGACTAGGGTCCTCAAACCCCTGTCCCGTAGCTTCTTGGAGACCCCCTGGTGCAGTGAGAGGCTCCGAGAAGTCTAACCGGAAGTCGCCTTTTGGGCTTCTTTCCACCTAGTGTATCCTAAACGCCTTCGACCAACAAAACCCCCTTTCCCAGGGAAACCCATTCAAAATCGATTAAGCTTGTGTTCCTTGGAGCACACTTTGGGAAAGGCCAAACTGGAGCGCAGGAACTGCTTTTTGTCCAGGGAGAATTTGCTCGAAGAAATGTGGATTTTCAGAACTTTGTTTTTCCTTCCTGACAAATACTGGTACTTGTTGCATGTTTAGTCAAAGAGGCGGCTCGGACTCCTGGCCACTTGGCACTCAGTTTACAAGGCTCGGCCGGTTATCCCCACACAAAGCAGGTGGGCAGCCCACAGATAAACCTAGCCTGTCTGCCTTGCAAGGCGGGGAAGGCCTCCAGAGGCTTCTAGGGTCTGTCTGGCCCAGAAGGGCAGGGTGTCTGCCTCTCCGAGCTGCAGGCCAGTACCAGAGTCCGTGAACTCTCTCTGAGGGAGGAGGATGAGGAGCCCCAGCGGGAGTAACAAGGCAGAGTTTCTTACGGGCCGATAAAACTGTCTTTAAAGCCATTCTACGAGCATTGTAATAAAAAAACGGATTGCTCTGAAAGACAGCAGTTACTGGGCATGTATGTTCTTGCATATTCACGGGTGGGAATCTGCTTCCTCGCATAGAATCCTACACCTTCCTTAGGAATTTGCTAGAACAGCCACTTAGAGCAGCCCTCCGGTGCCCCTGGTAGCCCACCCATCTGGCAAAGTGACGTGTGGGACTGGGGGCTCAGGTGGGGAGCATTTGATTTTGCTTGCCTTCGAGAGTTTTGTGCTTTTGAGTTGGGCCAAAGGCTTTGAAGAGTTTTTTACTATTGCAAAGCAGAGACACACAGGGTCAGATCCAAGGATAAAATACTCAGGGGAAGGTGGGTCCTTGCCTTTTGAAAGGAAGACATTCTTTGGGCCCTGTCCCACTCTTTCAGAGGACGTGACATAAGCAGGTGAAGAAGCTGTCCAAGGTCACAGCTGGACAGGTGCTCTTAGGAAATGTCAAGTGAGAAAAAGAGGGGGAAGCAACCAGACATCCCGGGTCAGTATTTCTGAGTCAAGTGATAGGTACTACATCTCCAAGCTTCCGCAAAATGCTTGTCTAAGCAAAGAATTCGTATTCTCAGAATTCTACGTCCTACCAAGCACCTTTGATTTGTAGTAGAAAGTTCAGGGACAGAAACCTGAAGAAATAAATGGGAAGTTAACAGTATAGTAGATTCCGAGGGTTGCGATACATGATAAATCGTATGCGATTATTCTCTTCTACTATTCTATTTATTTGGCTTTATTATAGTAGAATTAAAAGGTGCCAGTTGGTGAAATGTGCTATTTATGGTGATATAAATAAAAGGTGGTCATATACCCCTTAGATAGCACTTCCCCAGAAAAAAATTAGATGAGGTTTTTGACTTACAGCATGTTGTCAAAGAGGTAACCCAGGAGAAGTATGAGAGACCGACTTTAGTTATGGATAATGATAAGGTTCCACATTACACTAGCGTGTAAATCCTCATTCTGTTGAATCCGAGTATGTTGTTGGGAATGTTTATGTATGCTCTGGCGTATCTCCTTGTGGTCCTTAGTTGGTGACCTTTTAAAGACCTAGTTGCAGTTGGACTACATTTACAATCGGACACCCTGTGTTCTTATATTTATTTATTTTTACCGAAGGCCGCAACAAGGCTTTCTCCCTCCCTCAAGGCGTCCCCTTCAGATGCGTCGTTTCAGACCCTCTAGCGTGCTGTAGTCCTTTCCCCAGCAGACGCCCTGGCTGGTTTGCATTAGCTATTCTACATACCGCTGGGATGAACGTCATGTATGTACGTCTGTGTCTGTTGTATGGACATGCTTATGTTACATACGCGTATTATCAGCCTAGAGAAGATCACCAAACACAGAGGCACGCAGCCGGGCATCCCTGTATCTAAGACTCTCCGTAAAGCCTTGTTGCTTTTCTCACTGAGGGAGCCTTCTATGGACTGCTGACGCCAGGGCGCTTACCTTGCCTTAACCTGATGTGACCTGATTTTTGTTGCTGCCTCGGGCGCATCCTGTATCTGCAGTCCTGACGTGCCCCCCGGGGTGATTTTTACCCACTTCTCACGGCCAAAAGCACGTCTACCCCCACTGTGTTCTGTTCTGCCATAACCTCCCGTATTCTTCAGATCTCCAAGCTTGTTAGGAATTACCGGTCCGCACTCAGGAAGACCCAGGTGAGAGATCTCAGTCGTGAACAGGGAGGGCAGGTGTTCCCACACCTGTTGCCGGCCTGGCTCGAGTCTCTGGGGGCTCTCAGGGAAGTGGGGCACTGCTGTGCTTGCGGTGCATTTCAGGTGCACGGGAATCTGACCCTGAAAAGCAATGGCTTACTTTCACCTGCTGCCCTCCAGTGTGGACCCAATTTTTTAAAGTTTTCATCCAGAAAGATTTTCCTGTGTTTGACTCCTTTAGGATGGTAGTAACTTTTTTGTTTTTTGGTGAAATCCTTCCAAGTGTGTATTCTAAATCATGACATTGTTTTTCTTTTTTTATGGTGGCAAGATAGTTTTTGTTTCGTTAACAAGTGTAAACGTGTGGCAATTTCAGTGCTAGCTAAATTCTCTTTTTTCAGGAGTCTCCATTATCCGTGCTTGTCCACAGATCAGCCTGGGTAGGTAAAAAGAAAACCATAAGACAGGGAAAAAAAAAAAAAAAAAAAGCCCAGAAACAAAACCCAAGAAACTTCTCACCTAATACCTTATCTTCTTGATTTGGGTTTATAGGGAAGGCAGATTAGCCAGCATTTTAAAGGAGTAGATCTCTTAGCGAGCATTTCCCGTCTTCTGCCATGCCTAAAATGTAATTAGAGGGAAAACTGATGTTTATGTCACATTCATTGTGTACGCAGTCATCATTTTAGAGTTCCAGGAGTACAGACATGAAAGTTGCATCCTTTGGTTTGCAGAAGTAAGGGAGAGAACTGAGTTCCCAAGTGAAGCAGAGCAGAGGAAACCTTGTGAGTGTGCGTGTGTACCCACGTGTGTGTGCATACCCACGTGTACGCGCCACCATCCGTGCGGTCCGCAGTGCATACTCCAAACCACGTGCCCACAGTAGCATGGGAGCCCTTCTGTCTCATACACCCTGACACTGGGGCCATGTGTCCCTGTGTCCATTCACCTCTGTCAGGGGGGGGACCCCTGGGCTGCTGGCCTGCCAGCACCTGGAAACTCTCGGAAGGTGCACGGTGTTATTTTAGATTTTAGGTTACACTCCTCCCCTCCTCCCAGGCTGTTCCTATCAGGCCCACGTTTCCTCTTCGGCGATCGATCACTGTACGAAATAGATCTGAAGTCACGGACCATCAGTGGAATCCTTTCTTCCGTGGAGGGGAGTGGGTATCCTTTCTGTCAGGGGAAGTGCACTCTTCCAGTGAACAGTTACTACTTCTAGGCCTTAAATTGTACAAAATGACATAATGGAAAAATACCTGGAGTTGGGGGCGGGGGTAAGCATTTCAACAGAAACAGAACACCTTCTGCAAACCATCGTACAATTAGTCTATTGTTCTGGACTTTAAAAAAAACAAAAACAAAAAAACTTTCCAGCACTCCAAAAAAAAAAGGCATTGAAAAGGTATACTGAAAAAAACTTTACTCAGCGTAAGTTTGAAAAATGCCAAGAATTCAAAACTCTTTCAGGCTATTTCACTTCCTTTTAAATTTTTTTTTTAACCTTTAATGTAGAAAAAAATAAGTTATTGTAGTGATCTGTCAGCAAGTTGTTTTCTTAACTTGATGCTTGCTCGCTTGCTTTGAGGAAAAGAATGTGCACAAGTTGGGGGCAGGAGGTGGAGAGGGGGAGAGGCAGGCTCCCCGCTGAACAGGAGCCCGACCTGGGGCTCCATCCCAGGACCCTGAGGTCATGACATGAGCTGAAGGCAGACGCTTAACCAACTGAGCCTCCCCTACCTTGTGGCTTTCCATAGGTCACAGAAAGCTGGTTGTCCTCCTGACATTCCTGCCCAAGCTGGTCATCAGAACCACCACTCCAGCTTTTGTCCACATATAAGATGTCCCCACCCTCTTTGGAAAAGAGCAGAAGAAAACAGAAAAAAAGAATGTACATAGAAGAATTGAGTTGTGGGCAGGGGGGAGGTGCCAAGGGTTAGTTTGATAGTAAGAATTCCTTCCCATTTTCATGGAGAATGGCTTCTTGAAGTATGGTGGGAGGCATGGAGACTGGCGATGAGTAACCAAGTGGAGCCTGACCACGGTCTTCCCAGGCGCAGGAGAAAGAGGCTGTCCTGGTGAGAAGAGTCAGGTCCTCAGTACAGCCTGGGTTTGCAGGGAATGAGCAGAAGAGAGCCTTGAAAGCCAGACTGAGGTGACTGTGTGATGATCGCACCAACAAACCACAAGAGGTGTTTTTCCAGTAGCTTCCGGGTCTTGTGTTTGCCCCGTAACTCTGTCCTCAGTGAGACGGGAGATAAGAAGTAGAACAGGAATATGGAGTCAAGTGAACCTTAACTTTTTAAACAGTATCAAAATTTTGTCTTATTTTCTGGGTCCCAGAACGTTCAGCTCTCTCCTTTATGAGCACAGATCATTCTCGACCTGTCTTGTCACAGGGTCTAGAATTCCCACAACCCGACTAAGGGCAGGGACATCAGACCAAGATTGTTTTGGCCATGCTGTCCCCCACCCCCCACCCCTCCACTTCGAAAGTGCTTTATCACCATTCTTGGTGCAAAGGGCTTATTTCTCACGTCACCAGTAGTACCGTCGAAACCGAGAGTCTGTCCATCACAGGTGTACAGAGCACAGATGTCCTTGTAATCCGTCAATAGAAAAACGACACCATCTGTTGGCAATGTACAAAATGACAGCGTAAAGATGTCACTGAGGGTCAGGTGTTCAGTCCAAGATTACAAAGGGGTCTGACTTCCTGATGGTGGAGAGGACACGTAGCAATAGAAAAACTGATCCCTATAAATTGCCTTTCAGAGACTCCTTTTCAAACAGGTAAAACGTTTGTGTATCTAAATCTCAGAATGGGACGGAAAGAGACCAACCAGGAATTGTGGGCCTATAGTGAAGGTGACAGTAAATAAACCAGCTGTTGTCACATAGTCTCTGGTATAATGGATGGAGGTACAAACGCGTGTGTCAGCCTGGAGAACGGGGGTAGGGGTGGCTGTAGGCGAGGAGGCCCTCCTTGGTTCTTCCCACAATAACCTGAAAATCCCAATTCCCTCGTAAACAGCAGTGCTTTTCAGCCCCTCGTGTGTGCCCCCGATTTTCATATTCATGAGGCTCCTATATGTCTTCAAAAAATAAAATAAAGCCAAGACCCAGCATAACAGAAAAACTCGCCCATTCCTTTGACAGAGGATTTTCAGTTAATTTATGCAGGCCCCTATGCTCTTCAGCATTTCCCCCACTGGTTGCTAAGCAACCGCTTGAGTTACTGCGCATGCCTTTTTTATGATAACTGTCATTATGAATATTTTTTAATTATACAACTGGGACCATGGATTAAAAGAGCATATTGTCCCTCATTCTTCGCCACGGCTTCTAGCGTGCTTGCACACTCCTGGACTCAACCTTCTGGAATTCACACACCAGTGATGTATGTTTATTTATTTGGTGGGTCTGCCTTCACAAAGGAAGTAGAGACTGCCTTGTAAGGGAAGCGAGATTTTTGTGAAAAATGACTCCAGCCTGCCTACAAGCTGCCCCATTGATCTGGAGAGGCCGAGTCAGATGTTAGACTCTTGAACCGAAATTATGAGTATCTTTGTTCCTGTAACCGTGCCTGCTTCCAGTGCTAGAAGTGATGTTAAAAGCTCACAATGCATTAGAGACTGGTTTTCAAAGTTATAAATTGTGAAGCATTTGTTGCTATTAAATTTGCTTTCAAATAAAGCGACCATGATTTGAGGGAGGGTACCACACGCGTCCCAGACATGCGAGGCGTCCACGCTTGCTACAGAGGTCAGGTCTTTCTGCCCAAGGGGCTCCGTGCGCACATGAGTGCGGTTAGGCGATCAGAAGGGGTTCCTCGGGCAAATACTCATAAAGGTATGCATGGTTCACTGTGTGTAAAATACTCTGAAAGGAATAAGACAGAAAAGAAAGACACACAAAGGCTTTTCATCTGAGTTTCCGGAGTATATTCTAACATACTATGCTCTAAGTAGACAGGGAGTCTGAGACAAAGGAGTATGGAAATAAAGCCATTGTGTACATTTTTTTTTTTAACCAATTCAATTATATTCATTTAAAAATGGAATTGTTGGTTGAATACGACATTTTGAAGATTTCTGTCAAAAAGCAGAGCCGTGTTCACTCTGAAGGAGGAACTCACAGTGGACCTGCCATGTCCTGTGTGTGACAGAAGTGGGGATCTAATGGCATTTTAATGTGATTCTGGAGTGAGCTCAAGGAACATGCATCTCCAGTACGGTCGTGGGATTTTTCTTGATTTAAAGGGCCCCCACGTCCACAGGCATGGGGTGCTGTTTGCTTTTTGGGCATTTTCTGAAATCAAACCCCTTCCTCCGTCGCGTATGATCGGATCTGTGTCTGTTTGTCTCTCCTACCCTACAGTTCAGGGCGGCAGCTCAGTGAAGTCTTCATTCAGTTACCTTCAAGGAAAGAATTGCCAGAATATTATGAATTAATTAGGAAGCCGGTGGATTTCAAAAAAATAAAGGTAGATACTTTGTTTACGCACTTCATAAAAAAGAAGGGGGAAGCCCTTGAAATGCCGACAGTGAGAACTGGGCAGCGGCATCCTTATCTGAGCACCATGGAAAGCCCCCCCATTACCCCACCCCCTCCCCAGTCTAGGGCTTGTCCCCAAAATGGCAGAGAGATCCTTGGGCCTTTCTGTGGATTTTGTTGAACTGCATGGAGAGCTCCTACTGTATTATGTTGCATTTTATTTAAGACGTTTCAGACTCCTCCCCCAACCCTTTTGCTGCTTTTGTGTCCCATCCTGTGCTGCTCCTTCCCCCTAACAAGAAGGGACCCCCGTGGGAGGGTGGTCTCTCTGACTGGCGCCCCCTGGAGTTGTTCACTCCCGCATCCCCAGCAGGGCTGTCTGCTCTGAAGACAAAGGGAAAATCAAATCAAACTTTTTTTTTTTTTTTTGACCAAGTAATGATTGTTTGTTCCCCCTTCCTTCCTTCTTCCTCTTTCCTCTCTTTTATCCGAAATTTAGGAAAGAATTCGTAATCACAAGTACCGGAGCCTGGGTGACCTGGAGAAAGACGTCATGCTTCTCTGCCACAACGCTCAGACCTTCAACTTGGAGGGATCCCAGGTACGTCTTCAGTTTTCTGAAAAAGGTGGAACCTTCCCTGTGCTGCTGCGCTTTTAAGTGATAGATTTCACTTTTCTGCTGTTTGAATCATTGCGGCTCCCCCCGGGTGGAATCAAAAATGAGAAGTAAAAACGTACATCCTAAGCTGGTATGTAAGTAAATTGAGGCTTTGGCGCTTTGAGATTAAGGCCAGCCTCTTTGTACCGCAGATGTGCTAGTTCCTACTTGTGCTTCCCTTCAAGGCTTGGCTTCTAATTAGAGGAGGAATTCCAGGAAATCACTTAGTGCAATGCTTAAAGGCTAGAGGTACAGTTTCTGCTTTTGTCAAGACTGTGTATTTGATTATATTCACCTTCATTTTTCTGACCGCACCCTGCATCAGGGAGTGAAACTACTGTGATTTAAGAGGAAAATAGAAGTGAAACTACTATGTTGTAAGGAGGGGGGGGAACCTAGAGAAAAAAGAACCACTGTCTCTAATGGCTTACAGAAAATGCTTATCAAGCCGACTGCATCAAGAACTCCCCGTGTCTACTGTGTATGAGCAAGTGACCCTCAGTTGACAAGAATAACTAGGGGAGGAGCCTCTCGCTTTAATGGCACCTCAGTTCCGCTGCCCTTGTGCAGGCGCCCCTTCTCTCCTGTCTGTATTTCCAGCCCAGTGCTCTTGTATCATGGGGAAGGAAGGAGTGGTCTGTGTGTCTGCTGCCCGGTGTCCGTGTCAAGCCAGCAATAAGTTCCTTGGGCTTCTCTTTTTCCGCCCTCATGGCCATTCCAGTCGTGAAACTGGAGAACGTGAGAATCCTTGCATGGACCTTTTCTGAAAAGACGGTACATTTCCAGGTTCACGGTGGTGTCCTCTACCCTCCCGTGGCGGCATGCGGCTGGGCCTCCAGGCCCCACCCCCTGCCACAGCCTCCCTGTCTGCCCGCAACCAGTCTCACACATGAAGTAGAGTCACAAGTGGCTTCTTGACTGGCTTCCTTCTCCATGCTGGGGACTAGTCGCTCGCTCTCTCTCTCTCTCTCTCACGGCCCTCTCTGCCCTCCCGTCTACTACCCACCGTGTGCGATCAGGGTCCAGAATGAATTTCATCTCCCTAGGCTGCTTTCCAAAGTTCTAGCCTACTCTCGTGCCGTAGCCACCTTTTCCTGCTGCTCCTCCCCCTGAACAGCTCGTGGTCTAATCACACCGGGCCCGTGACCACTTGCCTCCCTGGGTATGCGTGCTGGCGCCAGCAAGAGGACAGAGCGAGCCCGCGTACTTCTTATGTGGCCACCGGACAGCAGCATCTTGCCCAACACAGTCCACGGTCCTGGCCAGAAACTGACCTGGAACAATGCCAGATGCACACACTTGGTCTCCTTCCCTAGAAAGCCCCCTCCTTTCTCAGCCCTGACGGAACCCTCCTCACCTGCTCCTGTCCGGCTGAATTCTCATTTCCGGCAGATTCTGCCCCCACGGCCCCATCCCAGGACCCCTCCCGACCCTCTGCCCCCTCCGCACTTTGTCCTGCGGTGCTCACTCCAGGGTGTCCCGTCACCTTCGTGAGCTTGTGGCTCCTCTTTCCAATAAAGGACCCTGTTTTACAGCCAGGACCGTTGTTGTCCATGGTTTTTTATTTGTTGAAACACCTAAAATGTATCCTCTTCACCCTTTTTGAGGGTACAGTTCAGTATTATGTTCTCTTTATCGTCCAACAGATTTCCAGAATGCTTTCGTCTGATACAGCTGAAACTCTCTACCCGTGAAACACCTCCCCGTTGCCCCCCCCCACCCCGTACCCTGCTCTGGTCCCTGGGAACCTGTGAATTTGACTAGCTCGGATACCTCACGGAAGCGAAGACTGTATTTGTCGTCGTGTGACTGGCTTTTGTTACTCAGCATCCTGTCCTCAAGGTTCAACCTTGTGGTATCAGGTGGAAGGATTTCTCCTTTTTTAAGGCTAAAGAATTCATTTTCCATATATACTGCATTTTGTTCCTGCATCTAGCAGACCCTGGGTTTGCTTGCTCTCTTGGCCCTTCAGAGACACAGGTGTGCAAATCTCCCTTCAAAACCCTGCACTCGCTCTTTTGGGTGTATACCCAGAGGCGGGATTGCGGGATCACGTGGCACTTCTGTTTTTAATTTTTTGAGAGAAGGGACCATTTTGGAGCTTCAGATCTTGGCAACCCTGCAGGGATGTGCTCAGGTGTGAGCAGACAGTAAAAGGGAAGTACTGACCGGAGTAGTAACAGCCCGCGCTGATACACGGATGCTGAAGACGAGCCTCCATTTTGTTAGGGCTTTTGCGTGTTGAAGGAGGTCACTTTACCACAGTTTTGGATAGAACAACTCAAATAAGAAATGCAGGTTTTTTTTTTTTAAGATTTTATTCATTTACTTGACAGAGATCAGAGGCAGGCAGAGAGAGAGGGGGAAGCAGGCTCCCCGCCGAGCAGAGAACCCAACTTGGGGTTCGATCCCAGGACCCCAGGATCACGACCCAAGCCGAAGGCTGAGGCTTTAACCCACTGAGCCACCCAGGTGCCCCAGAAATGCAGTTTTTAAAACACTCTTTTTGTTATCAAAAATGAGAGGCTATGTTACAGAAGCCCACCCTTCCCTAAGTATTTATACCCATGCAGGTGGGTACGTACACACACACATTATTTCAACCACAAATGGGCTTTTCCCAGAAGAATCCGTGTGTCAGTGTTTGAGTTCAGCGTTCTCCTGTTGGGCTTCCCGCAGGCATGAAAACTCCCACTGTTTCTAGCAGACTCACCCATCACAGAGCAGTCAGGAGGATCTCGGGTCCTCAGCTTGTGGTTTGTAACCGGTACCACTATGACCCTCCAGATCTACGAAGACTCGATCGTCTTACAGTCCGTGTTTAAGAGCGCTCGGCAGAAAATCGCCAAAGAGGAAGAGAGTGATGACGACAGCAACGAGGAGGAGGAGGAGGAGGAGGAGGAGGAGTCCGAGTCCGAGGGTAAGCCCAGGCCTTTGCTCCCTCTGCTTCTCTGCCCTTTGCCGCCTACGTTGCCGGTTCCCCAGGGGCGAACAAAACAGATTTTCCAGCCCCGCAGATCTGGATTCCATTCCTTGGTCTCCTGTGTCCTTGCTGGGCCACCTCGGGCCAGGTAGGTAACCCTGCTCAAGGTTACTTTCCTTCTCTATAAAATCTGGGTATTAAACCCCCCCAGGCGCGCAAGGAACTTAGCATTGGGCCAGCGTCCTAGGAAGACTCCGTGAACGTTGTCTTTGAGAAGTCAGCGTGAGATACATTTTCTGCGCACACTGCTGTTCTGGCCTGTCTGTTGTGTACCGTAGTGATCTTCTCCCTGGAGGGACGGATGGAGTGTTGACCCGTGGGTGCCATCCCCAGAGTTTCTGACTGTGTAACCTGTGTTGGGGCTTGGGAGCATTTCTGACCCGCTCCCTGAGGCCGCTGGGCCCAGGACCGAGCCCACTGGGAGAATCTGTGTCTCAGCAAATAATTGTCAAAATGGGTCGGAAACGTTGTCCTTCTTACCCGTCGCGGATCAAATGTCGATCCTGTCTTTATTTACATTTTGGTATTTTGTTCATCGTGGATTTTTTGGGGGGATTAACTTTGAGTTTTTCAAATACTGCATTAGGATATTTACTGGGATTGCTGAATTTTGGTGTGTTCAGAAGTTTTCTTAAGTTTTTTATTTTAACGGCAGAATAGTTGCCATCCAGTGTTACGTCAATTTCAGGTGTACAACAGAGTCATTCAATAATTCTGCACATTTCTCAGTGCTTTTCTGATGGGCCCCGTCCTTGGTCCCATCACCTCCTCCCCCGTCCCCCGCTCCCCCTGCTCTGGTCACCCTCAGGTGGTTCTCTCTAGGTAACGGTCTGTTTCTTGCTTTGTTTCTTTTCCTTAGCTTGTTTTTTTGGTGCCTTAAAATCTACCTGTGAGTGGGATCATATGGTATTTATCTTTCTCTGACTTATTTTTATTTTACTAACATATAATGTATTATTAGCCCCAGGGGTACATCAGTCTAACACACTTCACAGCACTCACCATAGCACATGCCCTCCCCAGTGTCCATCAGCCGGACCTCCTAACCCTCCCTTCCCCAACCCCCATCAACATTCACTTTGTTTTCTGAAATTAAGAGTGTTTAATGGTTTGTCTCCCTCCCAATCCCATCTTGTTAAATTTTTTCCCTCCCTAACCCCTGACAGCCGCCCACCCTGCCTCTCAAATTCCTCATATCAGAGAGATCATGTGATAATTGCCTTCCTCTGATTGACTTATTTCGCTCAGCTTAATACCCTCTAGTCAACCAGGTTGTTGCAAATGACAGGATCTGGGTTTTTTTTTCCCATGGCTGCATAGTATTCCATTGTGTATGTGTACTGTGTGTGTGTGTACACACACACACATACTGTACACACACACACACACACACACACCCCACATCCTCTTTACCCATTCATCTGTTGATGGACATCTAGGTTCCTTCCATAGTTTGGCTATTGTGGTTTGTGGACATTGCTGCTATAAACATTCGGGTGCATGTGCCCCTTCAGATCACTACGTTTGTATCTGGTAAATACCCAGTAGTGCGATTGCTGGGTAATAGGGTAGCTCTATTTTCAACTTTTTGAGGAACCTCCATGCTGTTTTCCAGAGTGGTTGCACCAGCTTGCATTCCCACCAACAGTGCAGGAGGGTTCCCCTTTCTCTGCACCCTCGCCAGCATCTGTCGTTTCCTGACTTGTTAATTTTAGCCATTCTGACTGGTGTGAGGTGGTTATCTCATTGTGGTTTTGATTTGTATTTTCCTGGTGCCGAGTGATATGGAGCACTTTTTCATGTGTCTGTTGGCCATCTGGATGTCTTCTTTGCAGAAATATCTGTTCATGGCCTCTGCCCATTTCTTGATTGGATTCTTTGTTCTTTGGGTGTTGAGTTTGATAAGTTCTTTCTAGATTTTGGATACTAGCCCTTTACTTGATATGTCATTTTTGAGTATCTTCTCCCATTCTGTCAGTTGTCTTTTGGTTTTGTTAACTGTTTCCTTTGCTGTGCAAAAGCTTTTTATCCTGATGAAGTCCCAGTAGTTCATTTTTGCCCTTGCTTCCCTTGCTTTTGGTGATACTTCTAGGAAGAAGTTGCTGTGGCTGAGGTCGAAGAGGTTGCTGCCTATGTTTCACTCAAAGATTTTGATGGATTTCTGTCTCACATTGAGGCCTTTCATCCATTTGGAGTCTGTTTTTGTGTGTGGTGTAAGGAAATGGTCCAGTTTCATTCTTCTGCATGTGGCTGTCCAATTTTCCTGACACCATTTGTTGAAGGGACTGCCTTTTTTCCACTGGACGTTCTTTCCTGCTTTGTCCAAGATTAGTTGACTGTAGAGTTGAGGGTCCATTTCTGGGCTCTCTATTCTGTTCCATTGATCAATGTGTCTGTTTTTGTGCCAGTACCATGCTGTCTTGATGATGACAGCTTTGTAATAGAGCTTGAAGTCTGGAATTGTGATGCCGCCTACTTTGGTTTTCTTCTTCAACATTCCTCTGGTTATTCAGGGTCTTTTTTGGTTCCATATAAATTTTAGGACTATGTCTTCCATTTCTTTGAAAAAAGTTGGTGGTATTTTGATAGGGATTGCATTAAATGTGTAGACTGCTTAGATAGCGTAGACATTTTCACCACAGTTGTTCTTCCAGTCCATGAGCACAGAACGTTTTTCCATTTCTTTGTGTCTTCCTCAGGTTCTTTCATGAGTACTTTTTAGTTTTCTGAGTACAGACTCTTTGCCTCTTTGGTTAGGTTTATTCCTAGGTATCTCATGGTTTTGGATGCAGTTGTGAATGGGATCGACTCCTTAATCTCTCTCTCTTCTGTCTTGCTCTTGGAGTATAGAAATGCAACTGATTCCTGTGCCTTGATTTTATATCCTTTTTATATCCTTTACTTTACTGAATTCCTGTATGAGTTCTAGCAATTTTGGAGTGGAGTCTTTTGGGCTTTCCACATAAAGAATCATATGATCTGCAAAGAATGAGAGTTTGACTTCTTCTTTGCCAATTCGGATGCTGAGGCTAGGACTTCTAGTACTATGTTGTCTGATTGTCTGATTGCTGAGGCTAGGACCTCTAGTACTATGCTGAGTAGCAGTGGTGATAATGGACATCCCTGCTGTGTTCCTGACCTTAGGGGAATAGTTTTCAGGGGTTTATCAATCTTACTAATTCTTTCAGAGAACCAGCTCCTAGTTGATTTGTTCTACTGTTCTTTTGGTTTCTATTTCATTGATTTCTGCTCTAATCTTTATTATTTCTTGTCTCCTGATGGGTTTAGGTTTTCTTTGCTGTTTTTTCTCCAGCTCCTTTAGGTGTAGGGTTAGTTTGTATACTTGAGACCTTTCTTGTTTCTTGAGAAAGGCCTGTATTGCTGTATACTTCCTCTCAGGACTGACTTCACTGTGTCCCAAAGATTTTGAACAGTTGTGTTTTCATTTTCATTTGTTTCCATGAATTTTTTAAAGATTCTTCTTTAATTTCCTGGTTGACCCATTCATTCCTTAGTAGGATACTCTTTAGCCTCCATGTATTTGAGTTCTTTCCAACTTTCCTCTTCTGCTTGAGTTCTACTTTCAAACCATTGTGTCTGAAAATATGCAGAGAATGATCCAATATTTTGGTTCTGGTTGAGACCTGATTTGTGACCCAGGATGTGATCTGTTCTGGAGAATGTTCCATGTGCACTAGAGAAGAATGTGTATTCTGCTGCTTTGGGATGGAATGTTCTAAATATATCTTGTGATGTCCATCTGGTCCAGTGTGTCATTTAAAGCCTTTATTTCCTTGTTGATCTTTTGCTTGGAGGATCTGTCCATTTCAGTAAGGGGGGTGTTAAAGCCCCCTACTACTACTGTATTATTGTTGATATGTTTCTTTGATTTTGTTATTAATTGGTTTATATAGTTGGCTGCTCCCATGTTCGGGGCATAGATATTTAAAATTGTTAGATCTTCTTGTTTGACAGACCCTTTGAGTATGATATATTGTCCTTCCTTATCTCTTATTATAGTCTTTGGCTCAAAGTCTAATTGATCTGATATAAGAATTGCCACTCCAGCTTTCTTTAGATGTCCATTAGCATGGTAAATTGTTTTCCACCCCCTCGCTTTAAATCTAGTGGTGTCTTTGGGTCTAAAATGGGTTTCTTGCTGACAGCATATTGATGTTTTTTTTTTTTTAATCCATTCTGATACCCTGTGTCTTTTTATTGGGGCATTTAGCCCATTTAAATTCAGGGTAACTACTGAAAGATAGGAGTTTCGTGTGTCATATTGCCTGTAAGGTGACTGTTACTGTATATTGTCTCTGTTCCTTTCTTTTAGGCTCTCTCTTTGCTTGGAGGAGCCCTTTCAATATTTCCTGTAGAGCTGGTTTGGTGTTTGAAAATTCTTTTAGTTTTTGTTTGTCCTGGAAGCTTTATATCTCTCCTATTTTCAGTGACCGCCTAGCTGGATATAGTACTCGGCTGGCTGCGTATTTTTCTCATTTACTGCTCTGAGTGTATCATGCCAGTCTTTTCTGGCCTGCCAGGTCTCTGTGGATAGATCTGCTGCCAATCTAGTATCTCTACCATTTTATGTTACAGACCTCTTGTCCCAAGCTTCTTTTAGGATTTTCTCCTTATCAGTGAGACTTGTAAGTTTTACTATTAGATGATGGGGTGTGGACCTATTTTTATTGATTTTTAGGGGGGTTCTTTGTGCTTCCTGGACTTTGTTGCTTGTTCCCTTTGCCAAAGTAGGGAAATTCTCTGCTATAATTTGCTCCAATATACCTTCTGCCCCTCCCTCTCTGTCTTCTTCTGGGATCCCAATTATTCTTACATTGTTTCATCTTATGGTATCACTTATCTCTTGAATTCTCCCCTTGTGGTCCAGTAACTGTTTCTTTTCTCAGCTTCTTTATTCTCCATCATTTGATCTTCTAAATCACTAATTCTCTTCTGCCTTATTTATCCTAGTAGTATGCGCCTCCATTTTTTATTGCATCTCATCAGTAGCTTCTTTGATTTCAGCTTGGTTAGATTTTAGTTCTTTTATTTCTCTGGAAAGGGATTCTCTAGTATCTTCCATGCTTTTTTCAAGCCCAGCTAGCACCTTGGTAATTGTCATTCTGAACTCTAATTTTGACATATTACTAATGTCCATATTGATTAGGTCCCTAACCTTCGGTACTGCCTCTTATTCTCTTTTTGAGGTGAGTTTTTCCACCTTGTCATTTTATCCAGATAAGAATAGATGAATGAGAGAACAAAATACTAAAAGGGCAGCAACGACCCCAGAAAAATATACAGTAACCAAATCAGAAAAGACCCTAAACTGGGGGGAGAAGAAAGGAGGAAAAAAAAGAAAAAATATATATATGTATATTAGACTGGTGAACAGAACAGAGCCACACATTTGATTTTGGCTGTATTTTGATTTGTTAGAAGAAATTACCTCCCAAATTTTTTTAAAAATAAAAAACTTATATATAGACACAAATAAGGGTAAACATGGTGAGTGAAGGGATGGAATAGGATTGTAAGGATGAAAATTAAGAACATTCTAAAAAAGGAATTGATAAGTGGGTTGAAAAAAGAAAAAAAGAATGTGATCAGGCTGGAGACAAGAACAAAGGCATGTGCTGGATTTAGGGTGTATTTTGATCTGTTAGAAGAAACTGTATCCCAAAATTGTAAAGAAAGAAAAACCTATATGTATACCAAAAACAAGGTCAAATACAATGAAGTGATAGAATATGACTGTAGCTATGAAAATGAAAAAAGATTTTTAAAAAGGTATTGATAGGATAGTTTAAAAATGTTAAAATAGGCACATGAAAAATGAAAAAAATAGAAGAAAAAAATAAAATTAAAAAAATTTAACTTTGAAAGACTAAAGAACCAAGGGGGGAAAAGCCATGAATTCTGTGTTGCTCTCCCTTAGCTCTGTAGTTCTGCAGTTCTGATTGATCATCAAACTTGGTCTTGGCTGGATGTTCTTGCTTATCTTCTGGGGAGGGGCCTGTTGCAGTGATTCTCAAATGCCTTTGCCCGAGGCAAAATTGCACCGCCCTTGCCAGGGGCTGGGCTAAGTCATCTGCTCAGGTTCGCTCTTGGGAGCTTGTGTTCCCTGAATGCTTTCTGTAGAGCTTTGGAAGATGGGAATGAAAATGGCGGCCTCCCCGTTTCCACCCAGAGGAGCCAAGAGCTGGGACCCTGCTCCTCAATGCACCCTCAGAGAAAGGCAATCAATCCCTTCCATCTCCCTGGTCTCCGGCCACGCTCTGAGCTCACCCGGCCTGTGACTGAGCATTTCTGTCTCTGGCGCTCGGCCCCATTTGGGGTCTCCAAATGCAGCAGATTTCTGCAGCGCACTGCTGTGCTGCTCCTCCCAGAGGAGGAAGGAAGGAAACTCCCTGGATCTGCCACCTGTGGGGTCCCTGCTTGAAGAGCCGTGGCCCGACTGTGCCGCGGATCACGGTTTAAGGTAACCCCAAGCTGAGAGCCCACTCCTCAGCTCCTCCACAGTGAGCTACCCTGCTCTGATACCTGGGGGCTCTGCCACACTCAGACACCCTTGGTCTCTCTGTGACCCTGTGGGTCCTGAGACCACACTGTCCCCGTGAGGGCTCCATCCCTACTTAGCCTCTGTAGTGACGTCCCTCAGTGGAGAAGACTCCTAAAAGTTCTGATTTTGTGCTCTGCTGCTCCACTGCTTCCCGGGAGCTGGCCCCTCCCCCTGTGGTTTATCTTCCCCCTTGTTTCGGATTCACTTCTCTGCACATCCTACCTTCCTGAGAGTGGTCAATGTTCTGTTCCTAGAATTGCTGCTCTGCTCTTCTCTCTCCTATTGAGTTTGTAGGTGTCGAGAATGGTTTGATAACTATCGAGCTGAACTCCTGGTACCCGATGATATTTAGGTTTCCTACTCCACCATCTCGCTGACTTCTTTCCTGTCGTGTGATATTCTAGCTCCATCCGTGTTGCTGCAAATGGCTTCGCTCTTTTTATGGCTGCGTAATATTACAGTGTGTGTGTGTGTGTGTGTGTGTGTGTGTGTGTGTGTGTGTATCACATCTTCTTTATCCATTCAAAAATTTTTCACCCTAGACCTCTTCTGTCTTAGCTTCATTCCAGCTCTGGTTGATCATTCTTATATTTATACAAGGTTAAGGCCGCCTTCACAACTCAAACTTTCCTACCTAGTTACATCCTCACCCCATACTTCCTCTCCAGGTAATTAATCCCAGTGGTTTACGGTCTGCTGTGTGAAACAGTACAGATACACTTCAAACTTTTTTTATTAGGTTTGTTCCTGATTACATATTTAATACAGACAACTTGGAAAATATTTTTTCTTAAGAAAGGACCATTTGTAATTCCATTGCCCGGTATACATTTGGCATTTTGAGAATTTGCCTTCCAGTTTTTTCTCTACCTATTTTCTTTGTAAGAGCACAGCACACTGTTTCGTAGCCTAATTTTTCTATTTTATGAACATTTTCCCATAGCAGGGAGTGCCTTCGGACAGCAGTATGTGTTACCATTCATATTGAGTCCAAGAAACCGATCAGTCTTACTCCAAATACTCCCCCTGAACATGTCTATCCCTGATTCACTGCAGACGTTTTTCAAACATCAGGCACAGGAGTCCTGCCCCCAGCCTGGAGTTTTGATCTGTCAGCAGTCTGATGGGTGTCTGTGTCGCCACACCCACATCTGTTCTCGGTGTCAGTCTTTTCAGTGAGTCTGCCTTTTATTAATTTTACCTTATCTAATTCCACACGGTTATTCCCCAGTTCTGATAACCTAGCATTTGATGCCTTAGCGCTACCTAAGGGACCTCAGTGAGATCCTTACTTTACAGCCACATTGCTAATCCGCTTTCACAGAGCTGCCCTCTCCAACCTCACGGTTTAGTTTCTCTGAGCTCTCCTGAGACGCGGTGTGTGAGCTTTCTGGGGTCACCGTCACAAACCAGCACAAATGCAGTGGATTAAACAACCCAAATTTACTACCTCACAAATCTGTAGGTCCCTGGGTGCTGTGGGTTCATCTGGAGGCTGAAGGCGAGAACACTGTACTCACGCTGCCTCTCTCTGACCCTACCTTCTGCCTCTCCTTCCACTTTTTCTTGTTAAAACTGAGGGTATAAGTGACATGTTAGTTTCAGGTGTACAACATACTGGTCGTTGTATTTATTGTGAAATGATCACAGTAAATCTGATGGAGAGGCATCACCACAAACAGTTACACGTGTTTTCTTTTGCTGGGATCCTAGATCTCTCTTACCAACTATCACAGTGTTAACTAACTGTAGTTACCACATGCTACCATAACCCACCAGACTTACTGATTTTCTACCTAGAAGTACCTTTTGACCCCCTTCAGTCACCCTCCAACCCCACCTATGGCAACCAGCCTCAGGGTTTGGGTTCTTGGGGGGTTTTTTGTTTGTTTTATTTGTAAGAATTCACATTTAAGTAAGATCATACGGGTAATTATCTTGCTCATTTCACTTAATATAATGTCCTCTGGGTCCATCCACGTTGCCACAAATGGCAGGATTTCATTATTTTTATGGCTGAATTATATTCCACTGCTCACCCAGACACCCCACCCCCTGCCGCCATTTTCTTTATTCACAGTGAGCACTTGGCTGTTTTCAAATCCAGGCTCTAAGTAATGCTGCAGTGAACACGGGGGTTCACACATCTTTTTAATTTAGCATTATTTTCTTCATGGACACACCCATACTTGGAATTGATGGGTAATATACTTTTTTTTTAAAATTTTTGAAGACTCTCTACACTGTTTTCCATGGTGGCTGCACAAATTTACATCCCCACCAGCATTGTTGAAGGGCCCCCTCTTCTCCACATCCTCACCAGCACTCTTGCTTCTGGTCTTCTCAACTCCAGCCATTTTCACAGGTGCAAGGTGAGGCCTCATTGTGGATTTGATCTCTCATTTCCCTGATGATGAGAGATGTTGAGCACCTTTTTCTCTACTTATTGGCCATCTATATATGTCTTTGGGAAAGTGTCTGTCTAAATTCTTGGGCCCGCCCCCCCTTTTTAAAGATTTTTATTTATTTATTTGACAGAGATCACAAGTAGGCAGAGAGGAAGGGAAGCAGGGCCGACGTGGGACTCAATCCCAGGACACTGAGATCGTGACTTGAGCTAAAGGCAGAGGCTTTAACCCACTGAGTCACCCAGGCGCCCCCCGCCTTGGCCCCTTTTTTTAATTGGATTGTTTTGCTGTTGAGTGTAGGAGACCTTTATAGATTGTGAGTATTAACTTCTTAACAGAGATGATTTGCAGCTTTTGTTTTCTTTTCCTCCCATTCGATAGTTGCTTTTTCATTTTGTGGATGGTTTCCATTGTTGTGTGGAAGCTTTTTCATATCATATAGTCACACTTGTTTATTTTTGCTTCTGCTAGCAATAATTTTTCAGAGCAGACGCCTAAGTCAAGACCAATGTCAAGGATCTTACTGCCGGTTTTCTTCTAGGAATTTTATGGTTTCGGATCATATGCCCAAGTCTTTAGTCCGTGTTTAAATAATTCTTGTTATGTGTAAGTCAGTTTCATTTTTTTGCATGTGGCTGTCCTGTTTTCCCAGCACCACTTACTGAAGAAACTGTCCCTTCACCGTGGTATGTTCATGGCTTTGTTGTAAATTGATCGTGTGTGTGCTTTACTTCTAGGCTCTCTATTCTGTTTCATTGATCTATATGTGTATTTTTAATGCCAGTACCATACTGTTTTGATTGCTATAAGTTTGTAATATAGTTTGAAATCAGTGAATGTGGTACCTCCAGCTTTGTTCTGTCTCAAAATTGCTTTGGCTACTCTGGATCTTTTGTGGTTTCGCACAGATTTTAGGGGATTGTTATTTTTGATTTCTGTGAAAAATCCCATTGGAATTTTGATAGATTGCATTGAACCTACAGGTTACTCTCGGTAGTACGGACATATTAACAATGCTGTTTCTTCCAGTTGATAGCACTATTATTTTTTCCATTTCTCTGTGTATGCTTCACTTTGTTTCATTTAATACCTGATGGTTTTGGTGTACAGGTCTTTCACCTGCGTGCTTAAATTTATTTCTAGGTATTTTATTCTTTGGGAAGCAACTGTAAGCGGAACCGTTTTCTTAATTTTTCTCATAGCTTGTTACTAGCATACAGAAAGATTGTGGTATACTGATTTTGTATCCTTCCACTGAATTCTTTGATTAGCTCTAACGTATTTTGAAGTCATCAAGGTTTTCTGTATCTAGTAAGATCTACAAATAGTGGCAATTTTTCTTCATCCTTTCCAGCACAGGTGCCTTTTCTTTTTCTTGCCTAACTTCTCAGGGTAGGACTTCTAATACTGTGTTGGATGAAAGTGGCAAGGGTGGTCATCCTTATTTTTGATCCCAATCTTAGAGGAAAGGCTTTCAGATTTTCTCCACCAAATGTAGTATCAGCTGTGGGCTTGTCACATACAGCCTTTAGTATGTTGAGGTAGTGTCCCTCTATATGTACTTTGTTGAGAGTTTCTGTCATAAATGGATGTTGAATTTTGTCACATGATTTTTCTACATCTATTGAGATGATCATGATTTTTATCCTTTGTTCAGTTAATGTGTTGTATCATGTTGGTTGACTAACAGATTTAAACCATCCTTGCATGCCTGGAATAAATCCCTCCCTTTTTCCTTAAGATTTTTCCTTAAGATTTTATTTATTTTTAAGTAATCTTTATATCCAACATGGGGCTCACACTTACAATCCTGAGATCAAGAGTCATATGCTCTACTGACTGAGCCAGCCAGGCACCCTGGAATGATGACTGATTTGATCTTTTTATACAATAATTGATCTGTTCATATTTTCTCTCTTTTTATGATTCAGTCTTGGTAGGTTGTATATTCCTAGGAATTTATTTCTTCTAAGTTGTCCAATTTGTTGCCATATTAATTGTTCATAGTAGTCTCATAAGCTCCTTTGTGTTTCAGTGTTATCAGTTGTAACTTCTCTTTCATTTCTGATTGTGCAGCCTTTTCTTCTTGGTGAGTGTAACCAAAGGTTGGTCAGTTTTGTTGGTTTTCAAAGAAACAGCTTTTAGTTTCACTGATCTTTGTCTTTTTACACTCTTGTTCATTTATTTCTGCTCTGATCTTTATTATCTTATTCTTTTTAGAAAGACTTGGTTTGTCCTTCTAGTCCCTTGAGGTGTAAAAATATGTTGTTTGAGATTTTTCTTCTTTCTCATTGTAGCCTCTTAGAAGCGTTTGTGCAGTCTAAGTTTTGGTATGCTGTGTTTTCATTTTCATTTCATCAGTGTATTTTTTTATTTCTCCTTTGATTTTCTTTTGTTGTTGACCCATAGGTTGTTCAGTAACATTGTTTAATCTCCACATTTTAATGTGTCAGTTTTCTTCTTAAAATTATTTCCTGTTTTCATAAATTGTGGTCAGAAAAGATGCTTTCTATTTCAGTCTTCTTAAGTTTATTCAGATTAGCTTTATGGCCTCATGTATGACTTATCCTGGAGATTGTTCCATGGGCACTTAAGAAAAATGTGTATTCTGTTGCTTTGGGATGAAATGGTCTGTATGTATCTGTTAAGGCCGTCTGATCCAACATGTCACTTAAGACCTATGTTTCCATATTGCTTTTCTGTCTGATTGATGTCTCCATTGATGCCATTGGATGTAGTAAAGTCATGTGCTTTAAAATTGCTCTTTCTTTCTTTAGGTCCATTAATATTTGCTTGATGTATGTAGGTGTGCCTATGATGGGTTCAGTAATATTCACAATTATATCCTCTTGGTGGATGGACCCCCGCATCAATATGTAATGTTCATGTTCTTATTCCAGTCTTCTTTAAAAGTTTATTTTCCCTGATTGAACTATAGCTACCCCAGCTTTGTTTGGGTTTTGATTTGTATGGACTTTCTCCATCTCATCACTCTTAGTCTGTGTTTCTTTAGATCTGAATTCTTTTATAGGGAGCATATAGATGGATCTTTTTATTGAAGTATCATTGACATACTATACATCCTCTTAGTTTCAGGTGTACATCATAGTGATTTGATATTTTCAAGTATTACAAACTGATCTAGTTACTATCTGAATCCATAAAAAGTTATTACAGTATTATTGGCTGTTTTCCCTATGCTGTCCATTATATGTCCAAGACTTTATCTTATAAATCAAGGTTTGTGAAGTCCCTTTCACAACACCTCCCCTCTCTGGTAATCAATCATTCGTCTCTTGTATCTATCATCTATTTTGTCCATTTGTTTGTTTTCTTTTCTAGATTTCATACTTAAGTGAAATTACATGGTATTTGCCTTTCTCTGCCTGAGTTATTTCACTTAGCGTAATATCCTCTTGATCTATCCATGTGGTAGCAAATGGCAAGATTTCATTCTTTTTTGTGGCTGAGTACTATTTCATTGTGTATATAGATCACATCTTTATCCATTCCTCTATCGGTAGATCTTAGGTCACTTCCATATCTTGGCTGTTGTAGAGAATGCAGAAATGAACAGAAGGGTACATCTATCTCTTTGAATTCATGTTTTCCTTTTTCAGATAAATAACCAGAAGTGGCACTGCTGCATCATGTGGTAGTACTATTTTTAATTTTTTCAAGAATCTTCATTCTGTTTTTGCTAGTGTCTGCACAAATATACATACCCACCAACAGGGCATGAGTGTTCTTTTTTCTTTCACATCCTCACCAATAGTTACTTCTCTTTTTAATTGCCAGTCTGATGGGTGTGAGGTGCTTTCTCATTGTGGTTTTGGTTTATATTTCCCTCTTGGTGAGTGATGTTGAGCCTCTTTTCATTTTGCTGTTGGCTGGAATCATTGGGAAATGTCTATTCAAGTCTTCTTCCCATTTTTTCATTAGGTTCTGTCTGATATTAAATTTTGTGAGTTCTTTACATATTTTGGATATTAACCCCTCACTGGATGTATAATTTGCAAATATCATTAACATTCAGTAGGTTCTAGGGGCACCTGGGTGACTCAGTGGGTTAAAGCCTTCAGCTCTGGTCATGATCTCAGGATCCTGGAATCGAGTCCCACATCAGGCTCTCTGTTTTCAGGGAGCCTGCTTCCCCCCGCCCTCTGCCTGCCTCTCTGTCTGCTTGTGATCTCTGCCTGTCAAATAAACAAATAAAATCTTAAAAAAAAAATTCAGTAGGTTCTTTTCATTTTGTTGATGGTTGCAGTGTACAAAAGTTTTTTAGTTTGACCTAGTCCCTTTAGTTTAGCTTTTGTTGCCCTTGCCTGAAGAAACTAGTACCAAAAAATACTGAAACTGACATCAATGAACTTACTGTGTGTTTTCTTAGAGGACTTTTATGGTTTCAGGTCTCACATTTAACCTTTTTATTGTCTTTTGAATTTATTTTGTATTTGGTATAAGACAGTGGTCCAGTTTCACTTTTTTGCATGTGGCTGTCCAGTCTACCCAGCACCATTTATTGAAGAGACTGTCTTTTCCCCATTATAGTCTTGCTTCTTTTGACCATATAAGCGTAGGTTTATTTCTAAGTTCTCATCCTGTTCTATTGATCTATGTGTCTGTTTTTGTGCGAGTAGCATACCGTTTTCATTACTGTAGACTTGTAGTGTAGTTTGAAATCAGGGAGCTTGCTCCCTCTGGCTTTGTTCTTTCTCAAGATTGCTTTGGCTACTTGATGTCCTTTGCAGTCCATACAAATTTTAGGACTTTTTTGTTCTAGTTTTCTGGGAAGATGCCATTCATGTTCTTACGGGGATGGCATTGAATCTTTAGATTGCTGTGGACAGTATGGACATTTTAATAATACTAAGCTTTCTAATCCATGAGCATGGTATATCTTTCCATTATTTGTGTCATCTTCAGTTTCTCCCATCAATGTCTTAGAGTTTTCAGAGTACCAGTCTTCCATCTATGGTTAAATGCATCCCTAGGTATTCTAATATCTTTGGTGCAGTTGCAAGTAGGACTGTTTTCTAGATTTCTCTGAGCTCATTAGTCCTATAAGGAAATAAAAGATTTCTGTGTTAATTTTGTAACCTGCTACTTGGCCAAATTCATTTGTTCATTCTAATAGTGTTTTGGTGGAGTGTTTAGGTTTTGCTATATATAGCATCATGCCCTCTATCAATAGTGACAGTTTTATTTATTATTCTTCAATAACTGCTCTGGTTAGGACTTCCAATACTATGTTGAATAAAAGTGGCAAAAGTAGGCATCCTTGGCTTGTTGCTGATCTCAGGGGAAGAGCTCTCAGTTTTTCAATATTTGAATATGTTGTTACCTGTGGGTTTTTTGTATATGGTCTTCATTATGTTGAGCTATGTTTCCTCTATAGTTCCTTTAAGAATCTTTATCATAAATGGCTGTTGAATTTTATTAGATGTGTTTTCAGCATCTACTGAGATACGTTCATCCTTCATTATGCTAATGTGGTATAGCACATTGTTTTGTGGATTTGAACCATCCTGCCTCCTTGAAATAAATCCCACTTGACTGTGGCTTGTGACTTTTTCATGCATTGTTGAATTCAATTTGCTAACATTTTCTTCAGAACTTTTGCATCTGTTTCTTTCACATATATTGGCCTGTATTTTCTTTTCTTGTGCTGTGTCTGTGTGGTATCAAGGTACTGCTGCCCTTATTAAATGAATTTGAAAACATTCCTTCTTTAATTTTTGGAATAAATTGAGAAGGATGTGTTATAACTGTTCTTTAAGTGGTTGGTAGAATTTACCTGTGGAACTTTCTGGTCCTGGACTTTGTGGGGTTTTTAATTACTGATTCAATTCTATTACTTGGACTTGCTCTGTTCAGATTTTCTACTTCTTCATGATGAAGCCTTGGAAGATAGTTTCTAGGAATTGATCCCTTTTTTCTGTTTTCCAGTTTGTTGGCATATAGTTGTTTACAGTAGTTGCTTATGCTCCTTTGCATTTCTGATTTTATTTAAGCCCTCTTTTGATGAATCTGCCGGAGGTTTATCCATTTTGTTTATCATTTCAAAAAATGAACTTTTAGTTAGATTGATGCATTCTGGTTTTTTTTAAGCCACAATTTCACTAATTTCCTGACCTCTTTCCTTTCTTCCACTAACCTTGGGCTATATTTTTCTAGTTGCTTATTTATTTGGGATTCTTCTTGTTTCTTGTGGTAGGCTTGTGTTGCTATGAACTTCCATCTTAGAACTGCGTATGTTGCGTACACAGATTCTGAAACCTTGCATTTCTGATTTTCATTTGTGCAAGAGATTTTTATTTCCTTTTTGATTTCCTTGTTGACTCACAGGTTTCTCAGAATGTTTAGAATCCACATCTTTGTGTTTTTTTCCGTTTCCTTCTTGTGATTTCTAGTTTCGTACTTTTGTAGTTAAAAATAAAAGGTGCTTTCCGTGATTCCATTCTTCTTAGATGTTTTGAGAAATGTTCTGTGGCCCAACCTGTTATCATGTTGCATGTGCTCTTGAGAAGAATGCACCTTCTCCTATTTTTGGATGGAATGTTCTCTAAATATGCGTTAACTTTGTGGCCTCGTGTTTCAGGTAAGGCCATTAACTAACGTAAACGAGATTATGAGGTCCCCACTTTCCTTGTGGTACTGTCCTTTTCTTCCTTTATATCTTTTCATATTTACTTCATGTTTTTAGGTGTTCTTATACTGGGTGCATGAATATTGATGAGTGTTCTGTCTCCTGGATTGACCTTTTTACCGTCATGTAGTGCCTTTCTTTTCCCCCTTGGTGTAGTCTTCGTTTAAGTCTGTTTGGTCTGATCTAGCTGTTCCTGCTCACAGTTCTGACTTCCGTGGAGTATTTTGTTTTCCATCCCTTCCCTCTCAGCCTGGGTGGCTGTAGAGCTGGGGAAAGTCTCTGGTAGGCAGCGGAGAGTTGGCTCTTGCTTCTGTTGATCCAGTCAGTCAACACATCTTTTGATTGCCCCCTTTAGCCCATTTAGGTTTAAATTAATTTTTAAAATTAATTTTTTATTAACATATAATGTATTATTTGTTTCAGGGATACAGGTCTGTGAATCATCAGTCTTACACAATTCACAGCACTCACCATAGCACATACCTCCCCAATATCCATCACCCAGGCACCCCATACCTCCCATTCCCTTCCACTCTAGCAACCCTGTTTGTTTCCTGAGATTAAGAGTCTCTTAAGGTTTTTCTCCCTCCCCAGTCCCATCTTATTTCATTTTTCCCTCCCTTACCCCTATGAACCCCTGCCTTGCCTCTCAAATTCCTCATATCAGGGAGATCATATGATAATTGTCTTTCTTTGATTGACTTATTTCACCTTGCATAATACCCTCTAGTTCCATCCATGTCATTCCAATGGTAAGCTTTCATTCCTTTTCATGGCTGCATGGTATTCCATTTATACATATACCCCATCTTCTTTATCCATTCATCTGTTGATGGGCATCTAGGTTCTTTCCATAGTTCGGCTATTTGTGGACATTGCTGCTATAAATTTTTGAGTGCATGTGCCCCTTCAGGTCACTATGTTTTTATCTTTAGGGTAAATACCCAGTAGTGCGATTCCTGGGTTGTAGGGTCATTCTATTTTCAACTTTTTGAGGAACCTCCATACGGTTTTCCAGAGTGGCTGCACCACCTTGCATTCCCACCAACAATGTAGGAGGGTCCTCCTTTCTCTGCATCCTCACCAACATCTGTCATTTCCTGACTTGTTAATTTTAGCCGTTCTGACTGGTGTGAGGTGGTATCTCACTGTGGCTTTGATTTGTATTTTCCTGATGCCGAGTGATGTGGAGCACTTTTTCATGTGTCTGTTGGCCATCTGGATGTCTTCTTTGCAGAAATGTCTGTTCATGTCCTCTGCCCATTTCTTGATTGGATTCTTTGTTCTTTGGGTGTTGAGTTTGATAAGTTCTTTCTAGATTTTGGATACTAGCCCTTTACCTGATACGTCATTTGCAAATATCTTCTCCCATTCTGTCAGTTGTCTTTTGATTTTGTTGACTGTTTCCTTTACTGTGCAAAAGCTTTTGTTCTTGATGAAGTCCCAGTAGTTCATTTTTGCCCTTGCTTCCCTTGCCTTTGGTGATGTTTCTAAGAAGTTGTTGCTGCGGCTGAGGTTGAAGAGGTTGCTGCCTGTGTTCTCCTCAGGGATTTTGATGGATTCCTGCCTCACACTGAAATCTTTCCTCCATTTTGAGTCTGTTTTTGTGTGTGGTGTAAGGAAATGGTCCAGTTTCATTCTTCTGCTTGTGGCTGTCCAATTTTCCCAGCACCATTTGTTGAAGAGACTGTCTTTTTTCCACTGGACATTAGTTGACCATAGAGTTGAGGGTCTATTTCTGGGCTCTCTATTCTGTTCCATTGATCTATGTATCTGTTTTTGTGCCAGTACCATACTGTCTTGATTATGACAGCTCTGTAATGAGCCTGAAGTCTGGAATTTGGAGTCCAGAAAGGAAGCAGCAGAGGTCCTGGTTCAACTTTGGTTTTTTCAACCTTCCTCTGGCTATTCAGGGTCTTTTCTGGTTCCATATAAATTTTAGGATTAGGTCTTTCATTTCTTTGAGAAAAGTTGGTGGTATTTTGATAGGGATTGCATTAAATGTGTAGATTGCTTTAGGTAGCATAGACATTTTCACAATAGTTGTTCTTCCAATCCATGAGCATGGAACGTTTTTCCATTTCTTTGTGTCTTCCTCAGTTTCTTCCATGAGTACTTTATAGTTTTCTGAGTACAGATTCTTCGCCTCTTTGGTTAGATTTATTCCTAGATATCTTATGGTTTGGGGTGCAGTTGTGAATGGGATTAACTCCTTAATTTCTCTTTCTTCTGTCTTGTTGTTGGAGTATAGAATGCAACTGATTTCTGTGCATTGATGTTATATCCTGTACACTTTACTGAATTCCTGTACAAGTTCTAGCAGATTTGGAGTGGAGTCTTTGGGTTTTCCACATGAAGTATCATATCATCTGCAAAGAGTGAGAGTTTGGCTGCTTCTTTACTGATTTGGATGCTTTTTATTTCTTTTTGTTGTCTGATAGCCGAGGTTAGGACTTCTAGTACTGTGTTGAATAGCAGTGGTGATAACGGACATCCGTGCCATGTTCCTGACCTTAGTGGAAAAGCTCTCAGTTTTTCTCCATTAAGAATGATATTCGCTGTGGGTTTTTCATAGACGGCGTTGATGATACTGAGGTATGTGCCCTCTATCCCTACACTGTGAAGAGTTTTGATCAAGAAAGGATGCTGTACTTCATCAGATGCTTTTTCAGCATCTATTGAGAGTGTCCTATGGTTCTTGTTCTCTCTTTTATCAATGTACTGCAGCCCACTGATAGATTTGCAGATGCTGAACCAACCTGCAGCCTAAGAACTCTTGACAGCTCTGTGCTGATTGCCATTTTGATAATTGCTTTCTAGAGTTTTTGTGGTTCCTCTCTGCACCTTTCTTCTCTTACATCCCTTCATCTGTGGTTTCTTGACTCTGTTTAGTGGTCTCCGTAGTTCTCTTGATCTTCTGTGTATTGACTGTAGGCTTTCACTTTGTGCAGCCAGGAGACTTTTATAATACAGTCTACCTTAAGTTTATAATCGCTTAAGTTTTAACATATTCTAAAGTTCTACATTATTAATCTCCCCTCTGCACCATTTAGGATTTTTTTTTTAAGGTTTTATTTATTTGAGAGACAGAGCGAGAACACAAGTGGGGAGAGGGGCAGAGGGAGAAGCAGACTCCCTGCTGAGCAGGGCGCCTGATGTGGGACTCAATCCCAGGACACTGGGATCATGACCTGAGTCGAAGGCAGCTGCTTAACCAACTGAGCCACCCAGGCACCTCTCCACATTTTATATTTTCAGCGTCACATTTAAATCCCTTTATCTTATGTATATACTTGTGTATCTCAACTAATTACTGTAGTTATAGTTACTTGTATCATTTTTAACTTTTAACCTTCATACTAACTTAACTTACAAGTGATCAGTTTACTGCATTTACTGTATATTTACCAGTGAGATTTATTATTTGCACCTTCTGTTTTCATAGCCCAAAAAGTCCCTGTAACACTTCTTAAGAAGGCCTGTTTGGTGTCGATGAGCTTTACTTGGTGCTTGTCTGGAAAACATTTTTCTCTCTCCAGTTCTCAATAATAAACTCGCCAGGCTCAGTGCTCCTGGTTGGCCCTTTTTTTTCTTTTCCCCCCTTTGAGCCCTTTGCATGTATCTGCCACTCCCTTCTGTGGTAGAAAGTCTGCTGAAAACTTTGCTGCCACTCTGAGGGGGTTTCCATTCTATTTTTCATGCCCCCCCCCTTGGGTTTCAGTCTGTCTTCTGTGGAACTCCCCTCATAGAGCTTCCACTTCCGGCACTACATGCTGGAGCTCCGTCCGTGACCTTTATTGGCGGCTGGTGGGTATTCTCCGCCTCTTTGTGCAAGTTCTCACCGTGTTCATCCATCATCCAACATCAGTGAGCACTTTTATGGCCATTATTTATTTTCAATTCCTCTTCTGACAAAGTCCTCCAGAACGTGGCAGTGAAGGGTATCACTAACTGAGGTTTCATCTTCCTCTTTCATTTGGAACCCAGTCCTGATTCTGTTTTCCTTGACTCGGCGTTGGTTTTGATGTATTACATCATTTCTCTGACTCTTGACGGAGTAGCCTCTCAGTGGAGATGAAACTTTTTCACCCCAGCCTCCTGGCTGGCTCGCTCACCTTCGTGATGGTCCAGGCAGCCCATTTTTAGGGGTTCCCTGTTGTTAAGATTGTGCCAAGGACCAGTCTCAAAGGGGAGGATCTCCATGAGCATCATGGTTCTGGCGCTTAAATGCCAGACCTTCAGGCAGTGACCTGTCAGGAAGGTAACCCTACAGTATGCTGCTGGGTCACAAGCCAAAGCCTGCTGGCCCCCAGAGCCAGGCGACCTCGAGACGGCCCCTGATTGGCAGTCATGGAAACCCAGGGTGCTAGAAGGGTCTGAAAACTACCCTTTGAGAGACATGTTCTCATGTGTGGCAGATTAAGAGCTCAAAGTTAACACCCCCCCCCCCCCCGGTAAGGTCACAGGAAAGGGTTACTGTCTGTCCTTACTTAGATGGATGTGTGTCTTTCATTAGAAGCTTGTCCCTCAGACCGTCCCTGTGAAGGTAAGCTGAGAGGTCTCTGTCACCGAAAGACCGGCATTCTTGGATTCCCGGCTTTCTTGTGCCCTGAGGGGGTGGTAGCTGCTAAAATTGGGGTACCAGAGGAGTGTACAAGCTCCTTGCCAGGAGGTAAACAGGTATGACGTAAACTGGTGTGAGGTAGGGGGAAAGTGCAAAGATCCCTTCCTCCCTAGAGAGCACCCCAGCGGGCCTTCAAATGTGGGTCCACCTTCGGGGTGATGCGTAACAAAGAAGCACCCAGAAGTCTGGGTGCTGCTCAGTCATTGCCTCTGTCCTGAGTCCTGGGGCAAGACACCCATTTCTTAGCTCCCTGAAGCTTTGTGGGGTTCTTACACAGGCCAACCCATGGGTGGTCAAAGCTAGATGTTCCAGAGACTCCTGTCTCAGGTGCCAGTCTTAAAAGTTGGGGTGCACAGTATGGGGGTCAAACCCTTCACTTCTTGGGGAGAGTCTCCAGGTTTTGAGTTCCCTCCTGGTCTTGGATCACCATCCCAGGGGTGGGGTTTACAGTGAGTGTCTCAGCCTCTCCTACCGGTTGGGTGGGTTTTCCTTACTTATCTGCCAGATGGCAGTCACTCAGGTCGTGTCTGGGTTTTTTCACCCGAGGAAATTGTTCTGCATGTGGCTGGGGATTGGGCGTGTCCTTGGGAGGTGAGGTCAGAATGTTCCTTTGCTCCCATCTTGAACCAGGACCTCTGCTGCTTCCTTTCTTACAACTCGGGGTTCATGTGGTCTGTCTGGGATTAACTCCCCTTCTCAAGATCAGCTGATCAGCATCCTTCCCCTTCGGCCGTGTCATGTCACATTTGGAGGGGGGGGGGGACATCTCCAAAGGGCCACTTTTCTGCCTGCCAGCCTTGGTAATGAGCCCTTTTCATGGGTCCGTCAGGGTGGGATCGTAACGCCTCGGGACGCGGTGTACAGTGTCCCTCTGCTGGTCCAGTCTCTCACCTGCACGAGCCTGGCAGCCTGTCGGGTGGTTTTTTTGGAAGTCCGTGTCCACGGACTCAGCCTGGTAGTTGAACAGCATCCCACACTCCAAGGTGTAATTATAAACCATCTACTTGGGGAGACACTTTCCTACCTTTTCCGCCCGTCTTCTGCCCTTTTCCACCTTGCATGGATTTTTCTGTTCTCCAAACAGCAGGAAGTGCTCCTCCTGTAGAGAGATGCTGCAATTTTTTCTATTCATCAAGATTTTTTAAAGAGGCCTCTACAGCTTTATGCATTTCTAGGAATACGTCGACCTTCTCATCCCCCGTCTTTTCCCCCCATTACTCCACCCAACCGGCAGGCCCCTGTCTTGTAAGTCACTCTGCAGCAGACACCGGGGGACAAGGGACCAAAGCCCGACAAGGAGTACTGCTTTGCGTACTCGCATTTGATGGTCTCTGTCACGTTTGGTGAGGACAGAGGGCATAGGCTGGCACTACGGTTCAGAGCAGCTCTGATCTCAACTGTGTTGTCAGCCTCTGTCTCCACAGAAGATTTCACTTTTGTGAAGTGGGGGAACCCAACACCATATTTACCAGAGAAGTCCAAGAACCTCTCCTAAGTTTCCTTCTGGAGCTATGACTCCCTTCAGGGCAGGGTCTATTTCTAGGTGCCTTGAGACCCAACAAACATGAAATTCCAGTATGACTGGTTGGAAAGAGAGCCCCATATGCCCCGGGACTTCCTCATGAAGTCCTAAAAATGGCATGCGGTGGTCACCTGTTCCAGAACAATGCGGCAGAACAGATTTTCCTTGTCCCTGGGCTTCCATGCCTACCTCCATGGCCTTGCACGATGATCTCTCCCCCGTGTCTGTATTCCTCAGAATAGCCCTGTGAAGGTGGATAGGGGTGCTGTCTTGCTGAAGGCTGATGAAACAGAACGCTTAGAAGTTGACCATATGGTTCTACTCACCATACCTCCCCCAAATTCTGCCAGATCTATCAACAAAGAGGTTTACAGCAGCTTTGCTTATTATATTGGAAAAAAAAAAAAAAAAAAAAAAAAAAAAAGCTGGGAACTTGAGCAGCCATCTCTAGATGACCGGTTAAATCATTCATAGTAGACCCTTGGAGGTAGACTATTTCCAAGCCTTGGAAAGAATTGGGCAAATAGATACTAACGGATAGAAGTGCCCCCCGCCACGGGTGAGTATGATGGTAAGGATGGGTAATCGGGGCGTGCATCAAGCAAGTGAATGACTGTGCGCTGCCCTGGAATTCTTTATGTTCCCTAATTATGTAATTATAAACTGTAAATTGTTTGTTTCTGGAAATCATCCCCAGGAAGAGCAATCAGGAGGTACTAGAGGTGGGGGAAGGAAAGTGCTCACAATCATTTAACTTGCCGTTTTGTAGCTCTCTGTGTTGTTAATATTATTCAGCTCTGAATTTTCAAGTCAGCTGGAGTTATCTACACAGTAACATTGGCCTTTAAAGGAAGAAAAGGCTTTATACTTACGCGTACTTTGTCCCAACAAAATTCTACTGAATAAACACCCCCAACCCTCTACCAGCAAGAAAGGCAGCTCTGCTTCCCCTGCTTAGGAAGCCCCTGTCCAACCCTTAAGCGACCGCAAAAAGGACCCCATGCCGCTGCCTTCGCTCCTGGAGCGTGTTCTGGCGAACGGCGCGCCGTGTCCTCCTGACCAAGCTGTGTGTGAGCAGAGCGGGTGCCAGCAGGGTGACGGCGAACAGGCATCAGTCGAGCGTTCCAGGCGCCCTGGGGACCTTGGCTTTGTGCTCTGCAGCCTGACGGTCTTTTCACGCCCTGCGGAAGGACTTGCCTGCGATTCCTCACTGCTCTTCCGTGTTCTGTCGTAGCCAAATCTGTTAAGGTGAAAATCAAGCTCAATAAGAAAGACGAGAAAGCCCGGGACAAAGGCAAAGGCAAGAAGAGGCCAAATCGGGGAAAAGCCAAGCCTGTCGTGAGTGATTTCGACAGTGACGAGGAGCAGGACGAAAATGTGAGTGCAGCCGGCTTTGGCTGAAGCCCAGAAGCCCTCTCCCTCCGTCCGTCCTGTCTAATCGCTCTTTTATCCAGAAAGGGAAAGGTGGACACTCGGGGGAGATTTCATTCCTGAGGGCTGGGAGCCAAGCGGCATGATCTAGGACAGAGAATTTCAAGCTTTTGGTTAGTGCCTTTTTAACTGTCTCCAAAAATGAAAAACTACTCAGTCGAGTTTCCTCTTCTCCTTTCTTACCTTCCCACTGCTTACAAATACAGTTTTCTCGAAGGCTGCGTATCTTTAATCTTGGAAAAATTCAGGAGCAGGGATGGAACAGGCCCTGAAACACTTGCCTTTTCTTGTGATGTCATCTTTAACACTCGCGGGGGCCCCCAAGGAGCGCAGTTACTTGCAACGTGTCACAGAAGCCCGGGCCCCGGTTAGGTGTGTTTGGCTCTCTGCGAACAGCAGAGGTTGGATTCAGACCCAAACAGTGTGACCGGCGGGTCAGGGGCACCGTCCCAGATGTGGGGGACACATGCCAGAGGCCTCCATTGTCTTCCCTTTCCTGAGACCTCAGGTTCCTCATCAACACCGCCCCCCCAACTTCAGCACGCTGCCATTTGGGTCTGATGAAAAACATCTGCGAACCCTTCATGCCCACCCCCCACCCAGCCTTCACCCTGGGCCCAGACTTTATCAAATGCATTTACAATGCTGTGTTTTCTTTCAAAGACTTACCTGTGCGTTGACATCAAATGCATGGTCCTTTTGACCGCTGGTGAATTTTCTAAACCCGGTGTGCTAAAAATAACAGTTAATAGCCTTGACCTTCTCATGCCAAGGCAGAAGAAAACGAAACAGCAGTGCAGATGGGGGGGTGGTGCTTTGGGATTCGCAGCAGAAGCTCCCCTTTGGACCTTGGATTTCTCTCCGGGGTCCTGCCACCTTGCCCCAGAATGTGGAGACGGGGGTTAACCCTTTCCAAAATGCCATTTCCGTTCGAGTTTGCCTCTGGAGGGTCTATTACACCTTTCTCTTACGTGTGATTTCATGCATTTTTATCCAATTTTAATTTTTAGGAACAGTCAGAAGCAAGCGGGACGGATGATGAGTGATCGGTGTGGACCTTCCCCCGCCACCCCCCACCTCGGTAGACCTGAACTGCTTCCTCCCTCCCTCATTTCTACCCAGTGAGTGCATCTGTCCTACGGGCACTGGGTTGTTTCTGTGTCATCCCCGCCTATCAACTAGCTTTAGGATTGTGCCCGACAAACATATGATATCATGGTGTAAAAACACAACACGCACACACACGCACATAGACACACACACACACACAAATATTTGTAACATATTGTGACCAAATGGGCCTCAAAGATTCAAAGATTAAAACAGACAAAGCTTTTGATGGAAAATATGTGGGTGGATAGTATATTTCTATGGGTGGGTCTAATTTGGTAACGGTTTGACTGTGCCTGGTTTTACCACCCGTTCAGATGAAAAGGTTTTTGTTTTTTTTTTAATTTTTGGGGGGGTTTTTTTTGTTGTTGTTGTTATTTTGTAGAACTGATAACCAGGAGAAGCCATTAAAAGCCACTGGTTATTTTATTTTTCATCAGGCAATTTTCAAGGTTTTAATTTGTTCGGTATTTTTTTTTTTTTACACTGTGGTACATATAAGCAACTTTACTAGGTGATAAATGTACAGTAGTTAGACTTCACCTGCATAGACATTTTTTCCATTTTATGCTCTACAATCTGAAAAAATGCTTTTTGAACTGTATAAGATTTATGTCTACTGTAAACATTGCTTAATTTTTTCTTTGCTCTTGATTTAAAAAAAAAAAAGTTTTGTTGAAAACGCTATTGAATATTGCAATCTCTCTCGTGTATTGGATGGCTTCTTTTGTCCACCGGATCTCCTGCGTTACCGATGTGTATCGTCTCCTTCTCCCTAAAGTGTACTTAATCTTTGCTTTCTTTGCACAATGTCTTTGGTTGCAAGTCATAAGCCTGAGGCAAATAAAATTCCAGTAATTTCCAAGAATGTGGTGTTGGTGCTTTCCTAATAAAGAATTTAGCTCAACAAACTGCCTCCTGTTTTTTGAGTTCTAGGGGGTTGAAACCCTTGCCTGAGTGAAGGTCTGCTGCGGAGGGCTAGGGAGGCTCTGGCCATGGACTGCTTGGTCAGGGGTGGGGAGAAAACAAGAAGGGGGAGAGAGCTCCTCTCCTGGAAAGAACTAGGCTTGTTGCAAAGGAGAAGCGTCCATCATCCCACTAGGAGACATGTGGCCGGGGACCAAGCCATGCTAAACCCAGCTCAACCGTAATTAGGGCTTTAAAGTCTGTTTCTAGCCCGCCCATCTGTATGGGAATATAGATTTATCCTGTGCTATAATATGGTATGGAACACATCTGTAGTAATAGCTTTTGATTTTGAAAGATTTCACGAGCTCTCAAGGGAAAGACGAGTTCCATGCACGCCCATGCTCTCCTACCAAGACAGAACCATGGTCACTACTTTGTCCTGCTCCCCTTTTCATGGAACCATTTTAAAATTAAGTCCCGACCATCGTAGCACTTCACCCCTAAATACTTCGGCACGAACCTCCGTACCACTTAATCCATCCCTCTGGTTTCCACAATCCTACTTTCATACCAGAGGGAATTAACAGGGTACCTGGGTAGCTGAGTTGGTTAAGCGACTGCCTTCAGCTCGGGTCGTGATCTCAGGGTCCTGGGATCGAGTCCCGCGTCGGGCTCTCTGCTCAGCGGGGGGCCTGCTTCCCCTTCTCTCTGCCTGCCTGTGTGCATGCTCTCTCTCTCGCTCTAAAAAAAGAGGGAAGAAAGGGGGGGAATGAACAACAGTTTCCTAATATCTCCTGTGTTATCATAGTCCTGTTTCCCCGATTGTCACAAAACTGTCTTACATTTATTTGTTTTGAAAAAGTTTTCAAAGAAGGTTAACACCTTCTTCCTTATGGAACCCATGACTCCAGGGACCAAAATGGAAAAGTTTTCTCTCTTCTCCGAGTGATAAAAACCTTTCCTAGAATCGCCCAGGGAGAATGCCACAATTCTGGCTTTCCTAATGCCAAGTATGACCAAGTCATCCTCCTTTGAATCCTGCAGGAAATCAGACCCACACGACGTGCATCCTCCGGAGACGCTCCCTGGTCCCTGTAAGTGTGCGCTCTCCTGTCTGCGTTTCCACTTAGTCTGAGCATCACAGACTGGGCTGTTTCCTCCTACCCTTTGTAGAGTTTACCAGCCACAATGGGCTTGGCGCTTCCCCTATAAAAGGGCACAGGGTGAGAGTCTGTTATTGAAGGGTTTGGTTTCAGTTCCAAGAGAAGAGCCCTATCTCACCGCGAGCCTCCATTTCCTCTACTTCGTGTACAAATCCGACTTTTCGCAGCCTCGGAGGCTCTGGTGCTCTAAAGCCATCCAAACCACTGCCTTCGTGGTTCAGGATTGCGACTGCATTAGACTGTTCTCTGACTCAGTTTCCCCGGCTCCCCCAGACCAGCGGGGTGGCGGGGAGGCAGGGAGAGGGAGCGCATGAGCCAGAGGCTGGCCATCCTGCCTGCACTGGGGTGTTGCCCGTTTGCCTCCTGCTCGGGAAAGCCATTTTGTTCAGCCAGAGCCGAACCCACCAGGTAGGCCTAGCTCTTTCCAAGAAAGAACTATACTCAGATAAGAGTATAGGCCAATCCACTGGATCCCTTAATGGGTTTATTTAATGACAGGATCCCTGTAAAGAAGGCACAGTTCTTGTTTCCTTTTTTGCAAGTAGAAGTTGTGCAAACAAGAGGGCCCACAAGGGGTGCCGAGGGGAGGCGTGGCTCCCGCCTCATTGATAAACCCGCAAGGGCAGGGCAGATGCCACCACACTGACAAATCAGTCCGGGCTCAGGACTGTACTCCGACACCCAAGCCAAGTTCCCCCAGCCGGGCTCCTCCACTATCCTGGCTCTTCCTGCTCAATGACAAGCCACTCCAAGGACCAGAACCTTGTCCCTTAGACCCCAGCTGCTGTGGGAGACCCAGCCGGTGTGGACAGCGCAACTGCGCTCCGGGTGACTCTGAGGCGTGCCCCAGTTGGAAAAGCACCATGGGCTCTGCCGTATTGTTCATCTCTATTATGTCACCCCTGGGGAGCTACCAGAGGCCACATGGAACGTGGTCTTGATTTCTGTCATTGGTACAGGTGGACACCTCCATCCCGCAACTGTCACTGTGGTCAAATCGACCGCAACGGGGATACATGAAAAGGACGATTGTCCCCCACCTCCCCCGGCCCACCCCGGGACAGAGCTTTCTGGTCATCGGCATTCCCAGGAAGCAACCTTCCTTTGTGCTTGCCTTGAACCTCATTCAGACCAAAAAGGTGTAATACAAGCAGAAAATTTTTCGGTCCACCTCACCAAAGGACAGAGACCTAGTCTCCACTTATGAATAAAGGCAGTCCCCATGAGATTTTTATATGAACAGTTTATCTCACTCTACAGATATCCTGGAAGAAGAGCCAATTCTACCCCTCTCCCTAAAATTTACTAAGTAAGAGCTACGTCAAGCCAGATAAAACACAATCGCTGTCCTTCCTCAGACTGTCACAGCGTAGGAGTCACAGGGTTTCACTCTCTGCTGTGCTTAGGGGAGCACAGCGTGAGAGGCAATGACGGATGGGTGTGGAATTGCTGGAGGGATGTTCAGGTGCGCGCCATCCATCACTGGTGTGGTCTGGGATGGCGAACGTAATGGGAAGTGGAAGGGACATGTTCCGAATGACTGAGCCCTTTCGGGAAGAAGGCGTCCATATTCGGCACCACTTTCAGTCAGGATTTTCCAAAGGGATTTACTAAATTGCATAAGACAAAACAACAAAGTCAAGAGCATGGGGAAACCAGTTTCCTGTTTATAAACACGGGGGTGGATTGTGTACAAGAAAGAGGCCTTTGTGAACCCAAGTACTGTTATGAAGCAAGGCTCACCGTGGGAGTCTAACCTTCAGAGAGAACAGATGTATAGTCCCTCCAGCAAATATATGTATTTTCTAAATCCTCTTGCAAAAAGCTTTAATTAATGTCCATTATAAAACGGACATGGGTGCACCATACCTAGTGAAATAATACCCCCCCCATTTTTTTTTTTTAATTTACCCCCACCAGGCAGCTAGCTTACTTCTGATGTGCTTACTTCTGTCCCTTTCTTCCTGTTCACGTAAATACGTAGAATCCTATGTGTCGTCAAAGGCCGGGTCCCCAGCTGTCGCCAGCATCACCCACTGACAGGACGGGCCACCGTATTGCTTGCTGCGGGGAGGGAGAGTACTACTCGATGGAGCTTTGGTAGCTTGCGGGGCAAGGTCAAGGTTGGACTTAACCGAAATTTGATTGAAGATATGTCTTTCAATGTGGGGATTTGTTTACAACTAAGTAAAGATCATGATAGAATATAACTGGGGATTGGGGGGAAGTAGGAAAACAAGGATTTGGGGTGGAGAGTCCAACGGTCCTAGGGACTTAACTGTCCCTTTCGGTGCTTTATGGAAGAGTTCATGTGTCTTTCAGGAAGTTCCTGTGATGAACAATAGTAATTTGCTTGGGCAAGAGTCTCCCTGAATACTACAATTGTCCTGATGACACAGCGGAATTTTAAGGTAATTTTAATGTAGATGGTAAGCCGTAGGGGAGGGGTAAGGGTTCCTGTTTTTTATTCCTATTTTTTTTAACTACCATGCTACTCTCTGCACCTTGCCTTATTTTTTCGAAGTCAACAGAGATTAAACTCATTTTCAATTTTTTTCTATATGAAAAGAGCATGTTTTCCTGTTCATTTTTAAGAGGAATATGTGCGCGTTGTAGAAAATGTGGAAAGTAAGGGGACGTCCGAAGGAAGAAATCACGGAGAGCCCACCCACCAGACGAAACACTTGAGCTTCCGTGTTCCTCGGCTGCCATTTCAGGAGCTGGGACGTGCTCTCTCCCATTCACACAAGAAAGAAGCCGAACACGTGGAAAATCGACCACCCTTCTTAGATGCACCAGAGAACTGAAGCCACAGGGCAAACCAGTGCCTCTGAAAGTGAGGACACAGGCAGACACAGAGAGTCCCCACTGGGTTCTCTGGAGCAGAGGGCCAAACGCTGCCTAGGAAAACCTAATCTGTAACTAACGAACTCCTGGAGGCTCGGTGTGGACAAGTTGGAGAATTCAAAGCACCCGGGGATCCTGTGTCAAGAGGGGCCCCACACCTGCCTGACTTTTTCCACCAGGAGCCTATCCTGTTTTCACAGTGAAGATAGGAGAAAAATCCCCTCAATCTGGGAGCAGAAAGAGAGGGAAAGTAGCTGTTTTTAAATATATCCAGAATGTTTTTAAATATATCCAGAATGTTTTAACAAGGTCTGTCTTCACCAGAGCTATTTTATCAGAGCCTAACCAATGCAGAAGAAGGGAAATACCCAGCTCTGGTATCCTCTAGCCTTGGCATCTCTCGGAAAGGGGGGAAAACAATCTGAGAAGCCTCTGTGACGCTCACAGCCCCAGGGACACAGGGGCTCTAAAAGACTGGGACCTGATGGGGCGGGGGCTGGAGAACAGGGCTCCCCCAACACCTCACCACACCCTTAGGGCTGCTGTAGAGTGACAGCAGTGCAGTTGCAAACACTATGCATCACAGGTGGTGCTTTTAATTAAGGCCTCTAGGGAAACCCAAAGATAACAAAGGAGACCAAAACAAACAAACAAAAAACAAACAAACCCACCCCACAGGCACCAGAGGGAAGGTTAGCCCCTGACACACCAACAGCTACAGCAAACAGTGAACACATCCTAACCCTTGGCCAGATAAACCTTAAACATCACACTAAGGCCCACCTACCTGGTATATGAATATTTAAGATCTCACACAGAGGTCTGTTTACCTAGTACATTCTTATTTTTTTCACCTAGTACATCATATCCCATTCACGACAATCACACAGCACAGTAAAAGACCAAAAAAAAAAAAAAAAAAAAAAAACCCAAACCACATTTTGAAAAGACAACATCAGAAGGAGATTAGATATGGCAAAGATGTTGGAATTATCAAACAGGAAATTTAAACCAACTAATTAATATGCTAAGGGCACTTTTGGAAAAAGTGGAAAACATGAAAGAATGTAGGTAAAGTAAACAGGGAGATGGAAATTCAAAGAATCAAAAGGAAACACTAGCAACAAAACCAGACAAAACAAAACACTACCAGATGTGAAGAATGCCTTCCATAGGCTCATTCGTAGAGTGGTCACAGCCACCGCAAGAATCACTGAGCTTGAACAAGCATCAATAGGAACTTCCACAACTGAAATCCAAAGAGGGAAAAATAAATAAAAATAAAACAGCATCCAAGAACGTGAGACAATTACAAAAGATGTAACATATACATAATGGAATACCAGAAGGAAAAGAGAAAAATGCAAAAAAGAAATGTTTGAAGCAATAAGGACTGAGACGTTCCCAAAACATGATGGACACCAAGTGACGGATCCAGGAAACTTAAAGAAAATGGTGGGAATGCAAGCTGGTGCAGCCACTCTGGAAAACAGCATGGAGGTTCCTCAAAAAGTTGAAAATATAATTATCCTATGATCCAGTAATCACACTACTGGGTATTCATCCAAAGGATACAAATGTAGTGATCCAAAGGGGCACGTGCACCCCAATGATTATAGCAGCAATGTGCACAATAGCCGAACTAGGGAAAGAGCCCAGATGTCCCTCAACACATGAATGGATAAAGAGGACGTGGTAAATACATACAATAGACTATTACTCAGCCATCAAAAAGAATGAAATCTTGCCATTTGCAATGACATGTATGGGAATAGCACTATGCTAAGTGAACTAAGTCAAAGAAAGACAAATACCATATGATTTAACACCTATGTGGAATTTAAGAAACAGATGAATGTAGGAGAAGGGAAGGAGAAATAAGATGAAAATAGGGAGGCAAACCATAAGAGACTCTTAACTATAAGAAACAAAATGAGGGTTGCTGGAGGGGAGGTGGGTTCAGGGACGGGGTAACTGGCTGATGGACATTGATATAATGAGCCCTGGGTGTTACATGCAATTGATGAATCACCCCTGAAACTAATAATACATGATATGTTAACTGAATTGAATTTAAATTAAAATTTAAAAAAATAAAAGAAAACCAAGCAGGTTAGATACAAAAATACAAATAAAAAATCTACACTTAGGCATATCATAGTCACACTGAAGAAAATTAAGGCAAAAAAAAAAAAATCTGAAAAAGTCAGCATGTATGTGGGTAGAAGGAAATCACTTGCCTATACAGGATCAAGAATTGGTATTACATTGGAATTCCCTTAAAACCGGTGCAAGAGAGTGAAGAGAAATACTTACATGTTAAAGGAGTCACCAACCTAGCCTTCTTGAATATAATGATAGAGAAATAAACTCAAAACAGGTTGAGGACCTAAATATGAGACCTGAAACCATAAAACCCCTAGAAGAAAACATGGGCAGTAATCTCTTTGACATTGGACTTAGCAATATTTTTCTAGATATGTCTCCTTATGCAAGGGAAGCAAAAGCAAACATAAACTATTAGGACTACACCAAAATAAAAATATTTGCATAGAGAAGGAAACCATCGACAAAATAAAAAGGCAACCTACTGAATGAGAGGATCTTTGCTAAGCACATACACGATAAGGGTTAATATCCAACATATATAAAGAACTTACACAGCTCACTACCAAAAAAGTCAGATTTTAAAAATGGGAAGAAGACATGAACAGAACATTTCTCCAAAGATATCCAGATGGCCAACAGACAGCATCACTCTGTATCAGGGAAATGCAGATCAAAACCACAATGAGATACCATCACCTCACACCTATCAGAGTAGCTAGAATCAAAAAGACAAGAAATAAGTGTTGATGAGGATTCAGAGAAAAAGGAACACTTGTGCCCGGTTGGTGGGAATGCAAGCTGGTGCAGCCTCTGTGGAAGACAGTATGGAGGTTCCTCAGAAAGTTAAAAACAAGTCTCATCAATCCAGCAATTCCACTACTGCGTATTTATCCAAGGAATTCAAATACACTAATTCAAAAAGATATATGCACCTATGTTTATTGCAACATTATTTCCAATAGTCGAGATAATGGAAGCAGCCCAAGTGTCCATCAATAGGAGATAAATATATATATATAGAGAGAGATATCTCTCTCTATATATATATAGCCATAAAAAGAATGAGAGCTGGCCATCTGTGACAATACAGATAGACCTAGAGAATATTATGCAAAGTAAGTCAGAAAGACAAATACCATATGATTTCACTTATATGTGGAATCTAAAAGATAAAACAAATGAACAAACAAACAAACAAAAGCAGAAACAGACCTATTAATACACTGAATGAATGTAGCTGGATGGGAGGCGGGAAGGAAGATGGGCAAAATGGGTGAAGGGCCATGGCAGGTCCTGGCTTCCAGTTATGGAGTAAGTTAAATCACGGGAACACAAGGGACAGCGTAGGGACTAGTCAGCGGTACTGTGATAATGTTGTATGGAGACAGATGGCAGCTCCACTCGCGTGAGCTCAGCATAATGTATAGACTTGTCATCTCACTATGTCGTACAGCTGAAACTGATGTAACGTGTGTCAACTGTACTTCGGTGAAAATAAATTTTATAAGAGCTTTCCCTATTACATTGACTCAAGCATGGGCCCTATATAGAAATACTAGTTCGAGAAAAGGGCCACCCTAACCGTGTCAAAAGTCACCCCACAAGATTTCTTTGTCTTACAGCAGTGCTAAGGAATCACACCTTATTTGTAGGACATGATGTACTTGAGGTGCTTAATTCTGAGCACGCTTCCCTTCAGTATGAATCAGCCCTTATGACCTTGTAGAATTTCGACGGACTCACTGGGAATATTTTTGAGAGTCTGAATCCTCAAAAAACAGCCTAAATAGGAAAAGTTTCCCTAAAGCTGAATATGGTTTCCAATGCTTTCAAAGTGTATTCCCAATTTTCAGCCTATGAGTTTGCTTTGATGATAAAACACACCGAGGGTGTCCCACACCATGTCCTATGCTCAGGGCTGAGGAAAGATCAGTAAGTGTGAACACTACTACTGTTTGCATCTCCCCTACAAACAGGACCCCTCCCCGGCCACTCTGCTATCTTTAATCTGTCCTCCGTGACCAAGGATCATGCGCATGACCTCATCTCCTACTGAGCACCAAACTCTGACTGAGCCAGAGTCAACCACAGCATCTCTTCTGTTGAAGGATGGATAGGACTCACAACTTGGACCTGGTTCTAAGTTATTTAACTGTTTGTTCCCAAATCAGCAAGCAAACAGGGCACGATGTACACCAGATAAAGACACCAACATGCGAACACACCCCTCTTTGGCCTCCTTCACCTTTGGATACACCTCTCTGTATCCACAGAGGTGTATCCAAAGTTCTGTGGACATTGCTGCCAATGCAGAGTGACAAACCCCCCGAAGAGAGCAGCTCCAGTCCCCACCCATCCTAGAGAATTTGACACTAACTAGAGCTGTCCCGTGTGCTTAACAAGCAAATACCGTTCTGTTTCGTCAATGCTAAAACTCATATGTTTTCACATCTGTAAAAGACACATTAATGTTCTTTAATCTTTGGTGCTGTAATCTTGTTTGGCAGCAATTTTCCCTTTTTAGAGAGAAAATCATAATGCATCTACAACTGATGCCTGAGCATCAATAAAATATTCTGCATTTTTTCCTTTCCTTCACACACATCATATGTAGCAAAGTAATGCACGTTCTTCTTCATTTTCTCACTTAATTTATTTTGGAGAACCTTCATATCAGTGCCTAAGGAATTGCCTCATTCTTTCTAACCAATGCATGCATATCCCATTATGTTGTTATTATAACTTGCCTAAACAGTTCCATATTGATGGGAACTTCTGGCTGTTTCTAGTCTGTGTTTATTTATTGTTGCCAAAAGTGATAAATGCTGTGAGAAGGGTGGGAGCCAGATGCTATGGAGGGAACCTGAAAGTTTTGTGGAGGATATGAAATTTGGTGTGAGACCCGAGAGAGAGAGAGACGAGACAAGTCAAACTGCTCTTGGAATTTGAATCTCAGTAGGCCATGGGCAAGCCACCCGCCATCTTGGACTGGTACGGTGTGCTTAGCATGTGCAGATTTCAAATACTTCCCAAGAGTGCCTGCCCTTGAGCTTCTTTTTTACTGGCCCAACCCCCTTCCCTTGGTGATCCTGGAAGATTAACATCCACCTCAGTGTCCTGAAAGGGTCTTGGAAATAGTCATTAGAGTTGACCCTTGAACAACATGGGCTTGAAGTGCCTCGATCCACTTATACATGGATTTTTTTTTGCAATTAACACAGTCAGGGTAAATGTATTTTCTCTGCCTTGTGTATCTTCTTAATGTTTTCTTTTCTCTAGTTTACCTTACTATTAGAATACAGTGTATAATACATATAACATATAAAATATGTGTTGCTGACCTGATGTTATCAAGAAGGCTTCTGGTCAAGAGGAGGCTATAAGTAGTTAAGTTTGGGGGGAATCCATAGTTGTACATGGATTTTGTCCTATGCAGTGGGTTGGTGGCCCTAACCCCCCACATTGTTCAAGGGTCAACAGCACTCCCTTCTTCAGGCTGACGTATGGCACATGGGAATAGATATATAAGAGGAGGTATTGAGGGCCTTTAACTATTTGAGGATAATGATTTAGGTAAGACTGAGAAATTTGCAGTAGGTTCCTGGAGAGAGGGGAAGGCATGAATGTTAAAGAGATAGACCAGGGTAGCAGGAACTAACAAAATGAAGAAAGTGAAGTCAAGATGGTCCTAAGCTTCAGAAACCATCCAATCTCTCTTCCTGTATTTGGTCTTGGGACTACCAGGAATTTTAAACAGTATTTTACACTAGCATTTCAGTTCAGAGTGGAGGCTAATTCCTTAATGCATCTCCTTCTCCTCTGTAGTCCCCCGTGAGTTGTGAGAATAATTGCAATATTGCTTACCCTGTGTACTGCTATAAGCTTTTAGAGAGACAGACAGACAGACAGATAAAAGGTTAAAGATATAGATTCACTTAAAATCTTTGCAACATCTTCCAGGTAGACACTATGTCAATGCCAGCCAGCACTCGCACGCTGGATTACTCCCCGTGGTCCCTGTGTGGATAGTCTGGCTCCTCTCCACTGCATGAGCCACCCTCCAGCCAGTGTTTGTCTAAAATACCAGACTGGTCATACTTCCCATCGGCTCTGATCACTGCGAGGTTTCCTAGGAGCAAAGTATAGGTCTTCAGCACAGCTCACAAAGCCTTAAAAGGCTTGTTTACCCTTACCTGCTTCAACCTCACTATCCCACACTCCATGCCCCATGAACAAACCTAGACCAGCACTGAGCAGTGGAAATCCAGCATACATAATTTTAAATTTCCTACTAGCTGCATTTTAAAATGTGAAAAGGAACAGAAGTTAATTTTAATGATACGTTCTATTTGACCCAGTATATTCCTCAAATGCTATTTCAACATGTCATCAATATACAAAGTTAGAGGTATTTTATTTTTTTATAAATAAGTTCTGAAAACCTGCATGTATCTTAGGTGTGGAGTATGTCTCGGTGGGGACTAGCCACATTTCCAGCGCTTATTAACCACATGTGGCCGTCATATTTGCCAGCAGGGCTGGACACCAAAGCCCTGGTGCTCAAGCTCAAACTTGAGCTGCATCAAAATCACCTGGAGGGCTTGTTGAATACCAGATTGCTGGCTTTATCCCTAGGGTATTTGGTTCATTAAGTGAAGGCAGGCCTGAGAATTTGCATTTTTGACAAGTTCACAGGTGGTGCTGATGGTGGTCTCTGTACCATACTTTCTGAACCACTGTTCTAGATCAGAGATTATAAACTGATGCCCTCAGGACGGATCCGGCAAGCAGGCCAATTTATTCAGACCACACAGTGTTTTAAAACTTTTTTGGATTAATTATGAACATTTTAAAATAGCCAGATTTCTCATAAAAGTCTAGACCCCAAGCTTCTGTTGAAAATTTATAAATCTAACTTTACAGGGTTGTATTTCTGCCTGGCAGTAAGCACCAGGAGGCAAATCTCAAGCAACCTGTCCTGAACGGCCATGAAAGCCCATTGCATTCTTTTACAATATGGAGGTCCCCACTGTGACTGAGTTGTCATCCCCAAACCTAGACCTTCTGGACTTCTCCCAGTACCTAAATACACCGAGCTCTCTTTTATCTCTGTGACTTCCTCCATCTGGTTCTCTCTGTCTGGAACATTCTTTCCAACACCACCACGTCAACCTGGCCAACTCCTACTTGCCGTTCAAGGCCCAGCTGAGATGTCATTTTCTCCAGAAAGTCTGACCTGCTCTTCTATCTGGGCTTCTTCTGTGCGCTTGTCCTGTCAGAGCTCTCACACAGAACTCTACCTTCCCACTAGCTTATTTGTCTTGCTCATCATTGTATGAGGTTCCTGAGGGAAGGGAATCACTTCTTTCTTTCTTTTTTTTTTTTTAAAGATTTTATTTTTCATGAGAGACAGAGAGAGGCAGAGGGAGAAGCAGGCTCTTCACAGAGCAGGGAACCCGATGCGGGACTTGATCCCAGGACCCTGGGATCATGACCTGAGCAGAAGGCAGATGCTTAACCATCTGAGCCACCCGGGCACCCAGGAATTGCTTCTTTCCTATTCACCACTCTATCCACAGTGCCTGGTCCACCCTCAGAATGGCACACAGCTGGTATTTAATAACTATTTATTGACTACATGGATAGGTAAGACATAAAAAAGCTAGAACAGGTCTTTAAAATAATATCGCCCAATTTTTGACTTTCCTGTAAGTGGCTACAGTGAAATCTTAGCTTTATTCCCAATTTTAGAGAGGACAACAAAAAGGAAAACTGTAAATTGTAATTTCTCTTAAAACTATGGTGCAAAAATAAATAAATTCAAGCTTATTTAAAATGTTCCACCAGCTTGAGCTTAACTTCACCCTGCTTGAATTAACTGAAAGCCCACAGGAATGAAATTAAGTACAATACCACTGTATTGTCAAGTTATAGACTTCTGCTCAATTTACTGCATATTCTGCATGTCATCTACACTGTACCATCATTTTATTGGTTTAAAACCAACAAAAGGGGCGCCTGGGTGGCTCAGTGGGTTAATGCCTCTGCCTTCGGCTCAGGTCATGATCCCAGGGTCCTGGGATCGAGCCCCGCATCGGGCTCTCTGCTCAGCCAGGAGCCTGCTTCCTCCTCTCTCTGCCTGCCTCTCTGCTTGCTTGTGATCTCTCTCTGTCAAATAAATAAATAAAATCTTAAAAAAAAAAAAACCAACAAAAATCTTTCCTCAAATTAAAAGAGTCAACATTATTTCACAGAATCTTAGAATATGGCCCTGTCAGTTTGCAGGAGGGAGATGAGGGAGAAGACAGACTGATACCCGCTATCTACACCAGCCAGTGTATTGGGTACTTTGGAAATCACAAAAATGTAAAGGTAGAAATTCTACTCTTAAGCAGTTCATCACCTAGTACAGGAGATCAATCATAGGACACAGAGAAATGTAACATAAGATAGGAAGAGGCATATGTCCGGCAACAAGTGAAGAATGTCACATGAGAACTCAGACAGTAAAAAGTTCTCCTCGCTTGGGCTGAGATCTGCAAATCTTACACGGTATAGGTAGCACGTGACCTGATCTCGTACTGAGATTGAGAAGGTCTATGTCCTTTGGCAAATTCCATTTCTTCTCAAGCACATTGAGGAATACACGGCAATCTCTCTTTCAAAATTCAAAACATATGAGGAAGTTGGTTAGTTTAAGAGAAAAATGCTTGACAACTCTGGAAACAAGGATTTTAGCCCCGGCTCTGCCAGGAGCTAGTCTGTGACCTTCAAGAAGTTTCTTGATCTCTCTGGACAGCGTTTTCTCAGCTGTAAGCTGCACAGATAATAAATGATCTCTCAAGTCCTTTCTGGCACTCACATTCACTGACTGTCTATATTCTAATTTTTTATGTTGATTAGGCTTTTGTGGTTAAATGCAATTAGTTTTGCTATGTGCTTCACAATAAATTCAGACTTTGCAATTCTTCATTATGCACAGAGGCAGTCATGTCTTATTGCTTAGGAGACAAATGAATTGTCAACTTTATATGAGGAAAATGATTAGAGATTATGTGTCTGGAGGGGAAGAGTAACTCTTACATTCAACAGTGGAGTAATAACTCAAGAAGGTCTCGAAAAGACTATTGAAATGTTCTTTCGAGTCAGATAATTAAAGAAGAAAAAGTGCATGACTAGGGTCTCAAACGCAAACAAGCAAGGCATATCATTAAATAAATGGTATTTCATTAGTCCTGACCAGGTAAAGGGAGAAGAGGAAGGAAGATCATGCTGATATATTTTGTCCAACTGATTAAATCTTAGAAAGAACATTCAATCTATTTTAAGGAAAACCTTTGCCTGGCCAGAATTTGCATCCTACCTTGTTTATTTAATACCTGTGTCCCTGGTAGGGATATGTGTTTCGAAGCCATGCTCAAGTGAAACTGAAGAACCCAGGAGCAGACAGATGGAAAGTCCATTGGAAAACTTCCATGGGACATCAATACCAGTGATATTTCACTTAACCTGGCTCTAAACCACACAGTGTTTGCAATTAAGAAATACACATTATTTGGTGACACTTTACGGACGAAGATGGAGTTACTCCCAGACCTACCAAAACGACTCTCCTAGGAGCAAGCTTGGGGACACAGGAAACTTCAAACTGACCTGCTATTTTTAAAAGTAAGGTGCCTTGCTGAAATTTGAGAATGCAGCAACCGTTCCCAAAGAGTGGGCTGCTTAAAGCAGCATGGGTATTTCGGTGTCTTTCCTTCGGAGCGACAATAAAAATACCGTCTTCTGACCCACGGAATGAAAACAAGTCAAAAGCAAGAGGAACTGTACAGCTCAGGGGAACACCCAGGGGTTTGGCTCCTCGTTCTTCAAGCTCAGGCGTTGGTCCGGCTGCCTCCCAGCGGGTCTGGAAGTCGAAGCAGCCATGAACAAGAAGGTCAAGTCCTAGCAGCAAACGTGATCTAGGGATCTGGAGGAACAGGACCAGGACGCAAAAGGGTTTGGGTCATGGAGAGCTGACCTTAGGGGAACTGGGCCAAAAAGAATGTCCAGAAAGCTGAGGTAGAAAGGAGGAGACAGAGCATCAGAGAGGTCACCCAAGGTCAGAACTAGTGAGGGACTGAAGGTGAATTAAACCCCACAGTCTTGCCTTCTTAGTTCACTGGATAAAGACGGGCAGGGCTTTTGTTTTACTTGGAAGGGAGAGTAGCATGACGAGATCTGGAGCCACACGCGGGGACAGAATCCCAATGAACCGTGTGAAAAAATGAGGCAATACTCATCCAATGCCTGACACATACTTGACACCCAATGAGTGTCCACTGTCTTCTCTGTCATCACCCCCGCACCCCCGTACCTAACGATAAACACCACGCAGAACTGTTTTCCATTTTCACGACAAGGTTCGAGAATCATCTTCCTTGACCATATGCAAACCCATGGAAAAGACCATCTATGTTTACTTAACCGTGATGTGTTGGCTTTTAAGCTTTTTACCCAACCTTTTATTAAATGGTAATACTGGATAGCTTTATTGTGGCTTAGTAGGTATTAAGGATGGGTCCAAATGCTATTTTAGAAATAATTCTCAATGAGTCTGCAAGGTAGAGAGTATAGTATTTCTATTTCACCCGTGAGGACAGCGGGCATGGAGCGTTCCACAGCTTGTCCAAGGTCACGCAGTCCCTGGCAGAGCCAGGAGTCGGGCAGACAGTGTGGTGCCACAGCCCTGCCCTGTTCTTAATCCCTCAGCAAGGCTGCCGACCAACCTGCTCAGGCTCTTCTTCGTTAAGTGCATAGCATGTGGATCTAAGGTATTATTAATCGGGCTAGGATTGATGGAAACACAAAAACATCTGAGCTCATTTATCATCAACTTCAGAGACAAATTAAAATTTGTCCTGGGGAAAGACTACGTCAGAGTGATTACAAATCCTCAGCAATACAGTAAGAGAATCGGTGTGTCCCGCCTCACCCCTTCCCCAGAAGCTTGTGTTTCCACAACTGAATCTCAGAAGAAGATACAATTCAGTGAATCACATGTGAGTCTATGTACTTACCATTCATTCACCACAAGTGAATGAACAGAAGATTATCTAAAGCATGCTAACCCAGGTAGGGCATCAAACCACACAGGAAATAGGACTTTGCCCCAAATACTGAGCAACCTCGGAAAGTTATTGCAACCAACATGATAAATGAACTAAAATTAAATATCATTAACCCACTATTATTTTTGGTTCAGTTCAGCACAGCAAACATTAGCCAATGAAGAAATTGAAGGAAAAGGTTATTCTTTATGAGACAACAACCTTCAAGCAGCCTCAAGCACTTTAGAAACCCTCTTTAGGGGCACCTGGGTGGCTCAATGGGTTTAGCTTCTGCCCTCGGCTTGGGTCATGATCTCAGGGTCCTGGGATCGAGCCCCACATCGGGCTCTCTGCTCAGCAGGGAGCCTGCTTCCCCTTCTCTCTCTGCCTGCCTCTCTGCCTACTTGTGATCTCTCTCTCCCTGTCAAATAAATAAATAAAATATTTTAAAAAGACAAAACCCTTTTTAATTATAACAGTAGATATTCTGGTTATTAACAGATATGTAATATTAATACTGTAGTTGCTGTAGCTTGGGGTGCCTTAGCAGCCCATCTCTCTTTCTTTAGAACTTCCCCTTTCCCCAACCTCCCCTGCCCCACCCCTAGGGTGAAGGGGTGAGCACTGGAAGCTGTCCCTGTGGCTACAGTCATTTGGATGAATGCATAGGCGCACTATGACTAAATACATTTTTTCTCTTGGGAATTTAAGTGAAGACACAGAGACCACAATTAGGTGTTGCTGGAGTCGTGCCAAAGACAGAACCAAAAAACTGAGCAAACACAGAATCTAAAGCAGAACAAAGGAACAGATACCCACAGAGGTTCAGGGCTAAGCGATTAGACAGACTCTGGAGAGACCCAAGAGTTCCAGATTTCATAGTTTTAGTACCTAGGTGACCCACTGGAGGAGACAAAGAATCCAGACTCATAACTTGGAAAATAACACTTGGTGAATCACATGAATTGCATCGCCCAAGGAAAGCGAGGAGCTGTTCTCAGATCAGCAGGGACAAAGGCCCCCCAGATGCTCCGGTAGAGGAGAAAGCTCCCATGACTCTGCCAGGAGGGGGAGATGAGACAGGCCTTGAGCTCATACGGCAGCCCATTTTTTTTTAAATTTTTTTTTTATTAAAGATTTATTTATTCATTTGACAGACAGAAGTCACAAGGAGGCAGAGAGGCAGACAGAGAGAGGAGGAAGCAGGCTCCCCGCCGAGCAGAGAGCCTGATGCGGGGCTCAATCGCAGGACCCCGGGATCATGACCCTAGCCGAAGGCAGAGGCCCCAACCCACTGAGCCACCCAGGCGCCCCCGGCAGCCCATTTTTAAGGAACTCTTTAGAAGAAAAGATTGCAATGTTTGTCATTAAACTATTCTATATCTACACTGCACTGAGAATTTTAGTTTCCTGCTCTACTGACATGGGGTGCAGACTTACTATGGATGGGCTGATTTCTTTATCTATGTGGCTGTCCTTGGTGACTACCCCTTGTATGTGCATTAAAATCACCTCTTGTAGTCCCTCGTCCCTTCATCACCTTCCCTGCCATCTCGGGTTCTTCCACCAGCAGACCCACGACAAAGATCTGAGTGCAAGTAGTTTGGAAGGTGATCCCAGGCAGCACAGCACAGGTGTGGGGAATGAAAACGAGGAGAAGAGAGCCAAGGCAGTGTTTGCTAATGAGGTTACTGCTGTGGGGACAATCCCACTGGGGACCTCTAAGAGGCTATGTAGAATGTGCCACAGAGCTGTCCTATCGCAACAGTGAGAAGCTAAAATATTTACTATCCAACTCCTGCTGGCCACTGTTCGAGGCTCCTCTGTATGGATGGTCAACTCTCCAGCATGTCCGGCCTGGACCTCGCACGCTCCCGCAGCCAGAGGTCACCCTCCAGTGGACTAGCTGTAAGATTCCATCAGGAGGGAAGGATCAGTGAGTGCTGGAAAATGGGGCTGAGGGGCCCAAGAGCCCTTGCTTACTCCCTCATGTCTCTCTACTTTAGCTCAAGGGAGTTCCTCTTCTTTGCCACCAAGCTCTTTTAAGAACAATTTCACCAGAAAAACCTCTGGTAGCTAACCTTAATTCATGGTGTTTCTTGAAAAACATATAATAAATCCATAATTCAAAAAAAAATCTCATATCTTTCATTAATTCTAACTGGACTCCGTTCCTACAGCCCACCCCACCCCAGTTGATTGAATTAGTGTCATTTTATTGCATTACTAAGAATTGATTCTATATTGTAAAAACTTCAAGAAAAGCTAACAGGAGGGGAACTGAAATTGGACTTAAATCTAATGGGCCTGACAGTTTCCTTCACTAGCAAAGTCTCCTTTCATTAATTATTTCCAGTCTGGTGGCAGTCCCGTGTCCTGAATTAGGAGAGCTGCGCAGGCCACCCATCCCCCATCCTAGGAATTAATGACCACACGAGACCAGACAGAGAGGACGAGACGCGTGATTTGCAAAGTCTCTCCATGTTTACTATAAAAAATAGCAAAGAGGGATCAAAGTCAATGAGGGAAAGGTTCATTTTCCTCTGTGGAAAAATGGAACGGACTCCGAAGGCCTGGACCCAAATGTGATCATTCATAGTCTCGCTTCCATAGGAGTCCTCCTTACCAATGCTAGTGATTATTAAAGAAGCGTGATGACCCAGCTGTTGTATCAAAGAGTAGACTTTATGAGTTACAACAGCATGATTCAAGACCATGCAGGAGCAGAGCTCGGAATTACAAGGGTGTGGCCCAATGTTTGGAACCGAGGCCCGATGATGTGTTTGCTCTCCGAACAAATGAATAACACATGCTAGCCTTCCAGCTTCAGGAAATTCCAGTTGTAGCAAAGATAAACAATGCTAAGAAACTGACTCCTCTAGAACATCTTTCAGAAACCAGTTGTGCTTAGCACGATTTCAATTCATGTATCTAGAATCCTCGAGAATCCGAGGATTGGAAAAGGACCTCGGAATACAGTGGGAACACCGTGAGTACAGTGCTATATAGAAATTCAGGGGCTGGAGGGGCACCTGGGTGGCTCAGCGGGTTAAGCCTCTGCCTTCAGCTCAGGTCATGATTCCAGGGTCCTGGGATGGAGCCCCGCATTGGGCTCTCTGCTCAGCAGGGAGGCTGCTTCCCCCCTTCTCTCTCTGCCTGTCTCTCTGCCTACTTGTGATCTCCATCTCTGTCAATTAAATGTATAAAATTAAAAAAAAAAAAGATATTCAGGGGCTAGAATAAACAGTCTCTAATCATATGGGTAATCTTCAGTGTGTCGCTTCCTCTCTCTCTTGTACTAAATGAACTCTACTGCTCTTTCCTATCTTGTGTGTCATCAATTCAACATGTCACATTTGAGTTCAAGGTAGCAAGAGTCAGGCATCATGTCTTACAGTGGTGATTGAGGGAGAAGATGGCCCTAGCACGCAAAAGGTTAGCACGGACTACTTGGCTATGGAGGGGAAGGAGACAGCCTCTGTTTCTTGATTTGTCTGTGATAGGCAGTGACCCGTACTGAGGCCCCAAGGCCAAAGGAGACAGAAGAGTCATCTAGATGGTTCTGTCTTTCTGCAATGAGGACTCTTGGAGGGAGGGGCTCTAGTGGGTTAGGTCTCACTTCCTCTAGTCACCTCCGGGCTTCCAGCTACTGCCCCACACTGGGAAATGGGAAGCTCTAGCTAAGTCAGCACACCAGTCATTTTGCAGTAGCCTGATAACCAGAGGTGGGTGAGAGACCACTATTTTCCAACTTTAAGCAGGTTCTTTCTTTTTCTAGAAGCCAGTTTTGAATTCATCTTGGGGGTGGGAGCTCCGAGGACAAACATTCCCCTGCAGGGAATGGAAAGGCTGGGGAAGATCACATTTTGAGCCTTATAATCTTATAAAACTAAAATCATTGTGATGATACAGTTTGAGCGTGGAGGTCACTGTCCGCGGTCTAGGGGCAGAACTCGGCTATGAAATACGCTTCCTTTCCTTTACAAAAGATAGATGGTTTTTTAGAGCCATTTTGGGTTCACAGCAAAATTGAGCAGGGGATCCAGAGATTTCCCATATACTCTCCCCCACCTCCACACAGCCTCCCTCATTATCCCCATCTGCGACCTGAGTACCGTATTTGCTCTAAATGATGAACCTACATTGGTACAACATCACCACCCAAAGTCGATAGTCTACATTAGTGTTGGACATCCTATGGGTTTTGACACACGTATAATGGCGGGTATCCACCATTATAGCATCATACAGAATAGTTTCACTGTCCTCGAAATCCTCCCGGCTTTCTATTCTGTCATCCTTCCTTCTTTCCCTTGGCAACCATTGATTATTTTACTCCCTCCAGAGTTTTACTTTTTCCAGGGAAACACATAGGCAGAGAGTTGGAATCACACAGTAGGGAACCATTTCGGATTGGCTACTTTCACTTAGTAATATGCCTTTACGTTTCATCCCTGTCTGAACTGGACAGCTCATTTCTTCTTTAGCACTGAGTAAAGTGCTGGATGTGCCACCGATTACTTATCCATTCACCTACTAAAGAACGTTTAAGTTGCTTCCAAGTTTTGGCAACTCTGAAAGACGTACCTCTTAACATCTGTGTGGACATAAGTTTTCAACTCCTTTAGGAAAATACCCAGGAACCCAGTTGCTGGATCACATGGTTAGTTTCCAAAGAAAATGTGAAGCTGTCTTCCAAAGTGGTGGTACCATTTTGCATTCCCATCAGCCATGAATGAGAATTCCCATTGTTCCGTATCCTTGTCGGCATTTGATGTTGGCAATGTTCTGGATTTTGGCCATTATAATCGTTGTGGAAGAGTATCTCATTGTTGTTTTATGTTGCATTTCCCTAAGAACATATGATACGAAGCATCTTTTCATATGCTTATTTGCCATCTGTTTATCTCCTTTTGTGCGGTGTCTGTTAAGGTCTTCTATTTTTAATCCGGTTGCTTTCCAATTACTGAGATTTAAGAGTTCTTCACGTATTATAGGTCCTTTATTGGAAGTGTCTTTTGTAAATATTTTCTCCCAGTCTGTGGGTTGGGATGGTCTTCCTGTATCTTGGCGTGGTCTTCCACAGAACAGAAAATTTTAATTTTAATGAAGTCCAGCTTCTCAATTATTTCTTGCATGGATCACGTCCTTGGTTTTGTTTATAAAAAGACCTCACCAAATCCAAGATTATCCAGATTTTCTCCCTTTGTTATCTTTCAGGAGTCTTATGGATTTGCAGTCTACATTTAGGTTTCTGATCCATTAATATTTATAAGGGTGTAAGGTTTGTGTCTAGATTTTTTTTTTTTTTTTTTTTGCATGTGGATGTCCAGTTGTCCCAGCATGACTTGCTCAAAAGATCATACTTTCTCCATTGTATGGCCTTGCTCATATGTTAAAGATTAGTTGCTTATTTGTGTGTATCCATTTTTGGGCTCTTTATTCCGCATTATGTATCTGTTTGTCTATTCTTTCACCAATACCATGCTGTCTTGATTACTGCAGCTTTATTATAAGTCCTGAGGTCAGACAGTGTCAGTTCACCAACTTTTCTCTTTCCTCCAACACCGTGCTGGCTATTCTGGTTATTTTGCTTTTGTAAAAATCTAAGTTTTAGAATTAGCTTGTCCATATCCACAAAATAACTTGCTAGTTTTTGATTGGGATTGCATTATAAATCTATAACCCAAGTTAAGAAAATCTGATGTCTTCATAATATTGAATCTTCCTTTCCATGAAAATGAAATGTCCTTCCATTTATTTGGTTCTTCCATTTCCTTTCATCAGAGTTGTGAAGTTCTCCTCCATATAGATCTTATACACTTTTTTTTCTTTTCTTATACACATTTTTATTAGATTTATACCTAAGTATTTCATTTGGGGGGTGTTAAATGTAAATGGTATTTTGTTTTTATTGTTTATTTTTTATTTTTATTTATTTTGTTTTAAGATTTGATTTATTTACTTGACCGACAGATAGGCAGAGAGGCAGGCAGAGAGAGAGGAAGGGAGCAGACTCCCGGCCGAGCAGAAAGTCTGATGCAGGGCTTGATCCCAGGACCCTGGGATCCTGACCTGAGCTGAAGGCAGAGGCTTTAACCCACTGAGCCACCCAGGTGCTCCAGTATTTTGTTTTTAATTTCAAATTCTATTTGTTTATTGCTGGTGCACAGAAAAAGGATTGACTTTTGTATATTAATTTTATATACTACAACCTTGCTATATCTGTTTATTAATTTCATTTTTGGTTATCAATTCTTTTGTTTTTTTTATATAGATAATCACATCATTTGCAAACAAATACAGTTTTATTTCTTCCTTCCCAACTTTTTTTTTTAAATTGGATTAGCTAGGCATTCCAGTATGATGTTGAAAGGAGTGGTAAAAGGTGACTTTCTGGGATTATTCCTCGTCTTAGTGGGAAAGATTTGAGTTCATCACTACTAAATGTGATGCTAACTGTAGCTTTTGTGTAGATGTTCACTATCAAGTCAAGGAAGTTCCTCTCTATTCCCAGTTTGCTGAATAATTTTATCATGAATGCGTGTTGCATTCTGTCAAAAGCTTTTCTTCTGTATCGAAATTATCATGTGATTTTTCTGCATCAGTCAGTTGATGTGATGGATTAATTAACATTTGAATATTGAGGCAGCCTTGCCCACCCACTTGGTTGTGGTGCCATTTGGATTCAGTCTGCTAATATTTTGTAGAGAATTTCTGTATTTATATTCATTAGAGTTATTGATCTGTACTTTTCCTGTCATGTCTTTGGTTTTGATGTTAGGGTAATGTTGGCCTCAAAGAGTACATTAGCCAGCATTCTTTCTTCTTCTATCTTCTGAAAAGATTGCAGAGAATTGGTATAATAACTTCCTAAATGTTCGGTAGAATTCGCCGGGGAACCCATCTGGGCCTGATGTTTTGTTTGGAAGGTTTTTAACTATTAATTCCATTTCCTTAACCAATAAAGGCCCATTCTGATTGTCCAGTTGTCTATTTCTTCTTATATGAGTTTCAGCAGATTTTATCCATTAAGGGACCGATCCATTTCATCTAGGTTATCACATTTGGGGATATAGTTTTTCATAGTATTTATTTATTATCCTTTTAATGACCATGGGATCTATAGTGATATCTCCTCTTCCATTTCTAATATTAGCAGTTTGTGTCCTCTCTCTTTCTTAGTCTGGCCAGAGGCTAAGCAATTTTATCTTTTCAAAGAATCAGGTTTTGGCCTTAATGATTTTCTCTGATTTCTTGTTTTCGATTTCCTTGATTTATACTTTATTTTTCTTCTTATTTTGGACTTAATTTGCTCTGCTTTTTTTTAACCTAAGGTGAAGTTTAGATTACTGAGTTTAGATTTTTTTTTTCTAATATGTACATTCAGTGCTGTATATTTCCTTCTAGGCATTGTTCTGACTTGTGCTACAAATTTTGATAAGTTATGTTTTTATTTTCATTTAGTTCAAAATATTTTTATTTCTCTTGAGATTTCTTCCTTGTCTCATGTGTTATTTAGAAGTTTGTTGTTTAATCTGCAAGTATTTGGGGGACTTTCCAGCTACCTTTGTGCTGTTGATTTTTAGTTTAATTCTATTATGGTCTTAATGGAGACACTGAATGATTTCTATTCTTTTCCATTTGTTAAGATGTATTTTATGGCCCAGACTGTGATCAATCTTAGTGAAAGTTCTACATGAACTTGAGAAGCATGTGTTTTCTGATGATGCTAGATGAAGCAGTTGACAAAGGTCAAATACATCCAGTTCACTGCCGGTGCTATTGAGTTCAACTACATCATTACTGATTTGCTACTTGCAAGTTACATCCATTTTTGATAGAGAGGTATTGAAGTCTTCAACTACAATAGTGAATTCATATATTTCCCCCTACAGTTCTATCAGTTTTTTCCCCACATAGTTTAATCCTCTGTTGGTAGATGTATGCTTTAATAAGTATAATAACAATAACAATATAATAATAATAGTAAAACAATGACAAATATAATAATTTATTATATAATAATAAATATAATAATCGTATAATAATAATCCTTAATAGAATTATTCAGTCTTGGAGAACTGACCCCTTTATCATTATATAATGTCCCCCTTTTTTCCCCCTGACAAATTTCCTTGTTCAGTAGTCTACTCTGAAATTAATATAGCTACTCCCAATTCAGTTAGTATCAGCATGATAGATCTTTCTTCCTCCATTTACTTTTAATCTCTACATGTCTTTATATCTCAGGTGGGTTTCTTATAGACAACAGAAAGTTGGGTCTGGATGCTTTCTGACAATCTGTTTCAACTGGCATATTTAGACCACTGACCTTTACATTAATTACTGATATAGTTGGGTTAATACCTTCCATATTTGTGACTGTTTTCTATTTGTTGCCTTTGTTTTTTGTTTCTATGTTTCTGCCTTATAGGTTTTTTCTTTTAAGATTTATTTATGAGGGGCAGAGGGGAAGAAGGAGAGGGAGAGAGAGAGTCTAAAGCAGACTACCAGCTGAGCACAGAGCCCAGAGTGGGGTTGGATCTCAGGCTCCTGAAATGATGACCTAAGCTGAACTCAAGAGCCTTAACTGACTTCATTGCCCAGGCACCCCTGCCTTTTGTGTTTTTAATTGAGCATTTTAATTGAGATTTTAAATGTTTCTATTTTCTTTCCTTTCTTAGCCATTTATTATTTACTTTTTAAAATTAGTTGTCCTATTTCCATTGGATATTCTTTCCTGATTTGTTGAAGATTAGTTAACCATAGAGATGAGGGTCCATTTCTAGGTTCTTTATTCTGTTCCACTCATCTATGTGTCTGTTTCTATGCCAGTACCATGTTGTTTTGGTGATTACAGCTTTCTAATATAGCTTGAGGTCCAGCATGGTGATTCCCCCAGCTTTGGTTTTCTTTTTCAACATTCCTCTGGCTATTCAGGGTCTTTCCTGGTTCCATACAAAATTTAGGGTTATTTGTTCCAGCTCTGTGAAAAATGTTGATGGTGTTTTGGTAGGGATTGCACTGAATGTGTAGACTGCTATGGGTAGCATAAACAGTCTTTTCAACAGATGGTTTTGGGGAAATTAGACAGCCCCATGCAGAAGAATGAAACTGGACCATTTTCTTACACCATACACAAAGACAAACTCAAAATGGAGGAAAGAACTAAATGTGAGACAGGAGGCCATCATAATCCTAGAGGAGAACACAGGCAGCAACTTTTTTCACCTCAGCCACAGCACTTGCTAGGCACATCTCCCAAGGCAAGAGCAGCAAAAGTAAAAATGAATTATTGGGATTTCATCAAAACAAAAAACTTCTCTATAACGAAGAAAACAGTCAACAAAACTAAAAGGCAACCTATGGAATGGGAGAAGATATTCGCAAATGACATATCAGATAAAGCGTTAATATCCAAAATCTATAAAGATCTTATCAAACTCAACACCCAAAGGACAAACAATCCAGTCAAGAAATGGGCAAAAGGCATGAACAGACACCTCTCCAAAGAAGACATACAAATGACAAAACATTAAAAAGTGCTCAACAGGGACGGCTGGGTGGCTCAGTTGGTTGGACTGCCTTCTGCTCAGGTCATAATCCTGGAGTCATGGCATGGTGTCCCGCATCAGGCTCCCAGCTCCACGGAGTCTGCTTCTCCCTCTGACCTTCTCCTCATTCATGCTCTCTCTCACTGCCTCTCTCTCAATAAATAAATAAAAATCTTTTAAAAAAAAAAGTGCTCAACATCACTGGGGATCAGGGAAACACAAATAAACAATGATATACCACCTCACACCAGTCAGAATGGCTAAAATCAGTAAGACAAGAAACAACAAGTGTTGGCAAGGATATGGAGGAAGGGCAACCTTCTCACACTGGTGGTGGGAATGCAAGCTGGTGCAGCCACTCTGGGAAAAAGAGTATGGAGGTTCCTCAAGAAGTTAAAAATAAAGCTACCCTACAAACCATCAAATGCACTAATAGGTATTTATTCCAAAGATACAAATGTATTGATCTGAAGGTGCCCCTACACACCAATATTTATAGCAGGAATGTCCACAAGAGCCAAACTGGAAAGAGCTGAGATGCCCCTTGAAGAGGGATGGATAAAGATATAGTGTTTATATACAATGGAATATTACTCAGCCACCAGAAAGGATGAATACCTACCATTCACACTGACATGGATGGAACTGGAGGGGATTATGCTGAGTGAAATAAGTCAATCAGAGAAAGACAATTATCTTATGACTTCACTCATATGTGGAATATAAGAAATAGCAGAGAGAATCATAGGGGAAGAGAAGGAAAACTGAATGAGTAGTCAGCAGAGAGGGAGAAAAACCATGAGAGACTGATAACTATAGGAGACAAACTGAGGGTTGCTGGAGGGGAGGTGGTTGGGTGGATGGGGTAAATTGGGTGTTGAGCGTTATGGAGGGCATGTGATGTGATGAGCACTGGGTGTTATACACAACTGATGAATTACTGAACTCTGCATCTGAAAAAAATACCATACTATATGTTGGCTAACTGAATTTAAAAATAAATAAATATAAATATTAATATTTCATATATATAATATATATATATATAAAGTAAAAATTAAAACTAATTGCCCTAGAGTTTGCAATATGTATTTACTACTAATCCAAGTCCACATTCAAATAATACTATACTGGTTCATGGATAGTGTTAGTACTGTATAATAATAAGATAATCCAAATTCCTACTTCCTCTCCCTCATATCATTGCTATCATTCACTTCATATATGTATAAGTACATATATGCTATATACACATATAGGTATTTGTATATGTAAGTGACATATGTTGCAACATGCATATATGAACAGCTGAATACAGTGTTATTATTTCGAACAATCTGTCACTAGTTCGATCAACTAAGATTGAGAAAAATAAAAGTTTTTATTTTACTTTCTTTTGCTCCTCCTCTTCCTTTATGTAGATCCAAGTTTCTGACCTATATATCATTTTCTTTTTCTCTAAAGAAATTCTTCTAACATTTATTGCAAGACAACTTACTCCTTAAATTATTGTCTGTCTATGGAAGTATTTATTTCTCCTTCACTCTTGAGGATAATTTCACAAGGTATAGAATTCTAGGTTGGTGGCTTTTTCCTCTTAATGTCTTCATGTTTCTGAGAATTCAGATATAATTCTTACCCTTCCTCTGCTATAGTTAAGGTTCTTGCTGTTGGGTTTTTTTTTTTAATCTGACTTTTTTTTTTAAAGATTTTATTTATTTATTTGACACATAGAGAGAGATCACAAGTAGGCAGAGAGGCAGGCAGAGAGAGAGGAGGAAGCAGGCTCCCTGCTGAGCAGAGAGCCCCACGCGGGGCTCGATCCCAGGACCCTGAGATCATGACCCAAGCCGAAGGCAGAGGCTTAACCCACCGAACCACCCAGGTGCCCCTAATCTGACTTTTTTCAAGATGTTTCTTTACCTTTCATTTTTTACAGTATGACTATAATATGTTTAGGTGTTTATCATTGTTTTCATTTATCCCACTTGGTGTTCTCTGAGTTTCCTCTATCAGTGGTCTGGTGTCTGACATTAACCTGGGCAAATTCTTAGTTATTATTCCTTCAGAAACTCTTCTGTTCTTCTCTCTTTTTTCTCCTTTCCAGTATTCCCATTACATGCATGTTACACCTTTTTAATTATTCTACATATTTTGGACTCTGTGTGTATGTGTGTGTATGTGTGTGTTCAGGCTTTTTTTTTTTTTTTTTTTTTTTTTGCCTTCCTTTTGGGAAGTTTCTGTTAAGAAACTCACACTCAGTGACTCCTTTTTTTTGGCCATGTCCAATTTACTATTGAATCCACCAAAGGAATTCTTCATTTCTGTTAGGGTTTTTTATTATTAGCATTATTAGCACTTCTTGTCCACTTTTTTCTTAGAATTTCCATCTCTCTGCTATACTGTCCATCTGCTCACACATTCTGTCCATACTTTATCCATTAGAGCCCTCAGTACAGTAATCACAGTTGTTTTACATTCCCAGTCTGAGAATTCTAACATCTTGCACTATCTGGGCCTGTCTCTGATGCTTGCTCTTCTTTCAAACTGTGTTTTTGCCTTTTAGCAGCTTGACAGCCAGACATGATACATGAGATAAAAGGAACTGCTCTAAAGAGAGTTTTAGTGATGTGGGGGGGTAAGGTGTAAGGGAGAAAAAGCATTTGATTAATCCTCTTTTACTGAGCCTGTCCCTCTGGACCATGAACTTCATGACAGCACCCCAGTAACCCCCTTCAACTTCTGAGTGGGACAGCATGGCTATAGTGGGTCGTGGGGTTGGGTCTTTCCTTCCCACCCACCCACCCCCCCCCCCCCGGTAAATTAGGCTTTGATAAAAACTTTAGCAGGTTAGGATCGGGTTAATTTCTCCTGAGGGCCGGACTTATTAAGAAGAACAGAATGCTAAGCTATATTTAAAAGACAGCTTCTTTTCCCTCCCCTGCCAGAAGCAAGAGACACTTTTTCTCTGATCTCCACTTTGAGAGTCTGTTCAAGGTCCTGAGGTTAAACTCACAAAAGTGTGGGAACTGGCCTGTGACTGGGTCCCCCCAGAAGTTTCTGACTCTCAGACTTGTCTACCTTGAGCCTCTGGCAATTTTTCAAATACAGCCCAGGTTTCCCTAAGCTCAGGAATGCCCTATGCCTCAACATCTCTACATTGTAATTCTCCGTGTTTCCTGTCTATCTCTCCAGTCTGGAGGTGGCAATTTTCCCTGTGACCACACTTCTCTCCAAGACAGAAGTAGAGTTGTTGATTTTTCAGCTTTTCACTTGTTAGGATAGAGTTGTGACTTCCAAGCTCCATGCTGAACCAGAAATCAAAAGTCTCCTTCATTTTCATTCCTCTAACTCCAGAGCTCAGAGATTTGGGCTCTGGATGGGAGAGACACAGTTAAGGAGCTCCCACTGGAGGAAGACGAAGAAGAACTGACCTCAGCAACATGGTAGCCTGCCGAGCTCTAAGCAGCTCAGAGAGAAAAGCCTGGCTGACTATCCAAAGGCCCAGACCCAAGACCTATCATGTCTCATGTCTCATTTGAAGATTTCCTTTCCACATGTGATACCTTCACTTACTCCCTAGATCTTTTGAAACAATACAGCCCACTATTTTCTGTGCTTTGGAGAAGGAATGTGTAAAGAATGAAGAGGTAGGCTTGGGAAAAGGGTACTGCACATGGCCATGTAGCTGAGCACTGCTTGAGTTCAGATTGGGGGTACAGTTCCCACCCACTGCCATGCAGATGGCAGTCCTTGAACTTATATAATGTTAAGATGTAGTAGAGGTCCCAGAATAGCCAAGGCTTTGGCAACAGACAGGTAGGACAGTTGTGTGGCACTGGAGTTCATTATCACAGAGTTCCAGGAATATTCTGAGTAAGGAATTTAGGAGGTGAAATTGGACTTTCAGAGGTCAAATGAGATGAGGCATCAGATTCATGCCACTGAGGGATTACAAGGGAGGAAGTGTGACCTCAAAAGCTAGAGAAGTTAGGGACATCTAGCTCATACTTGTCCACTCACTTCAACCACTCCCTCTGCCACTGTGTCTTATCACAACTACTGTCACACCCTCTACAGGCTTGTGGCCTCACTCTGGCTCCTTCCCCATAGTCCAGCTCTCTGGAACACTAAGCTTTCCATGAGCTCCTGGAAACATTCTCACCCAGCTTCTCTTTCACATCCTGAGAATCCCATCAGCCACAGACCGCTTGGCTTCTAATTTGATGTCAAATGGGAGCTAAGAGCGCCAACATGAACAGGAATAAAACTAAGAGGCGTGATTTCATTCCACAGCTTTGTATTCTCATTGAATGTGGGCTTAGGCTCTGACAAAAATCCTATTAACCTACATGGTAGAACATTCCAGAACGAAAGCAATGCCAGATTTCCCAAAGGAGTTTTTTCGGGTGAAGCGAAAGCTGACAGATACATTCAAGCACTACCCAGGCTCCATAGCATCATTTGGAACTGCAAACACCTGCTAGTTTCAGCAACACGCGGTACCCATTTACTGCATGCCAGGTCGATGCCAGCATGCTCAGGAGTCACTGGGAATCGCCCTTGATGCTCCATCACTAAGTCCTACTGAAATTACTGCTGAATGTCTCTTGGGTCTCTTCACTTGAATTTGCTTTGCCTCCTCATCCATCACCAACACCCCCATCTACTACACATTAGCCCCTTAGAAGCTCTCTCTCATCACGCCTGCCCACTCTGATTCATCCTCCTGACAGATGCCAGAAAGATCATTTTGAAATACGTGGCTGATCATAGCACCTTCTACTCAACACACTTCCGTGGCTGACCATGGTACTCAAGTGCAACATCAAAATTCATGACACGCAGATCAAACAGGACCCTGCATGATCTGGTTCTACCCATTCCTCCAGCCTCTTCTCATCATCATCGTTCTTACTTTCTTTTTTTTTTTCTTTAAAGATTTTATTTATTTGACAGAGAGAGATCACAAGTAGAGAGAGAGAGAGAGAGAGGAGGAAGCAAGCTCCCTGCCTAGCAGAGAGCCCGATGTGGGACTCGATCCCAGGATCCTGAGATCATGACCTGAGCTGAAGGCAGACGCTTTAACCCCCTGAGCCACCAGGCAGCCCTCACTCTTACTTTCTACACTTCTGTCTAACCCGCATTGATTCATTTCTTCATTTACATCAGGTTCCCTCCTGCCACAGTGCATTTGCACATGGGCCTCCTCCTGTTCGTAATGCTACCCCTCTCTTCTTTACACAAAACCTCCAGTTCATCCTTGAGATCTCAGTTCAAAATTCACATCCTCGGGAAGCTTTCTTTGATTCCCCTATCAGGGTGAGTCTCCACTGCTGGCCTATGATATGTGCTCATGGTACTGGACATTTGTAGCATTTCACATGGTGGCAATTTAAACATTTTTTTTTTTAAGATTTATTTATTTATTTGACAGACAGAGATTACAAGTAGACAGAGAGGCAGGCAGAGAGAGAGGAGGAAGCAGGCTCCCTGCTGAGCAGAGAGCCCGATGCGGGGTTCAATCCCAGGACCCTGGGAGCATGACCCGAGCAGAAGGCAGAGGCTTTAACCCACTGAGCCACCCAGGCACCCCTAAACATTTTTATATTAGCATCAAAAGGCAGGAATACACTTAGGGTAAACCTTTTATGGAAATGTAACACAAACGGTAAAGCCATACTTGAAATTCAGCTTCGTAACTTTTAGCATCCCAGAAACCTTCCTTTCCAAAGACTATACCTCTTTCCAAGGGTAATGACCACTACTTTGATTTCTGTGCCATGAGAACGTTTTTGTTTTTAAAAATTTCTGTTATTTGGGACATCTGGGTGGCCCAGCTGGTTTAGCATCTACCTTCGGCTCAGGTCATGATCTCAAAGTTCTGGGATGGAGCTCCGCATTGGACTCCCTGCTCAGTGGGGAGTCTGCTTTTCGCTCCCCCTACTGCTGTCTGCTTGTGCTCTCTCTCTTTCAAATAAATAAAATCTTTTAAAATTTTTTTAAAAAATAAAAATTCCTATAATTCACTTAAAGCAGGAAGTCTGCAAACCCCTTCCTACTCTAAGTTTACTAGCTATTCTCGTATCCCTTTTTCGATACATATATATATATACACATATAAATGATGTATGTTTAGAAATGTAGTTTGATCACCATTTAATTTTACTCTTATTTGTATGACAATTTTTTTCTGTCTCTGCCACTCAACTATAACCCCCACAAGAACTAAGCCAATGGTACTTCTGCTGCTCGTGTTCTCCCTAGCTCATCCGGTATAAGCCTGGCCCATTGTGCACACCCCGTAAAGGTCATGAATAAATGAGTGACTGTACCAGGCGCTGGGGCCATGGGAGTGAACCAGACAAACAGGTTCGCTGTCCTTCTTCTCTTCGGATGCCCACAGTGTCATTGATCAGAATTTTGTCCTAAAGCCTCCAAGAAGTGACGTTCTGAAGCTATCGCTCCCTCCCTCTGGGCTTTCTCTGAGCCCATACATCCATTACCTGAGAGCTCTTCCTCCATGACTGACACACCCTTCCTGGGCAGTAAAGGGGCGTCTCCTTGACTCCCTGCGCTACCCACCAACCGCCACTGGCCACCTCCCTCCCCCAACTCTAGCTCCTCTGTATAAATGCCCCTGGCTGGACCTTCCTTCTGCTTTCATCCTACAAAGCTCAACATGTCACCCAAAACTAGCGACTAAGACAATTGGAATGGAAAGGGCTTCATGCATGGGAGTCAGAAAACACGGGTTCAAGTTCTGATCCTTTCAATTTCTGGCTGACCCTGGACTGATTTTCCACGTCTGTAAATGAAAGGACTAAAGGCGCTGGATGGACAAAACCCTTTGAGTTCCTTTTAGCTCTAATAGTCTGTGATTTTTATGATGGAAGCTATCTATGCCTAAGAGATCTATGCCTATGCTTATCTCCCTACAGATGGCCCTAAGGCTCAGCAATGATTTAATTTCCCCAAGGGAGGCTTAACGCTTCTGAAGCCCTGTTTGGTTTCTTGCTTGCACAGGTCGCTGTCACCCCAGCCCCCCACTTCGATAAGACGTACTGCAAATAGCAATAGCAGAAGGAGGACAAACAGTTCTTTAGGAGGATTGACATGGGTGATCAATAACATCCTTGTGAAAATGCCAGCAAGTTCGGGCATTTTCTAAAAAAAAAAAACAAAAAAAAACCCCAAAACTCTTTCTTGAGAAAATTGTCTTTTGAAACACCGTGACCTGATTTTCAGGGAGGGACTGATTACAAAGCCAGAGGTTTCTTTCTTGCCAAGGCAGTGAGTTCTTGACTTCCACTTGATGATTAAAGACTAAGAGAAAAACAAAACCATGAGAGCCTGACATCCTTATCTGATTGTATCAGGCTGGGCTGAAATCCGTGGGAACCGAACCCACGGTCTGGAGAGCCGGCTGGTCCATCCGCATACTTTGGCGATCAACAGACCATGGGGACCCCAGATTTCATACTTGAACTGCTTGACACCTGGCAGCCCCTCCCCCCCACCCCCGCCTGCTGGTGCTGAGTCACTTGGGTCTTCCTGGGGCTGCTTCAGTTCTCAGGATGAGGACTGGCTCCCTACAAGTGGGCGTGGCTTGTCCTCAACTCTCCTCACTCCCCGAACCTCCAAGAACCCTCCAGACCTTGGGGTCTGAGAGCAGGGGTCTGTATGAGCTCTGCCGGCCATTTGACAATGCGTCTTCAAGTCGCTGCCTAATTTCATTCTAACAGAAGCACTTCAATCAGACAGCCCTAGCCCCATTTCATGGATGAGAAAATATAAAGTCACTTGTCCATTGTCACAGGCCTAGGGCAGCACAGAATTAGGTTTCCTCTCCTGTCAGGACTCTACGACTCACAATGTCGGCTACGACGAGGAGAGCTTCTAAGAGCTGCAGCCTCCCCTCCCCCTGCAGCCTTAGGATGAGAAAAGTCCAGAGCACGTGATAAAGTCTGTCATGAAGGCTAGAGAGTTGAACTGCCAGCCTCGCTCTGCCCTGCAGGGGCAGGAATTCATCACTGAGCAGGAGTGGGGCTGAATGGGTACCCCTGGGGGGCGCCAAATCACCAGGCTCTTGCGGACTTTGCCCAAGGCAGAAAACCTTGCAAAATCAGTTCCTCTGACCTTTCCACAAAATAGTCAGTGATGGAACTAGAAAAACTTGGCTTTGAGTGAAAGTAAGCAGGAGGCAGAAGCACACCTCGGAGTGGTTTAAGGGGAAGGAGTTCAGGGGGGAAGGGAGAGTGGATTTTTTTTTTTTTCTTTTTTGGGCATCATTTTGTTCCAGAGTCTAGCACCAAGCCTAGCAGATAGTAAAGCATATGGGATTAATCAATAAATCGATGTGTGAATGTACGAACACATCTCATGGGAAGACCATCCATTTTATCTCGTTCTCGATTTGGCTCTGTCATCCACTAACACATCCAGGCATCCTTTGTTCTCAGACACGTTGGAAATTAATCCTTCCTGCAAACACTGCAATCCCGTGGAGCTCATCTTTTACCAACAGACTTTGGGAAAAAAGTAGTTGACAGTCGCCACCTCTAACTCCTCCTCTTTCCTCTTCGGTCTGAACCTCAGGAAGGATGACTCATGTTGTTAGAGCAGGACCAAATCTTATTCTTTTATTCCCAGCACCTGGCACATATTTCACAACATGGAGGGTCCCTGCTTTGAGCAGAGTTTCTACATTCTCTAAATGGGTGTCTCCGACCCCCTCCTTTGCAGTCTGCTAGGTCCTGATGCCTCTGATTGCCCAGGTCAGGCCAGGTTAAAGCCTGGGGTACAGGGTAGACCCAGAAAGCATACTCTGTTCCATATGAAGCCAGCCCTCTCCCTGTCCCACGTTCCCACCTGAATGAACATGGTTGAAGTTGGAGTTGGCATCTGATCCCAGATCAAGATACATGCAAGGTAGACAATGACCTAGGACTAAAAAATTCTACCCATCAAGGAACTATATGGCCCAAATAAATTTTCTTTCATTCACAAATTTGAACTGAAAAATATGGAAAAAAACACAATGAGAGCAGAAGCAGAAGCTGAAATGTCACTAGGGAGAGAGGGCATCATGAAGAAGCTGAAGTTTTAAATAAGTCAGTGTCCTGAGGCTTCTGAGAACCATTAATAAGTGGAAGCTCTGGCAGGGACAGATGAAGTGTAATGGAAGCAGGAAAAGAATGGAGAAGTCACGGTGAGGGAAGCCGAAAATGACACAATACTGAGTTTCCTTCATGTAAGAAGGACTGTGTGAAGATCTGTGCATAAGCCCCTCAGCCACTGAGACCCTCATGCTGGCAGACTTGGATCTAGAATGGATTGTCACCGGCCACGACTTTAGGCGACTCGGCCATGGGAAAAGTCTCTCTTATGAATTACCAAGGAAATTCGAATCCCCTTTGGGCCAATCCTTTCACAGGAAAACCCTTTCAACTAGAACCTTCTGGGGAGCCTCTGTGACTTGCGAGCCCACAAACCAAACCCAAGGAAGTGGCTTATACAGAAGTAGATGAACGTTGAGTCTTTCTGTTGGCCTCCAAAAGAAAAATCAATATCCCAGAATACTCAAAATGCTGTGATTCGAACATCTCTCCTCAGGATGCAGGGCAGGTCAGATTTCCCTGATTTTATAGAAACACACACTTGACTTACCTACATGCAAAAGACACCATGATGATAATAATAATAATAATAAATAATATATAATAATAATAAAATAATATATAATAATATATAATAATAATAATGTCCTCTTCACTGAACTCCAAACTTTACTGACATCAATGTTATTTGCCATTTTTCTTCCCAGTTCTTCCCTTCTCTGTCATTTATCTGGGAAGGCACGTGGTTTCAGAGATGAGTCCAAAGAACCCTAATACCACAGGTATTAGGGAAATGGTGGCAGTAAGAACCGGAAGGTCTGCTAGGGACGGACGCTGCAACCAGAAGGCTATTTTGAGCCACTAGAGAATAAGGAAGATGGTGGTATCTGCAGGTATTGAAATAACTTGGCCAAAATATAGTGACCACTTCTACCTTGCTTTGACCACCAAATTTGAAAAACCACACGTGGTTTACAACCTCCCATTCTGGGCAGTTCACATAGAAGGTGCTCAGCCTAGTGAACCAAATCCGGAGCAATAGTTAATTAATTGCTATCTTTTTCTTTAGAAGATGTATTTATTTGAAAGAGAGAGAGAGAGAGAGAGAGCACATGCTCATGGGGGGAGGGGGAGAGGAAGAGAAAGTCTTAAGCAGGCTCCGCACTGAGCACAGAGCCTGACACAGGGCTCGATCTTATCCACCCTGAAATTACGACTTGAGCTAAAACCAAGAGTGGGAAGCTTGACTGATTGCATCACCTAGGCACCCCTCAATCGACTGCTATCGTAAGTGACCGTGTTTCCCAGAGAATTCTATTTTCTCTCCCAAGACCTGGTAGGGGAAATGCAATACAACCTTCGTAAGAGAGCGATCTGAGATCACCCTTGAAGGAAAAACCTACTGATTAAAATAAAGTCTGAAATCTTATTACAGATAGAAAATACCTTTAGCTAAATGATATTGATCCAGAGCTGAAGCAAGGTACTTCCTTTGTTATGGATAGACTTGCTGGCATGATCTTTTGGGGCTTATTTGGAGAATGAGATGGCCTCCGAAATTTAAGGAGAGCAAAATCGCTCAGTATCAGACCAAATCCAAAGAAGGTTTTCCAAGAGCAGAAGGTCTTCCCTTCCCCCACCCTCAGAACAAAACAATGGGTGTTCTCACGGCCATGTCTGGAGACACCCAGGGGTAGCTTTAGGGAGACGACATTAAAATGATTTCTGTTAACCTCTAGCCTCTAAAATCAACATTAAATGAGCATATAATCCAAATAAACATAGCCTGCCAGCCATGTCATTGGACTTTCAAGTTTCCCAAATTCATCTTCCAACCAGGTTGCCACTTCTTAAAACCCTCTTACAGAGGAACCCCAGGGGTCCCACTGCTTTGGAGGCAGTGAAGAAAGCACATTAAAAAATTCATATTCTATCTATTGACCATAGAGCCAAAAGAAACTCTGCAGATGATGGATTTTAGCCCCCATTTTACCGCTCGCCTGGTTCACTAGCCCGGAGAGGGGAACCAAAAGGAGGTTGATTGTTTGTCTCACAGCCTCAACTTGTAGGTAGTGATCGATCTCTGTGTCAGAGTGCCAGGGTTTGAAGCTGTGAGGGTGGAAAGAGCTAAGGCATGTCTACCACACAAAGCAGTGTCTGACACAGAGCAGGTGCTCACGAGATGCTGGCTCCCATAGCTAGTGTCTCCTGGAGATCCTTGTAGGCTCATGAAATGATAATTAACAACATGTGAGCAACAGGACCTAGCATATCACACTCTATAAATGTTACTCTTACAGTTTTATAGCATGGCAGAGAGAACATCTCTTGTGTCCAGACCATGTCCTCACTGGGGATGAAGTAGTATAGAAGCTTCTCAAGGGAGGCTGTGTTGACATTCAGATGTCCTTTTGTGATTCTCACAATACTGAATATAGAATGATCAACAGAAAAGCCTTGAACTATTGCTTCTTCTCTAGGATCGCTTAAGGGAATGCCACAGCAGTATCTATCAACCACACTTCCACTTAGTGGGGGGTGGGGGGTGGGGGTGGAGTCCAGATCAGAACTTGTCACTTTGGCCACGGTGGTTAAGAATGAGGACTACTCCCTTGCGAAGAAGGATTAAAAGGTTCCCATCAGAGTGTGCGTGTTGGTGTTTAGTGCTCAATGACGACGGCCGCGTTTAGTAAACTCCGTGTAATTCTCAAGCCGGGTGAGGGGTCACATTATGAGCAAGGCTGGCATCACAAAATATTCCAGAACAATCCACCTTCAGAGATGTGTAAGCAAGTGCCTGGACTAACTAGAATCCAGCTGACAGTCCAGATAGAGGTTTCAGAGACCAGAATAGGGCAAATGAGACCAGAGGCACCTTCCTGATGAAACTTCTACTTGGGCGGCCTTCCTGGTACCCAGGTCATGAAAACCTCATCCTTGTCACCATCAATCTCAGTGGAAAGAAAGTTTCCCTTTCCTAAGATTCCCAAGTCAAATTCCCATAAGCCAGTCTCATTGGCTTGGCATGAGTGATATGCCCGTCTCCAAGCAAGCATCAGTGGCCAGGCTGATGTGCACCACTGCCCAGATTGGGTCTGGCACTCACCTTGGCTTCAAGGAGCATAAAGTCTGCTCCATCCAAAGCACATGTATAAGAAGAGGATGAGGCAGGACATCCCAAGGAAAATCTAGGGGTTGTTAGCAAAAGAAGAGACTATGGAAGTTAGGCTGGTAAAACCAGGGCATCTACTCCACTGACTTGACTAATACTTGTCGGAACTTAGTAAAGCACTTCAACACTCTGCCCTAGGACATGGTTTTGTCATCTCTAAGATGAGGGTTTTGGACTCGTGTATGTTTAAGAATCCTCTGTAGGACTTGTTAAAACAGTTTCTTGGGCCACAACTTCAGAGGTTCTGACTGGTGACGTCTGAGGTGGGGTCCAAGAGTCTGGCTTTCTTTCAAGTACCGGGGGTGCCGGGGCGGCCGACCATGGGACCGCACCTATGAGGACGGGGAGCTGTGAGGCCAGCTCAGGTCTTGGCCCGCAGTACCTCGAAGGAACACAAGTCTTCCTTCTGAGGCTCACAGCTGGGAAAGCTGCTTCTGCCCCACCCGCAAGACGAGCAGCAACGATTTGAGATGGAAACGCAGGGGTGACAGGCCTGAATCCCAGCCTGGCCCCCATCCCTGGAGATACTGGCCGAGTCCAATCTGTCACATCAGCAGACAGTCAATCCCAAGCATCCTGGGGACCAGCTCTATTTTCCTGACCCACGCTAGTCCTTAGTCTAATCTCTGCTGAGGGCAGTCCAAGGACATGAAACTGCCACCGGGAAGGAGTCGAGCTTTCAAGTGAAGGACACAGATCTTGGTGACAGGCAGACCTGGGCTCCAGGAGGGGATCTGTTCCTCTCCTCATTAAACGCTGTGTGACCTTGAGACAATTACTTAATCCCTCTGTTCCTTAGTCAAACGTGGGCGTGGGCGGGTCCTACCTGTGTGGTGGTTGTCAGGATTACAATGAACGGGCCCCTGCTCAGGGAAAGGAGCTCGCCCAGTGCCCGCCGCAGAGCCAGCGAACGCTCACCCTTCGGGGCAGGTCCAGGACACTCTGGCCACTCTGGAGCCGAGCTCCGGTTAACAGGGTTTACTTCCCTTCACCCCCAGTTATTAACATCTTCCTCGTCTGAGTGTCCTAACCTCCCACCCCTGCAGTGCTGTTTGCTTAAGGTAAAAAGCGTCCTGGGATCAAATGTGTTTGGAAAAACGCTAGGTAAGGGAGGTTTTACTTCGCTGTGATGACTGACATGGAAAGAAACCTCCAAGAAGGATGTTTGGTGTTGGTGGCTTCCAGACGGATCGGATCATAGAATACTTTGTTTCGAGAAACTCCTATTAACATTTGTTAAAACATTCCGACCGACGGAAAAACGCAGGGTGGAAACCGTTCTGGAGCCAAAGTCTCCATCCAAAGGCTCCATGCTCTGGCCCCCAGCCGTGTTCAGAGGGGTCTCCTCTCACAGTAACTGCAGGCCACCGTTGGGAATGTCAGGAGAAGACCTGGGTCGTGATTAACGGGGCAGTGTCCGTAAATTCCAGCACGTTCAGAAGCACGCAGCGACGTCACGTTTTTGGCAAGCACTTAGCAAATCCTTTTCAACCACAGGATGTAAACATTTCAAAACCCAGATGCTCAAACTGCAGCCTCTTTTGTTTTTTTCTTTTCTTTTTTGAGACAAGGGGTAGGGGTTGGGGAAGTGGTATGAATGTCCCTGTCCCCAGCGGGAGGAGAAGGCAGAAGACCAGTCCTGAGGACTTGGAGGAAGGCTAGCGGGGAGCCAGAGCTTTATGCAAAAGAGCTGAACTGGGGTGGCAGTGTCCCAAGTGGGGGAAGGGGGAATGCACTGAAGGGGTGGGGGCGGGGGGACAGCAGCTCTCCTGTATTCCTGATTCCTAGTAGGCACTCGTGACATCGCCAGGAGGCTTTTATCGCCTAAAAAAATTTATGAGCGTGTTTAGGTCAATAGCCAACATTAAGTGCAGTAAAGATTGTGCCAGATTTATCTAAGTTACAAAAATGTGGTACTGATGATTAAATCAGGAAAGGAATCCACTGCCCTTTCCAGACCTTGGACCTAATGCACAGGGAGCTCTGAAAATCGAACCTTGCAGAGGACACGTGGGCTACTCTCATCCGAAGACTCTCCCAGCTCCCTTGAAGCGGCCACGTCAGCATCCTTTCCAGGGGACGGTGTGTGGTTTGCTCAACACCCTCAAGAACATAAAATAAGTTAAATTGAAACAACCGTGACAAGCGTGCCACAAGCTTCTTGTCCCAAGGCACGAGGAATTGGCGCTCTTGCCCAGTTAAGACAAGCTGAGCTACAAGGAGACCTTGAGAGCAGGAAACAGGCTGCTGGGGCTGAAGCCTGGAGTTTAAAAAAAAAAAAAAAAAAAAATCTAAATTTCCTGGTCTTCCTGCTAGCAGCAAGGCTCTGGCTGCCCGGGACTCTAGGCTCCACCTCTAGCCAGCTGGCCTGTGTCATCTCTGCACGAGGACGGGGCTTGAAGAGCTCCCACGGATGGACCCGGGACGGGGAGACCTGCCACCGACACGTCCGGAAACGCGGGGCTTCCATCCGGCGCAGGCCGCATGGGGATGTCACTTGTTAATTGCAAGGAGGGCAACGCGTCTTTAAGGCAGCCAGCGGGCCTCATAGAAGTCTCTGCCCCGGAGCCTCAGAAGCAAACTCCACTTACTCTGGGGCTCAGTGATGTAAGTGGCTCCTTAGTTGTCCCTACACCAGAGTCCTCAAGGCCACTGGCATGTGGCTTCTGAGAAAAGAAGGAAGGGGTGAGAGCAGGAGAAGCAAGAAACACTGGGGATGTGAGGAAGGGAAGCGCCAGCCCTGCTCTTCTGGACTGTGGCCAGATGGACTAGAGACAGACCACGGGAGCGCTGAGGACAGGTCATTTCGACAAGGGTTTAAGACGATACAGCTGTTAAAGAATGCCACCGGCAGTAAGGTGGTAAGATGATCTCCCTGCTCACCATCTCTCTGTCCAATACCCATCACACAGCATTTCTCTCCAACGGCAGCAGGTGGCTGGGAGCAGCGACCTAGGGACTTGGGGACCCCTAAGGAGCCCCCAGGCACCTGCCCTTAAGGGGCAGCGCTCTACTCAGGGACCAGCTCTGGTCAACATGGTGCATCCTGCTGGGACCCAACTGAGCCGTGATGAGAAGACTCAAGCCTGCACACACCCTGCAGCCCTGAGAGCAGGCGAGTCAGTCAGAAACCCTAAGGGCAGTTCTCCCCCGGCCCCAAAGCTCTCTGTTCCTTACAATACCCAGCACGCTGGAATGGTCAGCTGGCGCCCCATCAGATGGTGTCCCATCACTGGTCTACCTGCTCTTTTTTGGGAACAAGAATCCACCTGCCCGGAAAACAGGAAGGCAAGAAATCTGTCCGTGTGCGCTGGCTGAGGCGGAGTCACTGTGTCACTCAACTTCAGGCTCAGAGGTTAGGGTTAGGGACGGGACTGTAGGTGACTAAGAAATATTTGCTGAGAGCACGGGAGGATGTTTTCCCAGCAGCAGGGTAGCCCCGGTCAGATTCATGAAACAGCATTACACACAGAAGCGTGTGTGTGTGTGTGTGTGTGTGTGTGTGTGTGTTTTCAATTCTTTAGAGATGACACCAAGGCACAGAGGGATTAAATGACGTGGCCCAGTGCCAGAGCTGACTCAGGGTCAGCTGCCCCCGTGGGGGAGGGGAGAGGGCACTTAAGGAAATGGAAGAGAGTAAGACGGCCCTCCCTTAGCTGACTTATGCATCTTTCAATTTGTGTTTAGAAACATGTTTTTTCCGTTGTAAAGGTGCAAATCCCTAAGGATAAAGACCAACGTAGATTACAGATGAATAAATACCCCTAGGTTTAAAACTCAAGCTAAGACTTTTATTAAGTGGGTGAATAATAGTAAAGTCATCAAACAGCTCTAGAAGGCACAAGACTCTAACCGAAGTATCAGTTTCGGTAATAATGGAAAATGGAAATGATCACTGTGTTATTGGGATTTATTTACTCTAGAAGCTGTTTCTCCTGCTAGAGAAGCAAACATTCTCACTTCTCAGTACGTACCTAGCAGCAGGAGATCATCACGTCTGATAATACCCTGCTCAATTAACATTATCGCTCAATTATTTCTGAAAACTATTAATGGTATAACCAAGTGGATCGGTGACCTCCATGTATGATTTCGCACCTTTGCTACTTTGCTTCCAGGGGCATTTTTGAGGGCACAGAATAAAGAAACATGCCCGAATCTCAAATGGTACCAAGTCATGTTTTGGTCATTACAAAGAATTCTCAAAAAGCAAATTCTGATTCTCAAAATCATGCGTCTTCGACAGAGCCAAAGTTGCTGTCAAGCGGGCAAAAATCAGTTCTTGGGTGACAAAATCTTACCCTTTTTATGTATAAAGCACAGATATACATCCAGGACAAAAACACATATATCACTCTAATGAAGGCTCTCTGGGAGGGAAGGCAATTAGGCAAAAAAAAAAAAAAAAATCATCTTAAAAAGAAATCACCACCTTCTGTTGGGGGTGATGACTGGAAAAAAAAAAAAAAAAAGAGGTTAAACACACTGCTGAGATCCACTGTTCTCAAACTTGGCTGCACACTGGAATCTTCCTGGGAGTTTAAAGATACCGGTGCCTGGGCCACCCTCAGAGTTCCTGATGTAATTGATCTTGGATGGGATCCAGGCTGGTTCATGTAAACCCCGCCCCCCAAATGAGTCTAAAAGGCAGCCAAGGTTGGAGACCACTGCTCTGTACTCCAGGGGATGTAAGTCTTGCCTCTTTCCACCTCAAACTATAGCAGAGATGGCTCAACTCTCGTGTCATTCTTCCCCACAGAGCATGCCCAGGTGGGACTTGGACTTTCTTCCATCCACTAGTGGAGTCCTTGGAATTGAAGCTGGTTCCAAATCATGAAACCGATTTGCTATCGCTGTTCTAGAGGCTCCTTGGGGCTAGGACAGAATCCTAAACCACAGCCCAATAATTCAGCACCCAGAAGGTTCTTATTACCCCTTGGTCTACATTCCCTCCTTTCACTTTTATCCATCAAGGAGAAGGAGAGCAGAGAACAAAACCGGTGACGGTGAAGAGAAAGAAGCCAGACTGCGGAACACCTACATAGAGTTGCGTGAAGGTATCTTTGGTTGTATCTGGGAAGGGCTGAGGGATACTCCATTTATGTTATAAAATAACAGAGGCAACCTGCCTCCTTTGGATGTGAATGGACAAATCCACCAGGTCAAGGGCTAACACTACAGTGGTTCAGTTTTATGCGAGCATATGGGTACCACTTAGTAGACATCAAGTTAATAGTCATTACCAAGAGCAGGGATTAGTACCAGGTTTTAGTAAAGGGAGATCTTCAAATGAAAATTCGAAGGGAATAATTTTAAGAGTAAGACTTTCTGACTAGCTCCTCCAATTAAAAAAAAAAAAAATGAGGTCTCTTGAGGTAAAGAGAAACAAATGCATTCTGTAAGAAAAGTTGGATGCCAGAAAAATGACAGTTTGCCTTGAATTTGATGGTTGAATAGAAACCTAAAACTTGATACTATTTTGATCACTTACAGGAATGTCAACCATTCACATACACATTTATGGCATATGTGTGTGTACCCGCATGTGTATGTAAAATAGTAATTAGTTTTTGGAAATGAAGTGGCCAGTGAAGATTGGAAAAGAGGCCTACCTCATCAGCCATGAGGGAATTGTAAGAAGAATACAGCCACACTAGATGCACAACGTTTAAAAACCTGAAAATACCAAGTTTGGGAGAGATGCAGGATGATGGGGTCTCTCATCTAATTAGAGTGGGAATGCAAAACTAGGTTCAGTGACTATGTTCAAGACAGCATTACCTAGTAAAGATGAAGATACATACGACCTATGACCCAGCAATCCCACTCCCAGAAATTTCCTCCTGAGAAGTATGCTCACGTGTTGTTGGAAGACACAATGATGCTCAGAGCAGCACTGTCTGTAATTGCCCCATGGAAAGAATGCAAATGTTCATTAGGGAGAGAATGGATAAGTAATTGTGGCATGTTCACAAATGTACTACCAAATGGTAATGAAACTGATAGACTATTTCTCTGCATAATAACATGGGGCACTCTTGCCAACCTAATGATAAGCAAAGACAAAATGACTCCTTTCACATAAATTTCAAAAACACCAAATTAAGCAATAATGCATAGGAGTGCATGTACAGGCAATAAAACAATAAAACGAAACCAACAAATGATTATCAGGACTGGCAGCATAGTGGTTAGGGACGAGCAAGGGTGGTTCTCATCAATAAGGAGGGGCAGGCAGTGGGAGGGGTGAGAATTCAAGCATACAAGTAATATTCTGTGGCTTGACCTTGGCCGCAATCACATACAGGGTGCTTACTTTATAATTCTTTTTAATACATTTTTATGTGCCTTTCTGGATGTGTATTTCATGAAAAAGTAACTGATTTCTAAACTCGCTGTTTTCCTTATGACTTACATATCGATATATTTCTATTGCAGGACAGGTGGAACAGTCCCAGAATGGAGAAGGGCTCCACAATAGACTTTGGAAGGTCCCAGCCATGGAAGAGCTCCAGCGATCAGGACCTCAGGGACCCTTTCCATTGCGCACACGCATCAGACACCATGCTCCATTTCCTCTGCTCTGGGTCTCCGCTTGGAGATCCCAGTCCTCCGAAGATAGGATAGAACGCGTCAGGCCATGTGCTCAAATGATCATGTGACCCGCCCCACCGAAACCACATGGAGTCAGGGAGAGAGGGCAGACAGAAACCAGCGATGCCCGCCACGAGCTGGACACCGTTAAGGCCAAGAACTGGACATCACCAAGATCTAAGAAAGCATGCAGCAAAGAACCCCAAGCAAATACAAGATTGAGTCATTTCTTGGATGATCACGGAATTGTTCCTGGAATTCTTCCCACAAAAGGAAAATGGTTTATTTGCTTTGTTCTGTTGATCGCTGGACACAAGGACTGGAGAGCGGAAGTGATGTGAAAATCCTAAACGGTGCCTGGACGAAAGACCCTTCCCACTGACAGTGCCCAACTCATTCTCAGAAGCGGTCACTCTGAGCACCCCTCTCCCTCTATACCAAACCCAACTTCAACCATCCTTGACGGTTTCCTCTCTTGTACACTCTATGGCAGTCCAAGTAACAGAAAAGTGGTCAAAGTTGGTTAAGAAACGCCAAGCAGCAGTGTTCCTGTTTGCTGGCACCTCAAGGCAGAGGGCTTTTCTCCAGGTCCCCAACTGCTACATGGGGCCTTCATTTCACTGAGAGGGGGAGATTTACAAATTCTGGGAACTGGGGTGGGGAGGGAGGCAGGGAATACTACCATGCCAGGAAGAATCCAGACCCCCTCTGTTATACATTCCCTATCAACCAATCAACATCATTTAAAAAGAAAAAAAAACCCAACCCCCAAAACCATACCCATCAACACCCCCTTCCTGCAGCCCTGCCCAAACTCTGAAAAGCTCTTCACCCAACGGCGAGAAATAACGCGGGGAAACCAGGCATTTATGAAGCAGACTGAGTTGCCTCAGCTGTAGAGACCAGTTTAGAAACTGCATCATAATAACGTTTAAATTAAGCACGAATATCTTTATTCATGAGCCATGAGGACTGGATTCAGTGTTAGGAATGGGTGTGGTGTGGGTGCCTATATTCTTGGTTCATTCAGCAGCCACATCGATCATCAAACACTCCAATACATATTTGGTCTGCGGTTAGCACCTATCTCCCTGGAGCCTCAAGTACTTTATAAGACGCAGGTTCATTAGCATTAATAAAAGAGCATTCTGTCGCACCATGTCCCACAGTCCCCGCCGTTCCTACTCTAAAGCCCGGAGATCTGCCTTGCTTTGAGCAAAGCCTCCTTTATTGATGGCTTCTGTGGATGTAGTTGACATCTGCACACCGCCCCCCCCCACACCCATCTGATCTCATTATTTCAGATCTGTATATCCTGGCTGGCTTTGCCTCCTCAGTCCTCTTGTCCCATAAATGTGATTGTTTCATTGCTTCCTTTATGGGAGAGGGCGGGGGTGGCTTGTCCTGGCTAGGCTGGCTTGTGTTTAAGGACAAATACCTAGACGCACCCCCGCACCCCACCCCCCAGCCCCAGCCCAGGGTCGAAAGCTCCCGGGAGCCCATCGTCCCTTGACCTCCTCCTGCCGGGGCCATTTTTCTTGAGGACGTCTCTTGGGTCCCTGAACAGGACGTTCCAAGTTGGGCCCCCGAGTGCGCTTAGCAGGCACTTGGCAGACAAGCCCCTCAATTGTCACTGGAGCCCCCAGGTCGCTGTGGGGCGGAGCGCGCCTTTCAGGAACCACGGAGGCTGGGACGCGCATTCCGATGAGAGGGGAAACGTGCTGGGGAGAAGGCAGGCCTTGATGTATGCCCCGGTGGACAAAAGCTGCTAGTGTCAGCTTGATTTGCAAGATCAACATTCATGAGTTCGGCTGCTTAGAAAGGGGGATTATCTGCAAACCCGGGCCTGAAAGGAAGCCATAAATAAGTGATTTCACACCACCAAGCAGGAAGAATATTCCCCCTCCTGAATTATTCCGAACAGCATGTTCGGCCCCTCCTAGGTTCCCACCACTGGCAAGCCCCCGGGGTGGTGCGCTCAAACGCTCGGCCGCTCGGAGCGCCCGCCTGGCCGGGAGTCTGTGAAAAGGGACAGGGCGCAGCCCGCCCAAGCATTGCCGCTTCGCTTCCCAAGATCCACTCCGGGTTTTGCTTGGTGCTGCTCCGTTCCAGGCCCGGCGAGCTCCAGGCACGTTTTTCCCTCTCGCCCCGCCGCAGCTGGGGCGGGTGGGGGGCTCCGCTGGGGTTCCCGGGCAGAACTCGTAACAGATGCACGTTTAAAAATGTGCTGGAAAGCGCACCCCGCATCAAAGGCGTTGGGAGGGTCTTTCATCAGCTGCCTAAGGAGGGACTACCCAGCTACCCTCATTTGCAGCTCGGTTTACTCTGAAATGTAAATGTGCCCCCTGACGCCAAAAGAAAGGGTGGAAGGTGTTTCCTTCCCCCTCCCCCACGCTTGCACCCCTTTTCTGGGTTCGCCTCGCTCATATCCATCCTTTGTGTGCGCCCGGCTGTGTTAACCCTATGAGGAGCCCCACATCCTGCCTTCCTGTCGCTGCCTGACTTCTTGGGGCCACCATGCGCCCCTCCCCGGTCCTGAAGGTAGCTGTGCTGCAGGACCCACGCCAATGGACAGGCCTAGATGTTGGATGTCATCGGAGCTTTGAGGCCTGGGGAGCGCTGCTAAGGCAAAGCTGGTCACATCCCACTGCCTCCAGAGTCCCGCGCACTCCACCACCTTGCAGTCCTGGCGTCCAGTCTCCTGGAACCTGTGCTTGGTAGACCTGACCCCCAGCTGCTGGGCTGCGTGCTGGCAGACGCTGGAGAGGAAAGGGCTTCAGAGCCACACGGCCCACCCCCCTCCTAGAACGGTGCAGTGCGTGGAGGTTTAATGCACACAGTTACCCAGCAAGCAACTGAGCAGGAGAGCTTCGGAATGGCTCCATTTAAAAAAATCTTTTCTCCTTTCCTGGGGAGCCCCCACTGTCAGGGAATGATTCCAGCCTTTCAGAGAAAGTGAGGGGGGCTGGGGGGTGGAGTTGAGGCGTCCTGAGGGACCAGAGGAGGGAGGGGAAGGAGCGAGCGGAGACATACTTAGTGACACATTGAGGAGGAAGCTTTGTTCCTGGAGGACTGATTTTTGTCCCAAAGGGCAGAACCAGGCTACAGGGAAGTTAGACAACTTGTCTGTACTGGGCATAGGTAAGGGCCTACAAAAGTCATCAAGGCCTTGGGAGACAAGGGTCTACATGCTCATACCATGCAGATTCAGGAAAAAAGGTGACGCTAAGAACCTGTAGGCCTTGCCCTTCGGCTGGGGGTAGAGCATCCCTGAGAAGCGTCTACACTGTGAGCCCAGCTCTCTTGTAGACACAGGACTCAGGGGTCGGCGTGGGCTCTCTGGGAAAAGACACAAATGCTTGCTGAATGAATGTGAGATGCTACATAAAAGCCTGCAAAGTCTCCCACACTCAAGGAAATGGGTCCTTCTTGACAGCACTACACTCTGGACAGCTGGGAGATCCCAACATGCCAAGGCATCCCCGTCCCGGGGGAGGCCCCATCAGAAGCCCTGTGGGGAGTGCCCATCACTGGCTACCTCAAGAGGCTTCTGCCCTTTTATAGGCAGCACCCCTGTGTACATATCTCCAGCTGACCCACAGACCTTGTTTGATAACTTGGATAAAGCTTTCTCTGTAAAAGCTTCGGCTCTCTGCAAATTCCAACATTAATAAGCACAAGTCTACTCCCTGAAGCCTTACTGTAATTGCAAACTACTGGAAACTACCTTAATGTCCCAACAGAAGAGATTGGTTGTATAAACTGTGGTAGACACACGAAATGGACTAGTATGTAGCTGTAAGGGGGAAAAAAAAAAGGACAAAGCAGATCTAAATGAAATGACAGTGTTTCCCAAAATATATTGAGTAAAGCAAGTGAAGCGCAAATAGGCACATATATAAGCACGGAGTGTGTTAGCTTTTGTGGAGAAGGGAAAAAATGAGAAAATAATATATACTGCGTATCTTCAAAAGATATAAAGGAAGAATAAAAAATTCAGAACATGAAGAAGTAGGAACAAAGGAGTCACCTGCAGGGGGTAGGTGAGGAACAAGTTGTAGGAAGTATGAGAGGTATGCATCCTTTGTTGCAGGATTTTGATTTCTGGCAGTGTATTAATGTACTATATATTTAAAAAGTGAAATTAAACCAACAAGTTTGGGAAGGGGGAAAAATAGTAAAATTCAAAGTAAGCTAAAAAAAAAAAAAAAAATTAAACCAAACTGTATATTAAGCAAATAGTGACACTGAAAAGAAAAGAAAACAGAACAAAACTAATCCAAGTCATTTATGAAAAGCTATTACACCACCCTCTGTCCAACTTTAGTAGAATGGTTAGGGAGAGCAGTAAAATGCCTAACTGTTTTTACTGTTTTTCTTGTAATGCAATGGGCAAAGTCAGGCCGAAATTATTTTAGATGTTTTATAGCACCGAGCAAACGCGTACGTCAGTGTTGGGAGCCGGGGTTCTCACTGTGGGAGAAGAGTTGTAAACACAGCAAGGGCGAAGACAGACGCCGGAGGGAAGCTCTGTGACTGGAGCTATAGAGGGAGGCTCCTGATTTCTGAGATACATGGGGATGCACGTTTATGTGTGTATTGATGGGATATGTGTAGGGAAATAAATCCTGCTTCCGTCCCTGGAAACAGAGCTACACCAGAAGCAATGAGCACGCCTCACACTTTGCTCTTCACTTTCTTGTGCGGTTTTTTGACTCAAAGACATTTCTCGGAGAAATGACTGTTCCCAGGGCTGAGCAGGAAAGGCGCAAGAAGAGGCTGGAATATTGTTGGTTAATTGAGGTGAAATTCACATAGCATAAAATTAACCAGTTTCAAGCATACCCTTCGGGGGGCCTTTAGTACATTTCCAAGGCTGTACAGCCAGCGCCCTTCATTAGCGAGAGTCTAGGTCATCTTATGTAAGATGGGAGGGAGTTCTCCAAATGCAGCGGGGTCCCTCAGAAGGAAAGACGCACCAACCTGGAAAGGCGGGTGTCGACTGCCTAAGACTGTGACAAACTGAACCCCAAAATAAGAATAGTTACGAATTGCAACCCTTTGAAAGAAAAAAAGGAAAATCCATGAGTCCATACACTAAGAAGCAGAGAAATGAGCAAATGCCTAAGAAGGTATGGCTCTTCTCCTAAAAGGAAATTGTTATGGACTGAATTGCATGGCTCTCAGGTTCTTAGGTTGATGCCCTAATTCCCAGTAAGACTGTCTGCGGACACAGGGTCTTTAAGGCAGTAAACAGAAGAGGTCGTAAGGGTAGGGACCTAATGTGAGAGGACCTATATTCTTACAAGAGAAAGAGACCTCAAGGGCGTGTGTGCACAGAAAAAAGCCAAGTGAAGACAAAAAGGTGTCTGCCTGTCAGCCAAAAAGGCCTCAGAAGAAATCTCCCCTGCCAGCACCTTGATCTTGGACTTGCCAGCCTCCAGAACTGGGAGGAATAATTTGACATTGTTTACAAGTCACCCGGTCTGTAGTATTTCATTACTGCAGTCTGCATTAAGACAACACTCCAAAGAGGAGACAATATTCCTCATACAATATTTAGCTGGTAATATGGCCAGAATCTAATAATGAGGAATCATCACACTAACCCCACACAAGGCATATTTAGTTTTCAAAAGGTAACTTTTCAAATATGAAAAAAGAGAGAGAGAGAGAGAGAGAAATTGGAAAGATATGTCAACTAAATGCAATATGTGATTCTAGATTGGCTCCTGCTCTAGAAACGTTCCTGGAGTGGTAGGCAGCCTCCAAGGCTGTCCTTTATCATAACCCCCCCTCCTGGGATGCCCACCTTGTGCAATCATCTCCCCTGAATGTGGGCTGGACTGACTGACTTGCTTCTAATGAATAGAAAATGGCAGAAGTAATAGAATGCCACTTGGAAAATTAAGTTACAAAAGAAAAACAAACAAACAAAAATAATAAATAAAAAGCAGACTAAGGCTTCCATTTGGGGGGCGGGGGTTGTTCTTGCTCCCATTCTAAGGTAGGTCAGCTGCAAGGTTGGGAGCTGCTCTATGGAGAGGCCCGACAGGCGAAGGCTTTTCTGTGCAAAATCCTCCTGGCCAGCAGCCAGTGAGGCTCTGAATCCTACTGACGACCACGGGAGTAAGCACAAAAGTGGGTCGTCCTGAGTCAAAACCACAGGCCCAGCTTCCTCTTGATTTGGCCTGGGGACAGAGACAGAGGGCCCAGCTAAGCCACATCTAGACACATCTAATCCCTAGAAGACATGAAATCATACACGTTGGTTGTTTTGAACGACTAAGGTCTGGAGTCAGTTTTTAAGCAGCAATATATAAATAACACATGGTGTCAGCTGGCAAAATTGCAAATGGCATATGGATAGATTATATAGCACGTCTGGAGAAAGGAAAGTCTTTTCAAGAAATGGTGTTGGGAGAACTGGACAGCCAACACAAGGATGAAACTGGGCCACTGTCTTACACCGTGCACAAAACCAACTCACAATGGACTGAAGATCTGAACACCAGGCCTCACCATGAAACTCCTTGATAACAAAACGGGGAGAAGCACCTTCACATCGGTCTTGGTGATGGTGTTTATGCTTCGACGTCAAAAGCTAAAGCAATGAAAGCAAAAACAAACAAGTGGGACTACATCAACTATAGAGTCCTTCTGCGCAGCAAAGAAAACCATCCACAAAGTGAAAAGGCAACCTACGGAATGGGAGAGAGTATTTGCAAATCATGTGACAAGAGGCTAATATCTAAATTATAGAAAGAACTCATACAACTTTACAAGGAAAGGAATCTGATTAAAAAATGGGCAGAGGGTTTAAGTAAACATTTTTCCAGAAAAGACATCCAGATGGCCAACAGGCATATGAAAGGGCGCTCCACATTACTCTCCATCAGGAAATGCAAATCAGGCCACAAGGAAATATCCCCTCACACCTATTAACACGGCCAGTATCGAAAAGACGAGAAATAACAAGAGTGAGTGCAGATGTGGAGAAACGGGACCGCTCGTGCACGGTTGGTGGGAATGTAAATCCACACGACTACTCTAGATAACCGTAAGGAGTTTCCTCAAAAAATCTAAAATAGAAATACCCTATCATCCAGTGTTCTACTTCTGGACATTTATCTGAAGGAAATGAAATCGTGACTTGAAAAGAGGCCTGTAACCCCATGTTCACTGCAGCATTAGTAGTAATAGCTAACACATGGAAACCTCCTCAGGGTCCTCTGATGGGCGGCAGATTTTAAAATGTGGGGTGCGTATACACACACACACATATACACACACAAACACACATATACAAATACATATATGAGAGACAGAGAGAAAAGAAAGAAGAGTGTGTAGGCATAAAGGATAGAGCAAGTGGGGAAAAATGTTAACACCAAATGCAAACATACCTGGGTTAAAAGGTTAAAGGATGTATATGGGTGTTCTCTGTACTATCTGTGCTTCATTTCTGTACATTTGAAATTATTCCGAAATAAGTTTCTTTTTTTTTTTTTTTTTAAAGATTTATTTATTTATTTATTTGACAGAGACAGATCACAAGTAGGCAGAGAGGCAGGCAGAGAGAGAGAGAGGGGGGAAGCAGGCTCCCTGCTGAGCAGAGAGCCTGATGCGGGGCTCGATCCCAGGACCCTGAGATCATGACCTGAGCTGAAGGCAGAGGCTTAACCACTGAGCCACCCAAGCACCCCTCCGAAATAAGCTTTTAAATCAGATCATGCTAGCATATCTTTAACAAAATAGATACCAATAAAGAACCCATGACTATAAATTGCCGATGACCACACCACCCCACTTTTTCTTCTTACTTCAGGTACACCTTATAGGGTTTTTTTTGTTTTTGTTTTTATTTTTAATGACTCATGACATCAAAAGAGAAGCAAAACTCTGGGTCCAACCTATGTTTATGAATCTCCTATGTTCTGTCTATATCTTTGCTTACGGCGCCTGTCTGACCATTTCCCTCTTCGGACCCAGCGCGCTAAGCAACTTCGGGAGAGTGTCCTCTCTCAGGTTTTTCTTCTTTTTAAATTTTTACAACAGCTTTAGTAAGATACAAAATTCACATACCATAAAAATCGCCCTTTTAAAGTAAACAATTCAGTGATTTTTGATCTAGTAAGTTGTGCAGCTGTCACTATTCCCGAAGACTAGAACGCTTCTGTCACTTCCTTTCATCAAAGCTACCTTGTCTGCACCAACTCTGTAGTCATTCCCCGCTCCCTGCGTCCCTCAGCCCCTGGCTCCTTACTTGCTCCTTGTCTCTACGCATTTGCCCATTCTGTAGATTTTATGTCAATGGCATCCTACGATACATCACACCTTGTGTCTGTCTTCTTTCATTAGCATACAGTTTTCGGGGTTCATCCGTGTTATACCATTCACTTATCAGTCATTGATTCCTTTTTATTGTTGAATAACATTCTGTCCCACGGATAGAACACTGTGTGTTCATCTGTTAATGGACATTTGGACTGGTGGCACTTTTTGGCTTCGATAGATAACATTTCTACAAACGCTTGTGTGTACATTTTTGCGTGGAAACATGCTTTCCATCCTTTTGGGTATCTCCCTAGGAATGGAATTTCTGGGTCATATGGAAACTCTTATGTTCAACATTTTGAGACTCTTTTCAGGTTTTTATTTGCTTTTAGGTTATGTTTTCTTCTCCAGAAGTGCCTTAGCTCATCTTATAGTATTGCTGTCCTGTATATGTTTGTTTCCCTGAATTTCTCTTTGTAGCATTATGGCACACTTACTTTCTCTTGAATTAAAATAGCCAAGACCACAAGGGTACAAGTTCAGTCTTTTTTCCATCAATGGATCCCACTGAAAGACATCTTTGTTTTTCCCTACCAATGAATAGCTGGTTACTTTCACTGTAAACCATTCTGGTAGGTGCCATTTCCTGCGTAGGACCACATTTTAAATATCTCAAGTGTATACCATGTTCTTCCCTTCCCACAGGTCCAAGAGCTCCTGGAAAATAAGGTTCACTCATTATCTTTCGTTCACGTCTCTCTCCATGCTTAGCCAAGTATGTCAGTTAATGAAATGCTAAATGCTAAGCAGGGACTGTATTTTATACTTCTTTGAAGTCCTTCACAGCACTTAGTTAAGTGTTGGGTACATAGAAGGTGTTTAATGCGAAATAAATTGATTTTAAGTTCCTAAGGCTTTGCCCTAAAATTCTAATTTGGGGCTTCTTAGCAAGACTCCCACTTGACAAATAAGACTTACGACAATCAGCATATTCATTCCCCTTGGCACCCCAGAAAGGTTGCCATTTCTGCACGCAGAGGATGCCAACGCGTTCCATAACAGTCTTCTAGTGGCGGGGGATGGGGAAGAGAAAAATGGGCAAGGCCCTTCTCTTTTTTCTCTGCTCCATACCAACTTCTCTTGACAAAATCTACCTCTTCTTTTTTTCCAACCTTTCCATAGGGTACCACGGCTTCTCGATATTTTTACTAATTCACTCCTTGAGGCACTAAAACCCAGTATTGGACATACGGTAAATATACATGGTCAAGAGCAAAGCCAGACACCATAGTCTAAGTATCACAGGAGAGTTACAGGTGAGCCCTATGGGCTCTAAGGACCCGGGGAAGTGGGGAAGGGGAGAGGGGTCAGAGATTTTTTCTGAGAACTCAGGTGGCCAGGGATGGTTTGAATTATGTCCTAAAAGAAGGTGTGAAAGGTAACTGCGACATTATTGGAAGGGATCACACAGGACCGTCCTCACTTCTGAGACCAACTTCAAGTTCAGGGGTTTCCCAAAACCACACTCTCCATTTTGAGAAGTCATGAGAGACGCCCCAGACCTCAATGAGAAGCTATTATAGACCCAGAGTTACAGCTTAGTACGGAGGAAGGGTACAGATTCAAATCAGCCAAGGGAAGACATGCATAGGACAGAGTCCGGGAAAAGGACCAAATGCAGAATTTTTCGGTCTTCTCCCCCACACCCCCACAGAGTAAGGAAAGTATTCTTCCCCTGGCACTGATGTGGGACAATGAACCCCAAGTGTTAACAACAGAGGATGCTCCGCAGAGCCTTGGTACCCGGTCTTTATCAAGGCTCCATCACATCAATAGGCATGGTTGATGGCCCTCTTGACTGAGCTCAGTTTCCAGCCCCTCAGGAGATCGAGTGATCCTGCATGACCCAAAGCCCCTACTCTAAGTGACACTGTTGGTGTGTCTCAAAACCCCAACCCAAAACTCATATTGGTGCCCTGTGGCTGACCCAAGACCCGCGAGCAAAGACATTATCAGGCATAACACTCCAAGGGCTTAGAGATCCCCACTCATAAGCTGAAGGCCAAGCCCAGACCTCTCTTTGGGCAAGGTTAAATTCTTCACTACACAGAAGGGAAGGATGTGATAAGCCTCTGATCAGAACCACAGCGAATCATCCAAGAATGTATGGCCAGCAAGCCTGAGACTCCACTGTTCTTTTTTTTTTTTTTTTTTTTTTTTTTAAAAAAAAGGGGGGGGGGAATTTGTCAGTTTTATAAAAATTCTTGCTTTTGAAAAACACAGGTAGATACTCAGGGTAAGCATATGTGGGCAGTCAGACTGTTTGGCATGAATAATCCAGATTGCATACATTTTCTGTATGCTTTCTGAGTTCTCCTAACATTGTCCGTAAGATTTAGTAAGTGTGAATACTCCATTCATTCAGTATTTTCTGGAACTGGATGAGATTTTCTTGATTTCTCAGAGGAATCAAGCATTCAGCTTGTGATGATTATCTGTTCCTGGGTGACCCACCAACTCTAACATTTCGTGGCTTAAAAGGATGAGTCGTGTTACTAGTTCATGATTCTACAGGTCAGGCAGTTGGGCTGCACTCAGACTGCTGGGTCTTCTGCTGCTTTGGCTTGAGGTCCCTGGTGCAGCGGCAGCCTCCTGGAGGCTGACGGGGTTGGGCAGTCCAAGACGGCCTCACACACACTCTTGGTGCTGGGCAGGCTATCGGTTGGGACCTTCCGTTCTCCTCGTGGTTTCTCCAGCAGACCAGCATAGCCTTGTTCATGTGCAAGCAACATCCATGAGCAACCCCAAAATCTACTGGCCTCTTAAGGCCAAGACGAGTCTCCCAACTCGCTTGCTGCCTTATCTTGGCCAAAGCCCCTCTCCAGAACATCCCAGATTCACAAAGAGGGCGAAGACTCCCCGTCTTGATAAACGTGGCCATTAAAAAAAAAAAATCACAAATCCTAACCCATCTCCTTTCCCCCCACCTTCAAATCTCTAATTTAGCTTTGTAAATAAATGGCTAAGCCCCAGCTTCCCTAGAGAAAGGAGTGTTTTATGCAGCGTAAGTGGGCAAAGACATTGGGCTCCCTTTTCTAAGGTGCTATTTAAATGCATTTTCAAGAGCCTCTGAACGGTCAATGAGTAGTGGTACTTTCTGAGTTGTTAATCATCAGCAGAGGAGTACGCGTGTTTGAGTGTGCTCGCCAGTGTGTGTCTGACTTGGGCAGAATCCTGTTATAGTGAAGAAACTTGCATCTTTTTAGACCATGTATGCGGTGGTTCCCTGGCCTGTCCCTTATGACCACATCTGGGGCTGCCCCTGGAGTGTCCACCACTGTGGAGGAGGCCTAGAGAACAGGTTCTGAAAGTAAACCCGTGCCTTGTGGGAGAAGCTTCCAGAAACAATGGGAGGCACTCTATAAAGGAAAATGTTTCACCAATATTGCAGGTGGACGGTCACACGAGTTTGATTCCTAAGGATGGAACATTGATTTGAGGATAAAACACACACAGAGCTTGGAGGCAGGCGTAGGTCATGAGCGGTGACGGGGGCAGGACGGGTAGGGGGTGCGGGGGTGCTTTTACCAAAGCCTTGTGCTGTGCAGTTTCCCTGGGTGCCCTGGGACTTGAATTTCGGGGGAAGTAAAAATGATTCGCTCAGAAAACAGAACTAAAATTTCAAATAGTGTAAGTTGTCCTCACTGGTCTTTATAATAAAATGCTCTCTTCCCCCTGTGCTTATTAAAATTTCATTTCTCCGAACGACGCTTCCCTTTTCAGGCTCCCCTGGGTTATCCGTTGTATTTGCCTTCATGGTAAGTGGTCAGTCAGCTGGACTGCTGTGTTTTTTGATTTCTACTTATTCACATTTCTGTCTCCTGCTGCCCGGCATTAAAGCAGGGCTCTGTTTTGGGGCGATCTTCCCTGGGTGCAGAGGACAAACCGTCTCCTGCTCATATCAGCAGTGAAATATTTGCAAGAAATTCACCTTGGGGTTTCCGCCCATTGGAAACCACGGCAACCGATGGTCGCCCTGGAAAATCCTCTCTCTTTACAGCATCCCTGTCAAGCACAGCTACCCTCCCAGATGGCGGTGGTTAGGGCACGGTGGCCAAAACCTACTGTCCTAATATGGGGGTGACTTCGTGTTTGGAGACCCAAGCAGACATCAGCCTTTTACGCTCCGACCCAGATAATAAAAGCTAGGGTCTATACAGTACTTGATGCCTACCAGGAGTTTTTTAAAGCATTTGGTACATACTGTATTAGCTCATCTAACTGCTGGCCACAACCGCATTAGGGCACGACGATTATCTTCATTTTACACAAAGGAAACAAGGCACACAGAGATCAGGAAACTTGCATGGGGTCATCGAGGCAGCGGTCAGCCCAGGCCGCCTGCTCCGGGATCCCTATGGGAGCACAGCACCGTTCTGCTCCTCCTTCAAGAAAGCAATAGCTTTCCGGCTGGAAGGGAAGGCGCAAACCTTTGCTGCCAGCTTTGCCCCCCTGACTACCCCACCACCGGTCATCTCATTGTCTTGGTCTGTTAAGACACGTGTAGCCAGAAAAACACACACCTCACACATTTATAAAAGAGGGAATCGGCTGCCATTCACTGGTTGTTCGGGCGACAGAGAAGAGCCCAGCATGGAAAAGGAGGTAACGCAAGGTTAGCAGTGGCAGGCTGGGAGGCAGGAAACGGTTCCTGCTCCAGGAGCCCAGTGGCTAAAGTCACCTAAGGAAACCTCGAAGGACAGCAGTGGGGGGCAGGAGGTAGCTGGTGCCCCCGGAGGGGCAGGTGTTGCAGGGGAGGGGTGGGTCACAGCCAGCCCACGAGTCTCTTCTTTCTGGGTCCTTCTTGACGCCACTGCCAGGCCGGCCTTTGTAAACTTACGCTGAACCCTGTTCCGTGCTCTTTTCCTTGGTGACAATCCCTGGGTGCCGTGCTGTCCCACCCCCGCCCCGCAGAGTGGCCCGGTATATTCCAGCATCTCTGAACTGTTGTGACTTCCCAGGATTTTACAGTGTTTCACCCTTTGTATGCGCTCAGGCTGCCCACCCAGCCCCGAACGCCGGGCCAGACAGAGTCCGACTGCGGACTCGAACCGGTGTGCAAGGGCACGCAGTGCATGCAGGGAAGTTTGCACGTGAGGGGAAGGGAAGTGAACCCCAGGGGCTAAGGAGGGAACGTAGCTCAGCCACAGCGCAAACGTGCCACCCCCTGCGGGGGCTGGGGTGCGGAGGGAGTGCTTACTGGGAACAGACAGGAGAGGCTCTCCCAGAGGAACAGGCACCTTGGGTTTAACTTTAGACTGAGAAACTAGCCGGAAGCAACTGTTCAGGAATGAAACCAGGGGAATAAAATCCTTTCTCCCCTTCTTTCCAAGGTCCTGCGGGAGCTACACAGTGGCTGGTCCCACCTGAAAGCCCGAGAGAGGGCATGAAGCCCATCGATACACAAGGTCCTCCCGGTCAGCTGGTCCCAGTAACCAAGCGGATGGCAGAGGCGAGAGGGGGCATCTGGAGGGGCACACCGAAGATGTCCAGCATAAAACCCGCATGTCACTGCTGGGACAGGTCCTCAGGGACCCCCTCCGCTCCACACCGTTGTCTCTCCTGTCCCCAGCACTATGGATGGGACATACCCAGCGCACGCCGGTCCCCTGCTACACAATAAGTCCTCGAGCACACCGTATCTACACCTGATGCTAGAGGACTTTTGCACCCAAATTTGTGACAGACGAGCGAACAGACTAAGCTAACGCTTGTTCTGCCCAGATGATGCTTGGGGTGAGTTCGGAGATAGCAGCTTCTTTCGAACAGAGATGGTCTCTTTATAGAGACTCTCACGCCCTCAGTTTCTCAAAATTATTTTCCACCATCAGCCGGCTGTCTCCTGCATGAAAACAACCAGGCTTGGTTAACCGTGAACCTGATCCACCACAACGGGTGGGTGGTCAGAGTTCCAAAAGAAAGACTCCCATAAAACCTCCAATTCATAGGCTTCGGCTTCCTGAGAGGTCAAAGTTTCCTATTAGGACGAGCTTTCCTGTCACGGCTCTGCCGGGGGCCTTAGTGACTGGGGTATGTAGAGGGCGTTAATAGGATTCCTTTTTGCACACAAACAAGGCTATTTGTAAAGGGCTGTGCATTATCTATCCAGAACAAGCTCACTTACCAGCGAAGGTGTCTGTGGCCACAGAACCAAGTGACAATCTTTTCTGAGGAAGGGAATTTGAATCAAGAAAGAATCTAGGTTTTCCCGGTGTCCACGTTTCAGACAAAAGCTCTGCTCTGTCCCCGTCATAGGGCTGATGAGGACAGATCGCTAATGAGGCACAATGACAAGTTGAATTCCGATGTGGGGCAGGTGCCATTGTGTTTATAGATTTGAAACGTCTGAGCTAGAAAGGGTCTCAGAGGTCATCTAATTCAATTCCTTCATTTTATAGATTGGAGGGGAAAAAAAAAAAAGGAAGGAAGGAAGGAAGAAAAGAAACTCAGAGAGGTTAAGTGACTAGCTCCTTGTCATAATTATGCCTACGGACTGCTTTTAACCCCGAATCATCGCACACCCGGCCACTCTGGGAGAAAAAGAAATTTCAAAGCGCATTCTCTCATGGAGAGCACCCAGGGCTGGACCGTTCAGGAAGAGCAGCAGCTCATTTGCTCTGGGCAAGATTATAAGGAGCCGCCCGCGACAGGAGGAAGGCTGACATCTTGGCTCTATCAATGTGTTCAGTCTCCTTCCCATCTCGTTTCCTTACCGTGTTTGCTCATAAACCGGCCCGAGGACCACACACGTTGTTTCCCTTTAATGCTCTAAACACAACATAGAGACGTGTGATAACACGGCTGTCTTCTCTGACAACGCACAGGACTGAAAAGACGTTCTGCCACCAGCGAGCCTCTTGTCTCTAGACTTCCTGACAATGCCCCAGGAGCACCTGCCTGGGATGGAGACTAAAGCCCCACAAATAAGACCCTAACTGGGAGCCCTGTGGTGACACAGCGACTTTATCCATCACTTCTTCTCTCCGTGCCCAGGTTCCTAAGAGGACCTTAATGACAGCGAGAGGACAGGAGAGGACCTGCCCCGGGAACCGGTGTGAGGACAACTGGGGATCTCACTGCCCTGGTTTTGTCAACTCTGATTTGGGGGAATTCACTGAAGCCTTTGGTTGTGTCACAGGTTCCCGAACTCTAAAATGGGACAGGCTGGACGAGGGAAACTGGAAATCCTTCCTCAATTTTAACATTCTGTAGTCTTAAAATAGGATGTTTCAACAGTTTGTCCACAATCTCCGGGACGAAAACAAACCAGAGTCCACGTCCCAGTGTAAAGAAGGGAAGGACAGCCACCCCACAATCCTTCTCTACCTCCTAAAACCAAACACAATACGTACATGTTTACATATTTTTGTTATTTTGATCTATTCCAGGCTTACCCTGGAGTGGTGACTCAGCCAACAATGGAGGTCTACCAGATGGCAGAAGAAAATTAGGCATGACCTGCAGAGACCATTAAATCAGGGCTCTGGAGAGTCCAATGTCTGGACAACGTACTTGGAGAAACAAAGGTCAAGCACTGCCCGGACTGTACATCATCTGGCTAACCAGGCAGCGTTTAGCTACTGAAATTAGTTGGTCTTTTCTGTGAAACACATACATTTCCATAATTGTTATCTTAGCAGGCCCCAAGTACTTCTGGCATAGAACTAGTTATCTTTTTCCTCCATAACTATTTGTATCCGCTCACAGCCATGGAGACTGCTGGTCTTGGGTGAAGAGGCATTCTCTGTGTTAAGCCACTGAGAATGGGGGTCATTTGTTACGACAGCACACACGCCCGATGTTAAACCAACCACTATAGCTGGAAAGCCTGGTGTGTAAAAGGAAGACCTTCTATCCACAATATGAGCCCTGTCTCGGCATGCTCTTCATACCCGGGCACCACCCCTTTACCCCTCAGCAATCTCCATCCCTCCCAACGTGGGTTAAGCATCTCATACAATAGCCTCCGGTCTTCCCTACCTCCAATCTTTCCCTACCTCGAAGTCATTCCTTCCACCACCAATGGGATATCCTTTGTAAGACATTATATAAATTAAGACATGACCTTGTTAGGCATTTACATTCATCTAGGGAGGAGCCCAGGAACCAGGCTGACAAGTGGGTTGAAGAAGATAGCGCTCCTAGGGGCGCCTGGGTGGCTCAGTGGGCTAAAGCCTCTGCCTTCAGCTCAGGTCATGATCCCAGGGTCCCGGGATCGAGCCCCACATCGGGCTTTCTGCTCAGCAGGGAGCCTGCCTCTCTGCCTACCTGTGATCTCTATCTGTCAAATAAATAAATAAAATCTTAAAAAAAAAAAAAATAGATGGCGCTCCTGGGCTCCCAGCATACATATCACCTCTGAGTGAGTGTGCCTGCTGACGGTCCGCAAACCTCTCTCCAGAGAGGGAGAAGTGCCTTCTCTTGGTCAGTTGCTGTCAATAACATCCTTGAATTCATAAATAGGGAGTTCAAATTCCAATTAAGTCCGTCAAAATGATCTTAGCTCTCGGAGTCAAAATACTTTTAAAGTATTTTCAATTCTCTAGGTTTTCTATAGGAGAATCTTTCTACCTCACGCAACCTCTATTTGCACATGGTATGCACATGTTCTAAAAATGGTGTTTTTTGGGGTTTTTTTTGGTTGTTTGTTTGTTTTAAATGGTGTTTTTACATAGTCATTTTTGGGTTTTGACCCAAGAGTTTTTACTCTTCATTTTTAAGCTTTAGTTTTTCATTGTTGTTGTTTTAAGATTTCATTTATTTATTGGACACAGAGAGAGATCACAAGTGGGCAGAGAGGGAGGAGGAAAAAGGTTTCCCCCTGGGCCAAGAGCCTGATGCAGGACTCGATCCCAGGATCCTGAGATCATGACCTGAGCCGAAGGCAGAGGCTTAACCCTCTGAGCCACCCAGGCGCCCCTAAGCTTTAGTTTTTGACCAAAGAGATTCATTTGAGTGGGTTCTGTTAACATGCCGATGGGGAGGGCAACAGATAGGCTGTTTGGTAATAATAAATAAAAACTGATGCCTATGTGCACGTGTGTGTGTGTTACATATACTTAGGTAATAGATATATTGAATATACATGTATATTGAAAGAAATATCACAATATTGAAATATATATTCTTTCAAAAGGAGTGCCAAGTTTTGTGCCATCCTGTCTTGCCCAGTTACAGTCTGGCTTGCGGGGTGATAAACTCTCCTGCTCCTTTATGCGTAACCTGCGGTCCTAGCCTGGTGCTCATCGTGCACGAGACAAGAACTAGCCTTTGTTTAACCGTGGACTAGAAGAATTCACTGTGGCTCTTCTCTGTGTGCACACGTCTGGAGTCTGCCTCTGCTCAGTGCTCCTGGCAGGCATGTATGGGTCCCAGCTGTGCTGGTCGCTCTGCCTTTTTTGTCCCTGAGAGCTCCTGATGCTTTTGTTCAAATGGCCGAAGGCCAGCTGAGCCAGCCCACTGTCCCCCCTCAGCTGTCCGCAGCGACAGCCACTTGTCACTTAGCGTTCTACTCCGGTGCTTCCTTGCATGACCCATTCGCCCCCTTTGGCTTGGCAGTAACTGACTGTATTTTATCAATTAAATGTAGCTGGGCTTTACACAGCCCTTCGGCCCCCTGAGTCACCCCTGCGTGGAAAGAAAGGGATGAATCAGAGATGACAACGCTATTTAAGGCAATGGCTGACAGGTGCAGAACAAAGCGACTGTGCCACACAGTAGGGCAGGCCCTCCTGCCTGATGACTCTGCCCCTTGGAGACAGGCAGTTTCTTGTTTCTGGGTCAGTGACAGGTTTTGTTTTGTTTTGTTTTGTTTTTTGGTTTTGGGTTTCTTTTATTGAACAAGAGGTGTTCTATTCAGTCCCTGATGGCAGGAAATCAACGCACCTGAATATTTGGGGCAGGCTTGGCCCTCAGAGGGAAAACACCGATTACGGATGAACGTGATCCGCAGACACCCATGTCCACACAATGGCGTTGACCCAGTGCCAACATGTGGCTGGGTCAGCCCAGCAGCATTCTGGGATCTGCTGAGAGCTGGGACTTTTTGATTCTAACCTTTGAATGGGGGGGAAGAAAGAGACTTGCTGGAAAGCCTTGATTCGTGCTGTGGTGGTGGTAGCAAGTTCAGGATCAAATGGTCACTTCATCTTCAAAGACTGTTGAGGCTTCTGAGCACTGAATGATACCAGGGTAGGGAGTATTATTTTAATACTCATTTGGTCAACAGCTAGAGTAACTTTTTTAAGTGTCTTCTGCCAAGTGGGTAGTAGACCAATCTTCTTGGTGTAGACCCCCTCAACTGAACTGTTGGGGAAAAACTCCAACCCAGTTTATTAGGAATTGTCCTAAGTTTCCCTGTCAGATGCAGCCACCCCTGTAGAGATGCCGGATGACTGGTGTTCAGAGTTGGGTCGTTTCCACCAAAGGCGCGCCATCACGCGTCAGGTGTCCTCCTGTCTTCCTTCTAGACGCTCTTGAGATGACGTAAGATCTGCTGAAATGGCAGGTTTCCCTCTCGCTTTGAGCAGCTGCCAGAGAAGCACAGCAGGCCTGGAAATGGGTCCTCGAGTGTGGCTAGGACAAGCTCTTGTCCTGAGGAAATATGTTAGGGCCTCTACCAGAAGACAATGTTCTTCAGAGAAGTTGCCCACACTCTTGATAGAAGTCTCTCAGTGCTTTTGGAATTCCTGATGGTCTTGTCCTTGGAATTCTTGAAATTCAGGGAAAAAAAACGCACCCATTAAGTAGATGCTTAGGACTTTTCACATCGCTCCTTGACCACCCCCTGATCTCCTTGCTCAGCCAGGACTGTGTATGCATCAAAGAAACAACACAGAGCCCACCCTAGCATCCGATAATCCTGACTCCGATGCACCAAGAGACTACGCAGAATTTGCAAGTGGTTTGAAAAAGGTTCTTGCCCCCTCTTTTTCTGATTTTGCTACTTTGAAAAAATAACTACTC